>NC_139459.1:313455000-314055000 GCF_057233095.1 Heloderma suspectum
CATGTTACAGCTATGACTACTACTGCACAGAAACACACACTGAAGGAAAAGATTGTGAGAGCAGAGCGAGCAGGACAGAAATCACAGCCTGTAAGGAAATGGACAGCGGGGAGGGCAGAACTGCCTCTTAGGTTAAGTATTAACAGATAGGCAGCACCTCAGGCCATCATACACTGGATACTGTGAAGGGTGGTCAAGGCATGCAGTCATGTGCTAGTAAGGGTGCAATCCTATGCATGTTTAGACGTCCTCAAAGTCACAGCATTCCCCAGCCAGCCATGCTAGGACTTGGAGCACTTTTTTCTGTCTAAACATGCATAGGATTGTGCCCTAAGTGTACTGGTTACACCATATGGAATTCTACTCACTTAAATTGGCACCACCATGACCAGCCTGCACAGATATACCACAGAAAATCAAAACTGGAAGAATATGCTATTCGAATTGCATCAGTCAGTTGTCCTTTAAAAAGGATTTCAAGATGAATAAGTAACAATGACATGAAATAGTATTTAGGACTGCACCGTTACTGACAAAGCAGGTAGAGAGACATCCCAGCTTTTTTTAATTATATATCCCACACACTTCCAAAAGCTCAGAGTAGCTTTTAAGAGCATTGCAGTGGTCTTCCCTCTAGGCACAGCTTCACTTTAAGAATATTAGTGTGGAACAAAAGCCTTTGGCTGTAAAGAATACAAGCAAGTGGGTAACCTACCATCCCTCTCCCTTACTAGCAGTTGTCAGAAAATATTTTAGAACCTTGTGATGTGATTTCCCATCTTGTGAATTTAAAAGCAATACTGCCCTTTAAATATGGAGCCTTTGTTCTGTCCACACAAAAATGAAAGGAGTTATCTATTCCATTAATGTCTAGAGGACGGCAGCGGGTGGGGGTGGGGGGAATTACACTTACTTCATTAAAATCTGTGAGATAGATTTCCAATTGTCACAATGGAAATTAATTATTTTTATAATGGATGTATATAATTGTACAGAGATTACATCAAGGATGAGTGAGCCTTTATAATTAAAGGTCTGAAAGGTTTCATTTGTAAACTATTATTTTCATGGGGTGCTAAGCCTGAAACTAACTTCATGTCGGGATGAAAGGGCACATACAAACTCTTATCTAAAAGGGAACTTCTTCTCCCAGCCAACATTCATTTTTCAAGTGTGTGTTCAAGTATCAGTATATTTGATCACCCCAAAGCTCACAGCCAGCCAATTCATGTAGCTTGATCATTAATTTAGGGTGCGATCCTATCCATGTTTAGATAGAAAGAAAGTCCTATAATTCCCAGCATGCCCCAACCAGCCTGGCTGGCTGGAGAGATGCTGGGAATCGTAGGACTTTTTTCTATCTCAACATGCAAACGATTGCATGCTTAGAGAGCAATCCTATGCAAGTTTATATTAGATGTACCCAGTCTTATTTGAGGGATGAAGTTTAGCTGTTATATGAAGGATGAAAGATATGATGTATGCAAACACTCATTAAAAACCTTCAATCACTATTGATGTGAAAAGGAATACAAGCATGCAGATGGTTGGTGGTCTTTGGCACGTGAACAGCTACACTCCACTCCACTCTCTTTCTTTCTGGCATAAATGTGTTGTGAATCTCCCTCACCCCACCTCACCCCATGGCTTCCAGTTTGGCCCAACAAACAAGGAGATATAATCGCCTTGCTGCTTTTTAAGGAATGTATGAATTACTGTTGTTATAGGATCCCACCACCACCACCACCACACACACAAAAGTCAAAGATCTAGACCTGATGTACTTTTCCTGCATGATGAGACACAGGATCAGTGAACAACTGCTTGTACATTTCTTGCCAATGACATTTAGAGTGCTGAAAATGTTAATTGCAACTGTTGCCCCCATGTTTTTCTCACAATGTGTTTTACGGCCCCTAAATGAAAACACACACACACACACACACAACCAAAAAACAAAAACAAAAAAACTGATGATCGTTAATGTTTTCTGTATAAGTAAATGAATTATTCATCAGGCCTCCTTGAAAAAATATTTAAACTTCCTTTAGTGAAAACCTTTGGATTTGCACTCAGATACTCTCAGGAAAAAAGCACACCACAATAGAGACGGTAATGGACCATTTACAGAATGGCTGCTAAGATGCTGAAGATTGATTTAACTATTTTTCTTCTCTTTCTTAGCTTTAGTAAAACTAATAGTAAATAAATATTCACCAAGACTGCAAAGCTATACTCACTTAATTGGGAGCAAATCTCATTGAAATGAGTGGGACTTTCTTCCAAGTAGACATGCATAGGATCAGCCGCAGAGACAAGTACACAAATAGAGAAATCAGCTCCATCAAAAAATCCAGCAAGTATAGTAAAGATGCTTGTGTAAATGTGCTACAGGGATATTCTACTCAATTCTGGACCATTGGCCTTGCTCTGTAAAGTCATTCAGGATGCAGACAGAACTCTAGCTTGAGGAGCAAATTCCTCAACCAACATTTTTGGGGGGTGAAGGGAAAGAAAGGGGACTGACCCATCAATAACCTGGGAAGGCTTGACTTTGCATCCCCCGTGTGATGCCTGCATTCACCATGTAAAGGGAAGATTCATGGTGGGGGTGAAGGGGGAGAGCCAACCTTGAATCTGTAGCAATGCAGATTCATACCCAATTTGTAAGATCATCTTCAGAGACTCTTTCCTGGGTGCCGCTGCCCACAGTACTGTGATGGGTGGCTACCAGGGAAAGAGCATTCTCTGTAGTGCCCCCGCACCTGTGGAATGCCCTTCCTGGGGAGATCTGCCCAGCGTCTTCACTATATATATTTAGACACCAGGTCAAGACCTTCCTCTTCCAAGAGGACATTTAATCGTTAATCTGTTAAGTTTACTGCTGGCTCTTTAATAATTTTAATATGTTAATGTTTTGATATTTTCATTGCTGTATTTATTGCTTTGATACCTTATTTTATTGTTTTTGGTTTTTCATTATTGTATAACACCCCGAGGGCATTTGCCAGTTGGGTGCTCTGTCTGTCTGTCTGTCTGTCTGTCTCCTCCCTGTCTGTCTGCCTCTCTGTCTTTCTATAGATAAACAAACAAATTAATTTTGGCATGTACAGATGCTTGGGCATATCCATTGTTCAGAGACATCGTAGAAAAGAGCTGGGGGGGAAAGGTTGGCTTCATCTGGGTAATTGCCAGTGATTTTTAAATTTCTCATACAAATGTCATCCTTTAACTGCCTTTCAATGGTCAGTGCTAGGAACTGACTGAAGTGGGTGTCCTTTTGACTATAACTTCTTCTACCTTCAAGATCATTTTGATTCCTTGAACATTTTAAAGAGTCCCTTGTGGAGAAAAGCCTCCAGACGCCTCTCTTCACTATTTACTTTTCAACTCTGCAACACAGTTATTCAAAAGCACTTTTCAAAACAGACAAACACGGCAGGCTCAGCACAGGGTGGGCCCCTGAATGTTGAAGTTTATACATCACAAGTGGTAAGCTAGGAATTTCAGTGGAACTCTTTACCCCCAGGTTGCCTGTACTTGAGACCTTTTTCTCCCCTTGTACAGTAAGTAACCGAAACTGTTTCTCAAAGAAACCTATGATTTGCCCTACTAATTCTCCTCACTTTGCTTAGAGTACTTCATTACCATCTAATGAGGGGAACAAAATGGATCAAAAATTATTTTCAATGACTTCCAGCATAAGAGCAAATTCTCTATGTCAGGACATTTTAGATGGGAGGAGGATCCCTATTTCTACAGGTCATTGGAGCAAAAGTGGTGTGAAGAGAACCTTGAAGGGAAAAATCCCCTCTGAGCTAATTCTACTGAAGATCAAAAAATTAATAATTATTAACAATTCTTCCCATCAAGAGCAGCAGGAACAGCTGATTTTATGTGTACTGCTTGGTAATACCTTTTCAAAACCGCATGCCTCGATGCATGAGCCCAAACAGCTGAGCTATTTTTAACTGAAGTGCAGATGGGCAGGTTTATTTTTAAATTTGTAACTGATTTTATGCAGCCCTTGTAACAATTTTTAAAAATACGTTAATGTGTGTGTGTGCGCGCGCACAAGCACACACGCATTTGCATTCACACACACACACGCACACACAGCCACTGTATTCTAATACTCTTCTGGTCCCTGACAACTGATGCTCTTCAACACTTACCCATAAAAAGGACTAGAGCATGTTTTTTTCTCAGAAGCCCTGGCACACCTCACAGTTTCATCCCTTGCCACCAAGAGACTTACTCCATCTGTCCAATCATTTGCTACTTGAGGCAAAGGACAAGATAGCACTAGTAATGGTCCAATCTGTCCATTTTGTTTTCTCCCACATTAGGATTTTTAAGATCTCAAGTTCGTTTTCTCCCAGATATGATGAATTTTACAAATGTTGGTTAATTCTGATGAAAAATGAACTGAAACGAAATTCTCATCCATCTGCACCGGCCCAATCCAATAGGTACAGGTATTCCCAGCATGAAGAGGACCATGTTGTGTCAGCCTGCCATTTAGCCGTTAAAGATGAGGCGCCTGTCGGAAAAAGAGAAGCGGAAGCCCTAATTCAGCACCACAGACATGGTTGAATGCACAGGGGTTTTCACCCGAACATAGAAGAGCAAAGCATTCAAAGCCCCGAGCCTGGATAGATGAATCTGTCAGTTTCAGTTTCTCCCACATTTGGATTAAAAAAAATAAATAAATCTCAAGTTCTTTTTGTCCCAAATATGGAGAGCTTTGCGAATTTTAGTAAACTCTTATCGAAACCAAACTGAAAGGAAATTCTCACCCATCTGTAGAGAGCACCGCCACCCCATTCCATGCACAGAAGCCAACTGGACTGGCAGCTGAATCTCATTTTCACAGTGGTGGTGGGATAGCATCCTTCACCATACGTGGTGTGAATTTTCAAGGATAATTGAGCTTTGGTTCACATAGTGGGTCAACATCATGAAATTAGACACATTCGCCTTATAATGTGAACCAAACAAGCCCCCCCCCCCCATCTCTACTTGCCTCTTTTCTTTTCTTAAACTCTTGGCTTCTCTGCTGAGGATTGCCAACTGTGACAAGGCAGTCCAGTCCCAGGCCGGTGCAGCCCAGGAAGTGCCTACCCTGCTTGAGAATGCCCCGCTGCAGCCATCCAAAGAGCACCCAGCTGGCTACCTGTGTGGGATAAAGGCTGAGGAACCCCCACTGCTGCTGCCCAAAAGGAATGCTGGCTTATGCCTTTAGTACAGGGGTGGGGGTAACGTGTGGCCCTCCAGGTGTTGTTGGACTTCAGCTCCCGTGCATTAGAGCTGGCTGGAGAGGCTGGGGGGGGGGAGTGTGCTGGCTTCATGGAGAAAGCCTGAAGGACCTTTGATACCCATCAGCTGCCTTCTCTCCTGATCATGACAAGAAAGGAAGCAGCAAAGGAGGCAAGCAGCAAGCTATCTACAGACCTTCTCACCAGGCTAGCAGCATCGAGGGTAAAGTGTGGGAACTGCCATGTCAACTTTCCACACCTGGGGTTGGATCCAGGATCCTTGTTCCACCAGCAGAAGGATACTGTTGGTGGAATGGGACTTCCACATCCTCTCCTCCTCCCTGAAGCACCCCACGTGCCCTCCAGATCTCCTCCAGAGGTTGGGTGTGGGGGAAGAGAGGATGCAGAAGTCCTTTTCCGCAAGTGGTATCCTTCCTCTGGCAGAATAGGATTCTGGATCCAAGCCCCCAGCAAAAGGAGCAAGAAAAGGGGGCAGCCCTAAAGAACTAAGAAAGCTTAAGAGATGTTACTTGGCCCTCGCTCTTCCAGCCTGTTCCACACTTCTCTCCCTTCTATGTGTTTAAGATCTCTTTTTTGCTCTCTAATTTGATTGATCATATTATAAAAGAGAATCTCCACTAGCCATAAACAAAGCAAAGACCTCCACAACTGGCCCCCTACCTTAGGGATGGGTGAACTCATCCCCATCCATGCCACTCACTGCTTGCCGGCCCCCTGCCAGCGGCTCGATCCTGCCTGGAGAGTGGCGCCCCACTCCTCTGAGCTGCCATTCTGTGCAAAATGGTGGCCTGGCTCTTTCAGTGGAGGCTGATTTTGCATAAATGGCAGCCATAAAGAGGCCCATTTATGCAACATTACATACTTTTAATTTTTTTGAAGTTTTGTTATGATTTTGTTTGTTTTGTTGAAAGTCACAATAAAAAATGATTAAAAAAACATTACAGGCAAAAATGGTCTAAATAGACCATTTATGCCTGCAATGTTGTGTAAATGGGCCTCTTTAAGGCTGTCACTTATGTAAAATTGGCCTTTATGGAAAAGGCAGAGCCGCCATTTTGTGCAGAGTGACGGCTCGGTGGAGCAGTGGGGACCACAGTGCTTGCCCTATTCAGCACGTGCCGAGTTGGGCAAACACGGCAGTCCATGGACTCCATTCCGGGGGAGGGGGGAGCTGGCAGTATTCTGCCAAGCTTGAGCCCCCAACCAGACTCCACCGCCATCCCTACCCTGCCTCATAGCATGGCATCAAGCAGCCATGTCCTGAAAGATCAGCTAAGTAGGTTCTAGCCCTACAGTTCCTTCCACCACCACTCATGTGAACTGAGTTATGGCTGCCCCATAACACCAATCATAGCAGTCGATTATATATATATATATATATTATAGGGCCAAGTGTGATCATAATTCCTTGTGACATGGACATTGGACTGTACCCATCAATAATACCATTGTCTCACTAATAAGCTTGGCTCCCCTCCCAACTCCAGCTTTCCCTTAAAGAGGGATTTTAAATCCTATCAGAGTTATCCATGGAGAAAGAGATACAGAAGGAGATAGGGAGGGAGAAAATTCTTTATTTTGCAATTAAGGCTCTAATCAAATTAAGATTAAATTAAGGCAGTTTGCACTGGCTACTGCCATTCAAAAAGCAGAGAAGTTAAAAATACACCATCATATTTTAGGGCACTTTCACACAGAAGTAACTGCAGTGACTGGAAGCTGTTTCAGCTGGCCACTTTTGAGGATGCAATATAGAGCATTCAGAAAGCTGGGAGGGTGGTATTTTGTCTTTCCTTGAACACTGCCCATACTTCATGTTTCTCAAGTATGGGTGGAATACAAGAGGAGGAACTGGGGAGGGTGCACTCTGGAGAAACCTGCAAAAATCCAAGAAGAGTAACTTTCAATGGTTCCAAAATATCAACATGCAAGCATATTGGAACAACACTGGAGAGTGTGTGTAGTGGTTAGAGTGTTGGACTGGGACCGGAGAGACCTGGGTTCAAGTCCCCTCCAAGCCATGAAGTTCACTGGGTGACTTTGGGCCAGTCACTGACTCTCAGCCTAACCTACCTTACAAGATTGTTGTCAGGATAAAAAAGAGAGGGGATCATGTATGCCACCTTGGCCTCCTTGGGGAAAAAGTTGGAATATAGATGTAACAAACAAACATTAGTGCACATTAGTCCACATGTTAACTCCTCATGCATATACTCTACATGTGAAAGGGAGCGTGCAACTACAGCCCACTTCCTCGTTCCATCTGGGCCAAACTTTGAGATCCACACATTTAGTGGTATGTCTGAAAGGAGACCTACACATGCAACTCTGTGGGTGTATGTTCTCCAGGAACCCTGCATATTTAGGGTTCACAAATGGGTGGATAATGTATACACATACAGTTGTGTGTACATAGGCTCTCCTTTGAGATATCCCACAGAAAGGGCAAACATACAGGGGAGCACCAGAGGATGAAGTCTTTCTCCTTCTCCATGTACCTCCTATGGTTTATCTGTGGAGGGCTAACATGTGTTATTACAGTTTAATGCTTCCTAGTCTGTGGATATAGAACCTACTTATTTATAGCTAAGGACAATTTGTGCACATAGAAAAGCCGGAATGGAGAGTGCTTTTTTTTTTTTTAATGCATAGTTTATCATCATTTTCAATTTATGATAAAGCATCAAACTTTGCTGTGTAAGCACTATATTATAGCCTGCATGTACTTTATGATGAAAACAACATAATAATAATTATTTGAGCCAGCGTGGTGTAGTGGCGAGAGTGCTGGACTGGGAGTCAGGAGATCCGGGTTCTAGTCCACTTGGCCATGGAAGCTCACTGGGCGACTTTGGGCCAGTCACAGACTCTCAGCCCAACCCACCTCACAGGGTTGTTGTTGTGGGGATAAAATGGAGAGGAGGAGGATTATGTACACCACCTTGGGTTCCTTAAGGAGGAAAAAAAGGAGAATAATAATAATAATAATAATAATAATAATAATAATAATCAATGTAGGAATACTGCAAGAGAGAAAAGAAATTCAGAACATATGATAAGTTTCCAGCAACAAAATTACAGCAAATCTGTGTCAATATTTCTTCAGTTATGATGGGCAAGCCAGTTTCTCTCTCCCCCCCTCCCCATATCTATGTTGGATTATAATTACCTTTCTTTAACAGATTCTTGTCTGATTTGTAAATAATTTGTCAATTTTATTAATATGGCGGTATGCCACGTTTTATTGAGCTATTCTAACGGGCAGAAGCATATCACATTTACATTTAGCTTACTTGCCACTATCAACATGTTCGCTATTAACTGATAATTGCACTTACTAACTGAATCTTTAATACAGCCAAATAAGATTACTTCTGACTTTCATTAGATTATACACCCTGTTATGTATTTAATATACCTGACAGTGTCCATCCAGCAGGTCTTAATTTATGGCTGATATCACCAAGTATGCACAAAATCTCTTGTCACTACCTAGTTTTTTTACAGGTAGGTAAGGATGGATGGACTCATCAGTGCCCACTGAGCACAGGTGCTTGCTGATTTAATGGCCCACTCACTGGCCACACGAGCCCTGGAGGGCTCGGCGAGCAGTCTGGGAGCACCCCGCAGCTGCCCACTCCTTGCTGAGAGCCGCCATTTTTACGCATGATGGGGGCACCATAATTTCCATATATTTAATGTTGCACACAATGGTGGCTGTACAGGGCCGTCTCTGCAACATTAGAGGTGTAAAGGGGCCCTTTATGCCTTTAATGTTGTGGAGATGGCCCTGTATGGCCGCCATTGTGTGCAACATTAAAAATACAGAAATTATGGTGCCCCCATCATGCGCAAAAATGGTGGCTCGCATCGAGGAGTGGGCAGCTGCGGGGTGCTCCTGCACCATGCAGTGCTTGATGAGCATGCATCTGACTCCCAGTCCCAATTGGGCACCCATGACATCCCTACATGTAGGTACCTCCATGGAGGTCTGCAATGAATTTTGCTACCTATCCTTCCTCATGGGGAATAAGATCTAACTGCCAAATTTTACAGTGCAGACTTGTCTGCAGACTACCTACACAAGACAATTTCCTATGCAGATATGTTACACAAGACAGAATATTCTACACAAGATAGAATGAACAGTCATTACAGTGTACCCCACTCAATACATGTAATGTGTGACAAATGCAGAAGTCTGAATATGTCTGTCTCTTTCACAAGGTGGAAAGCTATGATTTGCTACATGTTCTGGCTGCCTGTAGACATGGTGAAATAGATATTTATTATTTATATAAATGTATATTTATCATTGCCCCTTCATGGATCACTGCCTTGTTGTGGTGAAGGGGCTTGCGTAACTCAGTGAAGCCATAAGCTATGCTGTGCAGGGCCACCCAAGACAGACAGGTCATGGTGGAGAGTTCTGACAGTGGTCCACTAGAGAAGGAAATGGCAACCCACTCCAGGATTCTTGCCAAGAAAACCCCATGGAACGTATCACAAGGCTAAAAGAGATGACGCTGGAAGATGAGTTACATAGCCTATCACGTGTGTGTGTTGTTGTTTTTTACATTTACTTTGTAATGGCGGCGGCGGCAGCCAGTCGGAAGACTGGCCACCGCCCCTGCCCCCGCCGAACTGCCGCCGAACCACCGCCGGGACCCGCCGCCAAGAGGGACATTCACATGAGGTAAGTCCCATCCCGGGGGGGGGGGCAGGGGGGTGGCGGAGAATTTCACCACCAATTTTGGGGGGCCGAATGCATTGGCATTCAGCCTCCCCGAGATTCGTGCAGAAATTCTCCGCCATCCCTAGCAAGGCGATGCTCAAAATCCTACAAGCTAGGCTTCAGCAGTATGCGAACCGAGAACTACTGGAAGTACAAGCTGGGTTTCGAAGAGGCAGATGAACTAGAGAAAGTGAATGTGTAGAATGTGTCTAGAGGCAGAAAGCAAAGAGGATCTAAAGAGCCTCTTGTTGAGGGTGAAAGAGGAGAGTGCAAAAGCTGGTTTGAAACTCAACATTAAAAAAAATAAGATCATGGCATCTGGCCCCATCACTTCCTGGCATATAGAAGGG
This sequence comes from Heloderma suspectum, assembly GCF_057233095.1. NCBI lineage: Eukaryota > Metazoa > Chordata > Lepidosauria > Squamata > Helodermatidae > Heloderma > Heloderma suspectum. The sequence goes on from NC_139459.1 coordinate 313,465,365, forward strand.
GAAGAAATGGAAGCAGTGACAGATTTTATTTTCTTGGGCTCCAAGATCACCGCAGACGGTGACTCTAGCTGTGAAATTAAAAGATGCTTGCTCCTTGGGAGGAAAGCTATGGCCAACCTAGACAGCATAGTAAGAAGCAGAGACATCACCTTGCCGACAAAGGTCCATCTAATCCAAGCTATGGTTTTCCCAGTAGTAATGTATGGCTGTGAGAGCTGGACTATAAGGAAGGCTGAGGGCCGAAGAATTGATGCTTTCGAACTGTGGTGCTGGAGAAGACTCTTACGAGTCCCCTGGACTGCAAGGAGGTCAAATCAGTCAATCCTAAACGAAATCAACCCTGACTGCTCATTGGGAGGACAGATACTGAAGCTGAAGCTCAAATATTTTGGCCACCTAATGTGAAGAGAAAAGTCACTGGAAAAGACCTTGATGCTGGGAAAGATTGAAGGCCAAAGGAGAAGGGTACGGCAGAGGATGAGATGGCTAGATAGCATCACCGATGCAATGAATATGAACTTGAGCACACTCCGGGAGAGAGCAGAGGACAGGAAGGCCTGGCGTGCTATGGTCCATGGGGTCATGAAGAGTAGGACATGGCTTAACCACTGAACAACAACGTAATTATCATTGATGATATATTCTATTTCTATTTATCATTCATTTCCATGTCCATCATTTTCCTTTATGGAAATGACAACCAACATACAAATATCATCTTGTGTGATCTTCATCTGACAGATATAGATGTTCAGATAAAGAATGTAATAACTTTGTTACACATCCACACTGCAGGTCTGCTGTACCTAGGTAAAATGAAGAGATGTATGCTCCATTACCATCTATAACAAATTTCAGCATGGTAATATTGCATCTGCAGTAAGCTGGGAGCAACAAGCTTGTAGCATTATAGTGCAGTCCAGAAGTCTCATTGAGTTCCATGGAGTATCTTCCCAGGTCATTGAGTATAGGATTGTAGCCTAACCCTAGACACATATAGAATGGCATTGTGAGACTGCAATCATTTTCACATTTACTAGGGCAGACACGTGCAGAGGGTTGCAGTCAGGGCTGGCCCTACCATTAGGCAGAGTGAGGCAGTTCTCTCAGGCAGCAGATGCTGGGAAGCAGCAGCAAGGTGTTGGAGGAGAAAGCTGTGTCACACATGGCCTATCCTGAGCCCCCTAAGCGAGCCTCCTGCCTGCAGATATGGTGGAGGGCACAGTTCCATTGCCAGTGTTGTGGAAAGATTCAACTTCACTCCAGTTGGCTTTTGTACATGGAGTGGGAAGGGGCACCATTTTATTCTTCACCTCAGGTAGCAAAATGCTTTGGGCTGGACCTAACTGCAGTAAAGTAGGCTAAAATGGACATTATATAGTGACAATCAGGTTGGTCAGAAACATCTTATTTAATTCGAGAGCAATCCTATGGCCCGTAGACAGCAACTGGCATGCCATAGGATGCTGAAGATCTCCTCCTCCATGCCCAGAGACAGAGTGATGAGAGCAGAAGAGGACATTCAGTCATAGATCCTCCTCCCTCCAGCTGCCACAGAAGGTTTCTCTTATGAGGTCACAACTGTCTTGTGAAGCTGATTGGTGGGAGATTCAGGGCTGATAAAAGGAAGAACTTCTTCCCACAGCACATAGTTAAACTATGGAATTCGCTACCACAGGATGTAGTGATGGCTACCAATTTGGATGGCTTTAAAAGAGGACTGGACAAATTCATGGAGGAGAAGGCTATCAATGGCTACTAGTCCTGATGGCTATGTTCTACCTCCAGTACCAGAGGCAGTGAGCCTATGTACACCAGTTGCTGGGGACATGGGTGGGAGGGTGCTGTTGTCCTCATGTCCTGCTTGTGGGTTCCTGGTTGACAGCTGGTTTGCCACTGTGTGAACAGAATGCTGGACTAGATGGACCCTTGGTCTGATCCAGCAGGGCTCTTATATTCTTAGAAAAGGGAGTGTGGTGGTGGGTGGGAAGGGGAGGGAAGGGAAGGGGAATGGAGAGGATGGATTATACAGTATCCTATGGCCTCTCCAGTTGTCCCCCTGCAGCCAAAAGTCAAGTCAGCTGCTTTTTTGTATTTTAAACAGAGAGGAACAGGAGTCAAACTTGCCCCTGTCCTCCTCTTGCCCTGCCTCGCTCTTGCCCACAGGGCATGATAGGCTGAGGCCTCCGAACTCAGAGCCCTCTGTCTATCAGGAATACCACATACAGGAAGGCACTCTTAATTAATTGATTAATTAAAAACATATAGTCACCTTGCAAAAGCTCAAGATGGCTTGTAAGTATAAAGTGATGCACACTGGGGAAAACATGTAAGCTACCCAAAAACTGATGTGGTGCAAACTAATAGGGAAGGGATCTTGGGGCCATGACAGACAGCTCAATGAAAAGATCAACAGTGGGAAGCAGCAGTGAAAAAGGTAAATGGACATTCCTTACTAGATATCATTAGGATATCTAATTAGGATATCTAAAAATAAAACTGCCAGTATTCTCATTTCTTTATATAGACCTATGGTGTGGATATGTCTATTCAGTTCTGGCCATACCAGCTCAAAAATGATACTTTTCGATGGAAAATGTTCAGAGCTGGAAAAGGTTCAGAAAATGTCGACCAACATTATGAAGGGTTTGGTTGAAGCACCTTTTGCAGAGGAAGAGGATAAAGCATGTTGGACATTTAGAAGAAAAAAAAAAAGATGACTAAGAGGGGATGTGATCTAGATTCATTAAATTATGGCTGTTATATATCTCTTCCACTAAGACTTGGGGGTAGAGATACTTGAGGATTTTGTTTGATCTGTGTTTTTAAGCAAACTGACCTAATTCACATTTCTCAAACTAATGCCTGGATTGGAATTCCGTTATCCTTCAGATTCTGCATTTCTCTGGATTTTGCAGTACAGTACTTGGGTTCAAAAATGCATACAGAAATGTGCATTTCAGGAGAAAATGTCTACCAAAAAAATACATACTTTAGAGGGAAATACATTTTAAAATGTGCATCTTCGGGGCGGGGGGAACCATTAAATTTACATACAATTTTTGTGCTTTTTTTTTTTTAATAGCAGACTGATGTTGAAATGTGTTGGAACAGACTTGATCAAACACACAAGAAAATGACACAGGCCAGAAGAAGACTGATCCATTCCTCATTACTTGGGGCCACCCAATAAATTGATTGGCAGTAGATTTAGGAAGGAGCAAAGGAAGTAGTCCTTCATACAGCACATAATTAATCTATGAAATTCACTGCTACAAGGTGTGGTTATTATCTTTGCCTTAACTGAATTTAAAAGGGGATTAGACAAATTGATGGGTTCCAGTATCCATCCCACAACAAAGCTTACTGGGTGACCCTGGGCCAGTCACTCTCTCAGCCTAACCTAACCTTAGGTTACCTGTTGTAACCTTTATCCTGTCGTGAGGATAAAAGTAAGTGGGGGAGGAACTATGTACCTCCTGGGAGGAATGCTGGGATATAAAATGCTGTGAGAAAATGGCTGGGGAGTGAATGCGCTGTTTCTGGGCTTCCAGGGAGCATCTGTTTGGACACTTCGTAAAAACAGGATGGAGGACTAGATGAACTATAATAAATGTTACAGATGTATCAATTTGGCATTGATCCTCAGGTCCTCACTGGACAAAACCTACTGTATCCTTAATCCTCCTTATACCTCAGTCCACAACTTAATGGTGCATGTATGCTACATTCTAAATCTGTTTTATCCCTGCAAATGGGAATATCTCTTCATATTCCAGAGCCAAGGGCATGAACTTAAGGTCATCTTAAGGTAAGTGCAAATTGCCATATAAGGGCTTTATTTTCTGTTGTGTCCATGAGTCATCCCTGTGGGTTGGATTCAGATATAGAGGCCTGGTTTCCATGACACAAGGGTGGTTAATAAGCCAAGGTGGCTTGTTAACCATCTTTGTGTGTGCTGGTCACATGCCAGGTCATCTCCCTAAATGGACCTTTTATGCCTGTAATCTTGTGTAAATGGCCACTTTATGGCCATTTGTGTAAATGGGGATTTATGAAAAGGGCTAAGCTACCATTTTTATGCAAAATGGTGGCTTGGTGAAGGATCAGGTGTCTGTGTGTCACTCACCATGCACAGGGAACAGGGTCAGCTGGCTGGCAAGGGCCCAGTGCGTGGCATGCAGTGGGGATGGGGGTGAGTTCGGCCATCCATAGTGCTCAATCCAGGAGTATTTTGGGTTTGCAATTAGTGTAACATCATAATGTCTGAGCCTACATAGAATGCTAGTTCTGTATTCAGTATCCAAATTTATTATGCAACAAGTTTGGGTTCAGTAAAATCTATAAACTATATCGATATCTATTCTCTTCTTTCTTCATTACTGTAATTTATACCCTGAAAATAAAAACGTTTAAACTGCCACAGAAATGCTTATTTTTTATGAATACAAGTACAGAAACTGAACTCTAAAGTACTAAGAACAGTAGACTTTCAGTCTGCTGTTCTTAGTGGGAATTAAAAGAAGAAATTTACATGAATTAACAGGCAATCCTATGCATTTCTACTAAGGAAAAAAAAACATTTTGTTGAATGCAACTTACTCCTATGTAAATATATATATATATATATATATATATACACACACACACACATACATACATATATACATACACACAGTACTGTGCAAAAGTCTTAGGCCACCATTAGATTTGTTGTTTTAGCAATGGTATAATGACCATATATAATTATTTCTCAGTCTCTTCATTAGAGTGCAACCAGAAAATACAGGAAATTTGTATGCAGTATTCAACAACAGAAAAAAAAATCAGAAAAAACAGCTTCCATAGGCTAAAGTGGCAAGTATTTAGTGTGATATCCCCTTACACTAGAGTAACAGCAGGCACCTGGCTCCCCTAAAAGGACTGGAAGGCCAAGAAAACTTTCAAAGTCTGATGAGAAGTTCCTCATAGTTTCTTCTTTGAGATACCAGAGGAAGTCCAGCAGGGACCTGGCTCAGCATCTGGCAGCTGCATCGGGATGCCAAGTTGACCCTTCTACAGTCTGAAGAAACTTGATCAGGAATGGTCTTCCTGGAAGGGTAGCAGCCAAGAAACCACTTTTACGGAAGGGGAATAGGGCGAAAAGGCTAAGATATGCTAAAACTCACAAAGATTGGAATGAGGATCAGTGGAAAAGAGTATTATGGAGTGGTAAATCCAAGTTTGAAATTTTGGGGTCCAATTGTTGACAGTATGTGAGAAGAAGAGTTGGAGAGAGATGGACAAATGAGTGCTTGTGGCCTTCAGTGAAACATGGTGGAGGGTCTGTCCTGATTTGGGGTGGCATTTCTGCCAGTGGTGTTGGTGATCTTGTCTGTATTGATGGGATCATGAATGCTGAAAAGTACAGACAGGTTTTAATTCATCATGCCATTCCTTCTGGAAAGCTCCTGATTGGGAATGGTTTCATTTTTCAGCATGATAATGATCCCAGGCACACTGCTAATGCAGTGAAATCATATTTAGCGAGGAAAACAGCTGATAATACACTGACAGTCATGGACTGGCCTCCACAGAGTCCAGACCAGAATATTATAGAGGCAGTATGGGATCACCTGGACAGAGAAAGAAATTAAAGACAACCTGCATCTAAAGAAGAACTCTGGGAAGTGCTGAAAGAAGTCTGGTATAATATACCAGAAGATTACTTCAGAAAACGTCAGGACAGTCTCCCCAAAAGAGTTCAAGATGTGCTTAGAGCCAAGGGAGGTCACACTAAATACTGACTTTTGCCTGTACATATTTCCTGTATTTTCTGTTTGTATCTTAATACAGAGACCAAAAAATAATTATAGATGGTCATTAAAACTTTGCTAAAACAACAAAGCTGGTGGTGGCCTAAGACTTTTGCACAGTACTGTGTGTATATGTGTGTGTGTGTGTGTGTGTGTGTATATATATATATATATATGTGTGTGTGTGTGTGTATACACACACACACACGCGCACACGCGCACACACACACACATATATATATACATATATATATATATATATATATATATATATATGATTGCAGTGTTAAGCTCTAAATACATTCATTACAAAGAAAAGTAGTAAATACATACCTTTGAGATGAGTTTATATTTTGGAAATAGGCTTCATCACTCCATGTAATACAAAAGCAAAGTTAATACTTTTGAAACAGAGAAAATTATCATGAGTTATGACAGTTTCAAATGATGTAGACTTAATATAACATATTTTAATGTTATCAATTCTACAGAATCCTTTTGATCACAAAAAAATTCATAAATGCTTTCATAAATGATCTGGAATTAGGAATGAGCAGTGAAGTGGCCAAGTTTGTGGATGACACCAAATTATTTAGGGTGCTTACAACAAAAAGGGATTGTGAAGAGCACCAAAAGGACCTCTCCAAACTGGGAGGATGGGCATCCACTGGAAAATGCAGTTCAATGTAAGCAAGTGTAAAGTGATTAGGGTTGGCGGAGAATTTCTCCACGAATCTTCAGGAGGCCGAGTGCCGACACATTCGGCCCCCTGAAAGTGTTGGGGAAATTCTCCACCAGAATGGAGAATTCTGACTTACCTTCGGCGAATGTCCCTCTCGGCGGTGGGTCCCGGCGGCGTTTCAGCGGCATTTCGGCGGGGGCGGGGGCGGCGGCCGGTCTCCCGACCGGCTGCTGCCATCGCCATTGCAAAAAAAAAAAGTAAAGTAAAGTAAAAAAAACAACAACCCACACCCGTGATAGGCTATGTAAAGTCACCCATGATAGGCTACATGACGATTTACATAGCCTATCATGGCTGACTTTGGAAATCTAGCTGTGATAGGCTACGTAAATCGTTACGTAGCCTATCACGGGTGTGTGTGTGTGTGTGTTTTCGCGGCAGGGACCAGACGGGGCGCTCCTACCCGGCCTGAATTTCGGCGGCGAGGGATGGGACACCTCCCCCCCAGCCTGAATTTTGGCCGGGCGAGGCGGGGAGCCTCCCCCCCTCACCTGAACTTTGGGGGGAGAAGCGAAGCGCCTCCCCCCCACCATGAAGCAAGCTGCGGGACGAGGTAAGTCCCTTTCGTCCATCCCTAAAAGTGATGCACGTTGGGGCAAAAAATCCTGACTTCACATATAAACTGATGGTATCTGAGCTAGCGATGACCAACCAAGAAAGAGATATTGGGGACAGCTCAATGAAGATGTCAACCCAGTGTGCAGCCACTGTAAAAAAGGCAAACTCCACGTTAGGCATAATTAGAAAAGGAGTTGAGAATCACATTGCCAAAACTTCCCCTGTGCAAATCTATGGTGCGGCCACACTTGGAATACTGTGTACAATTCTGGTCATTACACCTTAAAAAGGATATTGTAGAGCTGGAAAAGTTGCAGAAAAGGGCAATTAAAATGATCAAGGGGCTGGAGCATCTCCCCTACGAGGGAAGGTTACAACAGCTGGGATTGTGTTGCTTGGAAAAAAGGAGGGTAAGGGGAGACATGATAGAGGTGTACAAAATTATTCTTGGTGTGGAGAATGTGGATAGAGATTTTTTTTTCTCCTTCTCACATAATACTAGAACCTGAGGTCATCCCATGAAGCTAATTGGTGGGAGATTCGGGACAGATAAAAGGAAGTACATCTTCACACAGCACATGGTTAAACTATGGAATTCACTACCACAAGATGTAGTGATGGCCACCAACTTGGATAGCTCTAAAAGGGGGTTAGATAAATTCCTGGAGGAGAAGGCTATCAATGGCTACTAGTCCTGATGGCCATGTGCTACCTCCAGTATCAGAGGCAGTGTGCCTATGTATCCCAGTTGCTGGGGAACATGGGTGGGAGGATGCTGTTGCACTTGCATCCTGCATGTGGTTTCCCAGTCAACCCGTCAACAGCTGGTTGACCATTGTGTGAACAGAATGCTTAACTAGATGAACCCTTGGTCTGATCCATCACGGCTCTTCCAATGTTCTTATGTTCTTATGTATGTGCTTCAGATTTTTGTTTTGTTTTTTTAACTCACAAAAACAGTCATGGTTAGAATTTCACTGGAAAAACATAAATCTAAAACAGATCTACAAAGATATCTTCACATTTCTTCTAAAATATTTTAAATTCTTATAATAATCACAGCTGAAACTCTGAGAGGTCAGACACAAATCAGGGATGGGAAGAGGTGTGCTGGAAAATGGAGAAGGCCAATTGTATCAAATGTTGGCCTGTAGTAAGAGAGAGAAGTTTAGTGAGGAGCAAGGAGGCATAACTGCTTTGGTACAGGCCTGAGGAAAAATCCAGCACACAGTGAGGCAATAGAAGAAGCCCTCATACACCCAGAGCTAGGTCTATCAGACCCATTAGAACTACTTGTTGCCAAGGCAAATCCAAGTGCTACCTGTAAATCTATGAGATGTCCAGGTAGGTAGAATCACTCTGTACTGTGGGGCCCATGAGGTGAGGTATGAAACCCCTTTGGGGCCAACTTGTTTGACCCACCTAGGGATGTGGGGCTCTGAGCAGGGATTTGTCATGAAAGACTGCCCCAATACCAGAAGAGGTGTGGTTAGTGGGGAGAGGATAAATATTACACTACCTCCATCTCATGGCCAGATAATGCTTATGCTAATATATGAGGCAGGGAAAGCTGTGAGGCGTCTCCTGCATCAGTAATATCCTGCACAGTGTTATGATTGTTGCAGAGCCTATTATGTTAAGGTGAATTAAGTTGTGGACCTTTTTAACCCAATGATACATGTCTCATCTCATTATTCTGGGTATGCTTGCATAATTTTGACCTATCCTTAGCTTTTGTAGGATTTTTCCTCAGCAAGATCTGGATTTCCAGCAATGATGTTAAGAAACAAAAAAAACAAGCAAATGAAGAAACAAAAACTAACAAAAGTCAGTCCTAAGAAATGCTCTTGAAATATACTGCCTTTTGGTAATTTAATATTGAGTATATCCAAATATAGGCCTTCAGACCTTGCTGTGACTCTTCCCTTACCATCCACTCACTGAAATTTCTCTCTCACCATCTAACCACATGATCTTCACCAAGTTACTTGGTTTCGCTGTGCCAAAGCCTCACATCACATCTTTCTTTTGCAAAGGAGTGTTGAAGAGATGCAACAGTTAAATGTTGGTCAGGGTCTCACATAATGAAGGTAATAGGCCCCCATATAAGTGCTAGTAAGCTTTGGATTCAACCCTTATCAAAAATTGCCATGTGTTTCACATTAGCATTAATAGATGTGGCAAACTTAAACACCCACCTATCTCTCTGAAAATGGATTGTGTTAAATTAAGTTTAGGCCCAATAATGCATAAAATACAATTAGATCTAAGCAAATGGGAACAATTAAAACTTACAGTGTTGGGTAAAATAGTGTAATTGCAATTGGGCCGAATCTGCCCCTCAGGATATTATATATACTTAATGTTCTACTGTACCTATAAATTGAAGTACTCTTTTATGTTAACTTATGCTAGTTTAGATATTTTACTATATTTATTTTAAATGAAAATATGATATGTGCAGTACTTATGGTAGTTATCCTGAAGGATGGGATGATGATTCTTGAAGTTTATGAGAGGAAACAAGTATTTTTAAAAGCCCCCTACAGGTTTAATTGGGATTATATTGCTTTCTACCTGAGTTACAGATACAAAAAAGGCTATATCCAGTTTACAACATATGGGTTCTGCTGTTCCCCCAGGCTTTCAGTATGTGATAATGCAAGAAGAAGAAAAAAATTGAGAGGGATATATAATACATTTACACATTCAGCATATGCATGCTAAGGTGGTAACATGTGAAGAGACTGTGGTGAGACTTGTCATGAACCCCAGAAGCAATCTGGCTTCAGGAGGTTCAACACTTTCAGGGAAAGCAGGAAAGCTTTTGGGGGGGAAATCATAGGGATGTGTGAAACCACTTTGAAAAAATTCACAATACAGATTCTTATTGACTTAGTTCAAAATTTGTTAGATATTTTCCTGAGTAGGTCCTCCAATTTTAATTTATTTTATTTTAATTTTGCTTTAAATGAAATTCATTGATAAACTAGGAAGGTTCAGAATCACGCCCTTAGAAAATAAATGCAAATATTACAAAATGCCAATAAGCCCCCAGTGACCTTCTTTGGAGGGAAGCAAAACCTGGATTAATTCTGCTCCCCTAGAACTTCTCAGTGCTTGGAGCCTAACTGTATTTTCATTCATCCAGAGAGCCCAGGAAATGCCCTGAACATTTAGTTCAGTGTTGCGCTACATCCAAAGTGAGCACTGTCATAAAATACATACAGTGGGAGCTGTTATAATCAGGAGCTGTTATAGGTGGGAGCTGTTATAATCAGGAGTTTTGATATATAGGGGTGGTGTAATTTGAGGTCAGAAGTGTGGTGGCACATATCTCTTGAGGGAGAAACCATGGAGTGTGATGGTTTACAGCAGCAAAAGATGGTTCTTGCTCTCCATACTTTGTGGTTTCTCAATTAGGTTATTCTTGAGAGAGAAACCACAAAGTAAGGGGTCTAGCCAGTGGCACAGTTTATGTCCCAGGAAAACAAAGCTATAGTGAGAAAGGTGCAGGGAGAGGAATATGTGGCAGTGGGCATTATGGCATCAGTGTGCTGCAAGGGAGACCTGCCCGAAGGCCACGTGGGATGTAGGTTGCCCACACGAGGTTTAGATCTATTACCGGACTCAGGCTGGAGCCCTTAGGATTTTCCATAGGCTTCTTGATGCTGAAGTCAGAGTGGCTGCCTTTCCTCAAGGATGTCTGTTAGCTTCCTGTTCCTGGACTGATGTTTAGGCCCATTCTAAAGTCCTCTCTCTCTCCACACCACCCCCAGCTCCAGTTCGTCTTTCCACCAACCATCACTCTCCCCATACTAGCTGTCTCATAGTACATACATCTCCTTTGCTTAATTTCCAAACTGTAAATGATGCATTTGTTACTGCAGTGTGAATCGCTTGTATTTTGCTTTGATCCTTCAGCATGAACTGATGGGCTATTATCCTATCAGGCTGCCGCTTTAGGTTATAAGCACAGTAAAGAAATGGTGGCCTCTCCTAGGCTGAATCTACACATAGCAGTTTTACCACCATCATACTGCAATGATAACTATTGGTGTACATGACACCAATGGGCAACAATAGTTATCACTGCAGTATGATAACGGTAAAACTGCTATGTGTAGATTCAGTCCTAGTGCCTCTAGATATTACTGAAGCAATGAACCCTGAGCTTTGAGGATGTGGGAACTCACTGCTGCAGAAACAAATATCACCTTCAGGAAACATTGCACACATTAGAGTCTACAAATTTGACAATCCAATTTACTGCTATATCTAGAGGTTGCAGTAATAAATATGCAGTCAGCAAGACTGAATGTCTAAATACTAAACTGAATGAATTGAAGTGAGTGATTTGCTGACAGTCATTCATTTTTCCCCTCTAACCAACTTGATGAGAGGTACAGGAACCCACCTCTATATAGATGCAGAACTTTAGATCAGCATGATCATTTAAGCCATCTATGTTACATGCTACAAATTATGCCTTCCAACTGCCAGGCAAATACTTTTGGAAAATTTAAACTGGATTTGAGAACTGTTGTGTTCTGCAGTTACAGACAGTCTTGAAATTGTTTTCCAGGAAACCTTTTAAGGATAGTTTCTTAGCTTCCTAATTCAAGCACTTTTAAGCACTTTATTTGTACAAGTGATATTTATATTACAGGAAATGTTCCTCCACTGTGGTAGAGGCATACCATTATGAATTTACCAGTATGTGGTACTAATAATGTAACACCTTGTTCACATTCACTTGTTTAAATAATGCAGGGCTGGAAAACGTGGCCACACAATTATCATCATATATGTAACTAGAGTTGCTAAGTGCTAACTGGAGTTGGATGAATGGCCCAAATTTTCCAGTCCAGAATTAATCTGTAGTTCACAGACTAATTTCCCAGATGTCTGCTGGATTTTGAATCCAGTTAATCTGGATTTTGAATCAGGCCCTGCACATTACACATGCGATGGATGCAATTTTTCCCACAAGAACACCTGACCTGTAACATGATGAATTACAGCCACCCAGATGTCAAAATGAAAAGTTGTGCCAACAAAATTGAGCTTATATTGTGCTAATAGTCTCACATTACAGCCACAAAATGTGAGGCTGGGTGAAATTCACTTTCAGAATGAGAATCACACCATCCGCTGTGGACTTTGTTAAGGAAAATTGTCCACAGTGAAGTGAAGGTCCTAGGGTTACCTACTGTGTTTCTGTACTGTATAACCTGTTCTTTAGCTCTTGAGAACTAGCCAGGCACACCAATTGCATTTTCCAAGTATAAATGAAACAACCCCCCCTCACACACACACATATGAGGTGCCCTTCCCTAAATATGAGGTACCATAAAAATATAACTATTCAATTAATCAGACCTCAGTAATAATTCATGCCCTTTGAATTATATTACTGTTAGGATGTCTGTCATGCCAGCCTTATATCTGCTGGTAAATAACAATTCACTTAATTACAAAAATAAATCTGCTGGGTAGCATTTGAAAGTGATGGAAAAGTTTAATATAGAAATCCAGATCATGATCGTATGTAACGTTTGCCCAACATTTGTTTTATTTTGTGTTTCACAAGCCTGTAGGGGCTGGAAAGTATTTTGCAGAAAGGCAAAAAGTTATTCAGAGTCATCACCCTTTTTTTAAAGGGGAGGGCAATTTCTCCTTGATTCATTTATTACGCGAGATCTCGTATGAAATTCTTTATAGTTTTTGGACCATGGTGTGTCTTATATTTTATACATTGCTGTGATTTGAGTAGTTGAATTTTGTAATTCATTTCATAAGAAAACTTTTTTATTATTATTAAGATGTAGTATTAACTTTTATTCCCATTTGTTGGGTACCTTTGCTTCTGATAGCACTGATCTATAAAATGCAGAAATGAAAACATAGCTCAAAAATGCAATTATTTTTTATATGGAAGCCTGATAATGCATCATAGATGCATTTGACCTTGGATTTGAACTGCAGCTCTTTTCTAGGGCCCAATCGTCTTGATTGCCCCACTAGCACTTCTTGTGACATGGGGGGAGGGGCATGTTGTGTGTGTGTCTGTTTGTGTGTGCGTAAAGAATACAAATCCTAATATTGCATTTATTGCAGTGGAGGCTGGTGGCTTCAATGTCAGTGGGGCAGTGAATCCACTCTGGGGTTCAGACAGAACCAGTCAGAACTCTAAAGCAGCTCTCCAAGGTTCTTTGCACCTTGGATATCTCCTTTAGAGTTCTGACTGAAACCCAGAGCAGTTTGACCACCCCACTGACATCAGAGCCACCAGCCTCCACTTATTTGTTGTGATGGTTTGGTGAATACCAGCTATATGTGAGCTACAGCAGAGGTGGGCAGAAGGTAGATCAGGATCTACTGGTAGATCTCTGGGTGATCTGAAGTAAATCAGCAAGGATATCTGAGTCTCAATTGTTTAATAATATCAGCAATAAAATGACTCCTCTACACCCTAAATTATACTGCTGAAATGAAGAAAGCTTGTTGTAGAATGAAACTGGAGGACAGCCTGCAGAGGAAGAATCACAGGGGAACCTACATGAGAGTGAGCAAGAGGCTGAAGGTCAGTCAAACAGAGGCGATGAAACCCAGGCCTACAACAAGAAGAGTGGTAGTAGTGGGAGATGCCTTGCTGCGTGGGATCGAGACCCAAGTATGTCGCAAAGACCCGTGGACTCGCCAGGTATGTTGTCTCCTGGGAGGACGGATTAGAGACGTGACTGAAAGGTTGCCTGCACTCATAAAGCCCACTGACAGGTATCCCTTTCTTCTCATCCATGTGGGAACAAATGATACTGCCAAGCGGAGCTACGAAGAGATCACGTCAGACTTTGAAGCTTTGGGAAGGAAACTCAAGAACTTTGGGGCCCAGATAGTTTTCTCATCCATCCTTCCAGTAGTTAGAAGAGGGATAGAAAGGGAACGAAAAATACTCCGGGTGAATGACTGGCTACGAAGGTGGTGCCGATGAGAGATATTTGGATTCTGGGACCACGGGCTATACTTCCGGGAAGATGAGCTGTTGGCAAGGGATGGGTTGCACCTCACAAAGGCTGGGAAGAATGTGTTTGGCCACAGCATGAAGAACTTCATCAGGAGGGCTTTAACCTGAATCCTACAGGGAAGGGAGATGTAATGTTGGGGGTAACAATGGACGTAGGCGCATGCACTGCAATGGAGGGAACAGCTCTGATAGCACCCAATAATAGTCTTCAGACACATGTAGGAAGAAAGCCAGACTATGAAGCACATGGTCTTCGATGTCTATATACTAATGCCCAGAGTATGGGAAACAAACAGAACGAACTTGAACTCTTAATACAGGAGGGAAATTATGACTTGATAGGTATAACTGAGAATTGGTGGGATGACTCTCATGACTGGAATACAGCAATTGAAGGATATAATTTGTTCAAAAAGAACAGGAGAAACAGAAAGGGAGGTGGGGTTGCACTGTATGTGAAAAATACATATCTCTGCACAGAAATACAGGAGGATGAGCTTGGTAGCCCCATCGAGAGCATCTGGATCGAAATAAATGGAGCAAAGAATAAAAGGAACCTGGTGGTTGGAGTCTACTACCAGCCACCCAATCAAGGAGAAGACAAGGATGAAACTTTTGAAAGCAAATAGCCAATGTTTTAAGGAAGCGTGATGTAGTAGTAATGGGGGACTTCAATTTCCCCAATATTTGTTGGGAGACAAATTCTGCAAAACATGGCCCCTCCAGGAAATTCCTGACTTGTGTGGCGGATAACTTCCTCCTACAGAAAGTAGAGGAAGGAACTAGAGGATTGGCTATCCTTGACTTGATCCTAACCAACAGAGATGACTTAGTGGATAAAGTAGCAGTTACAGGAACTCTGGGGGAAACTGACCATGTTGTACTTGAGTTCTTGGTTCTAAGGGAAGCAAAAGCCGAGTGTAGTCAAATGCGTACCCTGGATTTTAGGAAAGCTGATTTTAATAAACTCAGAACAATGATCAGTAAGGTCCCATGGCAAGCAACACTAACGAAAAAAGGAGTCCAAGATGGGTGGGAGCTTTTAAAAAAGGAAATTCTCAAGGCACAATTACAAACAATTCCAACAAGAAGAAATGGTGGAAGACAACAGAAGAAGCCAATGTGGCTTCACAAAAAGCTTAGGGATGATCTGAAAACAAAAAAGGACACATATAGGAAGGGGAAAGAAGGCCAAGTAACAAAGGAAGAGTACAGGCAGGTAGCACAGAATTGCAGGGATGGTTTGAGGAAGGCTAAAGCTGAGAACGAGCTGAGGTTAGCGCGGGATGCTAAAAACAACAAAAAGGCTTTCTTCAGCTACGTGCATAGTAAAAGGCAGAGGAAAGAAATGGTTGTTCAGCTATTAAATAAGGATGGCAAAATGATAACAAATGACAAAGAAAAGGCAGAGGTGCTCAATTCCTACTTTGGCTCAGTCTTCTCCCAAAAGAGGGTCTATGACTCCCCCCTGGCAAAGGCGAAGTACAGGCTGGAGGGGCAGGATTGCAGCTTGAGATCGACAGGCATATGGTCAAGGAACACCTAATTACTTTGAATGAGTTCAAATCTCCAGGGCCAGATGAACTGCATCCTAGAGTCATAAAGGAACTGGCAGAAGAACTCTCAGAACCGCTGTCTATTCTCTTTGAGAAATCATGGAGGATGGGGGAAGGGCCAGATGACTGGAGGAGGGCTAATGTTGTCCCCATCTTCAAAAAGGGTAAAAAGGAGGAACCTGGGAGCTACAGACCAGTCAGTCTGACATCAATCCCTGGGAAAATTCTGGAGCAGATGATAAAGCAATCCATCTGGAAGTACCTTGAAAACAATGCAAGGATTACTCGAAGCCAACACAGATTTGTCAAAAACAAGTCCTGCCAGATGAATCTGATCTCATTTTTTGATCAAGTAACCTCCCTTGTAGACTGTGGGAATGCTGTAGACATCATATACCTCGACTTCAGCAAAGCTTTCGACAAAGTGCCCCATGATCTCCTGATGAGCAAACTAGCTCAAAGTGGGCTAGATGAAACAACGATCCGGTGGATCCACATTTGGCTACAGAATCGGACTCAAAGAGTGCTTATCAATGGGACCTTCTCAAACTGGGGAGAAGTAATGAGTGGGGTACCGCAGAGCTCAGTCCTGGGCCCAGTGCTGTTCTACGTTGTTATTAATTACTTGGAGGAGGTGGTGCAGGGAATGCTGATCAAATTTGCAGATGACATAAAATTGGGCAGGTTAGCTAATACTTTGGAAGACAGAAACAAAATTCAAAGTGATCTGGATAGACTGGAGCGCTGGGCAGAAAACAACAGAATGACATTTAATAGGGATAAATGCCAAGTTCTGAACCTAGGAAAAAGAAACCAAATGCACAGTTACAAGATGGGGGAGACGTGTCTCAACAACACTACAAGAAAGAAGGATCTTGGAATTGTTGTCGATTAGAAGCTGAATATAAGCCAATGATGTGATGTGGCTGCAAAAAAAGCAAATGCTCTTTTGGGCTGCATTAATAGAAGCATAGCTTCCAAATCCCGGGAAGTACTAGTCCCCCTCTACTCAGCACTGGTTAGGCCTCATCTGGAGTATTGTGTCCAGTTCTGGGCACCACATTTTAAGAAGGATGCAGACAAACTGGAGAGGGTTCAGAGGAGGGCAACAAAGATGATCAGGGGACTGGAAACAAAGCCCTATGAAGAGAGACTGAAAGAACTGGGCATGTTTAGCCTTGAGAAGAGAAGACTGAGAGGAGATATGATAGCGCTCTTCAAGTACTATCCTATGATTCTATAGAATAGATCATAGAATCATAGAATCATAGAACCATAGAATAGTAGGGTTGGAAGCGGACTACAGGGCCATCGAGTCCAACCCCTGCTCAATGCAGGAATCCAAGTCAGAGCATCCCTGACAGATGGCTGTCCAGCCTTGTCTTGAATGCCTCCAGTGTGGGAGAGCCCACCACCTCCCTAGGTCATTGGTTCCTTTGTCGTATTGCTCTAACAGTCAGGAAGTTTTTCCTGATGTTCAGCCGGAATCTGGCTTCCTGTAACTTGAGCCCATTATTCCATGTCCTGCACTCTGGGATGATCGAGAAGAGATCCTGGCCTTCCTTTCTGTGACAACCTTTCAAGTACTTGAAGAGCACTATCCTATCTCCCCTCAGTCTTCTCTTCTCAAGACTAAACATGCCCAGTTCTTTCAGTCTTTCTTCATAGGGCTTTGTTTCCAGTAAGGATGGACAAAAGTCCATTACCTGGTCCCGCAGCTTGCTTCACGGTGGGAGGGAGGCACTTCGGTTCTCCCCCCGACGTTCTTGGTGGGGGGGAGGTGCCCTGCCCCTCCCGGCCAAAATTGAGGCCGGGGGGGAGGCGCCCCATCCCTCGCTGCCGAAATTCAGGCCGGCCGGGAAAGCCCCGTCTCCCCGGCCACGAAATAAAAGAAGTAAATTGAAAAAAAAAATGTGATAGGCTACGTAATGATTTATGTAGCCTATCACGGCTAGATTTTCAAAGTCAGCCATGATAGGCTACGTAAATCTTTATGTAGCCTATCACGGGTGACTTTGGAAAAAAAAAAAAAGCGCGTACGCAAATGGCGGCGCCCATGGGCGTTCCTTGTTTGTGTTCCTTGTTTGGGCAGGGGTAGTCTACGTAAATCTTTACGTAGACTACCCCTGCCCAAATAAGGAACGCAAATGGCGGCACCCATGGGCGCCGCTATTTCTGTACGCGCTTTTTTTTTTTCAAAGTCACCCGTGATAGGCTACGTAAAGATTTACGTAGCCTATCACGGCTGACTTTGAAAATCTAGCCGTGATAGGCTACGTAAATCATTACGTAGCCTATCACGTTTTTTTTTTTTTACTTTATTTTGTAATGGCGGCGGCAGCAGCCAGTCGGAAGACCAGCCGCTGCCCCTGCCGAAACGCCACCGAAACCCTGCCGGGACCCGCCGCCGAGAGGGACATTCGAAGGAGGTAAGTCCCATCCTGGGGCGGGCGGGGGGGCGGAGAATTTCACCACCTATTTTGGGGGGCCGAATGCGTTGGCATTCACCCTCCCCAAGATTCGTGGAGAAATTCTCCACCATCCCTAGTTTCCAGTCCCCTGATCAACTTTGTTGCCCTCCTCTGAATCCTCTCCAGTTTGTCTGCATCCTTCTTAAATGTGGTGCCCAGAACTGGAACTCCAGATGAGGCCTAACCAGTGCTGAGTAGAGGGGAACTAGTACTTCCTGGGATTTGGAAGCTATGCTTCTTAGCGATGGCAGAGAATTTCTCCCCGAAACTTCGGGGGGCCCAGCACCAAAGTGTTCGGCCCCCCGAACAAGTTTCGGGGAGAAATCCTCCGCACCCCCCCCCACACCCCGCACCCCCCCGGGATGGGACTTACCTTCACCGAATGTCCCTCCCGGTGGCTGGTCCGGCCGGCGGTTTGGCGGGTGTTCGAGTGAGGCGGGAGCGGCAGCCGGTCTTTCGACCGGCTTCCACCGCCGCCATTACAATGAAAGAAAAAAAAAAAACGCCCCCTGAGTCAAAGCCACGTAGCCTATCACGGGTGACTTTGAAAAAAAAAAAAAAAAAAAGAGTGTACGGCTAATGGAGGCCCCCATAGGGAGCCGCCATTCCCGTTCCTTATTTGGTCGCTGTAGTCTACGTAAATGTTTACGTAGACTACGCCGAAAATAAGGGCAACGCTATTTGCGTTGCCCTTATTTTCGGCGTAGTCTACGTAAACATTTACGTAGACTACAGCGACTAAATAAGGAACGGGAATGGCGGCTCCCTATGGGGGCCGCCATTCGCGTATGCGCTTTTTTTTTTAAAGTCACCCGTGATAGGCTACGTGACGATTGACGTAGCCTATCATGGCTGACTTTGCAGATCTAGCCGTGATAGGCTATGTGAATCGTCACGTAGCCTATCAGGGGGCGTGTTTTTTTGGTTTTTTTTTACTTTTGCGTTTGCGGCCGGGCAAGGCGAGGCGCCTCCTCCCCGGCCTGAATTTCGGCCGGGCGAGGCGGGAAGCCTCCCCCCCGCCTGAATTTCGGCCGGGCGAGGCGGGAAGCCTCCCCCCCCGGCCTGAACTTCACGGGGGGAGCAGTGAAGCGCCTCCCCCCCACCGCGAACGGCCTTCGACGACAGGTAAGTGACTTTCGTCCACCCCTAATGCTTCTATTAATGCAGCCCAAAATAGCATTTGCCTTTTTTGCAACCACATCACATTGTTGGCTCATATTCAGCCTGTGATCGACAACAATTCCAAGATCTTTCTCGCTTGTAGTGTTGTTGAGCCACGTATCCCCCATCGTGTAACTGGGCATTTGGTTTCTTTTTCCGAGGTGCAGAACTTGGCATTTATCCCTATTAAATGTCATTCTGTTGTTTTCTGCCCAGCGCTCCAGTCTATCCAGATCACTTTGAATTTTGTTTTATACATGTGTCTGAAGACTATTATTGGGTGCTATCAGAGCTGTTCTCTCCATTGCAGTGCATGCGCCTACATCCATTGTTACCCCCAACATTACATCTCCCTTCCCTGTAGGATTCAGTTTAAAGCCCTCCTGATGAAGTTCTTCATGCTGTGGCCAAACACATTCTTCCCAGCCTTTGTGAGGTGCAACCCGTCCCTTGCCAACAGCTCATCTTCCAGGAAGTATAGCCCGTGGTCCCAGAATCCAAATCTCTCTCGTCAGCACCACCTTCATAGCCAGTCATTCACCCAGAGTATTTTTTGTTCCCTTTCTATCCCTCTTCTAACTACTGGAAGGATGGATGAGAAAACTATCTGGGCCCCAAAGTTCTTGAGTTTCCTTCCCAAAGCTTCAAAGTCTGACGTGATCTCTTCGTAGCTCCGCTTGGCAGTATCATTTGTTCCCACATGGATGAGAAGAAAGGGATACCTGTCAGTGGGCTTTATGAGTGCAGGCAACCTTTCAGTCACGTCTCTAATCCGTCCTCCCAGGAGACAACATACCTGGCGAGTCCACGGGTCTTTGCGACATACTTGGGTCTCGATCCTATGCAGCAAGGAGTCTCCCACTACTACCACTCTTCTCTTCTTCTTGTTGTAGGCCTGGGTTTCATCATCGCCTCTGTTTGACTGACCTTCAGCCTCTTGCCCACTCTCATGTAGGTTCCCCTGTGATTCTTCCTCTGCAGGCTGTCCTCCAGTCTCATCCGCAAGTACCTGGAATCGGTTCCACAGCTCCACTGCTTCCACTGGTGCAGAATGGTGTCTAGTTCTTCTTCTCCTAACTGTCACCCTTTTCCAAGGAGTATCCTCTACTCCATTTATCATTTAAGTATAATTTAATGCAAGGCAGACTTTATGGAAGGAATGGTCACCAGTGTAGAAATTATGTAGAACTCTGAACCCTTTGAATATAGGAAGTGAAATTATGGACCAATCTGCACAAACAGGAGATCACATGGAAAAACTGTTCCTGGACTGGACTATTCAAAACTGCAGGTAGTGGTGGTGACTGAATGTCTGACTGACTACCACAAACATATCAAACCATGTTTAAAAAACTACAATTCATGGATATATCAGTACTAGCATTTTTCTAACTTCCTGTTTGCAGCATCATTTTTTTTAAACATGGAAAAGGATCGATTCATTTGACCTTCATTCTGTCTGCCAGGAATAATTACATCATGTGATCTACTATTTTTGGCAAAGAGAAAGAAAAAAAGACAAGTGTTATACACAGTCCTCACTTCTAGTTTCCTTTTCAATGGAGTCATATGTGGGGCTGCAGAACAAAAATGGTGAACAGGGACCCTGTCTTATGGTGCCTTGTGGTGCAATTATTTGCATTGGTTGCCCCAAATATTCATTTGGGAACCAAGGGGTTGCTATAGTTTCATGTGATCCTTTGTATCATGAGGACTAGCATTCTCTCACGCTCCCTGGGTTTCCACATATTTTTTACATGGACACCTCCTTTCTGAAGCAGTACGCTTTAAGAAACCAAACCTGAGCTTTAAACATAGTTGACCCAATTATGCTTTTTGAGTGCTATTGTATGTTCAGTGCATGTTATCTTTTGGGTTTTTTTCACTTTCCAACACTGCTAACTTCTACTGGAGTTAATGCATCTTGATAGGCTGATTATGTGTAGAACAACCACAACCTTGCTGGCCTAAAGCAAGACATTAATTATCAAGTGCCTTCAGCATGAAGTCTTCCAGAAGCACTGAACTCTTATTATTTATGTAGTGCCATAAGTTTATGTGGTGCTGTGAAAAATGAAATATAACAGACCAGTGTTTTAAAAGCATACAGTCTTGACTGATAAAAACAACAGTGAGAAAGGTAGGGAAGAAGATCACGAATGGAACCTTCGCTATGAGAAAAGACCCATTCAGTATTCACATAGAAAGATTTCTGCTTCGTCTACAAAATATGTCATTATTATCATCTTGATTTCACAGTAGGCTCATCTGCTGTGAATACTGGCCTCTAGGTTCCAGTATCAACCACTTTACTGAGCACTGTTCCAGCTTGTTTCAGTTCTCATTTGTTGTGAAGGAACAGAACTTTCTTCCATTTTTGTATTTAGTTTGATTTTTGGATATTATGGGGTTAAATCCTTTTGAGTGTGCTGGTCAGTTTCAGCCAAGACAAGAGGTCAAAGGTTTAGTTGGATTATGAATGTTTGCTTATAAAAGCTAAAGGTACAGGAGGTTCAACAGAAGGTCAGAGGAAGAACTTAGGAAAAGAAATTTAGGTTGCAAAAGTGAACAAGCAACTACTCTCCTGATAGTTTGTTTGAAGTTCAGGAGGGAAATAGCTAATGCTAAGGAATAAAAATCTAAGCAGAAACAGAATGTGGGGGGAGGAGAGAGAGGGGGGGAGGGAGAGAGAGAATGAGAGAGACTGAAAGAAAAAGGGAGAGAGATGGAAAGAAGAAAGAATGCAGAGGCCTAGAGAAAAGAAGGACTTAAAGCTGCTGGAACTGGGAAACTGGTTGAGAGAGTGCTGGACCTATGGCAGTAAGATATTGCTTGGATAACAGACCTGGATAAAATAGGGACACAGTCCAGTTAGGTTAACTGGATACATTTATCCCTGGTTGTTATATTACCCTATTGCTTATATGGTTTTATTACCCTATTGCTCATATGGTGTGTGTGTATGTGTGTGTATCCAGATTTTAAAACCTTTCCTATTATTGTGTTTCTTCCATACAATTTTAAACTTTATTGTTTGAAGCTGTGTGATCTCTTTTCTTTTTGGATTATCTAACCCACATCTAAAAGCTAATCCACATACTAACTCAAGTTGATACCTGAGATCCAGATAGTTTTAAGGCTGGTCTGGTGGAGGTAGCCAGAGGAGGAGGAAAAAAAAGATTTCTACTTGGTGGCAGTAGAAAAAGCCACAGGAATGGAAGGGGAAAAAGGAGCCAGGAGGAGGGGGCAGACTATTTGGGCTAGATGAAACAACTATCAGGTGGATCCACAGTTGGACACAGGATTGGACTCAAAGATCTTCTCAAACTGGGGAGAGGTAATGAGTGGGGTACCACAGGGCTCAGTCCTGGGCCCACTGCTCTTCAACATTTTTATTAATGACTTGGAGGAGGAGGTGCAGGGAATGCTGATCAAATTTGCAGATGACACAAAATTGGGCGGGATAGCTAATACTTTGGAAGAGAGAAATAAAATTCAAAGTGATCTGGATAGACTGGAGCGCTGGGCAGAAAACAACAGAATGACATTTAATAGTGATAAATGCCAAGTTCTGCACCTAGGAAAAAGAAACCAAATGCACAGTTACAAGATGGGGAATACTTGGCTTAACAATACTACAAGCGAGAAGGATCTTGGAATTGTTGTCCATCACAAGGTGAATATAAGCCACAATTTGATGTAGCCAATGCTCTTTTGGGCTGCATTAATAGAAGCATAGCTTCCAAATACAGGGAAGTACTAGTCCCCCTCTACTCAGCACTGGTTAGGCCTCATCTGGAGTACTGTGTCCAGTTCTGGGCACCACACTTTAAGAAGGATGCAGACAAGCTGGAGAGGCTTCAGAGTAGGGCAACAAAGATGATCCTTGTTCAGTCGTTCAGTCGTGTCTGACTCTTCGTGACCCCATGGACCATAGCATGCCAGGCCTTCCTGTCCTGTGCTCTCTCCCGGAGTGTGCTCAAGTTCATATTCATTGCATTGGTGATGATATCTAGCCATCTCATCCTCTGCCGTACCCTTCTCCTTTTGCCTTCAATCTTTCCCAGCATCAAGGTCTTTTCCAGGGAGTTTTCTCTTCGCATTAGGTGGCCAAAATATTTGAGCTTCATCTTCAGTATCTGTCCTCCCAATGAGCAGTCAGGGTTGATTTCGTTTAGGATTGACTGATTTGACCTCTTTGCAGTCCAGGGACTCGTAAGAGTCTTCTCCAGCACCACAGTTCGAAAGCATCAATTCTTCGGCCCTCAGCCTTCCTTATAGTCCAGCTCTCACAGCCATACATTACTACTGGGAAAACCATAGCTTGGATTAGACGGACCTTTGTTGGCAAGGTGATGTCTCTGCTTCTTACTATGCTGTCTAGTTTTGCCATAGCTTTCCTTCCAAGGAGCAAGCGTCTTTTAATTTCATGGCTACAGTCACCGTCTGCGGTGATCTTGGAGCCCAAGAAAGTAAAATCTGTCACAGCTTCCATTTCTTCCCCTTCTATATGCCAGGAAGTGATGGGGCCAGATGCCATGATCTTATTTTTTTTAATGTTGAGTTTCAAACCAGCTTTTGCACTCTCCTCTTTCACCCTCAACAAGAGGCTCTTTAGATCCTCTTTGCTTTCTGCCTCTAGACACATTCTACACATTCACTTTCTCTAGTTCCTCTGCCTCTTCGAAACCCAGCTTGTACTTCCAGTAGTTCTCGGTTCGCATACTGCTGAAGCCTAGCTTGTAGGATTTTGAGCATCGCCTTGCTAGGGATGGCGGAGAATTTCTCCACGAATCTCGGGGAGGCTGAATGCCAACGCATTCGGCCCCCCGAAATTGGCGGTGAAATTCTCCGCCACCCCCCTGCCCCCCCCCGGGATGGGACTTACCTCATGTGAATGTCCCTCTTGGCGGCGGGTCCCGGCGGTGGTTCGGCGGCAGTTCGGCGGGGGCGGTGACGGTGGCCAGTCTTCCGACTGGCTGCCGCCGCCGCCATTACAAAGTAAATGTAAAAAACAACAACACACTCACGTGATAGGCTACGTAACGATTTACATAGCCTATCACGGCTAGATTTCCAAAGTCAGCCGTGATAGGCTATGTAAATCATTACGTAGCCTATCACAGGTAACTTTGGAAAAAAAAAAAAGCACGTATGCAAATGGCGGCGCCCATGGGTGCCGCCATTTGCGTTCCTTATTTGGGCCCGGGTAGTCTACGTAAAGATTTACATAGACTATGGTGAAAATAAGGGCAAAGCTATTTGCTTTGACTTAGATTCCTGCACTGAGCAGGGGGTTGGACTCGACAGTCTTATAGGCCCCTTCCAACCCTACTATTTTATGATTCTATGGTTCTATTTTGCCTGTCCCTTTCCTCTCACAGAACAGGGCACTGCTGGTCTGTGACATTTGCCTAATTGCATCTAGCTTATCATCAATGGCCTAAAAATCTTGGTATTGTCCAAGACTTTGAGGGACATTACTTTTCTCACACGTCAGAAGATATAATACACTGCTGTCTGAATGCCTTGACATTTAAGCTTTGAACAATATCTAATTATTCTGAAAATGAATACAGAAAGACACTGCAGAACTGTTGCTTCTTGACTGTCCTCCATGCTGCCCTTAGTTTTTCTGTTCAACTATTTCTGGTAATGATTACACAATGTTTCTCCTTTCACTGTAGTCTGTAACCTTGGGGTCGGTGAGACTCAGAAATGTCTCCATAGTCTGTCATTAATCAGGCTGTTAAATTTCATATTGTTCTGGCACAAATGTGTACAGTCTGAGGCCTAGATATTTTTATGTAAGCCCTTGGCACATTCTTTTGGTTATTGCAACTGTATATTTTACCCTTTTTTGCTCTTCTCCATCCCCTTAAATCTTGTGTGTAAGAGTCTTAAGAGGAATAATTCTAATCTATCAGTATCACCTCCATTGAAGGGACTCCATTTTCTTTCTGAATTCTTTAACGAAGTCTCCTCATCTTTCATTTTAAAGAATATTAGGCTCTCAGAACCATGACTATGCAGGTGTGTGTGTGTGTGTGTGTTTAAGGGCAAACTTTTCTAGTTGTGAGTCAACCACATTGGCAGGTGAAGTGATTGATTTCCAGCTGTAGCCTGAGGAGAACTTGACTTACAGCACCACTGAGAGAAATTGCCATGCCATTATGTGAGTTCAGTGGCACTGTAGGCCTGAAGTGTCTGATGATAACTTGTAATAAGTAACATCTTTCTGCACACCCACAATGTCACTACTTGAGGCTACAACCATCTGACTTTGGCTAAGTTTAGCCTGGTTGTAGCATCTTTTCTCTGAGATATCATTGCAACCTTCTTGACCTAAGAACAGTGGATCTGACTCCATCTTAAGGCTTTACAGACAGAAGAAGAAAGTCATGTGCCAAAGCATAGAAGCTCCACTTATAGCAATAATGCCTTACCTGTCAGTGAGCACGTTGCAAATCTGGGCTAATAAAATATAGTACACGCTCCCCCTGGCCTCTTTTGCCTGTTCATGTATTCTGTAATTCAGGCAAAACATGTAAACAATGAACATTCAACAGTAAGGAGAAGAAGCAGTTGCAATAAAAGCAAGTACTAAAAAACAGAGAGATCTCAGATATACGGGAACCCTGTTAGGGGGACTCCAGTTTCCTACACCACTTGCAATAATGGCTCACAGTATGGGCTCAGTTTAGTGAGCTATCCATCCCGGATAGCACTACCTTTTATTCCTCTTAGATTTATCTTTCTTTCTATCTATCTATCTATCTATCTATCTATCTATCTATCATCAATCGCCCATCTGGCTGGTCACCCAGCCACTCTGGGCGATGTACAATAATAGAAACAGTTTAAAACAATAAAATTCTACATTAAAAACATCATATTTCTAAAAATACCCTAACACATCCCAAATGCCTGCCTAAATAACCACGTTTTTAATGTGTGGTGGAAGCTTATTCAAGAGTTTGCAAAGGCTTCATAAGCTTGGTGATCCATTGCTCAAATCTACACTATTAATCCTTAAAAAATGGACAACCACAAGGTCTCCACTAATCCCTATTTTGGATCACTTGCTGTTCTGTGATCAACAGAAATATAATCTGGTTTAAAGACTGGGAATCAGAGGACATTTGCAGAATATGTGATTGCTCTACAGCTTGGATTAATTTAATTTAATTTAATTTAATTTATTATATTTCTATACCGCCCCATAGCTGAAGCTTTCTGGGTGGTTCAAAAAAATTAGAAACCATTAAAATACATTATATAAAGTATAAAACCATTCACATAGGGATACAAAACAAATAGCACACACAACAACATATATCTAAAACAAATTTAAAACAATCAGCCAGAGACAATCAGAGACTCCTTATATGCTGCCAAATGCCTGAGAAAAGAAGACAGTTTTAACCTGGTGCTGAAAAGGTGACAATGTTGGCACCAGGCAGGCCTCATCAGGGAGATTATTCCATAAATTGGGGGCCATCACCGAGAAGGCCCTCTCCATTGTTGCCACCCTCCGAGCCTTCCTTGGAGGAGGCTCCTGGAGGAGGGCCTTAGATGCAGACCGTAGTATAGGGGTTGGTTGATACCAGGAGAGGCATTCCAACAGGTACTGTTGTCTAGGGGTGTATGGATTCCCCACCGTCTGTTCTGGTGAGGAATCTGGGGGGGGGGAGGCGACCCGGTCCTCCCCCCCAGAATCCTTCACAGCGGCTTGGCTCCACAAGCATTCTGGGGGGGGGGGGAACGGCTTGGGGGCTGCTTACCTTCCCTCCAGCCAGCCAGAGCTGTTAGCCTCCTCCCTGTCCCTGCTGATTGACATGTCTTTTCTTTTCTTTTTCTTTTCTTTTTTTTTAAAGGTGATTGGCAGGATGTGCCCATAGACTTAGATGCAAATAGAGACATGAATCTTGCATATAAGTCTATGTGTCCATAGGCTTATACGCAAGATTCATAGCTCTATTTTGCATATAAGTCTATGGGCACATCCTGCTGATTACCATTTTTTTAAAAAAAAATTAAAGAAAAGACATGGGAATAGGCAGGGACAGGGAAGAGGCGAACAGCTCTGGCTGACAAGAAGCAGCCGAGTGCTGTTCCGCCTCCAGTCCTCCTGGTACAGAGGTAAATGGTCCCAATTAGGGATGTCAGATAATTTCTCCACGAATCTCAGGGAGGCTGAATGCCAGCACATTCGGCCCCCCGAAATTGGTGGAGAAACGGTCTGCCCCCCCGCCCCCCCCCGGGATGGGACTTACCTTGTGCGAATGTCCCTGGCAGCGGTGGCTCCGGTGGCAGTTCAGTGGCGGTGGCTGCGGCGGCTGGTCTTCCGACTGGCTGCTGCCACCACCATTTCCAAGTTAAAAAAAAAAACGTGATAGGCTACGTAAAGATTTACGTAGCTTATCACGGCTAGATTTTTAAAAAACACCGTGATAGGCCACGTAGATGTTTACATAGCCTATTACGGCAGAGTGAAAAAAAACCCCGCGCGTACACAAATGGCAGCGCCCATGGGCGCCGCCATTTGCGTTCCTTATTTTGGCACGTGTAGTCTACGTAAACATTTACGTAGACTACGGTGAAAATAAGGGGAACGCAAATAGCATTGCCCTTATTTTTGCCGTAGTCTACGTAAATGTTTACGTAGACTACACGTGCCCAAATAAGGAATGCAAATGGCGGAGCCCATGGGTGCCGCCATTTGCGTATGTGCGTTTTTTTTGTTTTTTTTTCAATCAGCCATAATAGGCTACGTAAACATTTACGTAGCCTATCACGGCTGACTGCAGGGATGCAAACGGCCGCGGCTACAGCCGCCACCATTTGCGTCCCGGCAGGACAGGATTCGTGGCCGGAGGGACGGGACGCCTCCCCCCAGGCCAGAATTTTGGGGGGAGGGACGGAGCGCCTCTTCCCCACTGCGAATCAACTTTCGGGTTCAGGTAAGTGACTTTCATACATCCCTAGTCCCAATCCACTGTGGATTCCTGAGGCTGGATTCCAAAAAATCTGGCCTCATTTGAATCTGCAGAGGATTTCTCTGACATCCCTACTTTTGTCCCAAGCCATGTAAGGCTTTATAGGTCAAAACCAGCACTTTGACTTGGGCTCAGAAGCATATTGTTCAGTCATTCAGTTATGTCTGACTCTTCGTGACCCCATGGACCATAGCACGCCAGGTCTTCCTGTCCTGTGCTCTCTCCTGGAGTGTGCTCAGGTCCATTCATATTCATTGCATCGGTGATGCTATCTAGCCATCTCATCCTCTTCCGTCCCCTTCTCCTTTGGCCTTCAATCTTTCCCAGCATCAGAGTCTTTTCCAGGGACTTTTCTCTTCTCATTAGGTGGCCAAAATATTTGAGCTTCAGCTTCAGTATCTGTCCTTCCAATGAGCAGTCAGGGTTGATTTCGTTTAGGATTGACTGATTTGACCTCCTTGCAGTCCAGGGGACTCGTAAGAGTCTTCTCCAGCACCACAGTTTGAAAGCATCAATTCTTCGGCGCTCAGCCTTCCTTATAGTCCAGCTCTCATGGCCGTACGTTGCTACTGGGAAAGCCATAGCTTTGATTAGACGGACCTTTGTCGGCAAGGTGATGTCACTGCTTCTTACTATGCTGTCTAGGTTTGCCATAGCTTTCCTCCCAAGGAGCAAGGGTCTTTTAATTTCATGGCTACAGTCACCGTCAGCAGTGATCTTGGAGCCCAAGAAAATAAAATCTGTCACCGATTCCATTTCTTCCCCTTCTATATGCCAGGAAGTGATGGGGCCAGATGCCATGATCTTAGTTTTCTTAATGATGAGTTTCAAACCAGCTTTTGCACTCTCCACTTTCACCCTCAACAAGATGCTCTGTAGGTTAGGGATGTACAAAAGTCACTTACCTTTCCGCGGATTATGTTGATGGTGGGGGGGGAGGTGTTCCGTCCCTCCCCCCAGAATCCTCGATGGGGGGGGAGGCGATCCATTCCTCCCCCCCGGAATCCTCCACAGCCAGCTGTGCTCCGCGGCAGCTCTGCAGAGCAGCTGACCAGGCCCAGCCCAGGCCAGAGCCATCTGCAGCCGGATTTCCGGCCGCAGAGTGCTCTGGGAAAAAAAAAAAAAAACATGTACGCAAATGGCAGTGGCTACAGCCGCCACCATTTGCATTCCTTATTTTTGGCCATCTTAGCCTATGTAAATATTTACGTAGAGTATGACGGCGAAAATAAAGAGGAATGCAAATAGTGTAGCGGGCGCTATTTGCGTCAGTTTTTGATTCACCGTTTTAGCCAACGTAAATATTTACATAGGCTAAAACGGCAAATCAAAAAGGGACGCAAATAGCACCCACTACGCTATTTGCGTTCCCCTTATTTTCATCGTCTTAGTCTACATAAATATTTACGTAGACTAAGACACCAAAAATAAGGAATGCAAATGGCGGCGGCCATAGCCGCCGCCATTTGCGTAAGCTGTTTTTTTTTTTAACCCAGCCATGATAGGCTACGTAAATCTTTATATAGCCTATCATGTCTTGAAAACAAAACAAAACACAAGTCTGCAAATGGTGGCGGTGGCAGCCGATTGGAAGACCAGCCGCCGCCACCACCGCCGGTGCTGCCGCCGGAGCTGCCGCTGCATGGAAGATTCGCCCCAGGTAAGTCTCGTCCCGGGGGGGATCCGCAGGGGGTGGGGGGGGTGGCAGGTCATTCAGCCACAGATTTCGGGGGCCGAATGCACTGGCATTCGGCCTCACCGAGATCCGTGGTGGAATTCTCTGTCATCCCTACTTTAGATCCTCTTCGCTTTCTGCCATTAGGGTGGTATCGTCTGTGTATCTGAGGTTGTTGATAATTCTCCCAGCAATCTTAATTCTGACCTGTGATTCATCCAACCCAGTGTTTCTCATGATGCACTCTGCATATAAATTAAATAAGCAGGGCGACAATATACAGCCTTGTCATACTTCTTTCCCAATTTTGAACCAATCGGTCGTTCCATGTCTGGTTCTTACTGTTGCTTCTTGACCCTCGTACAGGTTTCTCAGGAGACAGGTAAGGCGGTCTGGTACTCCCATCTCTTTAAGAATTTGCCACAGTTTGTTGTGATCCACACAATTAAAGGCTTTAGCGTAGTCAATGAAGCAGAAATAGACGTTTTTCTGGAATTCTCTTGCTTTCTCCATGATCCAGCAAAAGTTGGCAATTTGATCTCTAGTTCCTCTGCCTCTTCGGAATCCAGCTTGTACTTCCGGTAGTTCTCGGTTCACATACTGCTGAAGCCTAGCTTGCAGGATTTTGAGCATCACCTTGCTGGCATGTGAAATGAGTGCAATTGTACAGTAGTTTGAACACTCTTTGGCATTGCCCTTCTTTGGAACTGGAATGTAAACTGACCTTTTCCAGTCTTGTTGCCAATGTTGAGTGTTCCAAATTTGTTGGCCTATTGATTGCAGCACTTTAACAGCATCATCTTTTAGGATTTTAAATAGCTCAGATGGAACTGAGCTACTTGTAAAGCCTCATCATCAGACAGCCACTTTGTTTTCTTGCATTTCTTTTTCTTTGGGATGGATTGAGTTGCTGCCTCCTGAACAATGTTATGGACCTCTGTCCATAGTTCCTCAGGCACTCTGTCTATCACGTCTAATCCCTTAAATCTATTCCTCACCTCCACTGTATATTCAGAAGGGATATGATTTAGGTCATACCTGAATGGTTTAGTGGTTTTCCCTATGTTCTTCAATTTAAGCCAAAATTTTGCAAGAAGCAGCTCATGATCTGAGCCACAGTCAGCTCCAGGTCTTGTTTTTACTGACTGTATAGAGCTTCTCCATCTTTGGCTGCAAAGGACATAATCAATCTGATTTCGATATTGACCATCTGGTGATGTCCATGTGTAGAGTCGCCTCTTGTGCTGTTGGAAAAGAGTGTTTGCTATGATCACTCTATTACTCTAAGTCTATTAGCCTTTGTCCTGCTTCATTTTGTACACCAAGGCCATGCTTGCCTGTTGTCCCAGTGATTTCTTGACTTCCTACTTTAGCATTCCAATCCCCTATGATGAAGAGGACATCTTTTTTTGGTGTTAGTTCTACAAGGTGCTGTAGGTCTTCATAGAACCGATCAACCTCAGCTTCTTCGGCCTCAGTGGTTGGGGCATAGACTTGAATTACTGTGGTGTTGAATTGTTTGCCTTGGATTCGTACTGAGAACATTCTGTCATTTTTGAGATGGTACCCCAGTACTGCTTTTCCCACCCTTTTGTTGACTATGAGTGCTACTCCATTTCTTCTAAGGGATTCTTGCCTACAGTAGTAGATATAATGGTCACCTGAATTAAATTTGCCCATGCTTGTCCATTTGAGTTCGCTAATTCCCAAGATGTCGATGTTCAGTCTTGCCATCTCATGTTTGACCACCTCCAGCTTACCTTGATTCATTGATCTGACATTCCAGGTTCCTTAACAATATTGTTCTTTACAGCATTGGACTTTCTTTTCACCACCAGACACATCCACAGCTGAGTGTCCTTTCGGCTTTGGCCCAGCCGCTTCACTCTTTCTGGCGCTACTTGGAAATTCCCTCTGCTCTTCCCCATTAGTATATTGGACACCTTCTGATCTGAGGGGCTCATCTTCCAGCATCATATCTTTTAGCCTTGTGATACATTCCATGGGGTTTTCTTGGCAAGAATCCTGGAGTGGGTTGCCATTTCCTTCTCCAGTGGACCACATTTTTTCAGAACTCTCCGCCATGACCTGTCTGTCTTGGGTGGCCCTGCATGGCATAGCTTATGGCTTCACTGAGTTACGCAAGCCCCTTTGCCACAACAAGGCAGTGATCCATGAAGGGGTCAGAAGCATATAGGCAGCCAGTTGAAGCAGGCCAGAATTGGTCTTATATATCTGGACCTTCCAGTCCCCATTATAAGTCTGGCTGTCACATTTTGCACAAGCTGCAGCTTCTGAACTGTCTTCAAAGGCAGCTCCATATAGAGTGCATTGCAGTAATCTAACTTGGAGGTTACCAGAGCATAGACGACTAAAGCCTGGTGATCCCTGTCCAGATAGGGATGTAGCTGGACCACCAACTGAAGTTGGTAGAAGGCATTCCATGCCTCTGAGGCTACTTGAGCCTCAAGTGACAAAGATGGCTCCCAAAGGACCCCCAAGCTATGAACCTTCTCCTTCAGGGGAAGCACAACCCCATACAGAACAGGTTAAGCACCTCCATCTGGTCAGGACAACACCCATTAACATCATCTCGGGCTTGTCTGGATTGAGTTTCAGTTTATTAGCCCTCATCCAGTCCATTGTCGCAGAAGCTGCCAGAAGCCTAAACCTCAGCAAGCAATGAGCTGACCATAACAGAGGGACAGGAGCAAAGTCCCCCACCTTCAGATCACCTTCTCCATGTCCAGTTGAGAAAACCAAGTCTACAGTATGTCCTGCTACTACATGCGCTGTGATGATGGCATGTTGGAACAGCCCTATGATTGTCATGGAAACCATGAAATTCTGAGCCGCCCCAGACAAGATGCCCTCAGCATGGATGTTGAAATCCCCCAGAACCAAAAGTCTGGAGGATCTCAACAACACACTTGAGACCACCTCCACCAGCTGAGATAGCAAGTCTGTTGAGCTGCAGGGTGGGCGGCACACCAACAGAATCCCTAATCTGTCCCGCTGGCTCAACGGAAGGTGCAAACACTCCAGACCAGTAGTCACAAAGACAGGGAGCCTGCAAGGGGAGATGAAACTCCTATACACCACAGCAACCTCCCCTCCCCAGCCCTCAGGTCTTCCCTGATGCTGAACCAAGTACCCTGGTAGGCAAACCTGGGACAGACCAACTCCTCCCTGCTCACCCGTCGCAGTTATGCATGCCAGATCAGCCACCTCATCCACTATTAAGTCATGGATAAGGGAGGTCTTATTCTGAACTGATATGGCATTTAACGTCAGCATCTGAAGGCCTGAGGGCAGGCTGACAGGACAACCACCATGCCTGCAGGTGGGGGGCGGACCAGAACACGGCATGGCCATTAACTGTCTGGGCTGTGTTCCCCTAAGCTGGCTAGCCCTCCTCCCAGCACCATATCTCCCTTGACCCATAACCACACTAATTGAGGCCCCCTCAAGTTCCCCAACTTGGCCCCATGCCCATACCCTCTCTTCCAGACACGTAACACAGTTTTTGTTGGAGGAACAGCTTACCCCACATGTAAAGCTGCAGAGTCAATCCGCCAGATGTTAGGGGGATGTTGCTTGCCCTTATATCTCCCCACAAGCGTCTCCCGCAGAGGGTCAACCCTGTTTTTGGTGGCACCTCCTTCAGCAACATTGCCACTGGGGTGCTTCCCCCGTGCATCAGGGTGGGCAGACAAGAGCTGTCCCAGGAACCTTGAGTCCAGCTGGCCCAAATCAACAGTAATCTGCCCCGGGGAGTGTTTTTTCTCTCCTTGGAGGTACCGTCTCTCTCAGGCAGCAACACAGGGCCTGGCAGGGCCAGAAAGATGGTAAGTTGGCCCCAGCTGAGGCTGTAAAATGTTCCAGCTGCCTTCCTCTCCTCAGTGCATGGCACTAATGGCCAGCCCCAGGTCAGGGAAGGCAGATAACACTAGCTGTCCAAGATTCCTCTTTCTTGGGAAGAGCTCTCTCTTGTTTTTGTTTTTGAAAAACGTCACAACATTGGAACCAGATTACTCGGTCATGAACTGAATTTGAAGAATTAATGATTTAAAGCTCTCACACAACTCAGAGGGCAGTCTACAATATCTATAGCATGCCAATAAATTGGTCTAATGGGAATTGGGAAGGGCTAAAAGCAGTATGGGAAGCAGATTTAGGAGAGGCAGTTTTGATAAAGATGGCACAAGTTGTGTAGAAAAGAACCCTTTAGAAATGTCTCAGCTAGGGTCTGAGGGCCAGAGCAGACATTTAAAGACATAGCTAGGAGCTACATCTTTTCTTTCTTTTCTTTTCTTCTCTTTTTTCAATTTTACTCTAGAATAGGCACAGGGCTCCTGATTTGGATCAGCATGCTAGCATGTGCAGTAGGGGGCTTTAACCCTCCACCCACTATGGGCCCAATCCAGATTGGGATCCCCATGCCTGCAATTTCTATTGCAAAGATAACAATCCATTTGCTTTATGGATCACTATTATTCAATAGAAATTGCAGGTGCAGCCCTGAAATGGATTGGGTCCATAGTAGGGATGGCAGAGATTTCCGCCACGGATTTCAGTGAGGCCGAATGCACTGGCATTTAGGGGTGGACGAAAGTCACTTACCTGTCGTCGAAGGCCGTTCGCGTGGGGGGGAGGCGCTTCGCTGGTCCCCCCGCGAAGTTCAGGCTGGGGGGGGAGGCTTCCTGCCTCGCCCGGCCGAAATTCAGGCTGGGGGGGGAGGCTTCCTGCCTCGCCCGGCCGAAATTCAGGCCGGGGAGGAGGCGCCTCGCCTCACCCGGCCGCAAACGCGAAAGTAAAAAAAAACAAAAAAAAAACGCCCCCTGATAGGCTACGTGACGATTCACGTAGCCTATCACGGCTAGATCTGCAAAGTCAGCCATGATAGGCTACGTGAATCGTCACGTAGCCTATCACGGGTGACTTTAAAAAAAAAAAAAGTGCGTACGCGAATGGCGGCCCCCATAGGGAGCCGCCATTCATATTCCTTATTTGGTCGCTGTAGTCTACGTAAAGATTATGTAGACTACGGCGAAAATAAGGGCAATGCTATTTGCGTTACCCTTATTTTCGCCGTAGTCTACGTAAACATTTACGTAGACTACAGCGACTAAATAAGGAACGCGAATGGTGGCTCCCTATGGGGGCCGCCATTATCCGTACAGTCTTTTTTTTTTTTTTAAAGTCACCCGTGATAGGCTACGTGACGATTCACGTAGCCTATCACGGCTGACTTTGCAAATCTAGCCGTGATAGGCTACATGAATCGTCACGTAGCCTATCAGGGGGCGTTTTTCTCTTTTTCTTTCATTGCAATGGCGGCGGCGGCAGCAGCCGGTCGAAAGATCGTCTGCCGCTCCCGCCTCGCTCGAACACCCGCTGAACCGCCGGCCGGACCAGCCACCGGGAGGGACATTCGGTGAAGGTAAGTCCCGTCCCGGGGGGGTTGCGGGGGGCGGGGGGGGCGGAGGATTTCTCCCCGAAACTTGTTCGGGGGGCCGAACACATTGGCGCTCGGCCCCCCGAAGTTTCGGGGAGAAATTCTCCGCCATCCCTACTGGCATTTGGCCCCCCGAAATCCATGGCAGAATGGCCTCCCCCCCGCCCCCCCGCAGCTTCCCCCCCGGGATGAAGCTTACCTGGGGCGGATGTTCCGGTGGCAGCGGCTCCGGCGGCGGCTCTGGTGGTGGCTGGTCTTTCAACTGGCTGCCACAGCCGCCATTTGCGTCTGCTGTTTGCCGTGATAGGCTACGTAATTATTTATGTGGCCTATCACGGCAAGCAAAAAAACACAGAAAACCAGCGTACGCAAATGGCGGCGGCTACGGCGGCCGCCATTTGCATCCGCAGCAGCCAGTCTGCAGCCAGAACTCCGACTGCGGACGGCCCTGGCCAGCTGCTCCACGGAGCCACTGCGGAGGGGACCCGGCTGGGCAGGATTCCGGGGTGGAGGACCAGATCGCCTCCCCCTGTCGAGGATTCCGGGGGGAGGGATGGAGCGCCTCCCCCCCACTGCGAATCAATTGTGAGCGGAGATGGGTTAAAGAAGATGCAGACAACAAGCTTGGGTTGAAAATTGGGCCACATTTATTGAAATACTTGCAAAGGGGTAACTAGGACGGGCATCTAACTGTGACAGCAGCTAGCTGGCACTTCTTGGGTGAAAATACACCCAGCCTGAGGGTAGTGGTGATCTCGCCATCCCTCCGGACTGCTCCTTCTGGGGGAGGTAGACCTTCCGGTGTCACCCCCAACCTGGTGCCACACAACACCTGGGTGAGTGAGTAGGGTTGGTCTCCCAGGCAACCTTTATCCCCCCGCCGAGCCTCACAACCCGTTCAGGGGGCCTCAGGCATCACCTGTCATCATAAGGTGCTTCTGCATGCGCACCATCCCTACTTTCCTGTTTTGCCCGTCCTAGCCGCCAACTGGAATGTGACCGATGATATAGACCATATTCTCTTACAGGACACACTCGACCCGCACAAAACAGTGTGACGTAGGCAAAAAAGACTCACAGTAATAGGCCAATCGAACTGTGAGCCAAAAAATTCCTACGTGGCTCCTAAAGGGCAGCCGGCAAGAAACCCACACTGCTTAGGGGAGGTTGGGAGGGAGCTGCATCGAGCCAGAGAACTGAGATTGGGAGGAGGGCTGAGTTTAAGGCAACTCAGCCTGCCCCTCCTTGCATGGTGGTGCCACTGAGATGCACCAATCAGAGGCCCCTACGTCTTGTCACCCCCCCCACCCGCAATGCCCCCCCCCTTTCAGCCAGAGAAGCTGGCGTCGGGTAGGGCATTTCCATGAAAAGGTAAGTGACTTTCATACATCCCTAGTCCATAGCAGGTGGGAAGGGTTAAAGCCATTTCCTTTCCTAGGCTCCTGATCCAGATTGTCCCCTGCATCTATCGTAGAATAAAAATGAAAAAAAAGAGGAAGTATTTTCTGTAGGCATGGATGTAGAGATTGCTGTTTTTTTTTTCAGTCAAACACATTCTGCACTGTTTCTGCAAGTGCTTGCAATTAAGGATGGACGAACTCACTTGAGTCTGCTCCATGACCAGCTCACTAGAGACCCTTGACAAGACTCTTGTTATCTTTTCTTTGGCTAAAATTAGCATGCAAGTGGAAGAGACATGACTTCCCCACAGCAAAACAATGGTAGTTCTTCGTTTTAATGGACAAACTAACAAAACAAACTCATGCCTAAATTTAGGCCAGAGCTGTTCTGATTCTCACCTCTGATTGCAAAAAGAAGGGGATTTGGGGGCAGCAAATTTCTTAGAAATCTTCAGCTGGGGTTGGGGTTTAATTTTATTTATCTTCAAGAGCAATCCTATGGCTGCTAGACACCGTCTAGAGGGCGATGGGATATGCTCATTTCCAGGAACCGACCTTGGAGCCCATGTTCCGAGGTCGGTTCCCGGAAAACTGACTGCCCCCCTCATCCATGCTGCCTCCAAAGCAGCACGGAGAAGCCCCATCCTCTGCACTCACAAGAGGCGTGCAGAATGACTGAAAAGGGGTGGGGCCGGGGGTGTTCAGGGGTGGGGAGAGCAGAGCTGTGCATACAACACATCTTATGTGTCATATGGCAGCTTCCTCTCCCAGTGCCCCCCTCGCCACTAGACAGTCGAAAACGGCTGTCTAGCAAAAAATAGCAAGGCAGGAGAGGCGCAGAGGAAACGATCCCCCATGCCTCTCCTGCCTTGCTTTGGATAGGCGGTCACCTCCGGGGTTGGAGGCGGCCGCCTATCTAGTTAGGATTGCACCTTTAGTGTTATTCAAGGTGGCTGAGGTCTCCCCCCCCCCGCTTTTCTTTTTAACAGGTTCAGCACAGCTCTAATTCAGACTTTTTAATAGATGATTCATATCTATTCATCTCATTTCTAAATAACAAGCCACTGAATAAACATTTTCCTGAGAGACATACATTATTCTAGGGGTGTACAGATTCCCCACTGTCTGTTCCAGTGGGGAATCCATGGCAGGGGAGGTGATCCATTCCTCCCCCCTGGAATCCTCCAGAGCAGTTCCGCTCTGGAGGATTCCAGCGGGGGGGTGGAACTGGCTTGGAGGCTCTTACCTTCCCTCCTGCCAGCCACACCCGTTCGCCTCCTCCCTGTCCCTGATTATTGCCTTTAAAAACAATGCCTTTTTTAAAAAAATGGCGATTTGGGGGTGGGGGATGTGCCCATAGACTTATATGCAAATAGAGGCATGAATCTTGCATATACAGTCAGGGCCAGAAATATTGGAACAAGGATAACTGTTTTGGCAGTTGGCCTCTGTACACCACCACATTGAAGTTGAAAGGAAACACACCCAGATATGCTCATTTCCAGGAACCGACCTTGGAGCCCATGTTCCGAGGTCGGTTCCCGGAAAACTGACTGCCCCCCTCATCCATGCTGCCTCCAAAGCAGCACGGAGAAGCCCCATCCTCTGCACTCACAAGAGGCGTGCAGAATGACTGAAAAGGGGTGGGGCCGGGGGTGTTCAGGGGTGGGGAGAGCAGAGCTGTGCATACAACACATCTTATGTGTCATATGGCAGCTTCCTCTCCCAGTGCCCCCCTCGCCACTAGACAGTCGAAAACGGCTGTCTAGCAAAAAATAGCAAGGCAGGAGAGGCGCAGAGGAAACGATCCCCCATGCCTCTCCTGCCTTGCTTTGGATAGGCGGTCACCTCCGGGGTTGGAGGCGGCCGCCTATCTAGTTAGGATTGCACCTTTAGTGTTATTCAAGGTGGCTGAGGTCTCCCCCCCCCCCGCTTTTCTTTTT
Source organism: Heloderma suspectum (assembly GCF_057233095.1). Lineage (NCBI taxonomy): Eukaryota > Metazoa > Chordata > Lepidosauria > Squamata > Helodermatidae > Heloderma > Heloderma suspectum. Next base: position 313,504,150 of record NC_139459.1, read on the forward strand.
AACAGGTTCAGCACAGCTCTAATTCAGACTTTTTAATAGATGATTCATATCTATTCATCTCATTTCTAAATAACAAGCCACTGAATAAACATTTTCCTGAGAGACATACATTATTCTAGGGGTGTACAGATTCCCCACTGTCTGTTCCAGTGGGGAATCCATGGCAGGGGAGGTGATCCATTCCTCCCCCCTGGAATCCTCCAGAGCAGTTCCGCTCTGGAGGATTCCAGCGGGGGGGTGGAACTGGCTTGGAGGCTCTTACCTTCCCTCCTGCCAGCCACACCCATTCGCCTCCTCCCTGTCCCTGATTATTGCCTTTAAAAACAATGCCTTTTTTAAAAAAATGGCGATTTGGGGGTGGGGGATGTGCCCATAGACTTATATGCAAATAGAGGCATGAATCTTGCATATACAGTCAGGGCCAGAAATATTGGAACAAGGATAACTGTTTTGGCAGTTGGCCTCTGTACACCACCACATTGAAGTTGAAAGGAAACACACCCAGATGGGAGCGGAGTCAGGACTTTCAGCTGTAATTCAAGGGGTTTGACAAAAGTGGGGCACTAACCATTCAGGAAGGACAGCCAGTGGCATACACACACACCCGTCATTGGTGGCTCATAAGTAATGGAACAAACCAACATCATTTCAATTACTTATGAGCCACCAACGATGTGTGTGTGTGTATGCCACTGGCTGTACTTCCTGAATGGTTAGTGCCCCACTTTTGTCAAACCCCTTGAATTACAGCTGAAAGTCCTGACTCCGCTCCCATCTGGGTAGGGATGTACGAAAGTCACTTACCTTTTTGACGGGGTGATTCGTGGTGGTGGGGAGGCGCTCTGCACCTCCCCCCAAAATCCTGATCCGGCCGACTCCGCTCTGCAGAGATTCTGTGAAGCCTCTGGCTGGGGCCGCCCACAGCTGGACATCCGGTCGCTGGGCAGCCTTCTGAAAAAAGCCCCCCGCATATGCAAATGGTGGCAGCTATGGTGGCCGCCATTTGCCAACCCTTTTTTTCGCTGTTTTAGCCTACATAAATATTTACGTAAGCTATTACGGCAAAAAAAAGGGGAACGCAAATAGTGTAGTGGGCGCCATTTGCGTTCCTTTTTTTTCACTGTTTTAGCCAACGTAAATATTTACATAAGCTATTATGGCAAAAAAAAGGGGAACACAAATAGCGTAGTGGGCGCCATTTGCGTTCCTTTTTTTCTGCCATTTTAGCCTACGTAAATATTTATGTAAGCTATTATGGCAAAAAAAAAAAAAAGGAATGCAAATAGCACCCACTACACTATTTGCGATCCCCTTTTTTTGCCGTAATAGCTTACGTAAATATTTATGTAGGCTAAAGCAGCGAAAAAAAGGGACCACAAATGTAGGGATGTCAGAGAATTCCGCCACGGATCTCGGTGAGGCCGAATGCCAGTGCATTCGGCCCCCTGAACTCTGTGGCAGAATGGCCTGCCACCCCCCCACCCCCCGCGGATACCCCCCAGGACAAGACTTACCTGGGGCAGATGTTCCAGACGGTGGTGGCTCCAGGGGCGGTTTCAGCGGAGGCGGCAGCAGCTGGTCTTCCAACCGGCTGCCGCTGCCGCCACCACCATTTGCAGTCTTCCCCCCCCCATTCGTGATAGGCTACGTAGAGACTTACATAGCCTATCACATCTGGGTTAAAAAACAAACAAACACGTACGCAAATGGCGGCGGCTACAGCTGCCGCCATTTGCATTCCCTATTTTTGGTTGTCTTAGTCTACGTAAATATTTACGTAGACTAAGACGGTGAAACTAAGGGGGAACACAAATAGCGTAGGGGATGCTATTTGCGTTCCCCCTTAGTTTCGCCATCTTAGTCTACGTAAATATTTATGTAGACTAAGACGGCCAAAAATAAGGAATGCAAATGGCGGCGGCCATAGCCGCCGCCATTTGTGTACGCGTTGTTGTTGTTGTTGTTTTAACCCAGATGTGATAGGCTACGTAAGTCTTTACATAGCCAATCACGGCTGAAGACAGGGACGCAAACGGCAGCAACTACGGCCGCCGCCATTTGCGTCCCTGCTAGCCAGCGGCCGGATGTCCGGCTGCTGGCGGAGTCAGCCGGCGGCTCTGCGGAATCCTCGCGGAGCGGAGCTGGATGGCCAGGATTCCGGGGGGGGAGGCACGGAGCGCCTTCCCCCCCGGTGAGGATTCCAGGGGGAGGGATGGAGCACCTCCCCCCCCAGTGGAACCCGACGGAGCCAGGTAAGGGGAGTTTCGTACATCCCTAGGCAAATGGCGGCCGCCGTAGCTGTCACCATTTGCGTACGCGGTTTTTGGGGTTTTTTTGCTTGCCGTGATAGGCTAAGTAAGTATTTACATAGCCTATCATGGCAAAGGCAGGTACACAAATGGCATGATGGCTGTCATTTGAGTCCGCAGCAGCCGGACGAGAGACCAGCTGCCGCCGCCAGAGCCGGAGCCTCCGCTGCCAGAACATCCGCCCCAGGTAAGCTTTCGTCCCAGGGGGGATTCCGCGGGGGGGCAGGGGGTGAGAGGCCATTCTGCCATGGGTTTTGGGGGGCCGAATGCCAGTGCATTCGGCCTCACTGAAATCCGTGCGGAATTCTCCGCCATCCCTACATCTGGATGTGTTTCCTTTCAACTTCAATGTGGTGGTGTACAGAGGCCACCTGCCAAAACAGTTATCCTTGTTCCAATATTTCTGGCCCTGACTGTAAGTCTATGCTAATACATCCTGCTAATCGCATGTGCCCATAGACTTATTTGCAAAATAGAGCAGTGAATCTTGCATATAAGCCTATGGACACATAGACTGATATGCAAGATTCATAGGGATGTCAGAGAATTTCTCCACGAATCTCCGGGAGGCTGAATGCCAATGCATTCGGCCCGACAAAATTGGTGGGGAAATTCTCCGCCCCCCCACCCTCCCCTGGGATGGGACTTACCTCGTGCGAATGTCCCTCGCGGCGGCAGGTCCCGGCGGCGGTGCGGCGGCAGTGCGGTGACAGCAGCGGTGGCCGGTCTTCTGACAGGCTGCCACCGCCGCCATTACAAAGTAAAAAAAAAAAAAAAGTGATAGGCTACGTAAAGATTTACGTAGCCTATCATGGCTAGATTTTCAAAGTCAGCCGTGATAGGCTACGTAAATCTTTATGTAGCCTATCACGGCTGACTTTGAAAAAAAAAAGAAAAGTGCGTATGCAAATGGCAGCGCCCATGGGTGCCGCCATTTGCGTTCTTTATTCGGGCACGGGTAGTCTACGTAAAGATTTATGTAGACTACGGCGAAAATAAGGGCAACGCAAATAGCGTTGCCCTTATTTTCGCCGTAGTCTTCGTAAATCTTTACGTAGACTACCCGTGCCCAAATAAGGAATGCAAATGGCGGTGCCCATGGGCGCCGCCATTTGCATATGCGCTTTTTTTTTTTCCAAAGTCAGCTGTGATAGGCTACATAAAGATTTACGTAGCCTATCTCGGCTGACTTTGAAAATCTAGCCGTGATAGGCTACGTAAATCTTTACGTAGCCTATCACTTTTTTTTTTTTACTTTACTTTTTTCTTTCACGGCCGGAGAGGCGGGGCGCTCCCCCCCTGGCCAGCATTTCGGCGGGGAGGGACGGGGCGCCTCCCCACCCGCCAAGAATTTCGGGGGGAGAAACGGAGCACCTCCCCCCCGAAAAAAGCTGCGGGACCAGGTAAGGGACTTTTGTCCATCCCTAATATGACTATATATGTGTATAAGTCTATGGGCAGATCGCCCCCGCCTGATCACCTTTAAAAAAAAAAAAAAGGACAGGTTTTTTTAAGGCATTCGGCAGGGACATGGAGGAGGTGAATGGCTCTGGCTGGCAAGAAGCAGCCGAGTGCCGTTCTGCCTCCAGTCCTCCTGGAGCAGAGGTAAGTGGTCCCGATCCACTGCGGATTCCTGAGGCTGGATTCCAAAGAATCCGGCCTCATTTGAATCCACAGCAGATTTCTCTGACATCCCTACATTCTTCCAGTAAGATATACATACAGTGTAAGTAAATTATCTCCCATGATTAGCCGCTGCGTTATTGACTTGTTTTTAGGGATGTTGGAGAAATCCGCCATGGACTCCAGTGAGGCCGGATTCTTTGGAATCTGGCCCCTTGGAGTCTGTGGAGGAATGGCCTCCCCCCCGCCACCCCCCGAAATCCCCCCCTGGGACAGACCTACCTGGAAGCAGATGTGGCAGCAGTGACGGATGTGGCAGCAGCGGATGCGGTGGTGAATGTGGTGGCAGCAGCAGCTCCGGCTTGTCTTCTGGCTGCTGCCGGGCTGCTGCGGCCACAAATGGCAGCTGTCGTAGCAGCCGCCATTTGTATGCCTGCGTTAGGCCATGATAGGCTACGTAAATACTTACATAGCTTATCACGGCAAAGAGCAGGGGCGCAAATGGCAGCTGCTACGCCATTTGTGCCCCTGCTCTTTGCCATAATAGGCTACGTAAGTATTTATGTAACCTATCATGGCCTAATGCAGGCACGCAAATGGCGGCCGCTACGACGGCCGCCATTTGTGGCTGCAGCAGCCCAGCAGCAGCCAGAAGACAAGCTGGAGCTGCTGCCGCCGCATTTGCCCCACATCTGCTGCCCCCACATCCACCACCGCTGCCACATCTGCTTCCAGGTAGGTCCGTCCCAGGGGGGGGATTTTGGGTGGTGGTGGTGGGGAGGCCATTCCGCCACAGACTCCAGGGGGCCAGATTCCAAAGAATGCCATTTGCGTCCCTGACTTTTGCTGTGATAGGCTATGTAAATACTTACGTAGTCTATCACGGCTTGGCAGGGACGCAAATGGCAGCCAGCATAGCGGCCGCCATTTGCGCCTGCAGCAGCCCGGCAGCAGCCGGAAGTCCAGCTGCAGCCGGCCCTGGCTGGTGGTTCTGTGGAGTCGCCATGGAACAGAGCCAACTGGGGAGGATTCCGGGGGGGGCAGAGTGCCTCCCCCCCACCGCGGATGGCCCCAGTGGAACCAGGTAAGTGTTTCATACACCCCTACTTGTTTTTATTTGGTCTGGTTTTGCATTGTGACATTCAGCACCATATTTATAAGGGTTTTTTTATGGTTGCACTTTTGTATTTATTTTATAATTGTTATTCTCCTTGGGCACATTTTTGTAGAAAGGTGGGTTATAAATGTAATAGAGAAATAAAAACAAAAATTATAGTGATATAATTAAATAAATTCAACAAATAAATAATTACAATAATATACTATCTTTTCCTATAATGTTATGGGCAGTATTCAACACTGCCATTGTGCTAGTGGGAATGACTGCTGGTGCAATGGGAAGCACTTGATAGCAAAACCAGAAATTAGCTCAAACTAGCACTTCTGAAACAGGGCAAGTCAGCGGAGCAAGAGCTCTGCTGGGTTGAAGCATTCTAGAAGCACTGGTTTGAGTTGTGGATGTTTGTCCTTTGAAAATCTGGTGCTTTTTAGGCCCGATGGCTTCCTGCCTGGCTCAACTTGCATTCACAAGCCAAGCCTCAGGCTTTTCCCAAAATCCAGGAACTTTTTGCATTTTTTCCCTTGTCAATAGAAAGTTGAGGAAATTGCTGGTGCAATTTGCTTTATTTGTGCAAATTCTGGCCATAATTTGCAAAATCTGTGCAAATTGCAGCCATAATTTGTGTAACTTGTTCAAATTGTGGCTGCAATTTGTGCAGATTATGGCTGCAATTTTGCGCAAATTATGCAGAACTTGCACAAATTATGCAAATTACAGCTGCGATTTGCACAACTTTCTGTTGAAGAGACCCTGCAGCCTGGAAAATCTGCGAGTTCGCCTGACTCGATGCAAATCGAGTCAGGCCAGCTGGCAGGTAAGTGAGCTGAAGTCCGGGGGGCCGAGCTGCAGAAAGTTCAGTGAACTCCACCCCCAGGCAGATTCCACCAACATCCCTAGTCTGAGCTAGTTTCCAGGGATGCGCTATGAAGATCTAGCTTCCTTTTGTACTAGCGGCCATTCCAGTTAGCACAACTTGATTGATGCTAGAGGACTGGTAGCATTGGATACTGACCTTTATTTTTATATATTACCTTATTTCCTTCTCAATAAAAGCATTAAAAAAGAGCAGGCAGATCAAACCAAGTCTGCAGCTAAATGTTGTATGAGAACCTTTCAGTGGCATAGCTAGCTCTATCCATCTCCAAGTCTAACACTACAACGTTTCTCAGAAGAGAAAATTATTAGAACACAATATACATTTTATTTTGCAAGAAATAGCCATAAATGGAACACAATGTTCCTTCCTGTTCAGGGATCTTTTATATATATGAATTTTACATTCCCATGTATTCTCTATTTCCAGCCATTCTTGTGTACATAATTTTGGTGGCAGAAAAAAATGTACATCAGAAGATCCCTAAATGATAAGCCTTCAGCTTTACTTGACCCTGAATAAGAGGATTTTTGTTTGCATTTGGCCCAAGGGAGAGAAGAGTGAAAGGTCCAGCTGCAAAGCTGAGGGTGCAGTTCAGAAAGTGGGTGGAGTGGGACATTCAAAATCCTGGTCCACCCCTGAAATTGCTTTTTCCTTATTCTGGCTTGGCACCTGCCCTCTTTCCCAGGACACTGTGTGGGGAAAGTGGTTGCCAGTTGACAGAGTCATGAACAATGTTTTTACCTTTCTAATCTACATGGATCATTGCCTTGAGGATCTTTTAATTGTTGTTGTTGTTGTTGTTGTTAGCCACATTGAGGATTCCTCACACTTTCTCCTTTAAGGCCTTACACTTCCTCCTTTATGGCTAGAAGGCAGGGGACAGGACCTCACTTGGACTCACACAAAGCCATAAGGCCTGTGAAGGGGTGGTCTGAGTGGACCCATCTTAGAACTTAGATGTGAGGGCTTTGATGGTTTATGACTAGAACAAAGACTAGTCATTGGCCCTGAGCCTTGGGAGCACACCCATGATGGACTGAGGAGGATAAATATTGTTCCTTCCCTTAACCTATTAGGGGCCCACACTGTAGGATGGTACTTAATAAGTTAACATATAATAAGGTATATATTTGATTATGCAGATTCCCCTTAGTAAAAGTTAATAACTGTTGTTGTTCATCTGAATCCTAACAATGGACTCTAGTGTCTTCATTTCTGGATTTGGGTACAACACAGGGCCAAAGCAGACATTACTTTATATCTGTACCCAGCAGCTATGTCTTCTTTTTTCATGTTTATTGTAGGGCCCCTAATACAGGATGAAACCCTTGCATGTGAAGTAGGGGGCTTTTAATATCCAAATGGGGGCCCTTGCATCTACTCTAGTCTAGAATAAAACAAAAACAAAAAAAGTGTGTGTGTTGCGGGGGGGGGGGAGAAAATAGTTTATCAATGTTATATGATAACAAGGATTATTTAAAATATAATTTTATTAATGGGTGAAATCCAGACTTAGACTTATGGTGGACCCATTAAAATCAATGAGACTTAAGTCAGTTCATGACTAACTTGTCCATTGGTTTCAATGGACTGATTCTAAGCATGAATAAATCTGGTTCCAACCCAATTGCTAGAACTTTTGGTGTTAGTGTTGATGTCCATTTATGGTGATCATATATTAAGATTAAAAGATGGTAGGCATTTGTATATAATGAATTGGTTACTTCCTATCTGTATCCTTTTATTAATTTTACAGACCAACTTAGAAACATTTAGAATTGGATTGTAATACATTTAGAACTGCTAAAATATCAGTAACATATAAAGGAAAACAGCTGAATGACCAATAATGGGTTAATGTCTAAGAAACACTTGGAGAACAGCAGAATGAATCAACTGGACTTACACAATATGGCTGCAAGAAGAGAAGAAACAACTGAATGAGTTTTGATTGTTGTTGTTCAGTCGTTAAGTCGTGTCCGATGCTTCGTGACCCCATGGACCATAGCATGCCAGGCCTTCCTGTCCTCTGCTCTCTCCTGGAGTGTGCTCAAGTTCATATTCATTGCATCGGTGATGCTATCTAGCCATCTCATCCTCTGCCGTCCCCTTCTCCTTTGGCCTTCAATCTTTCCCAGCATCAGGGTCTTTTCCAGGGAGCTTTCTCTTCGCATTAGGTGGCCAGAATATTTGAGCTTCAGCTTCAGTATCTGTCCTTCCAATGAGCACTCAGGGTTGATTTCCTTTAGGATGGACTGATTTGACCTCCTTGCAGTCCAGGGGACTCGTAAGAGTCTTCTCCAGCTCCACAGTTTGAAAGCATCAATTCTTCGGCGCTCAGCCTTCCTTATAGTCCAGCTCTCACAGCCATATATTACTACTGGGAAAACCATAGCTTTGATTATACAGACCTTTGTTGGCAAGGTGATGTCTCTGCTTCTTACTATGCTGTCTAGGTTTGCCATAGCTTTCCTCCCAAGGAGCAAGCGTCTTTTAATTTCATGGCTACAGTCACCATCTGTGGTGATCTTGGAGCCCAAGAAAATAAAATCTGTCACTGCTTCCATTTCTTCCCCTTCTATATGCCAGGAAGTGATGGGGCCAGATGCCATGATTTTAGTTTTTTTAATGTTGAGTTTCAAACCAGCTTTTGCACTGTCCACTTTCACCCTCAACAAGAAGCTGTTTAGATCCTCTTTGCTTTCTGCCATTAGGGTGGTATCGTCTGCGTATCTGAGGTTGTTGATAATTCTCCCGGCGGGCAATCTTAATTCCAACTTGTGATTCATCCAATCTGGTGTTTCTCATGATGTACTCTGCATTAAGCAGGGCGACAATATACAGCCTTGTCATACTCCTTTCCCAATTTTGAACCAATCGGTTGTTTCATGTCTGGTTTTAACTGTTGCTTCTTGACCCTTGTACAAGTTTCTCAGGAGACAGGAAAGGTGGTCTGGTACTCCCATCTCTTTAAGAATTTGCCACAGTTTGTTGTGATCCACACCATCAAAGGCTTTAGCATAGTCAATGAAGCAGAAATAGACATTTTTCTGGAATTCTCTTGCTTTCTCCATGTTCCAGCGAATGTTGGTGATTTGATCCCTTGTTCCTCTGCCTCTTTGGAACCCAGCTTGTACTTCTGGTAGTTCTCGGTTCACGTACTGCTGAAGCCTAGCTTGTAGGATTTTGAGCATCACCTTGCTGGCATGTGAAATGAGCGCAATTGTACGGTAGTTTGAACACTCTTTGGCATTGCCCTTCTTTGGAAGTGGAATGTAAACTGACCTTTTCCAGTCTTGTGGCCACTGTTGAGTGTTCCAAATGTGTTGGCATATTGAGTGTAGCACTTTAACAGCATCATCTTTTAGGATTTTAAATAGCTCAGCTGGAATACTGTCATCTCCGCTAGCTTGGTTGTTAGTAATGCTTCCTAAGGCCCACTTGACTTCACTCTCGAGGATGTCCGGCTCAAGTTCAGTGACCGCACTATCATGGCTATCAGGGGCAGTAAGATCTTTCCTGTGTAGTTCTTCTGTGTATTCTTTCCACCTCTTCTTAATCTCATCTGCTTCTGTTAGTTCCCTGCCTTCTTTGTCCTTGATCATGCCCGGCTTTGCACAAAATGTTGCCTTGAGATCTCCAATTTTCTTGAAAAGATCTCCAGTCCTTCCCATTCTATTGTTTTCCTCCATTTCTTTGCATTGTTCATTTAAGAAGGCCTTCTTGTCTCTCCTTGCTATTCTCTGGAACTTTGCATTCAGTTGGATAAATCTTCCCCTTTCCCCTTTGCTTTTCGCTTCCCTTCTTTCCTCAGCTCCTTGTAAAGCCTCCTCATCAGACAGCCACTTTGTTTCCTTGCATTTCTTTTTTTGGGGGATGGATTGAGTTGCTGCCTCCTGAACAATCTTACGGACCTCTGTCCATAGTTCCTCAGGCACTCTGTCTATCAGGTGTAATCCCTTAAATCTTAATCCCTCACCTCCACTGTATATTCATAAGGGATATGATTTAGGTCATACCTGAATGGTTTAGTGGTTTTCCCTACGTTCTTCAATTTAAGCCGACATTTTGCAGCAAGAAGCTCATGATCTCAGCCACAGTCAACTCCAGGTCTTGTTTTTATTGACTGTATAGAGCTTCTCCATCTTTGGCTGCAAAGAACATAATCAATCTGATTTCGATATTGACCATCTGGTGATGTCCATGTGTAGAGTCGCCTCTTGTGCTGTTGGAAAAGAGTGTTTGCTATGATCAGCGTGTTCTCTTGGCAAAACTCCATTAGCCTTTGTCCTGCCTCATTTTGTACACCAAGGCCATGCTTGCCTGTTGTCCCAGTGATTTCTTGACTTCCTACTTTAGCATTCCAATCCCCTATGATGAAAAGGACATCTTTTTTTTGGTGTTAGTTCTACAAGGTGTTGTAGGTCTTCCTAGAACCTATCAGCCTCAGCTTCTTCGGCCTCAGTGGTTGGGGCATAGACTTGAATTCCTGTGATGTTGAATGGTTTGCCTTGGATTCATCTTGAGAACATTCTATCGTTTTTGAGATTGTACCCCAGTACTGCTTTTCCCACCCTTTTGTGGACTATGAGTGCTCCTCCATTTCTTCTAAGGGATTCTTGCCCACAGTAGTAGATACGATGGTCACCTGAATTAAATGGGAGATATTGGCAGTGGGAGATATTGGCATGTGCTTAACTCTCCCATTGAAATCAATGCTAGTAAAATGTTCTTACCTTTAGCTTGATTGTGTCCTTCATTTTTTACATGTTTCATTAGTTCTCTCTTCTCTCGTCAGCTTTGCTTTCTTTTAATTTGCAAAAATGCATTGCATTTTCAGAATTCCACCATATGTGCCAATAAGTCCCACGCGTCTTACAGCCTCAACAACATAGTGGAGACACCCCTCTACTCATATCGTGTGCTGGAGCCTTGCAGGCATTAAGTGCCACCTGTGTATCATTTTTCAACCTAACTCTCATATGTGAGAGAATTCTGGGAGAAGATATTTCAAGAGATATCTTGGATTACTAAGGAAAGTGTTGAGCCTGATCTCAGATAAGCACGGCTAATCTTACTTGCTGATTAGCGTATACATTTTCTTCATAAAGACCCGATTATCTTCTTGACAGCTGCAGTTCACTTAGACAGAGGTGAGCAATCTTTTGCTCCTGAGGCTGCATGTGGCACCTGCACCCACCCACCCACTCATGCTCTCTCTCTTTCTCTCACACCCACACACACTGTGCCCCCTATCTCAATGTGCTGGGATGAGGAGTTTGAACCACCCCTCCCTGTGTGTGGAGATCACTTCCCACCTCCTTCCCACCAATCAGCTCTGCAAGGGGGAGGTGCATAATTTAAATGGAGAAGATTGAACATGGGAGTAACATTTCCCATGTGCCATCTTCCCTTTCAACAGCCTGCCAAGCAGTTGTTTGGTGGCCTGTTAGAAGCTCGATTGTGCTGGGAAAGAGAGTGTGTGTGTGGTGTCATTCCCACATGTCCTCTTCCTCAGCATATCTGTGGCAGCCTGATGAGTAGCTGTGGTAGGCCTCATAGGAGACCTCTGACTGCATGTGGCCCACAGGCTGTGGATTGCCCATACATGGCTTAGAGGATGCACAGCATTGGAATAACTCTGACACTGGTTTTCTTTTAGAGAGATGGTACACCCATATATGGGATGTGGACCTATTGGAAAAGTTGACTCGCGAGTCAAAAGCCCTGTTCAGGCATTTGCCTGAACACATGTGGGCTTAAAGTGGGTGGAGGGTCACGCTGCATGCTGCCCCTGCCCCTTATATCTCTGGGAACACTGGCTCTGCCCACCTCAGTTCAGACCTTGCCACATTGAATTGGCATGGTTCTGAAGGGGAGCTCTACTCACATTCACTTGAAAACGAATAGAACTCTCCAAGTCTTCATACAGTTGGGAACCCAGATATGGCAGGGTCCTCAACTGCACAGAGAGGTGTACTCACACAGAACATGGCAAGGTCTGAACTGAATGGGACTAGGCCAGCATGCCCAATGACCTCATCCCTCTATCCACTTTAAGTCTTCATGTGTTCAGGCAAATGCCTGAACAGGGCTACAACTACAGGGAGCATGAGACTCCTTTGTTACAACAGCTTCACTGGCTACCAGTCTGTTTCCGAGCACAATTCAAAGTGCTGGTTATGACCAACAAAGCTGTATATGGCTTGGGACCAGGCTACCTGAAAGGCTGCCTTCTCCTACATGAGCCTGCCCTGGTCTTTAGATCTTTGGGATAGGCCTTTCTTTCGATACTGCTGCCTCCAGAAGTACGTTTGAAGGCGATATGAGAGAGGGCCTTCTCAGTGGCTGCTCCCAGGCTATGGAACTTCCTGCCACATTTCTTCCCTCCCTATTGTCCCTCCACCAGCAGGCAAATGCCATTTTATTCAAGCTGGCCTTTGGCATGTAAGCAGGTCTGTTGGTTTGGGTGCTGTTTTTTATTCTGTTATTGCTGTGTTTTTATTGTATTTTAATGCCTTGTTTTATTATTTATTATGTATTTATTTAAAACATGTGTATTCCACCCTATATCATTAAGATCTCATTATTATTGTTTTAATTAAGTTTTATTTATGATTGTAAGCTGCCCTTGAGTGCCATTTTTCATGGCAGAAAGGAGGATCAATCAAATCAATCAATCAGTCAGTCAGTCAAGTTGCCAAGAAATGTGGCCAAATCTGTTGATTTCTATACAAGATGGTATAGAAGTCTTTATCTCTCATGTGAATGGCAATCCCTGTGTTCCTAAATTAATGCAGCCACAGATGTTGTCCTAGACAGACATTGTAAGGTAAACAAAAAACAAAAAACCCAAATCGCAGCAGCTGTGAAAATGCTACATGTGATATATCATTTGCACAGCTATCTCTCCTTTTGAATGCTATTATTTTTGAATTTTGTAACACTTATAACACATTCACATCTATTTATTAAAATAGTGGTGTGATATGTATACGGTGCTCATTTTTTTAAAAGTGGCAAAAAAAATCTAACTCAGCTCTTCCAAATCAATGTAGTAGTTTTTTTCTTGTTATCCTTCTATGTCTCATTTCTATATCATCTTGTCTCCAAAGAACTGTGGATGTGACACATGACGTTGTTCCATTTTGTCTTCAGAGTGTTCTCCAGCAAAGGAGATCATTACCTTGTCATGGTGCTGGAGCTTGAGCACCTCAATGACGCCATGAGCTAAACCGTGAAGGGACACCCAAGACGGGAAGGTCATGGCAGAGAGGTCAGACTAAATACGATCCCTGGGGAAGGTAACGACAACCCACCCCAGTATTCTTGCCGTGAAAACCAAATGGGTCAGTACAACCAGAGATATGTCGGTACACCATCAGAAGATGGGACTCCCAGGTCAAAATGCTACTGGGGAGGAACAGAGGATAAGTTCAACTAGCCCCAGATGTGATGGCACAGCTAGCTCAAAGCTGAAAGGACGGAGAAGATGCTGATGCTAGGGAAAGTGGAAGGCAAAAGGAAAAGGGGCCGACTAAGGGCAAGATGGATGGATGATATTCTGGAGCTGACAGACTCGACCTTGGGGGAGCTGGGGGTGGCGACGGCTGACAGGAAGCTCTGGCATGGCCTGGTCCATGAAGTCACGAAGACTAGGAAGTGACTGAATGAATAAACAAACTTCAGAGTGTTAGGTGAGGCTGAGAGATAATAGGCTGCTCATGCCTATGCAGTCATTTTTATGGGTAAGTGGGGATTTGAACCTGAGTTTCTTACTGCCCAGTCTGAAACTACCCAGTTCATTACACTGATTCTTATCTGAATTTGTATTTTGAAGTTGGCCAACATTAACTTGTCAAAATTAATGACACAGTTGAAATAATATCTAGTTTCTGCCAGGCCAGACATAGTCATCTTTTTTCTTTTCTTTTCACCAAATAACAAATAAAGAGGATTACCAGAAAGAAGGAGTTACAGAAGAAAACTCAGTATAGGCACTGCAATGTGAAAACTTGAAAAATCGATTCACTGGACTGGAAGCCAACAAAGATTGTGTGCATGTGTGCGTGTGCGTGCGCGTGTGTGTGTGTGTTTAAAGGAAGCTTGTGTGTGGGAAAAATAACAAGCATTCTGAAGACTCTTGGGCTAGCTTATATCAAATTATTATTTCAAGACCAAAATCCTGCTACTGGTTGCCTAGAAACCAACTTACTGGAGTGGGGGGGGGGTGTTGAATCATAGTCGTTGCAAAGGTTTTAATAAGGAAATTATACCATCTGACAAAAAACACCTGACATTCTTCCCTTGACATGATGAAGAGCCAGGTTACTGGACGAAGTGAAATATTACTAAAATGCCAGCAGTGAACTCTCATGGAGGAATGTGTCGACCACTTAAGACACTTGTCATCACTGCTGCCATAGATCATCTAGGCTTGCTTGTCAAAGAATGTCTTTTGGCTTTTTGTATGAGGATGTCATTTCAGTCAGCTATTGTTAAGAAACTAGTGCAGGTTTTATTAATATAGTACTCATTGTTGCTATTAAGACATTTAAAAACAATAATTTTAGAGTGAAAAGCCTTTGAAAAGTCTTGCATTAGACAAACGCAAGACAAACATTAGACAAATTAGTCTGCAAAACCAAATCGAAGTTCATTTATTTACTTTAAAAAAATGCATTAAAACATTTATATCCTGCCTTCCTGTTTCAGATTGAAGGTGGTTCATAGAATAGAATCATAGAATAGTAGGGTTGGAAGGGGCCTACAAGGCCATCGAGTCCAACCCCCTGCTCAATGCAGGAATCCAAGTCAGAGCATCCCTGACAGATGGCTGTCCAACCTCGCCTTGAAGGCCTCCAGTGTGGAGGAGTAATTAACCAATTATTAATGGAACTAATTGGTTCCATTGTCGTATTGCTCTGACACTCAGGAAGTTTTTCCTGATGTTCAGCCGGAATCTGGCTTCCTGTAACTTGAGCCCATTATTCCGTGTCCTGCACTCTGGGATGATCAAGAAGAGATCCTGGCCTTCTTCTCTGTGACAACCTTTCAAGTACTTGAAGAGTGCTATCATATCTCCCCTCAGTCTTCTCTTCTCAAGGCTAAACATGCCCAGTTCTTTCAGTCTCTCTTCATAGGGCTTTGTTTCCAGTCCCCTGATCATCTTTGTTGCCCTCCTTTGAACCCTCTCCAGTTTGTCTGCATCCTTCTTAAAGTGTGGTGCCCAGAACTGGACACAGTACTCCAGATGAGGTCTAACCAGTGCTGAGTAGAGGGGAACTAGTACTTCCCGGGATTTGGAAGCGATGCTTCTATGAATGCAGCCCAAAATAGCATTTGCCTTTTTTGCAGCCACATCACATTGTTGGCTCATATTCAGCTTGTGATCGACAACAATTCCAAGATCCTTCTTGCTCGTAGTGTGGTTGAGCCACGTATCCCCCATCTTGTAACTGTGCATTTGGTTTCTTTTTCCTAGGTGCAGAACTTGGCATTTGTCCCTATTAAATGCCATTCTGTTGTTTTCTGCCCAGCACTCCAGTCTATCCAGATCACTTTGAATTTTATTTCTGTCTTCCAAAGTATTAGCTATCCCTCCCAATTTTGTGTCATCTGCAAATTTGATCAGCATTCCCTGCACCTCCTCCTCCAAGTCATTAATAAAAATGTTGAAGAGCACTGGGCCCAGGACTGAGCCCTGCGGTACCCCACTCGTTACCTCTCCCCAGCTTGAGAAGGTCCCATTGATAAGCACTCTTTGAGTCCGATTCTGTAGCCAAATGTGGATCCACCGGATCGTTGTTTCATCTAGCCCACATCGAGCTAGTTTGCTCATCAGGATATCATGGGGCACTTTGTCGAAAGCTTTGCTGAAGTCGAGGTATATGATGTCTACAGCATTCCCACGGTCTACAAGGGAGGTGACTTGATCAAAAAATGAGATCAGATTTGTCTGGAAGGACTTGTTTTTGACAAATCCATGTTGGCTTCGAGTAATCACGGCATTGTTGTCAAGGTGCTTCCAGATGGATTGCTTTATGATCTGCTCCAGAATTTTCCCAGGGATTGATGTCAGACTGACTGGTCTGTAGTTCCCAGGTTCCTCCTTTTTACCCTTTTTGAAGATAGGGACAACGTTAGCCCTCCTCCAGTCATCTGGCACTTCCCCCGTCCTCCATGATTTCTCAAAGAGAATAGACAGCGGTTCTGAGAGTTCTTCTGCCAGTTCCTTTATGACTCTAGGATGCAGTTCATCTGGCCCTGGAGATTTGAACTCATTCAAAGTAATTAGGTGTTCCTTGACCATATGCCTGTCGATCTCAAGCTGCAATCCTGCCCCTTCAGCCTGTACTTCGCCTTTGCCAGGGGGGTCATAGACCCTCTTTTGGGAGAAGACTGAGCCAAAGTAGGAATTGAACACCTCTGCCTTTTCTTTGTCATCTGTTATCTTTTTGCCATCCTTATTTAATAGCTGAACAACCATTTCTTTCCTCTGCCTTTTACTATGCACGTAGCTGAAGAAAGCCTTTTTGTTGTTTTTAGCATCCCTCGCTAACCTCAGCTCGTTCTCCGCTTTAGCCTTCCTGACGCCATCCCTGCAATTCTGTGCTACCTGCCTGTACTCTTCCTTTGTTACTTGGCCTTCTTTCCACTTCCTATATGTGTCCTTTTTTGTTTTCAGGTCATCCCTAAGCTTTTTGTGAAGCCACATTGGCTTCTTCTGTTGTCTTCCACCTTTTCTTCTTGTTGGAATTGTTTGTGATTGTGCTTTGAGAATTTCCTTTTTTAAAAGTTCCCACCCATCTTGGACTCCTTTTCTCGTTAGCGTCGCTTGCCATGGGACCTTACTGATCATTGTTCTGAGTTTATTAAAATCAGCTTTCCTAAAATCCAGGGTTCACATCAACAATTTAAAAGCAATCAAATTTTAAACAAAAGCATAAAGTAGACAAGGAGCAGAAGGACATCAAAAGCTGCATGGAAAGAGCCAGCTGTAATAAAATCAGGGTTCTGTCAGGCCTATGGCTTGCCAGAACAGAACGGACATCAGTGGATTGAATTGTCATCAGGAAGCCAGGTGATTCTCCTGAAACAGGGGGGAGAAAGCAACAGAGGAAGACAGGAGAGAGAAAGATAGGAGGGAGAAAGCGACAGAGAGAGTCGTTTCACACATCCTGGCTGACTGCATGGCAATGGGTTATGCAGATTGCAGAAGCGTCTCTGCTACTGATGTAAATAGACAGGTGGACCCATGTGGGAGGAGTGGAGATAGCATTTTAAATATCCTGGTCCTCAGCCATTTCCAGTTTTAAAGGTAACAACTTAGTGAGGGCGAGATCCCCATGGCTCAAGTCAGATTGACTGGGAAATAAGCTGAGCATCTCCCCCTGCCCCAAATCAGGAAACAGCTCAGTTTATCTCTGAGCCAATTTGAATTACCCTCATCACACCTCAGTGTCAAAGCTGTCATTTGCAACTGGGGCAAAGGTCCATGAAGCCAGACAAAAATGGAAGGAGCTACTCAACAACAACCTACTCACCTACCTTGGCTAGGAAAGGAACAATAACATCCAGTGATTTCAGCATAATCTTACATGTGACATTATGCCGGCACAGCGACCATTACGCCTCTGCCAATGCTTATTTGGAAAGTGTATCAAGTTCTAGGATTGGCTATGTAAGTATGGATATGTGAAATCCCCTGAGAAATATACATGTCCTTACCAAAACTCTTTTGTCTTTCAAAATTTCCTCAGATGCTTTGGGTGAAATCTGTTGGCTGGTACACAGAGATGTGTGAAACGTGCCTGCACCTCCCCCTCCCCCCCCCCAGGTTTCTTTTTCTAGTTTTATGGCATTCCTGAGATGATTTATATGAAACAAATGTGCAAATTCACTTCCATTGTCATTTTGGAGTGGACAACAATTTGCTTGCAGCTTATCAGACCTATTAATTGCTTATTTGAATTAAGAACAATTGTCTTCCAGGAATGGGCATTCATCTGACTGTTTTCTCTGAAGCAGTGAGGTTGAGATATCATGGAGGCCATTTTGTCTGCATAACCATAAAGTATGGCTTTACTTTCTACATTCAAATGTCCTACATTCAGGGAAACTTTCCTACATCAACTTGTGTGCCAAGAAAGGAATTCTTTCATATCTGCTGCATAGCCTGTGCACACTACAGAGGGTTGGGATCTAGGGTGTTCACAGAGAATGGTGGTAGGGCCTCAATGGAGAGACCACCACTGAACATGACCTAGACTCCCTTGAGGATCTGTATCTTAGGGCAAGAGTTGTACTGGTGTGGTAACTTTTCTTTCAGGGAAGTGTCTCTCACTGAGAAACCCTTGATAAGCTCTGGAAGAACCTCAGGGGTCCCCAGAAAACAGTTTTGAAATGCTTGGACTGGAATAATATGAAGGAGCGTGAAATCTGGAGCGCCTTGAAGTCAGCTAGAGCTAGAAAGTCAGTGTCATTCACACCACAGAACATTCTCAAAGCTTCAAGCATCAAATACTATACCATGCCCAGTTTTCCAGCCTAAAAGAGTTGCTTAGGGACTGCAGGGTTTTTTTAATCCTAATTTTTTACAGGAATTAGGTCAGTTTCATTAGTTTAAAATTCAACTGAGCAACTACCTCTCTGCTAATTACTTTTGGGTGTATTCACAAAACATTGAACAGCAGGAAAAGAGGATATATAGCATAAAGAACTGGATGCAGCCCTGAAGAGAGTCAGTTTGCAAATACAGGACTAAGGAATTGTTGTCCTGGGAAGACAAACAGTAATAATGTTAATGACCATAGGGTAAAAAAGTTTTATCTATTAATAATATCCATGATTTTCTATCTATCATAATGCACCCATCCATAACACAATAATTCATCAATTATGATAATCATTCCCATACATGATGATATACAGGGGTGATGATGATACAGCCAATCATTATGTAGCCAAATCAGCACCACTCATGTATAAAAGGGAGTTATCAGCATACTAGGAGAAACCTCAAGGTTTACAGAAGTACAAAAAGTCTTTAGGAAAGAGCTCAGAACCTCCAAAAACAGTCCAAGAATGCCTGAGTATACTAAGTGGGTACGGAATGTTGGCTGTGTGTTGGAGTGGGGAGAGAAAACCAGACAGAGGGGAAACAGAATGGAATATCATGGAATATCATGCTGACCACTCACACCAGCCATGAGTGAAGTGGCCTGATGTGCCTACAGATGTAGGCATGTAGGGCTTCTCCACAGGAGGGGAAATCCTGATTGGCTCAGGATTAACCCTTGTAAGAAGGAGCCCTATGCACATGCATTGGTAAGCACATACAGTCCCTTCAGATGGCCACTGAATGCATGGCTGGCACATGCATCACTAGCAGGGGAAAGGGCTGGCGTACCTCTGCAGCCCTTCTGGTTTGTGTGAATCTCCCCTTATCTATTCATGGAAATGACCTGATCAGCATATTGCCAGGCCTATAATTTACTGAATCTCCATACAGTTAGAGCCACACTGATTGCACAAATTGCAGTGATCTTCTACACAACCCTTGTGTGTACCGTGTGGAGGACCCTGATCTTACAAACAGCATCTCCATGTAAGCACTGCCTGGCTGTGAGCATGGTAGCAGAAAATCCCACATACACCTGAGGGTCTTGCATGTTACCCAGCTAAGTGTGAATCACACCTCTGCCTCTTTCTGGAGTGTCCCTTGTGCCCATAGAAAGTCCAAGCCATTTTTGTAACCAAGGTCTTCTTAAGATGGCACTTAACTAGGAATGCGTGAGAAACTCATTCAGTTTGCTTTTGACCAAAATTTATCCAGTTCGCACGTCCCTGAATTGAATGTGGACCCAAATGCAACCTGAAGTTGAAGTCCACGCATTTCTGAGATTATTATGCAATTCTTGGAACAACAACAACAAAAGTGTTTCAACAATGCATATACATTTGAAACACACATGAAAGAATGCTTACTTTTTAAAATGCACACAAATACATTTAAATAAATGGGAGAAAATTACATCCATTCAAAAAAGGCACACATCTGATGCATGTGGGAAAATGTGCATGAAAATATGCATGAATTTTCATGCAGCCAAGGTGTGTATTCCCTGTCTTCTGTGTTTAAATGAAACAATATTGGTGATTGTCACTGAAAGCTTGTACTCAACACCCACATATAGGGCAATATCCAATGGTGTTATTCTGCACACTGAAATAGCGCTAGCAGAGCTACACTGAACCTTTCTGTTGTGCACGTGGTTGTGTGTTACACCTTCATAAGTGCTTGTGCAAGTGGTTGCTCAACATGTTGCACAGTGGGTTGTGCAAGCATCATGCGCAACCCTTAGCACATGGGGTGCACAAGGATAATGTGCCACTGGTTGCGCAAGCATAAAGCGAAACTGGTTGCACAACGGGTTGTGCAAGAGTCATGCAGAAATGCTTGCGCTAAAGTAACTTTAGTTGGATTCTCCTCTTGTGCGTAGTTCAGAACCTACTTTCCACTAATGCAATGTCATTTGCATTAGTGAAATGACACAGTTGGCTACCGCCTTTTAACTGTATACATGGCCAATGCAATCTGTGCAATCATGGAAGCCCCAAATCACTTTATAT
The DNA here is from genome assembly GCF_057233095.1 of Heloderma suspectum. Lineage (NCBI taxonomy): Eukaryota > Metazoa > Chordata > Lepidosauria > Squamata > Helodermatidae > Heloderma > Heloderma suspectum. Next base: position 313,524,713 of record NC_139459.1, read on the forward strand.
TACCTTTCCCACCAGTTTTAAGGGACACTTCTTACATTACTCTTTTGATACATCCTGCCTGACACACATAGGACGTCTGTTTTAAAAGATATGCATGTGTATAAATCACAATTTTCCCATTTAAAATGCAAATGAGCTCCCCTTTCCTTTTTTCCACACTCACTGTGAGTCATATTGGTACAGCTGATATGTGTGAAAAGGGCTGCGGGGAGTACAGTGCGTATCTTTCAAAACTGACATCTACGTGAGCAATTTGTATTTAGGAATTTGGGCATGAGTGTAAAACGCAACACAAGGAGCTGTACTTTTTCGGGCAAAACAATAGATTTTTAAAAGTGCTCTTTACACAATAATAATCCATAGATTATTACAAAATAAATTATTACAACCCATTGCAATATATTAATCTATTTAATTAGAGTCATTTTAGATCACATTACCTCTCTTAGGGTGCAATCCTATCTGGATGCCTGCCAGCTTCCAAACTCGGAGGCTGTCAGGCCTCCTATGCAAAGTGGGAGGAATGCAGAGATGATTGTCACCTGCATGAATAATAGAATCATAGGATAGTAGGGTTGGAAGGGGCCTACAAGGCCATCGAGTCCAACCCCATGCTCAATGCAGGAATCCAAGTCAGACAGAGCATACCCGACAAATGGCTGTCCAGCCTCGCCTTGAAGGCCTCCAGTGTGGGAGAGCCCACCACCTCCCTAGGCAATTGGTTCCATTGTCATATTGCTCTAACAGTCAGGAAGTATCTCCTGATGTTCAGCTGGAATCTGGCTTCCTGTAATTTGAGCCCATTATTCCATGTCCTGCATTCTGGGATGATCAAGAAGAGATCCTGGCCTTCCTCTCTGTGACAGCCTTTCAAGTATCATATCTCCCCTCAGTCTTCTCTTCTCAAGGCTAAACATGCCCAGTTCTCTCAGTCTCTCTTCATAGGGCTTTGTTTCCAGTCCCCTGATCATCTTTGTTGACCTCCTCTGAACCCTCTCCAGTTTGTCTGCATCCTTCTTCAAGAGTGATGCCCAGAACTGGACACAGTACTCCAGATGAGGTCTAACCAGTGCTGAGTAGAGGGGAACTAGTACTTCCCGGGATTTGGAAGCTATGCTTCTATGAATGCAGCCCAAAAAAGCATTTGCTTTTTTTGCAGCCACGTCACATTGTTGGCTCATATTCAGCTTGTGAAGTGATCGACAACAATTCCAAGATCCTTCTCGCTTGTAGTGTTGTTGAGCCACATATCCCCCATCTTGTAACTGTGCATTTGGTTTCTTTTTCCAAGGGGCAGAACTTGGCATTTATCCCTATTAAATGTCGTTCTGTTGTTTTCTGCCCAGCGCTCCAGTCTATCCAGATCACTTTGAATTTTGTTTCTGTCTTCCAAAGTATTAGCTATCCCTCCCAATTTTGTGTCATCTGCAAATTTGATCAGCATTCCCTGCACCTCCTCCTCCAAGTCATTCATAAAAATGTTGAAGAGCACTGGGCCCAGGACTGAGCCCTGCGGTACCACACTCGTTACCTCTCCCCAGTTTGAGAAGGTCCCATTGATAAGCACTCTTTGAGTCCGATTCTGTAGCCAACTGTGGAGCCACCGGATCGTTGTTTCATCTAGCCCACTTTGAGGTAGTTTGCTCATCAGGAGATCATGGGGCACTTCTCTTGCCCTGCATTTTTGCTAGATGGGTTGGTTTTACCCATCTCGCTGGGGCTCTGCAGAGGGAGAGTGAAGTTGGCTGGGGCAGCTGGAGGATTCTTCATAAGCTGCCTGCTCTGGTCTGCTCCCCTCCCTGCCCATGGAGCCACCCCCTTTCCCTCTTCTCCGAGCTCGCATTCGTGAGCTTGAAGAGGCAGCCGGAACAGTCTCTTCCACTCCAGCTGTGAAGGGGGGGGGGCGAAGGTTAGGGGAGCTCAGACTCCTGGGCCTGAGCTTGGAGTGTTGTCTCTGGCCTCGGATCTAGGAATCTGAAGTATCGCTCCCCCCCCCCCCGCCCCCGGCTCTGTCTAGGGGCCATAGGATTGGTCTGTTATAGAATCACATTTTTGCATATTAAAATGGCCAGAAAAAGTCCATTTGGATTGACAGGTAATGATGTGTGTTTTTTTCAAACACAATGTGAACCTTGTTAAAGTTGAGGAGAATCTCTAATTGTTGTAAAAAAAAATCTGAAATTGCAATATCTCACATCTTGGTTGTTTGGGTATTCCAATAATTGGGGAAACAAATCCTAATTTAGTTTTACAGGAACTCCTCACTTTTGTACCCTGTGAAGTGCCATGCACACTGTTGCTGCTGCTGCTTTCTTCTTCTTCTTCTTCTTCTTCTTCTTCTTCTTCTTCTTCTTCTTCTTCTTCTTCTTCTTCTCCTCCTCCTCCTCCTCCTCCTCCTCCTCCTCCTCCTCCTCCTCCTCCTCTTCCTCCTCCTCCTCCTCCTCCTCCTCCTCACACTTCTCTAAATTTTACTCCTCCAATTTAGGTCCCACAGCCTGTTTCCTTTTACTGGCAATTTCAACTTTCTCCTCTAGGAGAAAAAATACAATTGGTGAGCAATTTGTAAAGGAATCTATTCTGTAACCAGGTACAAAAACCCCAACAGTGTTAAGGAGCTAAAAGGTTGGGAAAAAAATGTTTCCTAAGCCATTGATGTGCTTCAGCCTAGAGAAGCTTGTAGGGAGCATCCTACAGTTGCTATGCAACCAAATTTGGTTCAGTCTTCTACAGGCTCTAAAAAAGGGCTCAAGAGAGCTGATTAAATGGACCCATTAGACCATAGTGCAGGCTGTCTCTGTACTCATTACTAGAGTGACCAGATGCAAGTGAACACAGGTCTCATTTGTTAAGAGTTTTATTGAAGATGGTATTTTCTAAGATGAAGGTCATTGTCAAGCAGGGATGAAAAAGGCCTGCTCATAATCACCCTTTGAAACAGCAAGACACTTATCTTCCTTTGCATCTGGTTCCCTTGCCCGAAGCATAACCAGGGATGGATTGCTATATTTGCAGGAAGGAAAGGAAAGCTTCCTCTTGTGCAAGCACTGGGTCATTGCTGACCCCTAAAGGGATGCCGCTTTCGCTGGCGTTTTCATGGAAGACTTATAGCAGGGTGGTCTGCCATTGCCTTCCCCAGTTGTGACTACCTTACCCCCAGCAAGCTGGGTACTCATTTTACCGACTTCGGAAGGATGGAAGGCTGAGTCGACCTGAGCCGGCTACCCGAGACCCGGCTTCCGCTGGGATCGAACTCAGGTCGTGGGGAGAGTTTCGGTTGCAATACTGCCGTCTACCACTCTGCGCCACACAAGGCTCTTATATATTCCCAACAGCAGTCTAAATAACATTATTGAAGTGCTTCCAATCTCTTTAGAATGACAGACAGACGGACAGTGCGGTTAGTACCTTGAGAAGGTGTGACTGGCAGTCTGAACAGCCACTCCTGTCACACTCTGGGAGAGAAATCTATTTATTGATGGGCATCATTTTTGAGGTCCCAGCATATGATCTGGCATAACCCACCTCCTCCACACACACACACATTTTCTCTTTCCCTCCTTTCCCTTCTTTTAACTGGGTGTTGTGAGAGATGTAATAATGGATGTTTGAGCCTGATAATGCGAACTTCCATGCACATTTTTGTCAAATAAAACTCACTGATTTCAAACGTCTCATTTCCACAAAGCATGCACAGGCTTATGTCATCCTTCTTTGATGCATGTAGTGACTTCAAATGTTTGTAGTCAAAAAAATCAAATGTGTGAAAATGACAGCTTTTTACAAAACATCTTTATGCTTTGCATGCCATCAGTAAGGAAATTAGATTTAATGTCTATGATGGCTACAGAGGCAAGGAAGAGGATGTTAAGGTTTTAGACCAGCTGTCTGTTCTTTGAAGAAAATAGAGGCAGGATGAATTTTATACCTGCATATCACATCTCAGGCTTGCCATTAGAGGAGTCTCATTTGGGTATATAAACAAGATCAAAAAGAGCTTGGGGGGAAAGAAAGGAAAGCTGGCATGATCTGCTGTTGCTGTGTTCTAGCATTCGGGATAAAGTGCTGGTATTTTTTGAAAAGTAAACATTTAAAATGGCCTAAACACAGTGGAGGCTGGTGGCTCCAATATTAGTGGGGCTGATATCAGTGGGGGTGAATCCACTCCAGGTTTCAGTCAGAACTCTAAAGGAGCTATTCCAGGTGCTTCACAGCTTGGATAGCTCCTTTAGATTTCTGACTGGTTCTGACTGAAACCCGGAGTGGATTCACCACACCACTGACATTGGAGCCATCAGTCTCCACTGCCTAAACATGTTTATAGTTAGCAGAACAATCATACACACACACACACACACACGACAAGTAATCATAATCTTTAAATATTTATTGTGCATGGGCATGGCACATAGACCGTTACCCCCCTTTTCATATATTTAATAGTTACATTAAAGCAAAGATAGTCAGAAGAGATTTGTCATGCAGCTCATCCTCTTGGGATCAATAGCTCAAAGATGTCAGGGATAAATTTTGCCCATTTAAGGAATACACGCTGGCCTTACAGTTGCCAATCCAGAGGCAAGAGATTGTGGCTCTGGCAATGGGAGTCAGCAGTCCACTTGGGCTAATGATAGCAGCCTTAACCTACCACCTTTACTTCCTCCACCCCATCCTTAAAGTGGCTCTCCCATAAAACGAGTTGATGACTAAGGATGTCATCTGATTGAAGATAGGGAGTCAAAATAAAATAGTGGTAATCCAAGGGTTCATTTTAATAAAATCTAAAAATGTATAGCTTTCAACATTGCACTAAAAGATCACATCTGAAGAGTGTGCTCTGATGATTCAACCCCCATCCTAATCTATCCCAGATTCAGATCAGGAGTCTAGAGTTGGGAGTAGGGGGCTTTTTAAGATTTGGATTAGGTTCCCTACATCTACTCTGCAGTAAAAATGTAAAAAAGATGTTGCTGCTAGATACAGATTTAAGGTAATGTCTGTTTTGGCTCTTTAAAAAAGGCCTGGGTGAACACAAAATGGTTTGCCTGGTGCCTGAAGTTTAACACAATATAACAGGCTTACTTCCTTGGGGAGGGAATTCCAGAGATGGGGCATCACAGCCCAAAAAGGGTGCTCTCTGGTTGCCACTTGCCTCACCTCTAATTGAGAGGGCAGCTGGGGTAAAGCACTGGCAGACTGACATAGCATAGGTGTTCCTTTAGATACCTTGGACCCAATCTGCAAAGGATTTTATAGATAAACACCAGCAAATTGAATTGGGTTCATAAATTAGGGATCTGCAGTACTGGGGTACAATCTCAAAAACGATAGAATGATCTCAGTACGAATCCAAGGCAAACCATTCAACATCACAGTAATTCAAGTCTATGCCCCAACCACTGGGGCCGAAGAAGCTGAGGTTGATCGGTTCTATGAAGACCTACAACACCTTCTAGAACTAACACCAAAAAAAGATGTCCTCTTCATCATAGGGGATTGGAATGCTAAAGGAGGAAGTCAAGAAATCACCAGGATAACAGGCAAGCATGGCCTTGGTGTACAAAATGAAGCAGGACAAAGGCTAATAGAGTTTTGCCAAGAGAACACGCTGATCATAGTGAACACTCTTTTCCAACAGCACAAGAGGCGACTCTACACATGGACATCACCAGATGGTCAATATCGAAATCAGATTGATTATGTCCTTTGCAGCCAAAGATGGAGAAGCTCTGTACAGTCAGTAAAAACAAGACCTGGAGCTGACTGTGGCTCAGATCATGAGCTTCTTGCTGCAAAATTTCGGCTTAAATTGAAGAACATAGGGAAAACCACTAAACATTCAGGTATGACCTAAATCATATCCCTTATGAATATAGAGTGGAGGTGAGGAATAGATTTAAGGGATTAGACCTGATAGACAGAGTGCCTGAGGAAATATGGACGGAGGTCTGTAACATTGTTCAGGAGGCAGCAACTCAATCCATTCCAAAGAAAAAGAAATGCAAGAAAGCAAAATGGCTGTTTGATGAGGCTTTACAAGTAGCTGAGGAAAGAAGGGAAGCGAAAAGCAAGGGAGAAAGGGGAAGATATATCCAACTGAATGCAGAGTTCCAGAGAAAAGCAAGGAGAGTCTTGGCCACAAGACTGGAAGAGGTCTGTTTACATTCCAATTCCAAAGAAGGGCAATGCCAAAGAGTGTTCAAACTACCATACAATTGCGCTCATTTCACATCCCAACAAGGTGATGCTCAAAATCCTACAAGCTAGGCTTCAGCAGTATGTGAACCAAGAACTACCGGAAGTACAAGCTGGGTTTCGAAGAGGCAGAGGAACTAGAGATCAAATCACCAACTTTCGCTGGATCATGGAGAAAGCAAGAGAATTCCAGAAAAACGTCTATTTCTGCTTCATTGACTACGCTAAAGCCTTTGATGGTGTGGATCACAACAAACTGTGGCAAATTCTTAAAGAGATGGGAGTACCAGACCACCTTACCTGTCTCCTGAGAAACCTGTACGAGGGTCAAGAAGCAACAGTAAGAACCGGACATGGAACAACCGATTGGTTCAAAATTGGGAAAGGAGTACGACAAGGCTGTATATTGTCACCCTGCTTATTTAATTTATATGCAGAGTACATCATGAGAAACGCCGGGCTGGATGAATCACAGGTCGGAATTAAAATTGCCTGGAGAATTATCAACAACCTCAGATACGCAGACCCTAATGGCAGAAAGCGAAGAGGATCTCAAGAGCCTCTTGTTGAGGGTGAAAGAGGAGAGTGCAAAAGCTGGTTTGAAACTCAACATTAAAAAACCTAAAATCATGGCATCTGGCCCCATCACTTCCTTGCATATAGAAGGGGAAGAAATGGAAGCAGTGACAGATTTTATTTTCTTGGGCTCCAAGGTCACCGCAGATGGTGACTGTAGCCATGAAATTAAAAGACCCTTGCTCCTTGGGAGGAAAGCTATGGCAAACCTAGACAGCATAGTACAAAGCAGAGACATCACCTTGCCGATGAAGGTTCGTATAATCAAAGCTATGGTTTTCCCAGTAGCAACGTCTGGCTGTGAGAGCTGAACTATAAGGAAGGCTGAGCGCCGAAGAATCGATGCTTTCGAACTGTGGTGCTGGAGAAGACTCTTACGAGTCCCCTGGACTGCAAGGAGGTCAAATCAATCCATCCTAAAGGAAATCAACCCTGAGTGCTCATTGGAAGGACAGATACTGAAGCTGAAGCTCAAATATTTTGGCCACCTAATGTGAAGAGAAAAGTCACTGGAAAAGACCCTGATGCTGGGAAAGATTGAAGGCAAAAGGAGAAGGGGACAGCAGAGGATGAGATGGCTAGATAGCATCACTGATGCAATGGATATGGATGTCTTGAGCACACTCCGGGAGAAAGTGCAGGACAGGAAGGCCTGGCGTGCTATGGTCCATGGGGTCATGAAGAGTCGGACACGACTGAACAACTGAACAACAACAGACTTCAGGTCTACTTTGTGTTTTTTACTAGAATCCTGGGATCCATCTGTTGCAGCCAGGTCCAGAACTCAACTCATATACTTAGAATTAAAGGATTCTGAGCCGAGGGATTGATTTTGAGTACCAAAACTGAGTGGAATTCACAGTTCTTTCTTCCACACAAAATCCCACTTCTGGTTATCCCAAGTTTTCTTCATTTCAGCAGTGTAATATTAAACAACTGGGAATCAGAAACCTTGCTGATGTTCCACTAATCACCCAGAGATCTACCAGTAGATTCAGATCCACCTTCTGCTCATCACTACTGTAACAAGACTAGGGCTGAATCTGCACATAGCATTTATACCGTAATCATAACTATCGGTACACATGACACCAGTGGGCACCAATAATTATTATACTGGTATGATAACGGTATAATTGCTATGTGTAGATTCAACCTAGTAGCCAGTGAAGCCCTTTCAATTGTTGTTTATTCACTCAGTCACTTCCTAGTCTTCGTGACTTCATGGACCAGCCCATGCCAGAGCTTCCTGTCGGCCGTCGCCACCCCCAGCTCTCCCAAGGTCGAGGCCGTCAGCTCCAGAATATCATCCATCCATCTTGCCCTTGTTCAGCCCCTCTTCCTTTTGCCTTCCACTTTATCTAGCATCAGCATCTTCTCCAGGGTATCCTGTCTTCTCATTATGTGGCCAAAGTACTTCAGTTTTGCTACCGGTGAGCTATTTCCCCAACAGGCAGTCCCAGTAGCAACCAGCTGCATTCTATACTAACAACAGTTAGTATAGAAACAATTAAAAATGCTGTTTTAATATAATTTTCATTATATTGTTTTTTAATTTATATTTTAACTTTTGTGTATTTTCATATGTTTTAATTGTATATGTTTTAATTTTTGTTAGCCGCCTTGTATCCCAGTACTGGGAAAAAGGCGTGGTATAAATACAACAACAACAACAACAACAGCTTCTGAGCTGCCCTGAAAGGCAGCAGCACATATAACTCATTACCAGAGCATTGATGGCTGTAGCTAAACTATCCCTGTCCAGTGGATGCCCTGAAAAGTAATTTCTAATCAATTTTAGTGTATGGAATCAGGGTGTTTCATTTTTCCCCCTGGGTGAATTAATTCAGAGCAAAATCTTGTGGTCTTGTATATGTGATGGGTTCTTGTATAAACCAGAACAAAAGTTCTGACGCTGAAGATGATGGACAAAACATCTTGTTGGGTAGCCAGTCGGCAGATGTGTGGTGCCATTGTGAGAAGTAAAAGCTCTTACGTTGGCTGTCTCAGGATATTAGGTAGTAGGTATACTTCTTTAAAAACACCCATTTAGTTATACTTTTATCCAGGGCTATCATAAGCATATTTTCCTCACACTACCCCAAAATTCTCCTAATACAAGCTGAATAAACAATGCTTAAAAAAATACAACAATGAAGGGATTCCACAAACATTGACACACATCTGCATTATTGTCCTGATGTCTCTGCTTCTGAAATTGTCACCAGTGTCATTAAACTCTCAGCTTTTACATTAAGCGTGCATATCCTTCATAGTAGGAGCGGTTCATTCATTGATTGGTATCTGCTAAAACTGCTATATGTCAGCGGGTTTGAATAGATTTGTTTGCAGTAGCACAAGCATGCCCCCTCCTGAAGAAACTGACTAATGACATATCTGTTATCCATTCTTTTTCTTGGATGGCTATTGTGTGGGCATCAATACATGAAACACTAATCTTTTTGTTGTTTATTTATAATTGTACTCTTATTGTAGAATTTCACATTGTTCTTGGACTGAATCCTGTGCAAGAAAACTCATGGATCATATAATTAGGGAGTTATATTCCTTTCCTCTTTTATTTCATCTCCACATCTGCACTACATTTTTAGATGGAATTAGAGCCAGAGAACATTTTGTACTGTTTCTCCTGAATAAGTAGGTAAATCTGTATTGTAAATAGAGATAAGGCCTCCAGCATTGTGATTTCCTTATTCAGGCAACATCCAGCTTTACTCAAGTAAAATTATAATCGCCTTTTTTTTAAAGGAAGAAAGGTAATGTACCAAAGTTAAAGTATAAATTGCCTGGAGAAGGATTTCAGGATTTTATCATATTCAAAAACAATTGTAACTCCCCCCCCCCCCCGCTTACCATGGCTTCCCTGAACAAACTAGTGGAACTGTAGCTCAGTGCGGTCACTAACAATTCCCCCAACCCCTACTTTCCTCTTCTTTTCTCTTAAGATCATAGCCACCACCCCCTCACACACACAGTTATACGCACACACATATACATGCATTACACACAGAGAAATCCTATCCATACACCATACAATCCATCTATCCATCCACCCACCCATTCATCCACACATACAATCACACAATCCTTTTGAAAATATGGATCCATTGGGATCTGTGTTTTCAAGGTGCTGTTTTCTCACTGCTCAGGTGGGGAGGGGTTGACCCTCCCCACTCAGACAGGGAAGGCCTTTCAAAGCCTGCCAGAGATGTTGTGGGTTCATGAAATATAGCCAAGGGTACACATTGCCCACCTCCACCCTTTGCTGTAAATGGTTCCCAGGCACTGGACTGACTCACTCAGGCTGAGGCTAGGCAATGGCTGTCCTTAATTGGAAAGGGCAGTGAAAGGTTCCAGTTTAGGCTAGAACTTTGTCTGGGCAATGGTAGTCTTTAATGGCTCTGATTCCTGGCTCACCCCCTGCCCCAGCTCCTGGCCCCACTTCATAGCTGCCTGTTGCCGAACTCTGATTCTGGTTACCTTTAAGAAAGTTGTACTCTCTCAGTCTATCCTATGGCACAGGGAGCTTGTGACTGTGAATGAATGAAATGAATGTAACAACTGAAAACCACTCTCAAAATAATCGATACGTAGGACAGAATCCAACAGGGCCCTGCCGATTCCCTTGTGCAAGCAGTGAGTCCCGCTGATTCCATTGCGCAAGTGGGACCCACTGCTTACACAAGGGAGGTTTAGCACTTCCTAGAGGAAGCCCCCAAATGAGCAGAAATGCTAGTTTCTGGAAGGAGGCAGGTCGGTGGAGCTCCCTTATGCAAGATCTGCGAATCTTCCACCTTCTGAGTGTTTCCACTGAGTTTGAGTTGGCCCTGGAAGCATTAAATCTCCTGTGTATAAGTGGGAGGTGCAATGGGGGTGTAAGCACCCCATTGGACACTGCCCAATGCAGCCTGCCTACTCTTATTCTGGACTAATTAACCTGTGCCATCACTGCCCCAGGGAAAGTACACTGAAGCCACCCTATTTCATCTCTTGGTCCTCCAAAAGGCATCAGTAGTTCAACAAGGTAAGTTTTTATTGGTTTAAACTTAGACAGCTTCAGCTATTGGGTGGTATAGAAATGTAATTAATTAATACTTGGGGCCACAGAACACACAGCATCTCGCATGACAAACAGGGGCAGGCAGCTGGTGGGGGTTCAGCGAGTGGTGTGCAGTGCGGATGGAGGTGAGTCCATGCATCCCTATTTCTTGATTAACCAGCCACATTTTTTAATTGTTTTCTGGTTTTTAAAACTTTTAATATGTTGTTCTGTTCTTTTTATGTTTTAATGTGATGTTTTCATTCTTTTTATCTTGTATAGTTCACCGCTCTGGAATTTGTTTAGATGTAGAGTGGTATATACTGTTATAAATTAAAAAAATAATGTCTGTATACAGCTTGTGTGTTTGAATAAGATAGCTATTAGAACTTGGAGAAGTTGTCCCTCCACCCACACTAGCCTGCCCATTAAGGGAAAGGGAATGATGGCTGTGTGTGAGAAAAGCAGCCATTTTGAAAAGGACTGAGACAGGGAAGAAGTGTTGTGAATTAGAAAAAGTCTAGAAGTAGTTTAGGAATCATCTCTCTGGGGTTCTGATGTCAAGCAGAAGATCTGCTACCACACAGGAGAGTCTGCTCCTTCTCTCCACTTGTGCTCTACTTGTGTATTTGTAAATGAAACAAATATTGCAAAGACACCTTAAGTCTCCAGGGTTCCCACCTCCAAAGGAAACCATGATAATCTAGAACTTTCGGAAAATGAGGAGCGGTGTTCAAAGTGGAGCGGATTGGCATGGGATGTGATCTTGCTTCTTTTCAGGTGGACATAATTGAGCCTGGCCTAATCATCCCACCTTCTTTTTTCCTCCTACTTTGAAACCAACCCACATCCATTTTTCTCACACTGGTGAGAAGTGCATCATCATATTATCTGACTCATTAATCACAAGCAGAATGATCATCACAAACCTGCTCCATGTGGAGTTGAGCGGAGCCGGAATGCAGCGTTTCAGCTTTTCCTGGCCCATATTGGAATAGTTTGTTTCAAGACTCTGTCCTCCTCCCACTGTGATAGGATTCCATCATGCTTGCAGAGCAACCTGCCTATGAACGACATCCTGATCAGTGTAAGCAACTGCATCTTACTTATACAAACATCCCTGCCAACAGTACTATCGCAGGGAAAGAGAGCAAAATTTTTACTCTTAAAAAGATCTAGCTGAGAGCATAACAATCGCATTGCCTCTGTTATCACAGCACAGAGCCAAAAATAAATGTGTAATTCATGAAAGAAAGAAAGAAAGAAAGAAAGAAAGCCTTTTGCATTTTATCACGTCCCAGTCAGCCTTGGGTAACTGTTATGTAAATGCATGTGATGACCTTTACTTCACTGCCATTGATTCCAGTGAAACACTGCAAGAATAATTGTTTCTAATGGGTGCTTGCTGAACAGCACCCTGAAATGAGGGAACAATTGTTTCTGTCTTCTGAAAATATTCTAGAGGTGTTCACTGTATCTTCCATATTCCCTGAGGCATTTTCCACTTGTGGTAGGTTTGAAAAGCTGTTATACAGATGGTGTTGCCAAGCATATGTAGTGATCAAGGCCAATACCTCAACAGTTTACTTGCAGTCTTCTATGCGTAGATTCATATTACTCTTTCCCTACCTTTCACTGTTCCGTGAATTCTTTTCAGTTACTTCTTGCTCCATGTACCATTCAGAATATAGTTGGGTGAAAGATGTTCTCATTACAGGCCAAGCTTGTGCTTGGAAGTTATTAAAAAAATAAAATTGAGAATCCCAAGTTTTCAAAAGTTTAAATGTCTGAACAAAAAACAGGCCTGCAGTCTCCAGTAGGAACAGACTAATCTGTCCATTTTGGAATTCTCAGTTTCTCATTTTCCCAATATTAAGTGCAGCTCATCTTGAACTTTGCAAATATATCCAGTCCTCAGTTCGTTTTGCCTTGAACTTTGAGAAGATTTCTTTTTTAAAGTTTGCATGAAAATTCAGAAACATTTTGTGCACATCCCCTCTAATAACATGCATTTTGACCCAATATACACATTTTTGCAAGCAATTTCCATAATGTAATGCATTTTTTGAACAATATCTTCTCTAATAAAACTATTAGGGCTGTGCACTGCTTTGGCCTGAGGCCCGGACCTGAGTCGAAGCGGGCCGCTTTGGGCCACTTTGTGCCCCTTCCGAGGTGAAGCTGAGGGGACATGAAAAGGCCCAGAGCAAGTCGGGGGCTCACTGAATTGCTCGGTGTGCTTCGGAGCTTAAGTCCCTGGCCCCACCCTCGCCCTGACGCCTCCAGATCCTTACCTGAGTTGCCTTCTCCACTGCTGCTGCCACCTCCTCACCGCCACCATGCTGCCACCTTGTCTGCCTTCACCCCCTGCCAGGCCACCTTCTCTGCCACCACTGCGCTGCTGCTGCCTTTGCCACTGCTGTCATTGCTGCCACCTGCCACCACCTCCCCTGTCTTCACCGCTGTCTGCTGCCACCGCCGCCATCTCCTGAGGCCTGGCCACACGGCAACTCTTCTTGCAGGGAGTCGCCATTTTTAAAATGGCAACTTCCTGGAACTTCCAGGAGGTTGCCATTTTAAAAATGGTGACTCCCTGGAAGAAGACCAGTCGCCACGCGTCCAGGCCTCAGGAGGTGGCAGTGGCGGTGGTGAAGAAGACGATGACAATAGCAGTGGGCGGCAGCGAAGAAGAAGACGAAGATTTCGGCAGTGAAGAAGAAGAAGACGGTGAAGGTGGTGGTGAAGAGGAAGAAGGCGGCACCAGCAGCGCAATGGAGAAGGCAGCAGGGCAGCAGCAGAGAAGGTGGTGGTGGCGGTGGCAGCACGGGAGGAGGCAGCTAGGGATGGCGGAGAATTTCTCCCCGAATCTTCGGGGAGCCAAGCGCCAACGCATTTGGCCTCCCGAGATCGGCTGTGAAATTCTCCGCCCCCCCACGCCCCCCCGGGATGGGACTTACCTTTGGCGAATGTCCCTCCCGGTGGCGGGTCCCAGCGGCAGTTCGTCGGCCTTTCGTCGGGGGCGGGGGCGGCAGCCGGTCTTCCGACCGGCTGCCGCCGCCACCATTACAAAGTAAAGTGTAAAACAAACAAACAAACCCCATGATAGGCTACGTAATGATTAACGTAGCCTATCACTGCTAGATTTCCAAAGTCAGCCGTGATAGGCTACGTAAATTGTTACGTAGCCTATCACGGGTGACTTTGGAAAAAAAAAAAAAGCGCGTACGCAAATGGCGGCGCCCTATGGGCGCCGCCATTTGCATTCCTTATTTGGTCCCGGTAGTCTACGTAAAGATTTACGTAGACTACGCCGTAGTCTACCGGGACCAAATAAGGAACGCAAATGGCGGCGCCCATAGGGTGCCGCCATTTGCATACGCGCTTTTTTTTTCCAAAGTCACCCATGATAGGCTACGTAACGATTTACGTAGCCTATCACGGCTGACTTTGGAAATCTAGCCGTGATAGGCTACATTAATCGTTACGTAGCCTATCACGGTTTTTTTGTTTTGTTTTGTTTTTTACACTTTGTTTCGCGGCCGGGGAGACGGGGCGCTTCTCCCCAGCCTGAATTTCGGCCAGGCGAGGCGAGATGCCTCTCCCCCCTCGCCTGAACTTCGGGGGGAGAAGCGAAGCGCCTCCCCCCCACTGCGAAGCACCCCTGTGAAAAGGTAAGTGACTTTCGTACATCCTTAGAGGCAGCCCAGGTAAGAAGCTGGGGGGTTGCATGGGGGCATTGGGGGGGACCCGAACCAGGGTTCACCATCCATACCTCACTTTGGGGTTGGGGCTGTGAGTCAGGGGGGCCCAAATCTGCCCGAGGTGGATCGGGGTCCCTGCACAGCCCTAAAATCTATTTCTGAGTGCAATTTTGATTGGAAAACTCCATTGCAAAATTTGGAGAAGAGCGCATTTTTGATGGATAAGTGAGTTTTGCTTTGTTTAGTAGTTCAAAAGTGCAAAATTGGTTAAGTTCATATTACAATGTGAATTGAACAAATTTCTTCCCCATCCCAAGTCTCCATATATTTTCATGAGTTGTGTTGCACGCAGGGGAATGACATCAGTTTACACTGGTCTCTGAGGAACACAGACAATTTCCTGGCCCAACTAGTCCTTCCTCTGCTGCTGCCAGTATCTATATATGTGAGAATCCTTCCCCTCTCAGGTACTAAGTGGAGGTGGCTGAATGGTATTGTAATGGAATGAAAGGCTATGTGGTTCAGCTTTTGCTGTGAGGGATGGATAGCTGAGGGGAACTGAGAGACCTACATGACTGAGAATAGGGAAATCTTACCCTGCTCACAACTGCTGGGAAGGTACATCCTCAGTAAATGAGACAGGATGTTTGGTTGCATTTGTGTAGGGGATAATTGTCAGGACCATATGTAACTGGGACTGTATGTCTATGTTCTATTAGCTGATCATCACTACTGGGTGCTGAAAAACCACTCAATTCTACATGCTGTCACCCTCTGTCCATGACCCATAAGAGTCAGCCAAGTAACTCACAAGATCCTGTCCCTGCTTCTTCCCTCCCGCACCTCCCTCAGACTCTTTGATCTCCCTCTACCCCTGTCAGATACCTCCAGGTTTTCTACCTGGTCCATCACCAGGATCTTTTCAAACTTCTTTTCACATTTCAAACTGGACCACACAATCAACAATGTGTCATTACCAGCCTCAACTGGTACATCAGCTATGACCATAACTGGACAGCAATAGTCTGGCCAGAGTGATCCATCCGTTGGTCTCCTTGGGATGGGAGGGACTATTGTACTGTGCATTATGTGGGACTTCCTTTGAGCTTGGTTCAGAAGCTTCAGTTAGTGCAGAATGTGGCAGATAGATTGCTCAGAGGAGCACGTATGGCTGTTGTCCTGAATGGTCTGTATATGTATGTATGTTCAGTCGTTCAGTCGTGTCCGACTCTTCGTGACCCCATGGACCATAGCACGCCAGGCCTTCCTGTCCTGCGCTCTGTCCCGGAGTGTGCTCAAGTTCATATTCATTCCTAAACAATATTGTTCTTTACAGCATCGGATTTTCTTTTCACCACCAGACACATCCACAGCTGAGTGTCCTTTTGGCTTTGGCCCTGCCGCTTCACTCTTTCTGGAGCTACTTGGAAATACCCTCTGCTCTTCCCCAGTAGTATATTGGACACCTTCCGACCTGAGAGGCTCATCTTCCGGCGTCATCTCTTTTAGCCTTGTGATACGTTCCATGGGGTTTTCTTGGCAAGAATCCTGGAGTGGGTTGCCATTTCCTTCTCCAGTGGACCACATTTTGTCAGAACTCTCTGCCATGACCTGTCCATCTTGGGTGGCCCTGCACGGCATAGCTTATGGCTTCACTGAGTTACGCAAGCCCCTTCGCCACAACAAGGCAGTGATCCCCAATTAGCTACTGAGCCATGTTCAGGGTTTTATTGGTGGTTTATTAAGTCCTAAACAGCTCAGGACCAAGTTCTCTGAGAGACTGCTTTCGCCCGGATAGGCTGCCCTGGTCTCTGCATTCTGAGATGGAAGCCTTGCTTACCGCATCACAGCCAAAGATGTTTACTTGGTCATGGTGTGGAGGAGGGTCTTCTCCACTGTGGCACCCACCCTGTGGATCTCCCCACTCAGATCAGGAAGACCAGGATGTGTTTCCCAGAGTGTTTCCCCGACCATTAGCATTGCCAACTACTTTTGGTTCTTTTAATGCCACTGTTGCTTGTTTTACTATTTTATTGATTGGTTTTATTGCATTTTATCATGCTTTTCTTTTTGAAGCATGTTGGTTTGTTTTAAAATGAAAAGAGGTATAGACATTTTCTGAAATAAATAAGTTGCAATTCTATGCAAGTTTAGACAGAAAAAAGCCCTACAGCTCCCAGCATGCCCCAGCCAGCAAATTTGCATAGAATTGCACCCTAAAACTATTTTACACAGAAATAGTTGCCAACATAGCAGCTGGGTAGGAAATGTATAGGGAACTCACAAAAATGTGGACAGCTTCATTTGACAGCTGCTACTGTTGTAGACACTTGTTCGAGTTTTCCAGCCCTCGGAGGACCAAATTCTGTAATGGGGTTACGGCTGTCATATATTGTGTAAAATGGTCATCGTCTATCTACAAATATACAACAGAACAACTATCACAGACAGGTAAAGTCCAAATTATTTCTCTCCCCATCTCTCATTTTTACACTGTGTAGTACAAAAAAAGTCGTATAATAGATGATGTGGTTCATTTTATTTACACCAAATTAAGCACACATACATGGTCCAATGGATACAAAATTGCCTGAGAACTGGGCTCGAGATCCTAATCAGGCTTTATGGATTCACAGTTAACTAGTTGAGCCCTGGGTATTTATATCAGGAAACATGCCTCAAAGGGATAGAGGTGATCTCTATACCTCAAGTTTTTTGCGCATTCATGGTTGCTCACTCAATGAATTGTGCAGGTCCATCACATGATGCTGTTGTTGTGCAGGTCCAGTCATTATTCCACTATTTTCTCCCACCTATCCCGTGTTTTCCTCAAATGGAAAAAAATTGGGTATTTTTCCAGATATGCGCAAATGGAGCGCCATGTCCTCCCTGTGTATTTCTCCCCTAGCGTGAATGAAGTGCTGAGTGTGGTTGTTGGGGCATAGTTATGATGTTGAAGGTGGTGATGAAGGTCTGATGGGTGTTCAGCCTTCCCGATCCTGTGCCATTTTGAGTCCTCACCATTTTCAGCCTGCAAGAGCAGCAGTGGGGGGCGGGGTGGCAGAGCGGAGGAGCAGCATAGGGGCTGAGTGGCAGGGACTGTCCAAAAGCATGGAAGAGGGAGGCGGGGCCCAGGGAGATTGGGGGGGGGCTGTCCGTGTGTCAGTCCCCATCCACCAGTAATGTGCAAGGGGAGGGAAAGCGGCAGGAGCCCAGGAGCAAGTATCGCTGAACCTGGAGCACGTGTAATGCTTCTTCATGGAAACATAATGCCATGGGAATGGCCATCTACAGAGAAGGAAGCGCGTATAAAGGAAATCAGTTGTGATCCTGCATTTAAAACAGAAGTGGAAAGCCCCGTTTTAAATGCAGGATTGTAGGCTGGTGTAGAGATGCCCTTAGAGTCCATCCCTATGCTTCCAAAATATCCTTTTGCATCTACAGCTACAGCCCTAAATGAGGGATGTTGTTGGACATGCCCCAGCCTCTAAAGCTACCTAAGATATGATCACATAAGTGTACTCCCTTAATGTTTGATCTTCCACTTAGGATGCTAGCAGAAAGCATCTCGACCAAGTTCAAGGTCTGAAGAGAAACAAAAGGTTGACAGTGGACAAACAGCAGCTTTCCCCAACTGGGTCCCCTCCAGATGTGTTGGAGCACAACTAGGGATGGCGGAGAATTTCTCCACGAATCTCGGGGAGGCCGAATGCCAACGCATTCGGCCCCCTGAAATTGTTGGTGAAATTCTCCACCCCCCGCCCCCCCCGGGATGGGACTTACCTCCCTCGAATGTCCCTCTCGGCGGCGGGTCCCGGCGGGAATTCGGGGGCGTTTCGTCGGGGTCGGGGGCAGCGGCCGGTCTCCCGACTGGCTGCCGCCGCCGCCATTAAAAAATAAAGTAAAAAAAAAAGATTTACGTAGACTATGGTGAAAATAAGGGCAACGCAAATAGCGTAGACTACCGGGACCAAAGACTACGTAGACTACTGGGACCAAATAAGGAACGCAAATGGCGGCACCCATTGGCACCGCCATTTGCGTACGGCCGTACGCGCTTTTTTTTTTCAAAGTCAGCCGTGATAGGCTACGTAACAATTTACGTAGCCTAACATGGCTGATTTTGGAAATCTAGCCGTGATAGGCTACGTTAATCGTTATGTAGCCTATCACGGCTGTGTTTTTTTTTTTTTTTACTTTTGTATTTCGCGGCTGGGGAGACAGGGCGCTTCTCCCCGGCCTGAATTTCGGCCAGGCGAGGCGGGGCGCCTCCCCCCCCGGCCTGAATTTCAGCCAGACGAGGTGGGGCGCCTCCCCCCGGACTGAACTTAGGGGGGAGAACCGAAGCGCCTCCCCCCCCACCGCGAAGCAAGCTGCGGGACCAGGTAAGTCCCTTTCGTACATCCCTAACCACAACTGCCAACATACCCTAGCCAGCCATGCTGGGAATTGTAGTCCAATGCATCTGGAGGAGACTCGGTTGGGGGAGGAAGCATAGGGCATTTCCACTTCCACATACCAAAAAATATAATGACTTGAAGAAGGTTGAAGAAGACTGTATATCTAACAAAGCACAGTGTGTTCACACTGTGTTGGTCTCCTAACCTTCACTTGCTTTGATTCCTAACTTGTAGGGATGAACGAAAGGCACTTACCTTTTGCTGATTATGTTTATGGTTGGGGGGGAGGTGTTCCATCCCTCCCCCCGGAATCCTCGCCAGGGGGGGAGGTGCTCCGTTCCTCTCCCCCGGAATCATGGCTGGCCAGCTGTGCTCCGCAGGGATTCTGTGGAGCCGCCGGCCAGTAGGGATGGACGAAAGTCACTTACCTGATCCTGAAGCTTGCTTCACGGTGGGGGGGAGGCGCTCCATCCCTCCCCCCAAAATTCTGGCCAGGGGGGAGCGCCCCATCGCTCCGGCTGCAAAACCTCTTCTCCTGCTGGGATGCAAATGGCGGCGGCCGTAGCCACTGCTGTTTGCGTCCCTCGCCTGCAGTCAGCCGTGTTAGGCTACGTAAATGTTTACATAGCCTATCACGGCTGACTTTGAAAAAGAAAAAAGCGTGTAATGGCGGCGCCAATGGGCGCCGCCATTTGCATTCCTTATTTTGGCACGGGTAGTCTACGTAAATATTTACATAGACTACGGCAAAAATAAGGGCAACACAAATAGCGTTATTATTAGCTTATTAATAATAATAATATAATAAATAATAATGCTATTTGCATTGCCCTTATTTTCGCCGTAGTCTACGTAAAGATTTACATAGACTACAGCGACCAAATAAGGAACGTGAATGGCGGCTCCCTATGGGGGCCGCCATTTGCGTACGCGCTTTTTTTTTTAAGTCACCCGTGATAGGCTACGTGACCATTTACGTAGCCTATCACGGCTGACTTTGCAGATCTAGCCGTGATAGGCTACGTTAATCATCACGTAGCCTATCACGGGGGTGTTTTTTTTTTTTTTACTTTTTATTTCGCGGCCGGGCGAGACGAGGCGCCTCCTCCCCGGCCTGAATTTTGGCCGGACAAGACGGGAAGCCTCCCCCCCAGCCTGAACTTCGGGGGGAGAGCAGCAAAGCGCCTCCCCCCCACCGCAAAAAGCTGCGAGACCAGGTAAGTGGCTTTTGTGCACTCCTAGCAGCCGGACATCCAGCCGCTGGCTAGCAGGGACGCAAATGGCGGTGGCCATAACTGCCGCCGTTTGCCTCCCTGCAGTCAGCCGTGATAGGCTACATAAATGTTTACGTAGCCTATCAGGGCTGACTTAAAACAAAAACAAAAACACGCATATGCAAATGGCGGCGGCCATGGCCGCCGCCATTTGCGTTCCTTATTTTGGCACGTCTTAGTCTATGTAAACATTTACGTAGACTAAGACGGCAAAAATAAGGGGAACGCAAATAGCGTAGATGCTACGCTATTTGCATTCCCCTTATTTTCGCCGTCGTAGTCTACGTAAATGTTTACGTAGACTAAGACATGCCAAAATAAGGAATGCAAATGGCGGCGGCCATGGCTGCCGCCATTTGCGTATGTGCTTTTTTAAAAAAAAAAAGTCAGCCGTGATAGGCTATGTAAACATTCATGTAGCCTATCACGTTGCTTTTTAAAAACCTAGCCATGATAGGCTACGTAAATCTTTATGTAGCCTATCATGTTTTGTTTTTTTTAAAACTGGAAATGGCGGCCGCGGCAGTCGGTCGGTCGGAAGACCGGCTGCTGCAGCTGCCGCCGTCGCACCGCCACCGGAGCTGCCGCCGGAGTCGCCGCCGCCACCAAGAAGATCCACCCAACGTAAGTCTCGTCCCGGGGGGGGCGGGGGGGCAGGCCGTTCCGCCACTGATTTCTTTGGGCTGAATGCGCTGGCATTCGGCCTCCCCGAGATCCGTGGCGGAATTTTCGTACATCCCACACGCAATTCATCTCATCATGTGCCAGAGAAACAGCCTTAGAGGTGGAATAGCTGCTTTGGTCCACCAAGGTATAGCTTCTCTTTCTATTTTTGAGCTCTACTTTTAGATCTTGACCTTCGCCAAGATCTTTTCTAGCATCCCATTTAAACAGGATTAACACAGTAGTGCCTATATGAGATTATACTTAGTCTGGTGGGATTCAGAGCCCTCAGCGTCTTCCCCACCCCAAGATACTGGGCTGCAGTCACAGACACAAACAGAGTGTCAGAAAATAAATGTGTTTCAGGAATTAGATGTCCACATCTTTAGTCCTAATCCATGTTTGCTATTGCAGCACAATGTTAGCACAATCCATAGCAGTGCTAATTATCTTTACCGTTTTCTTTTAGGATTGGCAAGTAGAATTTTTTTTTAGAAAAAAACACACCCCTCACACAGCCTATTTATTATAAGAATGCCATGGAGCAATCCTATGCATGTCCAGCTAAAAGTGAGTTCAACAGGACTTGCTCCCAGGGGTCAGTTTTGTCCTCCATGTTATTCAACATCTACATTAAAAGGTTGAGTGCAGTCATTCGGAGGTTTGCAGCATGCTGTCATCAGTGTGCTGATGACACACAGCTCTATTTCCCCTTTTCATCAGGTGAGGCTATGGATATGCTAAATTGGTGCCTGGCTGTGACAATGGACTAGATGAGGGCTAATAAACAGAAACTTAATCCAGACAAGACTGAGATGCTGTTAGGTGGTAGTTCTGCTGACCAGATGGAGGGTGCTCAGCCTGTTCTGGATGGGGTTGCACTCCCCCTGAAGGAGCAAGTTTGTTGCTTGGGGGTCCTCCTGGAGCCATCTTTGTCACTTGAGGCTCAAGTAGCCTCAGTGGCATGGAGTGCCTTCTACCAGCTTTGGTTGGTGGCCCAGCTACGCCCTTGTCTGGAAAGGGATAGCCCATGCCCAGCTTCAGTTGTCTGTGCTCTAACCTAATCTAACCTAACCTTAGATTAACCTTGGAAGTAATCTAACTTCCAAGTTAGATTACTGCAATGCACTCTATGTGGGGCTGCCTTTGAAGATGGTCTGGAAGCTGCAGCTTGTGCAAAATGTGGCAGCCAGACTGATAACGGGGAGCAGAAGGTCTGAACATATAAGACCGATTCTGGCCCCTTGCACTGGCTGCCTATATGCTTCTGAGCCCAATTCAAAGAGCTGGTTTTGACCTATGAAGCTCTACATGGCTCAGGACCACAGTACCTGACAGAACGCCTCTCCTGGCATGAACCGACCCATACACTATGCTCTGCATCTAAGACCCTCCTCTGGGAGCCGCCTCTGAGGGAAGCTCAGAGGGTGGCAACAAGGAAGAAGGGCTTTTCAGTGATGGCTCCCCAATTATGGAATAATCTCCCTGATGAGGCCTGCCTGGCACCAACATTGTCATCTTTTTGGTGCCAGGTTAAAACTGCCCTCTTCTCTCAGGCATTTGGCAGCATATGAGGAGCCTCTTGATGATCTCTGGCTGATTGTTTTAAATTGTTTTAGATATATGTTGTTGTGTGTGTTATTTGTTTTATGTTATTAAGTGAATGGTTTTTGTCTTTCATATAATGTATTTTAATGGTTTTTAATCTTTGTGAATTGCCCAGAGAGCTTTGGCTATAGGGCAGTATAGAAATATAATAAATGAAATGAAAATGACATGAAACGAAGTATGCATAAGAATCCAGCCTCAATGTAAATTAAATGCACATATAAATAATCATTTTCAATGGACAAAAGCCTTAACCAAATAAGGTAAGGCTTTTTACTAAATGGAAAAAAGGGGGATAAGACCTATATTCGAGGGAAATAAGAAGGAAAAGAGGTAATCTTGCAAGCAGTCTGTAATTTTTTATTTTTGCAAACTGAATAAATAATGATGCAAACAGGATGCTTAAATATTATCTAAAGGAACTTTACTCAACACTGTGCAACTCTTACAATGACATCTCAAATAACCATTATTTGCTGAGTTTACAAAGAGGAAACATAATCAGTCCCTTATGGAACTTGGTCCGGTCTCTGTAAAAGGGTGTTTTATGCATGGTCCCCTTGGGTCAAATCTGAGTCTCAAAGCAAACATGCTGCTCTAGATTTCATTTTGTTACTTAGGGCCAAACTAGGCATGACATTATTTAGGAATGTACGATAATTTCATTGCAGTTTGCAAATCTGAATGCCCTGTTTGCAACCCCGGAAATGTTCACAAATTCCCAAACTTGCATTTGCAATATGTGCACTTTTAAAAATGCACCACTTTTGAAAGAGTGCACCACTTTTGAACAATGTGCACATCCCCGATTCTCACAAATCAAAAAACAGAGAAGTAAAGTTTGGAGAATGAACGCGAGCATCCTGGTTAGGGATGGATGAAAGTCACTTACCTGTCCTCGAAGCTTTTCGCGGTGGGGGGGAGGCGCTTCGCTGCTCCCCCCGCGAAGTTCAGGCCAGGGGGGGGAGGCTTCCTGCCTGGCCTGGCCGAAATTCAGGCCGGGGGGGAGGCTTCCCGCCTCGCCCAGCCGAAATTCAGGCTGCGGAGGAGGCGCCTCGCCTCGCCCGGCCGCGAACTAAAAAGTTTTTTTTTAAAAAAAAAAACCACCCCCGTGATAGGCTACGTGACGATTAACATAGTCTGTCACGGATAGATCTGCAAAGTCAGCCGTGATAGGCTACGTTAATCGTCACGTAGCCTATCACGGGTGACTTTAAAAAAAAAAAGCGCATACGCGAATGGCGGCCCCCATAGGGAGCCGCCATTCGCGTTCCTTATTTGGTCGCTGTAGTCTACGTAAATCTTTACGTAGACTATGGCGAAAATAAGGGCAACGCAAATAGCATTGCCCTTATTTTCGCCATAGTCTACGTAAATCTTTACGTAGACTACAGCGACCAAATAAGGAACGGGAATGGCGGCTCCCTATCGGGGCCGCCATTATCCGTACGCGCTTTTTTTTTTTAAAGTCACCTGTGATAGGCTACGTGACGATTTACGTAGCCTATCACGGCTGACTTTGCAAATCTAGCCGTGATAGGCTACGTTAATTGTCACGTAGCCTATCACGAGGGTGTTTTTTTTTTCTTTGATTGGAATGGCGGCGGCAGCAGCCAGTCGAAAGACCGGCTGCCGCTCCCGCCCCGGACGAAGACCTGATGAACCGCCGACCGGACCCGCCGCCGGGAGGGACATTCGCCAAAGGTAAGTCCCGTCCCGGGGGGGGTGGGGGGCGGGGGGGTGGACAATTTCTCCCCAAAACTACTTCGGGGGGCCGAACACATTGGCACTCGGCCCCCCGAAGTTTCGGGGAGAAATTCTATGCCAACCCTAATCCTGGTTCTCCTCCATCCCTAATAGCATTTGTATTTTTAGCCCTGGCATGCAGGTTGTTGTTTTTGTTTCTACTATAGCCGGTGCAGGGTGGGAGAGGGAAGGAGACTGGCCCTGAAGCATGGGGAGACGTGGGCAATGGGAACATAAGAACGTATGAAGAGACATGCTGGATCAGACCAAGGGTCCATCTAGTCCAGCATCCTGTTCACAACACAGTGGCCAACTAGCTGCCTATGGGAAACATAAATGTAGGACATGAGTGCAGCAGCACCCTCCTGCCCATGTTCCCCAGCAACTGGTGTTCATAGACATGTCGCCTCTGATACTGGAGGTAGCGTATAGCCATCAGGAGTAGTAGCTACTGATAGTCTTCTCCTCCATGAATGTGTCCAACCTAGGGATGGCAGAGAATTTCTCCCGAATCTTCGGGAGGCCGAGCGCCGATGCATTCGGCCCACCAAAGTTGGTTGGGAAATTCTCCGCCGGCCCCCTGCCCCCCCTGGGACAGGACTTACCTTCGGTGAATGTCCCTTTCGGCGGCGGGTCCCGGCGGCGTTTCGGCGGCGTTTCGGTGGGGGCGGGGGCGGCAGCCGGTCTCCTGACCGGCTGCCACCGCCGCCATTGCAAAAAAAAAAAAACTAAAGTAAAAATAAATAAAACACCCATGATAGGCTACGTAACGATTTACGTAGTCTATCACGGCTAGATTTCCAAAGTCAGCCATGATAGGCTACGTAAATCGTCACGTAGCCTATCACGGGGTCTTTTTTTTTTACTTTTTGTTTCGCAGCCAGGGAGACGGGGCGCTTCTCCCCAGCCTGAACTTTGGCCGGGCGAGGCGGGACGCCTCCCCCCCCTTGCCTGAACTTCGGGGGGAGAAGCGAAGCACCTCCCCCCCACCACGAAGCCAAGCTGCGAAAAGGTAAGTGACTTTTGTACATCCCTAGTCCAGTCCCCTTTTAAAGCCATCCAAATGGGTGGCTATCACTACATCTTGTGGTAATGCATTCCGTAGTTTAACTACGTGCTGTGTGAAGAAAGATGTGATGTGATGTGCTCAAGTTAGACCCATGTACAAACTTGCACACATTCTAATGAGACCCACCCACCCACTTAGAAGGAATCTTTAGACGTTGGCAATAGAGCCTCTATGGCTAAGAAGGCGATTCCCACCCAAAGAGATTCACACTCAAGACACTGTTGGAGAGGAAAATGCCACAATGGCACATTTCTTGGGGATTACAAAGATTCACATGCACAAGCTGGTTTGAGGAATTAGCTGAGCAAATGGATTTAGCACTTAGGACCAAGTGGGGATGCTCCAGCTTTCACCAAGGTATGCTTTGGTGGGGAAATTAGCTGCATTCCTGGTGAAGCTGAGCTCCAGGCCTAAAAGTAGTTTTCAAGACTGTGGGAAGGAGTCTTCCTGAGGCTTGAAGCATGCACGTGCACACACACACACACACACACACAGAATTGGGCAGGGGGAGAAGGGGGGAGGCTACAATTTTTAGTAAGACCTTCTAAAAACAACTGTGCCTTTCCTTCAGCTGAAGCCCTTTCCTGCAGACAGGAAGTAGTGTGCAATGCAATTCCTGATCTCAGGTAGGGATGTATGAAATTGCCCTTACCTGGCTCTGCTGGGTTCCGCTGCGGGGGGGAGGCGCTCCATCCCTCCCCCCAGAATCCTGGCCAGCCAGCTCCACTCCGCGGGGATTCCATGGAGCCGCCCGCCGGCTCCGCCAGCAGACGGACATCCAGCCGCTGGCTAGCAGGGACGCAAATGGCTGTGGCCGTAGCCGCCGCCGTTTGCATCCCTGTAGTCAGCCGTGATAGGCTACGTAAATCTTTATGTAGCCTATCACATCTGACTTAAAAAAAAAAAACAAACGCGAGTATGCAAATGGTGGCGGCTACGGCCGCCGCCATTTGCACTCCTTATTTTGGGCCGTCTTAAGTCTATGTAAATATTTATGTTGACTAAGATGGCGAAAATAAGGGAAATGCAAATAGCATAGTGGACACGCGTTTTTGTTTTTGTTTTTTAAGTCAGACGTGATAGGCTACGTAAAGATTTACGTAGCCTATCACGTTGTTGTTGGGTTTTTTTAAAAAAAACCCTAGCCATGATAGGCTACATAAATCTTTAAGTAACCTATCATGTCTTTTTTTTTTTTCAATACTGGAAATGGCAGTGGCGGCAGCCGGTCGGAAGACCATCCGCCGCAGCTGCTGCCGCCAAAGCCACCGCTGGAGCCGCCGCCGCCGGGAAGATCCGCCCCAGGTAAGTCTCGTCCCCGGGGGGGATCTGCGGGGGGCGGGGGGGCAGGCCGTTCTGCCATGGAATTTGGGGGGCCGAGATCCATGGCGGAATTCTCTGCCATCCCTAGTCTCAGGTGAAGAGGAGGGAGAGCAGAGATCCTTCACTAGGGGAGGTAAAGTACCCACCATTGGCAGCTTGCTCTGGCAAGCAAGGAGCTTAGTGATTTCAGCATGGAGCCTTTCCTCTGGGAAGAGAGACTCAGAGGGATTTCAGCAGCAGTGTGGCAACATACCCCTGGAGGGGTGAGGCACCTAGTGATTTCAGCAGCAGGCCCCCCACCTCTGGGAAGAGGAGGACTCGGACTGCCCCAACCTGAGGGCCCTTTACACCTGTAACCTTCTGTCATTGCCCCTTTAAGGCAGCCATGGACGCAACTTCAGATATGGGGAAGTAACCGAGAGCGGTGATTATGATAATATGCGCACAACTGCAACTCAGTATAGGGACGGATGACCTCATAGTGCTTCTTGGGCAGTCGCTGAGCTGTCCTTTAGCTCCCGCAGCATGGCTCGCATGGGCGGGCAGTGACAGTGGCTCAGCAATTGTCCGAAGGGACCAGACGGAGGTGAGTCTGTCCATCCCTACTCTTTAATGAGGGACTTTGTTAACAGCCTTTTTGAAGTGCGAGTAGACAATGTCTACTTGAGAGCTTTCTTCCCATTACAAATAGCCAGCATGGGGGAGTCTTGATTTGTACCAGGATTATAGCGGGAGTAGAAGATTAAAGCCCCTTTCCCCGATGCCATGGTCCTGATCTGGCTTGCCCCTCCACACTGGCTGTTTAGGAAAAGATACCACCCTGCATGCCAGAGCTAAAGATGTGAGCAAATCCATATCTAATTTGACCCCTTGTGTTACCCATGTCAATAATATATGTTGTCACCCTCTGTCCATGACCTATAAGATTTAGCCAAGTATGTCACACAGTTCTGTCCTTCTTCCCTCCTCTGCCTCCCTTGGACTCTATGCTGTCCTCTACCCCACCAGATACCTCCACATTTTCCACCTGATTCACTATCAGGCTCTGGTAGGGCATTGCCTTCCATGCCTCTGTTCCTTTGTCCTCACCAAACTGGCTGGTCTTTTTTAAACCCAATGTTTGCAGCCCTGTTCTCAGGTCACAACTTGGGTGTTACGTAATCTATGAAATGTGTGAATCACTAAGCTTTAACTACTTTTTAGAACTATAGATCATAGCTGGAAAGAAACCCAAAGCTATTTATTTCAACGTTGGCTGTGAAGCAGGGCTATCTATCCACCAACCCTCCACATATCAAACTAGACCACCCAATGAACCCACAATGTGACATAAGCAGAGAGCTGTTATATGCAGAGAGAGTTGCCAACATAGCAGCTGGTTAGGAAAGGTATCAGGAGATCACAAAAATATGGACTTCATTTGACAGTTGCTGTTGTTGTAGTACATATTTGTTAGGGGTTTCCAGCCAACATAAACTCCTGGAGGTCCAAATTCTCTTGTGGGGGTAGGGCCATCATAAATGGACATCATCTAGCTGCCAACATACATCAGAGAAACTACCACAGACAGATCAATTTGTGGCTGGCCCGCTCATATTTTGCTGCCCTTTTCAGGATGAGGGCAGGGTTAAAGAACACACACAAACCTGTTTTGGCATAGAGGCTTTGAAAGCTTTCCATTCACCAGCTCTAAAGTTCAAGTTACATTATTAATACACAGACATCTGTGTTCTGTTTCTAGCTTTATCCCCCACCCCCCTTGATATCTGTGCTGGTATATTTTTCTTGCTGAACTGTGCTCAAAAAGCAACAGGAATAACCTGCCATGTTATAATGATGAAACAGTAGGAGGTTGAATCTAGTTCCTCAAAAAATGGAACACTGAGTCCTTGGAATGGAAAGATTAGAAGCATTTGCAAAAAGGAAAAGACAATCCTATGTTTTTAGTATTTCTGTGTTGTGCATTCCGGAAGTTAATATGGCAAAAAATGCCTGTGATCAAGGGGGTGGGTGGGCAAAGTAACTGATACTGTTATTTTGCTGTGTACAAGGTTCCTTTCCCCAAAAATCAACAGCTATACTGGGAAGCGTCAATGCTGATGGAAAATACAAGCCCAAAGTATCCCAGTCTGGCTTGTATTAGACCTTAAAGAAGAACATAATTCTCTCATTTAATTAATCCCCAAATCAGCAGGTATTTCCTTACATTATCAAACTATACATCAATCCCAAACACAAAAGGTTACTCTCAGAAAGTGTTTTGTTATGAGTAAAAACAGTGCCAGTTCCTGGTTTGGGGGGGCCTTCGGGAAAGATGCCTTGAGTCCCCACCTACCCTGTGTAGCTCTACTTTGCTGTTACCTTTTTCCCTGACTTTCTGGGCTCAAAGAGAGAAGGCAAGAATAAAGGAGATGGTTTCTTCTTCTTACTCCTCCCATTGCTTCTTAGCTTGGAAAGGGAATGTGAACAGGCAGTGAGATGTCACTGGAAAAGATAGCAAAGAGGATATGACTAAGACAACTATCTTCTGTTGGTAGGGTGTTTTTTTTTCCAGCAATGAGGTAGGCTGAGCTTCTCATCCTCTGACCATGAAAGTTCCATTTTAACGTGATTAATAATTGTGACAATACCTTAAAACATGTCTTTTTTTGTCTGCCATTGCTAGGGATGGACAAGTCTGTCAGTTTCAGTTTCTCTCACTTTCTCATTTTTTTCCAATCTAAAGTTCATCTTGAACTTTGAGAATTTTTAGAACAACTTTACATGAAAATTTGTATGCATTTTTGTGTGCATTTCTCCCAATACATGCATTTTTAATACAATTTTGCATACCTTTCCTAATATATGGCATTATTGGATTATTTTTTTTTTTTTAAAGCCAATGTACTGATTTTTGTATGGTTTTTGATTGGAGAGCTCCATTGCAAAATTTGGAGAAGTGAGAATTTCAAAGGATAACATAGCTTTGGCTTGCATATTGGTCCCAAAGTGCAAAATCAGGTAAGTTCACATTAAAATGCTAACTGAATGAATTTTCTCCCATCTCTAGCAGTTGCCGATATGGGATTGGATCCAGAGAAGGATCCGCTGATGGAGGAGCTTCATTTATTAGAAGAGAATAACACCTTCCTATGAAAAAAGATACAGGATGTTCCACTGGCTCTATCGTTTCGATGACGATGATGAAGATTTATGGTGATATTTTATTTTTATTTGTAAGCTGCCTTGAATTTGACTTTATCATAGAAAGGTGAGATATAAATGCCCAGAAAACCAAACAAAATTTTAAAAAGCCCATCTATTGGTCATCGCCCATAACCCTGTGGTAGTAAACCTTCTGCAGTTGATTTCATTGGATGACAGACATTTTTTCACTGAGCTGACTCATAATGGGGAGAATTAACCAAGTGGTGGAACATTTTTAATTCTGATATTATAGTACAATATTTCATTGTGTATTCTATTCATACTATGGATTAATGGTGGTTGCTACCTGGCCATAGTACACAAGATTGGGCAGGCCAGAACTCTGATGGAAGGACAATTCTATGGAGGTTGATGATTAGGGAGAGTTTGTGGCAGAGGAACTGTCAAGCTCTTATGCCCTGCTGGGCTTCTGCCAACCAGGGCAGAAAAATACCCTTTTAGCTTCTTCCCCCTGATTTTTCTCCTCCACACCGCCAACCACCATGGATTCCAATATGAGAGAAAATATCTATGCCAGCTACAGGGCTGATATAAGACATGTCCAGGGAATGAGAGGTTGTTGGATCCAGTTGAACCAAAGCCTCCAGCACAAGCCCTTTGTGCTCTTACATCCCACAGAGGCAGCCAAAAGAGCAGCGCTTTCTGCCAACCAATCAAAGAAGGACCTCCAAGGGAGGTCTCTCTTTCCATGGACAAACATCCCCCTCCATGCACAAAGGTCCATGGTAGTCTATGGCATCTGGGACACGCTCCCAGGATAGGATTGTACCCTAACTAAACAGGAATTGATTTTTTTTAAAGGGTGTCTCGGTGTTCTTTGTTGACTGTGTGAGGGTTCTTCTATATTCACTAAGGCTGATCAGCTCCTAATGTGAAGACAAGCAAAACTATTAGAGGAAAAAGGATTACCAAAAAATAAGAGACAAAAATAAATTTTAAAAAGTGTGTGTATGTATGTTATATATGAGATAACCCAATTTCAAGCATTTTATCCTCTGAACAGCTTAGGACCTGATTATCTTAAGGACTACCTGCCTCGCTATAAACCTGCCCAAAGATTAAGAGCAGCAGGAGAGGATCTTTTGAAGGCATCCTAGGGATGTACGAAAGTTCTGCCACGGATCTTGGGGAGGCCGAATGCCAGCGCATTCAGCCCCCTGAAATTGGTGGCGGAACGGCCCGCCACCCCCCTGCCACCCCCCCAGGATGGGACTTACCTATCATGGCTAGGTTTTTAAAAAACAACGTGATAGGCTACGTAAATGTTTACATAGCCTATCACGGCTGACTTTTTTTAAAAAAACGCACGTATTGAAAAAAACACACGCACGTATGCAAATGGCGGCGGCCATGGCTGCCGCCATTTGCATTCCTTATTTTGGCATGTCTTAGTCTACGTAAACATTTACGTAGACTAAGACGGAGAAAATAAGGGGAATGCAAATAGCGTAGCATCTACGCTATTTGCGTTCCCCTTATTTTCACCGTCTTAGTCTACGTAAATGTTTACGTAGACTAAGACGTGCCAAAATAAGGGACGCAAATGGCGGCGGCCATGGCCGCCACCATTTGCGTACGCGCGTTGTTTTTTTAAATCAGCCATGATAGGCTACGTAAAGATTTACATAGCCTATCACGGCTGACTGCAGGGACGCAAACGGCAGTGGCTACAGCTGCCACCATTTGCGTCCCTGCTAGCCAGCGGCCGGATGTCCGGCTGCTGGCGGAGCCGGGTGGCGGCTCTGCAGAATTGCTGCAGAGCACAGCTGGCCGGCCAGGATTCTGTGGTGGGGGGAGGAACGGAGCACCTCCCCCCCGGCAAGGATTCCAGGGGGAGGGACAGAACGCCTCACCCTGCACCATCAGCATAATCCCCGAAAAGTAAGTACCTTTCGTACATCCCCATTACCCGCAGAGGCAGGTTTGTGAGGCAAGTGTGTAAATGCTTTCTCCTGGGTTGCCCCCAAACTATGGAATGTGCTTCTGCAAGAATTACAATTGGCTCCCATTCTCTTGGCTTTTAGAAAGGGTGTAAAGACATATCTTTTCAACATAGCCTTTTAAAATGTGTAGTTTTAAATGTTCTAGGGTGAAATCTTGTGCATGTTTAGGCAGAAAAATGTCCTACAACTGCCAGCATCCATCACCAATTAACCATGCTGACTGAGGCATGCTGGGAATTGTAGGACTTTTTCCTGTCTAAACATGCATAGGATTGCACTCTCAATGTTTTTACTGTTTTAATGTTCTTGTTTTCATAGCTGCAGGGATTTATTGTTTTAAATTGTTGAACACTGCGACGATGGGGTTTATTTTAGCAGATAAGGCAGTATATACATGTAAATATCAAATTATATATATGCTATGCCCAAATTGTCTTCCAATTTTTTTTTACCATTCTCATCCAATTGAGAGAAAAGAAATTATTTTTAAAAATGATTGAAAGAGAAGAAAATTTCAAGAGTTCTCACTGGTGGATTCAGGTTTTTTTGTGTGCTTACCTTACTTATGAGATACCTGAGCAGCGTGTGTGAGTGTCCTGTCTTTCATTTTACAGTCATCTCCCTGGCTTCCTGCACTTCAATTAAAGCCCAGGGGAAGATGTTGTGAGGTAACTCCTCCCATGGGGCTTTTCCAGATCAGGAACCCCGGGTAGCCAGAGAGGCTTCAGAGTGATAGAAAGATGTGTAACAGAGAGAAAACACACACACACAGCAACCTCAGCAGTGGCAGTTCAGCAAGCCCTTAGGAAAAAAAGAAAGAAACGGTGCAACAAACACTGCTGATAGTGAGCCCCACCTATGAGAAACTGGAAGAATTTCTCCTTCCCCTGGAGATATTCAGTGAAATTATCCTCTAATACTGAAATAATACTGAAATTATTCAGGGTGGAGAATTCACACATATACACAACTGCTCATTTTGAAGAATTTCTGTAGCATCAAACTATTACAACCATTATTATTATTATTATTATTATTATATTTTAAAATTTATAAACCAACCTGCATCCACTAGTGTGGTGTACACAACTTGACTGATACACTCTCTACAGCTTTAGCTATAATTATGCAACTCAATTTTGTTTGTAAATAGATAAGAACAATATAATGCTATCCCAGTGTGAAATGTAGATTATTATTTTAGAAAAGGTTGAATATAAAATTCCCTGGCTCATGTTTTAATGGCAAAAAGCTGGAGGCATTTTTATTACTTCCCTTAACTATACAACAGAGTGAAAGACCGCAGAGGTTATAAAACTAAAATAAAGAATACATAAACGAGCAA
Organism: Heloderma suspectum; assembly: GCF_057233095.1. Lineage (NCBI taxonomy): Eukaryota > Metazoa > Chordata > Lepidosauria > Squamata > Helodermatidae > Heloderma > Heloderma suspectum. Next base: position 313,557,820 of record NC_139459.1, read on the forward strand.
GGCAATCACGTCTTAGAACCCCAAATGGCAATATTTAAATAATAAAATAGCTTCTAAACATGAAATGTGAAGAACGAATAAAACTTATATGTGCTGAAAAAATCAGAATAATGATGAACTGTAAAATGAATTAACTAGTTGAAGACACAAATAGTTTCTCTCATAAGACTATGATGTTATAGCCTGAATGAACAGGAATGCAGACAGTGGTTCCATTGCTTCTTTCTCAAACTTCCTTGTGATACAACCATTATTTAAACAGGGCCTTTAAGAGCAGATTGAAATGCAAATTTTTGACATGGTAGTCATTTCAAACAAAGACATACATAATTGGCATGTGTGGATAGACTCTATGGCCTAGTTCAATGTTCATCAGCCGTTGTCTGCAGCATCAAGCAATGTCCTGCATGTGTGCAAAAGCCATCACAGTCTTAACACTACAGATTAGGGCTGTGCACTGCTTTGGCCTAAATCCCGAAGTGGATCAGGATGATTCAGACCAAAGTGGTCTGAATCTGGAGCAGACTGGGAGCGGCCTGAAGCAGCCCAAAGTGGGTTGGACAGTTCCTGAAGCACTTCAGGCTGGTTTGGCCCAATCTGGGCAGTCGCCAGCCCAGCCACATGAGCTCCCTGCTCCTCCTTACCTGGAGCCATGGAGAGCACCCACAGCTGTTGCCGTCTTGGAGGCAGTTGCCACGGTGACTTTTCTTCCGATAAGTAAATGGTATGTAGATTGCAGCCATAAAGGGCCATCTAAGCAATATCACAAATGTAAATGGGCCATTTAGGCCTGTTATATTGCGTAGATGGCTCCTGGGCAGGGGCGGGTGCAGGTATGGGGCTCGCAGGGGTGGGTGAGGTGGGGGCACTTGGGCTGTCCAGATTGTGCTTTGGATCCAGAGGCTGATGTGGGTTGGCCTGGCTCTGCATCAGCCCAAGGCAGGATGGGGCCAATTTGGAAGCTCTGAATCAGCCTCCAGAGCAGGTCGGGGAGTCCCTGCACAGCCCTACTACAGATAGATTTTTCCAATGGAGAAATTTCTATTTCACTCATTTCAGTGCAGGCGGACCCATATCCCACTGAAAACAATCAAATGCTGAATAATCAAGTAATATACAAGCATGTGTGAGTCAGTTCTAAAAAAGATACTGATAGGGAAAGGATATCTGTTAGCACTCATAAGAGAATGGATCCCAGCCTACACAGAATCAGCTGCCCTTCTTGGGTGGAGCAAAGAGCATGTCACCAGGGTAGAGCCAAGGAGTCACCAGGGGCAGCACAGTCTTTTGAATCGCCAGTAGATAGCAATCCATATCACAGAAAGAGAAAACTGAGGGGCGTTAACTAAGTTCATGAGTGGGAAGTGCAGCGGTGGATTTACACAGCCACACAAAAACACTCATCTGGACTCACATTCTCCTACTCCAAGAACAAAGAATCAAGTGACTTTAAGCTCAGGATGCAAAAAAAATTGGGAGAATCTACACAGCCACACAAAATAAGACAACAACAACAACAAGAACAACAACAACATCAAAGCCACACAGAAAAAACAGACTTCGGAACCCAGCAGCAAATTCTGAGATCATCCAAAAATCCATCCGTTTTCATATTATGGTGATAATGATAATAGTGATATCCTCAGAGCCACAACAGAGAAAAGCAGTCTCCTTTGGAACCCAGAAAGAATCCATTGCAAAAGGGGACATACTAGGGATGGACACATGCCCCCCACCCCCATAATATTGCATAGATGGGGCCTTTATGGCTGTTATGTGTGCAATATTAGATTTCCAGAAGTTCCTGAGGGGCCATTTTTTGGCAAAATAGGGACCATGGGAATGACAGGAGCTTGAGGACAGTTCAGGATAGGTAAGGATGGCTGGGAAAGTGCAGGGGGGCACAATTGGGGGCAGCAGCTCGGCGGGTGCAGCCCAGAGGTGCAAGTGGGGGTAGTCTGTTGGACTCCTGGACTTAATCTGGCACCCCCGCCATCCCTAGGACACACAGGGCAGGCTTGCAAATCTGGCCTTACCCATTCACACAAACACTCACAAACTCCATTCTCTCTGTCTCTCTCACACACAGCCAGACAGAATCATGCCTTTGAAGCCATGTTCTCCTGTTACAGCAACAACCCCCCTGTGAGAATCAAGTGACTTTAAGATCATGAATGCAAAACAGCACACCAAATAATAATGCTGATGATAATAATTAATGATAACAATTCATCTCTGCTCAGAAGTAACAGAGGCAGCTCAGTACACAAATCCACTTTATGAGTCACCAAATTGCTTGCATCCAAGAATATTGAAATAAATTCTCTTTCACACACATACACACACACCAAGCCCCAGTGCATATTTTTACACAACATGGGGACACAGACCTAAATATATAACCCCCCACCCCACCCCCCACCTGATTTTTTTTTCAGTCACTAGCAGAGGTTGGAAAGTTTGAAAAACATATTACTTTGACCTGGTCTAAGCCAGCCTGCCAGGCACAGATCACACTGAGGTGGAAAGGATTCTAAAGTTAATGAATTGAGTAACATAGAGGGGGAAATGATTTCTTCACACACATGCACATACCCACACACAGCATTAAGGCAGCCTACTAACAAAGAGGGAACTGCTTCCCCTCCCCACCCCCCATGAGGAACCCATAAATAACTTTCAGCACAACCCTTTGCATGGCAGACCCACCAAAGTATCCACAGAAAAATACATGTGCACACACACACACACAGCCTCATTGCAAGCAGATATAAGCCTGAAAAATCAACAAGCTCTACAACCACCACATCTTGTTTTGGGGTTTTTTTTAGGAAAAAAGGAAATGCCCCACGGCAATAAGAGGAATAATAGCTTCCCACCACCAAATAGAAGGAAGAAAATAAGGTTACAGACAGTTCTTTCTGGCTCCTCTCAGACAGGCAAAGCTAGAAGAAAAAGAACTCTGCTAACAATAAGGGCGCACACACACACAGTCTCTCTCACCGACACACAGATGCACACACACAAAGTTAAATATTCCAGTATTAGTCAAGGAAAACAAAAACGCAGCAACTGAGTCGTGGCATGAACTGAGCAAAAACTGAGGAAAGAAACAATGCCGGAGTACCACCAAAAGATTCCCAGGCCCCAGCCAGTCCCACAGCATCTGGCTGAGTATTGGCTGGGTACCTGCCCTACCCACTGTCCATAGCAATTCTAACTGGCCCATGCAGCCTTATAGCTGCCCATTCCACCTCCCTCCAACTTCAACTGGACTGGCTTGGGGCTGCTGGAGTGCTGGACCATGAGAATCCCCCCTTTTTCTCCAACTTCCTGACATATCGGAAGGAGTGCCTGGCAATGTGCCATCCAGCCCAGGCCTCATCCACATTTCCCCAGCTGCTGGGGAGGTTCTGTGTTTGCACACTGCACGCACATACGCAATACACGATAGTGTTACTGGCACCTGCATACTAAGCAGTGTGCGGTAGCCAATGCAGCAGCAGCAGCAACACAGGGGAACAGGATTCATGCTGGCGCTGCATGGAGAAAGGGGCTGCGTGTGTGCCTTTCTTTATTTTTCTTCTTGTCCATGGGGGCCAAGAAGAGCCTCTTGGGACCCAAGACTCACACCGCCTCTGCCACACACACTGAGATTGCCCTGAGAAGATCCTCAGCGGGCACGTGACTTCTCCAGACAGCCTCCACAGATATTGTCCACCACAGCCTGGCAGATTTGCTACAGCAGGAGAGCAGGGCCTGCAGGGCTCTCTGGAATACCCACTGTTGTGCCCCTGAGTGGGTGAACGCTGCGTAGAGTTGATGGCCCCACTTTCCTACTGCTGCGAATGTCTCAGGGAGAGAAGCCAATGGGGTTCTCTGGAGCAACCAGTTGAGTGTCACCTCACTGGAGTGAGGCAGCAGCTGGGCAGCCTCCTGGACAGGAGGGTGGAACACACAATTTGCAGCTCCTCCTACTCCACCACCTGAGGCAGGGGATGCATCCAGCCTCATGGGAAAGCCCGCCCTGGACTTCGGGACTGCTACATAATTAGGGTTGGTTGAGTGCTACCACGTCTGCATTCAGCTGGTGCTCTTCCACTGCCACTCGCCCAGGCCAGCTGGGCAGTGCGAACCCCCGGAGGGCTCAGCAACCCTTCCACTTGTGTCTGGGCCTGGCTTGTGCACATCTTTCCTCCACCTGTTCTCCTTAGCAGCCGCCATTTTAACACAAGTTGTGGGCTCTTGTTTTTCATAAGTCTATTGCTGTGCACAACAGTGGCCCTAAAGCACCATTTCCACAACTATAGAATAGACTTATGAAAATCAAGAGCCTCCACCTTATGTTAAAATGGCAGCTGCTACAAAGGATAGGCGAGGAAGGGTGCATGTAAGATAGGCTGTTAAGTCCTCCTGCCCCACCGGCACCGATGCTGCCATGGTAGCCAGGATGGGGGTAGGAGGAGAAGAGAGCACCAGTCGCCTCTCCCCTTCCCCCCGTCCCAGCTACTGCACTGGCATTGGCAGGGCAGGAGGGTGACAAGAGGGAAGCCCCACCAGCACTGTTGCCTAACCAGAACTGCTGCCTTCTGCCCCACCAGTGCTGCTGCTGCTGCTGCTGTGGTAGCCAAGCTGAGAGTGGGAGGAGGAAGGAGCAGCACCGGCAACAAGGGGCAAGCTGACCCTGGGTGCTGCCGAGCTCTAGGGTACTCGGTGGCTGGGTCCATCAGCACCCCATGGCTTGGCAAGTGGGGTCCAGGAGGCCAAGCAGAGGGGCCCAGATGTCCGGGCTGCCTCTGAGCACAGGGAGTGGCACAGTAGCTCAGATTCTGAAGAAGAATTGCAAGACATGGGGGAGGAGGAAGTTTCTCAGGCTTGCCCAGAGATGGAGATACAGATTCCTCAGGCTTCAAAGGCCTAGCTGGATGGAGAGGGCCTCTCTTCACACACCCTTGTGAGAGATAGTGAACAGGGAGAGGTGGAGCTTGGAGATCCTGAATTCTTAGATGCCAGGCACAGACACAGAGCCAAGAGAGAGGTGGCAGGGGCAGAGCTTAGACGGTCTGCCCAAAGTTAAGACAGCAGCCCGCCTTTTCTTCAAACAGTGGGCAACTTTCATAGCTTTCTTTTGAACTCCCTGAAGGCATTTCCTTTGTAGACTGTCACTGTGAGTCACTGACAATTTGCATCTGTATGACCCAATGAAGTAAGTGGATTAAAAGCCGTGGATTGAAGCCTTTTGTCTGTGTTTTGATTTGGCTTTTGAACTTTTCAGCAGGGGCAAAGGGAATCCTGACACCACTGGCCTCCCGGACCCAGTTGGGAGCCCACGACAACCCTATATATAATGGACACTAAGTGCTGATTTTACACCTAGCATAAACTTGTATAAAGTTTATAAGATTCACACATTGACAGTGACAGAAAGAAATATGAAGAACACATTTATGCACCAAATTCAAGTCTTTCCTTCCAGCTACATCAGCACCAACTTGGACACCTCATATCTGGTGGTAGTGAGCTTTTGGAATGGGATTGCAACTGACTCATATCATAGCCAATAGGGATTTGACATGTTTGCCTCATGCAAAAATTGCTAAAGCTTTGCCATCCACTCACCCCCACCCCCTGCACATGGTTGATAAGCAGCCAAAAACCAGTACTCAAAGAATGTCAAGAAATGGTTGCCAAACTGAGTCAAGAAATGGTTGCCAAACTGAGTCATTACACTTCCTATGGTATACTTTATTTATTTATTTATTACATTTCTGGACAGCCGAAGCTCTCTGGGTGGTTCACAACAATTAAAATCATAAAATACAACACAATAAAATACAACATAAAAGTTTAAATGCTTAAAACTACAGTATAAAATAATAAAAAATAATAACCAAATAAAACCTAGCAGCAGTGGAAAGACTTAAAATACAGTAACAGATTTAAAACAACAGAAGCTGAAAGACTAAAATACCTGGGAAAATAAGGTCTTTACCTGACACTGAAAAGAGCACAATGTACGCACCATTTGAGACTTTCTGGGAAGATCATTGCTGAATCAGGGTGCCACAAGAAAAAAGGCCCTCTTCTCAGTGGCCACCCATCTCACTTCCTTTGGCAGAGGATCCTTGAGAAGGTCCGCTGAAGATGATCAGGTATTTCATCAGAGGAGACGATCCTTCAGATAACTTGGTCCCAAGCCATTTCAGGCTTTTAACGTTAATATTAGTGGTGTGACAAACATTTTGATTCTTCCATTTTTGTCATGTAGGGTGAGGGTGGGGGCAAAATGAAAACTCTGTCAAAAAAGGCTAGGGGAGGTGAGATTTTTGGAGAATTGTCTCCTCAGGAAGGGGGACAGGGTTTCCACATACCTTTTTAAGTGTAGACAATTCTTGAGGGGTCTTCTATTTTTTTATTATTTTTAAAACACCCCCTGCACTTGCAGGAGCCCAGGACTCTTCTCCAGCCCAGGAGTTCTTTCTGAACTCTCAGGAGACAATGTGACCTCACCCTCTTCAATAGGCATTCAGGAAGACCTCGCAGTTGGAGAAGAGTCATCATAGAATCATAGAATAGTAGGGTTGGAAGGGGCCTACAAGGCAATCGAGTCCAACCCCCTTGGCCCCTGCTCGATGCAGGAATCCAAGTCAGAGCATCCCTGACAGATGGCTGTCCAGCCTCATCTTGAACGCCTCCAGTGTGGGAGAGCCCACTACCTCCCTAGGGAATTGGTTCCATTGTCATATTGCTCTAACAATCAGGAAGTTTTTCCTGATGTTCAGCCAGAATCTGGCTTCCTGTAACTTGAGCCCATTATTCCGTGTCCTGCACTCTGAGATGATCGAGAAGAGATCCTGGCCTTCCTCTCTGGGACAACCTTTCAAGTAATTGAAGAGCACTATCATATTTCCCCTCAGTCTTCTCTTCTCAAGGCTAAACATGCCCAGATCTTTCAGTCTCTCTTCATAGGGCTTTGTTTCCAGTCCCCTGATCATCTTTGTTGCCTTCCTCTGAACCCTCTCCAGTTTGTCTGCATCCTTCTTAAATGTGGTGCCCAGAACTGGACACAGTACTCCAGATGAGGCCTAACCAGTGCTGAGTAGAGGGGAACTAGTACTTCCCAGGATTTGGAAGCTATGCTTCTATTAATGCATAATAGAATATGCCTTTTTTTCATATTGTATTTGCCTTTTTTTCAGCCACATCACATTGTTGGCTCATATTCAGCTTGTGATTGACAACAATTCCAAGATCCTTCTCGCTTGTAGTGTTGTTGAGCCACATATCCCCCATCTTGTAACTGCATTTGGTTTCCTTTTCCTAGGTGCAGAACCTGGCATTTATCCCTGTTAAATGCCATTCTCTGGTTTTCTGCCCAGAGCTCCAGTCTATCAAGATCACTTTGAATTGATTGATTGATTGATTGATTGCATTTATACCCTGCCTTTTTTTCCCCTTGCAAGGAACCCAAGGCGGCTTTCATTATCCTCCTCCTCTCCATTTTATCCTCACAACAACAACCCTGTGAGTTGGGTTGGGCTGAGAGTCTGTGACTGGCTCAAAGTCACCCAGTGAGCTTCCATGGCCGTGTGGGGACTAGAACCCAGATCTCCCAGCTCCTAGTCCAACACTCTTCCCACTACACCACACTGGGTCTTTTTGTTTCTGTCTTCCAAAGTATTAGCTATTCCGCCCAATTTTGTGACATCTGCAAATCTGATCAGCATTCCCTGCACCTCCTCCTTCAAGTCATTAATAAAAATGTTGAAGAGCACTGGGCCCAGGACTGAGCCCTGCGGTACCCCACTCGTTACCTCTCTCCAGCTTGAGAAGGTCCCATTGATAAGCACTCTTTGGTCCGATTCTGTAGCCAACTACAGATCCACCGGATCGTTGTTTCATCTAGTCCATTTTGAGCTTGTTTGCTTTTCAGGATATCATGGGGCACTTTGTCGAAAGCTTTGCTGAATTCGAGGTATATGATGTCTACAGCATTCCCATGGTCCACAAAGGAGGTGACTTGATCAAAAAATGAAATCAGATTCATCTGGCAGGACTTGTTCTTGACAAGTCCATGTTGGCTCCGAGTAGTCACTGCATTATTTTCAAGGTGCTTCCAGATTAGGGTTGGCGGAGAATTTCTCCCTGAAACTTCGGGGGGCCGAGCACCAACGTGTTCGGCCCCCCGAAGAAGTTTCGGGGAGAAATTCTCTGCCCCCCCCCCCCAGGGACGGGACTTACCTTTCCTGAATGTCCCTCCCAGCGGTGGGTCCCGGCGGCGGTTCGTCGGGTCTTCGTCAGGGGCGGGGGGGCAGCCGATCTTTCGACCAGCTGCCGCCACCGCCATTCCAATAAAACTAAAAAAAAAAAAATGCCCCCGTGATAGGCTACGTGACGATTAACGTAGCCTATCACGGCTAGATTTGCAAAGTCAGCCGTGACAGGCTATGTAAATCGTCACATAGCCTATCATGGGTGACTTTAAAAAAAAAAAAGCACGTACGGCTAATGGTGGCCCCCATAGGGAGCCGCCATTCATGTTCCTTATTTGGTCGCTGTAGTCTACGTAAAGATTACGTAGACTACGGCGAAAATAAGGGCAACGCAAATAGCCCTTATTTTCGCCGTAGTCTATGTAAAGATACGTAGATCTTTATGTAGATAAAGATAAATATAGGGACCACATTAGCCCTCTTCCAGTCATCTGGCACTTCCCCCGTCCTCCATGATTGCTCAAAGAGAATAGACAGTGGTTCTGAGAGTTCTTTTGCCAGTTCCTTTATTACTCTAGGATGCAGTTCATCTGGCCCTGGAGATTTGAACTCATTCAAAGTAATGAGGTGTTCCTTGACCATATGCCTATCAATCTCAAGCTGCAATCCTGCCCCTTCAGCCTGAACTTTGCCTTTGCCAGGGGGGTCATAGACCATCTTTTGGGAGAAGACTGAGCCAAAGTAGGAATTGAGTACCTCTGCCTTTTCTTTGTCATCTGTTATCTTTTTGCCATCCTTATTTAATAGCTGAACAACCATTTCTTTCCTCTTCCTCTTACTATGCACATAGCTAAAGAAAGCCTTTTTGTTGTTTTTAGCATCCCGCGCTAACCTCAGCTCATTCTCAGCTATAGCCTTCCTGACGCCATGCCTGCAATTCTGTGCTACCTGCCTGTACTCTTCCTTTGTTGCTTGGCCTTCTTTCCACTTCCTAGATGTGTCCTTTTTTGTTTTCAGGTCATCTCTAAGCTTTTTGTGAAGCCACACTGGCTTCTTCTGTTGTCTTCCACCTTTTCTTCTTGTTGCAATTGTTTGTAATTGTGGCTTGAGAATTTCCTTTTTTAAAAGCTCCCACCCATCTTGGACTCCTGTTCTCATTAGCATCCCTTGCCATGGGACCTTACTGATCATTGTTCTGAGTTTATTAAAATCAGCTTTCCTAAAATCCAGGGTACGCGTTTGACTACACTCGGCTTTTGCTTCCCTCAGAACCAAGAACTCAAGTACAACATGGTCGCTTTCCTCCAGAGTTCCTGTAACTGCTACTTGATATATATAACCGCTATAGCGTTGCCCTTATTTTCGCCATAGTCTACGTAAACATTTACGTAGACTACAGCGACCAAATAAGGAACGGGAATGGCGGCTCCCTATGGGGGCCGCCATTATCCATACACTCTTTTTTTTTTTTTTTAAGTCACCCGTGATAGGCTACGTGACGATTCACGTAGCCTATCACGGCTGACTTTGCAAATCTAGCCGTGATAGGCTACGTGAATCGTCACGTACCCTATCAGGGGGCGTTTTTTTTTTTCTTTCATTGCAATGGCGGCGGCGGCAGCTGGTCAAAAGACCGGCTGCCGCTCCCGCCTCGCTCGAACACCCGCCGAACCGCCGGCCGGACCAGCCGCCGGGAGGGACATTCGGTGAAGGTACGTCCCGTCCCGGGGGGGGGTGCGGGGGGCGGGGGGGTGCGGAGGATTTCTCCCGAACACGTTGGCGCTTGGCCCCCCGAAGTTTCGGGGAGAAATTCTCCGCCATCCCTATTGTATTCCAGTCATGAGAGTCATTCTACCAAGTCTCAGTTATACCTATCAAGTCATAATTTCCCTCTTGTATTAAGAGTTCAAGTTCGTTCTGTTTGTTTCCCATACTCTGGGCATTAGTATATAAACATCGAAGATCATGTGCTTCATAGTCTGGCTTTCTTCCTACATGTGTCTGAAGATTATTATTGGGCGCTATTAGAGCTGTTCTCTCCGTTGCAGTGCATGAGCCTTCGTCCATTGTCACCCCCAACTTTACATCTCCCTTCCCAATAGGATTCAGTTTAAAGCCCTCCTGCTAAAGTTCTTCATGCTGTGGCCAAACACATTCTTTCCAGTTGGTGGTGGTGTTGGGGAAGGTGACAGTTAATGGATTTGTGTGGACTCCTGCATACATTTACCAGTACTTCCATCATTTAACACACACACACACAAAATCCATTATGGTGGGGAAAAAGGAATAGCTATACAATGGCTTTTGATGGTTAGTACTAAGAGCTACCCATCTGGAAGCACCCTAGGAAGCAGAGATCCATGTTTTGAGGCAAGTCCAATAACTGTGCAAGGGGAAAAATTAATGAGAAAATGATGGCCCAAATCAACTTCCAGACATTGCCTGGTGGGCTCATCATGGCCAGGCAGATTTGCCTGGATGTGTCCATTATATGAACTGGCATCTCCATAAAGGGCCTAAACCTCATAACCTTTTTAAAAATGCATCAGTTGCAACCACTGCATATATAGCGCTATGGATGCACCCCAAGAGTAAAGCCACCTTCTATAGATATATTTTAGAGGATCTCCAACTGAAAAGTTAAGTGCATTCAAGATTTAGGACAAAACTTTGCAAGGAGGGCAGCAGTCATTCTCCTTGTTGTGTTCAGGGTTATTCCATAGAAGATAATAGCCCTATTCAGGTGTTCTGTGCTTGAATAGGAGAAATACATGATGAGACACAGCATACTAACCCTGCCCTTCTCCTTCAGGGCATCCATCATCACTCTCTACTTGTGTAGTGTGACTGTCTGAAGAGGAGAGCCCACTCTATCCATGACTAGACCCCATGACTCCCAAGTGCCTTCTTCCTCTGAGCAGAGCCTGGGCAGCTCCTTGGTATACACCTGAACTGAGGACAATGACACAAGAGGGAAGACAGTTAGAATGCATGTGGAGGAAGGCTCATGCCAAGTCTGACTGAACACAGGTTAGAGCTCATTATTGAGCCTATTCTGTGGTGGTGAGGGTGGCGAAGAGGGAGTTCTTCACTTTTCCACCAGCATTTCATGTTCTCAGTCTCATCCAGCAGAGCATTTCCAAGTGGTTCATGGGCTTTTGCAGTCTGGGGGGCTGGTTTGGGGCTGGTCCTGGATGCAGCATTGTCGCTAGAGTCACAGGTGGACTCAGCAGCACGGAGCACCTTTTATTAGGGGTGGACGAAAGGCACTTACCTTTCGTTGAAGCTTGTTCGCGGTGGGGGGGAGGTGCTTCGCTGCTCCCCCCGTGAAGTTCAGGCCGGGGGGGAGGCTTCCTGCTTCGCCCCGGCTGAAATTCAGGCCAGGGGGGAGGCTTCCCGCCTCGCCCGGCCGCGAACTCCATTGTTTTTTTTTAAAAAAAAAAACGCCCCCGTGATAGGCTACGTGACGATTAACGTAGCCTATCATGGCTAGATCTGCTAAGTGGACTGGAGGCGACTGTCGACCCCCCGGGGAATAGGAGAACATGAAGAGTTCTTGGACAGAATGGGGGAACTACAGCAGCAAAGGGAAGACCAGAAGCTTGAAGAGCAACAGCAAGATGAGGCAGAAGTGGGAAATGCTGAGGTGAAGAAAAATGGAGTAGAGGATACTCCTTGGAAAAGGGTGACAGTTAGAAGAAGAAGAACTAGACACCACTCTGCACCAGTGGAAGCAGTGGAGCTGTGGAACCAATTCCAGGTACTTGCGGATGAGACTGGAGGACAGCCCGCAGAGGAAGAATCACAGGGGAACCTACATGAGAGTGGGCAAGAGGCTGAAGGTCAGTCAAACAGAGGCAATGAAACCCAGGCCTACAACAAGAAGAAGAGAAGAGTGGTAGTAGTGGGAGACTCCTTGCTGCATGGGATCAAGACCCAAGTATGTCGCAAAGACCCGTGGAATCGCCAGGTATGTTGTCTCCCGGGAGGATGGATTAGAGACGTGGCTGAAAGGTTGCCTGCACTCATAAAGCCCACTGACAAGTATCCCTTTCTTCTCATCCATGTGGGAACAAATGATACTGCCAAGCGGAGCTACGAAGAAATCACATCAGACTTTGAAGCTTTGGGAAGGAAACTCAAGAACTTTGGGGCCCAGATAGTTTTCTCATCCATCCTTCCAGTAGTTAGAAGAGGGATAGAAAGGGAACGAAAAACTCCGGGTGAATGACTGGCTACGAAGGTGGTGCCGACAAGAGAGATTTGGATTCTGGGACCACGGGCTATACTTCCTGGAAGATGGGCTGTTGGCAAGGGACGGGTTGCACCTCACAAAGGCTGGGAAGAATGTGTTTGGATCCTACGGGGAAGGGAGATGTAATGTTGGGGGTAACAATAGACGTAGGCACATGCACCGCAATGGAGAGAAAAGCTCTGTTGTTGTTCAGTCGTTCAGTCGTGTCCGACTCTTCGTGACACCATGGACCATAGCACGCCAGGCCTTCCTGTCCTGCGCTCTCTCCCGGAGCGTGCTCAAGTTCATATTCATTGCATCCGTGATGCTATCTAGCCATCTCATCCTCAGCCGTCCCCTTCTCCTTTTGCCTTCAGTCTTTCCCAGCATCAGGGTCTTTTCCAGGGAGTTTTCTCTTCGCATTAGGTGGCCAAAATATTGGAGCTTCAGCTTCATTATCTGTCCTTCCAATGAGCACTCAGGGTTGATTTCCTTTAGGATGGACTGATTTGACCTCCTTGCAGTCCAGGGAACTCGTAAGAGTCTTCTCCAGCACCACAGTTCGAAAGCATCAATTCTTTGGCGCTCAGCCTTCCTTATAGTCCAGCTCTCACAGCCATACATTACTACTGAGAAAACCATAGCTTTGATTAGACAGACCTTTGTCAGCAAGGTGATGTCTCTGCTTCTTACTATGCTGTCTAGGTTGGCCATAGCTTTCCTCCCAAGGAGCAAGCGTCTTTTAATTTCATGGCTACAGTCACCGTCTGCGGTGATCTTGGAGCCCAAGAAAGTAAAATCTGTCACTGCTTCCATTTCTTCCCCTTCTATATGCCAGGAAGTGATGGGGCCAGATGCCATGATCTTCGTTTTTTTAATGTTGAGTTTCAAACCAGCTTTTGCACTCTCCTCTTTCACCCTCAACAAGAGGCTCTTGAGATCCTCTTCGCTTTCTGCCATTAGGGTGGTATCGTCTGCATATCGGAGGTTGTTGATAATTCTCCCGGCAATCTTAATTCCGACCTCTGATTCATCCAACCCGGCATTTCTCATGATGTACTCTGCATATAAGTTAAATAAGCAGGGTGACAATATGCAGCCTTGTCGTACTCCTTTCCCAATTTTGAACCACTCGGTTGTTCCATGTCTGGTTCTTACTGTTGCTTCTTGACCCTCGTACAGGTTTCTCAGGAGACAGGTAAGGTGGTCTGGTACTCCCATCTCTTTCAGAATTTGCCACAGTTTGTTGTGATCCACACAATCAAAGGCTTTAGCATAGTCAATGAAGCAGAAATATACGTTTTTCTGGAATTCTCTTGCTTTCTCCATGATGCAGCGAATGTTGGCGATTTGATCTCTAGTTCCTCTGCCTCTTCTAAACCCAGCTTGTACTTCCGGTAGTTCTCGGTTCGCATACTGCTGAAGCCTAGCTTGTAGGATTTTGAGCATCACCTTGCTGGCATGTGAAATGAGCGCAATTGTGCGGTAGTTTGAACACTCTTTGGCGTTGCCCTTCTTTGGAATTGGAATGTAAACTGACCTTTTCCAGTCTTGTGGCCACTGTTGAGTGTTCCAGATTTGTTGGCATATTGAATGCAGCACTTTAACAGCATCATCTTTTAGGATTTTAAATAGCTCGGCTGGAATACTGTCATCTCCGCTAGCTTTGTTGTTACTAATGCTTCCTAAGGCCCACTTGACTTCACTCTCGAGGATGTCCGGCTCAAGTTCAGTGACCGCACTATCACGGCTATCAGGGACATTCAGGTCTTTCCTGTATAGTTCTTCTGTGTATTCTTGCCACCTCTTCTTAATCTCATCTGCTTCTGTTAGGTCCCTGCCTTCTTTGTCCTTGATCATGCCCGTCTTTGCACAAAACGTTCCCTTGAGATCTCCAATTTTCTTGAAGAGATCTCTAGTCTTTCCCATTCTGTTGTTTTCCTCGATTTCTTTGCATTGTTCATTTAAGAAGGCCTTCTTGTCTCTCCTTGCTATTCTCTGGAACTCTGCGTTCAGTTGGGTATATCTTCCCCTTTCTCCCTTGCTTTTCGCTTCCCTTCTTTCCTCAGCTACTTGTAAAGCCTCATCAGACAGCCACTTGGCTTTCTTGCATTTCTTTTTCTTTGGGATGGATTTCGTTGCTGCCTCCTGAACAATGTTACGGACCTCCGTCCATAGTTCCTCAGGCACTCTGTCTATCAGGTCTAATCCCTGAAATCTATTCCTCACCTCCACTGTATATTCATCAGGGATATGATTTAGGTCATACCTGAATGGTTTAGTGGTTTTCCCGACGTTCTTCAATTTAAGCCGAAATTTTGCAAGAATCAGCTCATGATCTGAGCCACAGTCAGCTCCAGGTCTTGTTTTTACTGACTGTATGGAGCTTCTCCATCTTTGGCTGCAAAGGACATAATCAATCTGATTTCGATATTGACCATCTGGTGACGTCCATGTGTAGAGTCACCTCTTGTGCTGTTGGAAAAGAGTGTTTGCTATGATCAGCATGTTATCTTGGCAAAACTCTATTAGCCTTTGTCCTGCTTCATTTTGTACACCAAGGCCACGCCTGCCTGTTATCCCGGTGATTTCTTGACTTCCTACTTTAGCATTCCAATCCCCTATGATGAAGAGGACATCTTTTTTTGGTGTTAGTTCTAGAAGGTGTTGTAGGTCTTCATAGAACCGATCAACCTCAGCTTCTTCGGCCTCAGTGGTTGGGGCATAGACTTGAATTACTGTGATGTTGAATGGTTTGCCTTGGATTCGTACTGAGATCATTCTATCATTTTTAAGATTGTACCCCAGTACTGCTTTTCCCACCCTTTTGTTGACTATGAGCGCTACTCCATTTCTTCTAAGGGATTCTTGCCCACAATAGTAGATATGATGGTCACCTGAATTAAATTCGCCCATGCCTGTCCATTTTAGTTCACTGATTCCCAAGATCTCGATGTTCAATCTTGCCATCTCATGTTTGACCACCTCCAGCTTACCTTGATTCATTGATCTGACATTCCAGGTTCCTAAACAATATTGTTCTTTACAGCATCGGATGTTCTTTTCACCACCAGACACATCCACAGCTGAGTGTCCTTTCGGCTTTGGCCCAGCCGCTTCACTCTTTCTGGCGCTACTTGGAAATACCCTCTGCTCTTCCCCAGTAGCATATTGGACACCTTCCAATATGCTACTGGGAAAAGTACATTACATTACATTTACATTAGAGAAAAGCTCTAACAGCACCCAATAATAGTCTTCAGACACATGTAGGAAGAAAGTCAGACAAATGTAGGAAGAAAGGGAGGTGGGGTTGCACTATATGTGAAAAATACATATTTCTGCACAGAAATACAGGAGGATGAGCTTGGTAGCCACATCAAGAGCATCTGGATCAAAATAAATGGAGCAAAGAATAAAAGGAACCTGGTGGTCGGAGTCTACTACGTAAATATTTACGTAGACTATGACAAAGACAAGAAAGGGGAATGCAAATAGTGCCCAGTATGCTATTTGTGTTCCCCTTTCTTTTCTTCATCTTAGTCTATGTAAATATTTACGTAGAATAAGATGGCGAAAAATAAAGAATGCAAATACAGCGGCCGTAGCTGCCGCCATTTGCGTACGCGTTTAGTTTTTCTGTTTTTTACCCAGAGCCCTCCACGGCCGGAAATCCGGCTGCAGACGGCCCTGGCCTGGGCCTGGCCGGCTGCTCTGCAGAGCCGCCATGGAGCACAGCCGGCCGTCGAGGATTCCGGGGGGGGGGAGGACCGGATCGCCTCCCCCCCTGTTGAGGATTCTGGGGGGAGGGACGGAACGCCTCCCTCACACCATGAACAGAATCTGTGAAAAGGTAAGTGACTTTCGTACATCCCTAATCTGATCTCATTTTTTGATCAAGTAACCTCCCTTGTGGACCATGGGAATGCTGTAGACATCATATATCTTGACTTCAGAAAAGCTTTCGACAAAGTGCCCCATGATATCCTGATGAGCAAACAAGCTCAAAGTGGGCTAGATGAAACAACAATCAGGTGGATCCACAGTTGGCTACGGAATTGGACTCAAAGAGTGCTTATCAATGGGACCTTCTCAAACTGGGGAGAGGTAACGAGTGGGGTACCACAGGGCTCAGTCCTGGGCCCAGTGCTCTTCAACATTTTTATTAATGACTTGGAGGAGGAGGTGCAGGGAATGCTGATCAAATTAGCAGATGACACAAAATTGGGTGGGATAGCTAATACTTTGGAAGACGGAAACAAAATTCCAAGTGATCTTGATAGACTGGAGCACTTGGTAGAAAACAACAGAATGACATTTAATAGGGATAAATGCCAAGTTCTGCACCTCGGAAAAAGAAACCAAATGTACAGTTACAAGATGGGGGGTACGTGGCTCAACAACACTACAAGCGAGAAGGATCTTGGAATTGTTGTCAATCACAAGCTGCATATGAGCCAACAATGTGATGTGGCTGCAAAAAAGGCCAATGCTATTTTGGGCTGCATTAATAGAAGCATAGCTTCCAAATCCCAGGAAGTACTATTTCCCCTCTACTCAGCACTGGTTAGGCCTCATCTGGAGCACTGTGTCCAGTTCTGGGCACCACATTTAAGAAGGATGCAGACAAACTAGAGAGGGTTCAGAGGAGGGCAACAAAGATGATCAGGGGACTGGAAACAAAGTCCTATGAGGAGAGACTGAAAGAACTGGGCATGTTTAGCCTTGAGAAGAGAAGACTGAGGGGAGATATGATAGCGCTTTTCAAGTACTTGAAAGGTTGTCACAGAGAGGAAGGCCAGGATCTCTTCTTGATCATCCCAGAGTGCAGGACACGGAATAATGGGCTCAAGTTACAGGAAGCCAGATTCCGGCTGAACATCAGGAAAAACTTCCTGAGTGTCAGAGCAATACGACAATGGAACCAGTTACCCAGGGAGGTAGTGGGCTCTCCCACACTGGAGGCCTTCAAGACAAGGCTGGACAGCCATCTGTCAGGGATGCTCTGACTTGGATTCCTACATTGAGCAGGAGGTTGGACTTGATGGCTTTGTAGGCCCCTTCCAACCCTAGTATTCTATGATTCTATGATCTGCAGACACCGTTGCTCTTTTGGAGTTTTCCACAAAAGCTTTTATTACTAGGAGTGGTGCAGGCACCTGTTTCGGTCCAGGAGTCTGATGGACTGCTAGCGCCCATGCCCCCCAAGCCGTCCCCACCATGCCCGTCCCCTGTTTGACCCCCCACACACACACACCTTTGCTGAGCTGCCCACTCTCACCTGGGCCTTGGCCTCCTGTGCTGTAATCGCCATCTTGTGAAAAAACATGGTGATCACAAAAATGCACACATAGACTTATACGCAAAATGGTGCCACGACTCGCCCATATACGCAAGATTACTGGTGTAAATGGGTTATTTATGCCTGTAATCTTGTGGATATGGAGGATTCACGGCACCCTTTTGTGGAGAAGTCTATGTGTGCATTTGGGGGCTTGTGGGCACAACTGACTTCTTGGGCTCCACCACAAAATGGGCACACTGCCGATGAAAGCATAGGGATGGGGGAGAATTTCTCCCCGAAACTTCGGGGGGCCGAGTGCCAATGCATTCGGCCCCCCGAAATCGGTGGTGAAATTCTCCGCCACCACCCCTCCACCCCCCCGCCACCCCCCGGGATGGGACTTACCATAGCTGAATGTCCCTCCCGGCGGCGGGTCCCGGTGGCGGTTCAGCGGGCTTTCGTCAGGGGTGGGGGCAGCAGCTGGTCTTTTGACCGGCTGCCACTGCCGCCATTACAAGGAAAGTAAAAAAAACAACAACCTCGTGATAGGCTACGTAACGATTAACATAGCCTATCACGGCTAGATCTCCAAAGTCAGCCGTGATAGGCTATGTTAATTGTTACATAGCCTATCACGGGTGACTTTGAAAAAAAAAAAAGAGCGCATACACAAATGGCAGCCCCATAGGGTGCTGCCATTTGCGTTCCTTATTTGATCCCTGTAGTCTACGTAAAGAATAGCGTTGCCCTTATTTTCGCCGTAGTCTTAAGTAAATCTTTACGCAGACTACAGGGACCAAATAAGGAACGCAAATGGCGGCGCCCTATGGGGGCCGCCATTTGCGTACGCGCTTTTTTTTTTTCCAAAGTCACCCGTGAAAGGCTACATGACAATTTAGCTAGCCGTGATAGGCTACATAAATCGTTACGTAGCCTATCACGGGGGTGTTGTTTTTTTTTTTACTTTTTTTTCACAGCTGGGTAGACGGGGCGCTTCTACCCAGCCTGAATTTCGCTGGCGAGGGATGGGGCGCCTCCCGCCCGGCCTGAATTTCGGCCGGGCAAGGCGGGGCGCCTCCCCCCCTCGCCTGAACTTCGGGGGGAAAACCGAAGTGCCTCCCCCCCACCGCGAAGCAAGCTTCGAGAACAGGTAAGGGACTTTCGTCCATCCCTATCAACCTGCAGCCACCTGACATTTTCATTTCCAAAGAATGTCTGAGCCCCATGTGTGGCCCAGAGGCATTCATGAGGAAAGAATAAGGGAGCAGCTAGAGGCTCTCACTTTGCTTTGAAGAAATGCCAGCTGCTAATAAAAAGCATTGTTACTTTTTTAAAAAAAGGTGAGAGGTGTAGGGCACCTCATTGGGCACCAAGGAAGGTGTCTGAGGGCACACTGATGCCTGTGGGTGCCATGTTGCCTACCCCTGTACATTGTGAGCCAAAACACAGCTATCCTTCAAAATTTGCACTTATCTGAATTTTGCATTGGTGTTCTACAATTAAAAAAAAGTGTACAAAAATTCATATATTAGGGAAAATAACATTAAAAATGTGTTATATTAGGAAGACTGTTTCCCAAAAATGCATATTACACAAAATACACACAAAAATGCATGTGTTAGGAGAAATGTGCACAAGGATGCTTATGCATTTTTATATGAATTTTTTAAAATTCTCAGACTTGGGGGCAAACTGATCTTAAGATGGGAGAAGTTTTCTAAATCCAAGGCAAAGCAAAAGTTAAGACTGGACAAATGAGAATCTGAAAGAAACATACATTAACAGATTTGTCCACCCCTTCTTCTAACATGATAAAGATTTTGACATATCCAGGGATAAAGACTAGTGCTATGTACAAATGGCTTCCAAAATATTTCTGCTCTATTTGTTAGGGCTGTGCACTGCTTCAGCCTGAAGCCCAAGCTTCAAGTCAAAGCAGGGCACTTCAGGCCGCTTTGGGCCACCTCTAAGGTAAAACATATGGGGCCCGAGGCAGCCTGAAGAGAAGCGGGTTGCTCTGAAGTGCTTCAGTGCGCTTCAGAGTGATCCAGAAGCCCAGCTGCCACTACCACCATCCATCCCCCAGCTCCTTACCTCAGTCCTCTAAACATGCACCAGCAGCCATCTTGTTGTTCTGGGGTGGGGAAGCCATTTTTAAAGTGGCAACTCCCTGTATTTCTGGAAATACAGGAAGTCGCCATTTTGAAAATGGCTCCTCCACCCCAGAACAGCAATATGGCTGCCAGCGTGCATCCGGAGGGCCTAGGAGCTGGCAGCAGCAGCAGCTGCCCCAGTGGCACTAACAGTGGCGGCTCCCCTGGCGCTGGCTCCCCCAGCAGTGCCATCTCCTGGTGGTAGGGGCGGCAGCAGTGGCTGTAGTGGTGGCAGTGCTGGCAACCCCAAGCAGCACCACTGATGGCTCCCTGGGTGGCAGCAGTGGCAGCTTCCCAGCAGCAGCTCCCCCAGTGGTGGTGCCTCCCACAGAACAAGGGCCCAGGTAAAAGAGCTGGGGGCTAGGCGGCATGTGTGTGTGTGTGAGGCAGGATTCAGCAGTCTGAATCCCACTTTGCCTTCATAGCCTAGGGATGGGCAGATTCCCTACCTTCTGGTCTGTGGGGAATCCACCCATGGGGGGGAGGTGATCCATTCCTCCCCCCGGAATCCTCTTTGGCTGGCTCCGCTCCATGGTGATTCCGCGGAGCCGCCGGCCAGCTCCAAAGTGCCAGCGATACGGCAACCATGCCGTACCACTGGCTGAAGGGGACTTGACTTGACTGACTACAAATTCAAATGGCAATGGCATCCAGGACGCCATTTGTGGCCCTGTTTTTTCACGTGATAGTCTACGCAAATATTTGCATAGCCTATTGCATAAATGAAAAGCACGGATGCAAATGGCGTCCAGGACACCATTTGTAGTCGTAAAGGTCTTAGTTTAAGCTAAATGCAGCCATTTACGGCTGCATTTACCTTAAACTAAGGCCTTTACGACTACAAATGGCATCCTGAATGCCATTTGCATCCACAGTCTGTCCCGTTCAGCCAGCGATACGGCATGGCGGCCGTATTGCTGGCAATGTGGAGCCGCAGGATCCAGCCGAAGAGGATTCCACAGGAAGGTGGAGGTAAGTGTTCCATTCTACCACGGATTCTGGGGCGGAATGGAACTAGAGAATCCAGCCTCATTGGAGTCCGTGGCAGAATTCTCCACCACCCCTATCATAGCCTGAAGCAAGTTGGGGGGCCCTGAATCAGCCTGAGCCGAATCGGGCCTGCCTCAGAAACCCTGAATCAACCTCTGAGTCAGATTGGGGGGTCCATGCACAGCTCTACTATTTGTGGGCAGAGAAATGGTGTGTGTGTGTGTGGGGGGGCATTTCACTAAATTTCTCCAGGCGAGGGGAAATCTTCCAAAAGTCTTTTGGAGGACAGGGCTCTCACCAATAGCACTGGAAGTAGTTTCTTTTTCCCCACCTAAGATGTTTGCTGCTGCTGCTACAAGCAGCTGCATTTGTAGCCTAGCCAGCATCTCACGCCCGAGTCCTAGCGCTTCCCCGCTCATATTCTCCCTGTGTCGGGAAGGGGCCTGCCACAAACAATGGTGGAGAATATCACAAAAGGCATAGGGTTGTACTTTAAATGTATTCCAAATTCTACAAAAAGGAACTAAGCATTTAAGCATATCTTTTGTACCGGGACCCTGATTTCCAGAGCCCATATCAGCTGCATGGCTTAGAAACTGAGCAGACACAGTATCACATGCCAGAATATATATATTTTTTGTTATTTGGCACACATTTTGGGAACTGACTAAAATATTCAAGGCTCATATCTACCAGTGGCTAATTAATGAATGGGGAAAATAGGGGGGAAATGCACCGAACAAATTTTTTGTGGCAAGTTATTCATTCAGCTCTGTTCCCACTTCATTAGTGATGCAGATCAATAAACGCTAGGAATACATTGGCCTCATATGAATATTCAGCCTCTGTTCTTCTGGTTTTCTGATGGGAAGGCTAATATATGGTCAGATATTTAACTGAAGTTCGAGTGTCACAGTACAGTTATAATTTGTGCTGGAGTGTGAGTTAATGAGGTAACCTCAATAGACAGTTGCAGCTAACTACTGTGGATTCCTTGCTGTACATTTAGAACATTTAAAAGGCAATTAAGAAAGTGAAATAACTGTGTGAGCATAGTCCAAATCAGTTCTCAAAGTACCTGTAGAAAAAGATACAATAGTAGTAAGTTCAATGTGGCTTTTGCAAAGATCAGAGGTTGGTATTATGGGGTACCTGCTGAGGCCCAATTCTCTGCAGGGGATCCACTGCTGACATCAAGATCCTCCTGGTCCTACTGCTCCTCCCATTAGTTGTCACTGCCTGTTCATCTGCCTTTCCAAGCATGCAAGCAGTAACAAGAGCGAGGAAACAAAGCAGCATTCACCATTCGCCTTGATCTTGCCTTGTGGGTGGTTGCATGGGCTACGCCCTAAGACACAGTCATAGATAGATAGATAGATAGATAGACAGACAGACAGACAGATAGGTAGATGCATTGGATGTGGATGAAAACACACCTTTCAATGCTTGTCAGAATGTGTATCCCATTGAAAGCAATACAGAGTTGATATCCAGTCTCAGATGCACATTCACTCTATTTCCTCCACTGCTTACCTAGCTTGCATATGAGTTTGTTCATCCAGCCACATGCAGTCTGTGCATCCAGTAGATTGGTTACAATCAGAAATAAGGAAGGTTTTGGATAAGGTAACAGCATCTGCAGAGCAACAATTTCACACTGGAATCAAACCACAGGATTTTTTTGAAAAGAACCACCCTTAAATAAAAGGACTGCAGAAGCATTTTTATTGACATCGCTACAAGATATTATTACAATGGGTGGAAAGTTCAGGAAATAATAAAGGCCATAAGGTGGGTCAGAGTTCATAGAATCATAGAATCGTAGGGTTGGAAGGGGCCTACAAGACCATCGAGTCCAACCCCCTGCTCAGTGCAGGAAGCGGTCTCCCATCCAAGTACTAACCAGGGCTGACCCTGCTTAGCTTCCGACGTAACGTGTGCATAGGCTTACTGTGGCGCAAACAAGCTACTGTTCTCTTTGTAAATCTGTCTCTCTCTCTGGAAATACCTTTTCAAACAAGAGTGTGTTGTTCGGCCAGGTTCTTTAGATGCAGCATGCGTATATATGTGTGAACCATTCTATGTGCGTTCATATGTGAAAAATAATATTCCGATGCTCACCAGCCAGACAAGTTTTTATATGCAGTGTGGGAGTCCAGCTGAGCCACTGTCAAGCAATCCGAGGGTGAAAAATGAAATTATGCTTCATATGGTTGCAGCCACAGAAAATAGATAATGGGATTCTAGGGCCAGAGCCACAGAACAGAGACACTGACTTCGCCAGATTTCCCTCACCCTTTTTCTATTGATAGTGCTGTCAGCTTAAGTAGTTCAAGGGGAAAAGGAAACGTACCTGTGTGCAGAAGTAACTTAACGTTTATGGTTGGCTTAACAGCACAAACAGTTCTAGGGCCCTCTCTAATTATGTATGCATTATGGGTCTAATTTACCAGAAGACTGTGACCTTAACAGTGACTTATTAATGGAGACAGAAAGGCGGTGGAGGAGAGGGAACCTCATGTCAGACCTTGAAGTCAATGATGTAAGCCTCAATGAATCGTGCAAGTACCTTTTTAAAAATTTGGCCTGCCACAGGTCGAACAGCTTCTCTCAGCACTGTGAAAATGGGGTCATGTGGGGGCCCAGGCCCAAGTACGAACAGACAATTCTGCCATATCCATTACAATTTATTTGAAAGGAACACCTATCTAAGTTGTGACCAGAGGTTCATTTTTATTCTGCAATATGTCAGGGCAAGTAAGCAACCAGTCACCAGGCCCAGCTGGTTCTTTTAATGCATGGATTTATTTAGAACATTTAAGGACAATCCTATGCATGCTTAGACAGAAAAATGTCCTGTAGCTCCCAGCATATCCCAGCCAGCCATGCTGGCTGGGGCATGCTAGGAGTTGTAAGACTTTTTCTGTCTAAACATGCATATGATTGCACCCTTACTTTACATTCTTCAGCCCAAGCACTCTCAGAGCAGCTCACAGTAATCAAAATAATATATTAAAACAGGAGAGCAACATACAATGAGATTCAAAGCAGAGCCAATGTCATGTTAGGTCAAAAACACAAACCTAAACCCAGGCTTGGCATCAGCATGCAGCATCCTCGGGCTGCAGCTGGAGCTGAAGTGCCTTGGTGGGGTCCATAGCTCTCTGATCTAGGGTGCTGGAGAATTCGAGATGGACTAAAATGAGCTTGTATTACCGCTATGGATCAACCCCCTCAGGCCACATGGAGTCCATGGACTTTGGGATCTTTCTTTTCTTTTTTTAACTTCCCTGAAATTTATGCATATTTATTTGCAGGAAAATATGCAAGTTTCTGCTGAGACTGGTAAATCTACATGGAGAAAAGCTGAATGGAATGGGGGCCAATACAGTAAACATTATGTACGAAGGTAAATTACGTAATTGTTGTGAGCTCTCCTGCAGAATTATTTGTGTATTTTTCTGCATGACGGGGAAAAAAAGAAATCTGTCTGTGAATGGATGACAGAACAAAAGGTGCCTGACAATCGGCGAAACACAGATGGGGTGGATTTTGCACAATCCCTGCTCTGACCTGGGCCTCCCATGCCCATTGTCTTGGAGTTGCCATTTAATATTTCCTACAGTGCCCTGGGGTGCCTCTACATTGTAGGCAAATTTAAAGGGCAGCTCGATGCCACCTGGAGTTGATTGCAGCATTGCTTCTGGCTGCCATTTCCAGGTAGGCCTTCCCACATAAGAGGGGCCCACCAGAGTGAAGGCACTTTGCCGAGGGCCCCTTGGCCCTAATAAAGGTAATACCCAGCTATGGATTTTGGAGTTTCCTTATAAAATATTCCCAAAGCATAATGTTACTAACAAGCCTGAAAGTATCAAATGATGTTCTGTTTTGAAACCTAAGCTGGGGTCATTGGGATAAAGTAGGCCAGGTAGGGATCCAAATTTAATAAATAATCAGGCCTGGTGTCAGGACGTGGCATGGTTAGGCAAATGCCAGGAACATCACCATCCACCCCTATGGAAATTAACAGAGAAGAGCCTCGTGTTGAGAAGAGTCCAGCACTGCCAGTCAAAGTGGCTGCAGCTGCCCCCATCTTCAATACCCCCAATGTCTCTGGCACCCACACCAGTGAAGAATCTGTTTCTGATACTACAGGAGACCCAGAAGTATTCTGGGAAAATGGAGTTGGCAGTGGCTGCAGCCCACTGGCCCAGTGCTTGCTTGCTTTCTTTCTTTCTTTCTTTCTTTCTTTCTTTCTTTCTTTCTTATCCTGGGGTGAGGGAGTACAGAGCAGCTGGAGCTGCTGCTCCCTTTGGCAGTGCCCGTCCCTGTGCTGCTACTCACCACCACCCATCCCTGCCATTGCTCGCTGCTGCCCCTACCACATGGTAAGCCGATTGGAGATGGTGTTTTCAGGAGGAGGTGCAACCTTGCCCAGCTCCTCCCACAACCCAGTGCAGCCCCTGACTAAACCAGAATTAAAACGGCAAATAAAAAGGTCTTCCTCTGGTGCTAAGTAGATAACGACATCAGCAACAAGTTTCCCTGGGAAGGATGTTATTAAAAAATGTGGTGCCTCTACCAAAAAGGCCCTATCCTGACTCACTGTCTGCTTCACTTCCAAAGGTGGAGGGAGAAAAAAAGAAAAGGGATGTGTGCCTGTGTGTGTGTGGGGGGGGGGCTTACAGGAAGATCATAACTTCCAGATCTGGTCCCCAAGCCAGTGAGGGATTTAAAAGGTAAAACTGGCACTTTGCATTATGCCCAGAAGTAGACTGGGAGCAAGTGTAACTGTTTGAAAACTGGAGAGGTATGTTTTTATCACTTTTAATATTTTAATTGTTTTATGTATTTTATTGCTGTGAGCTGCCTTGGGAGGGCTTCTGCCCTGAAAGGCAGCCAAGATGAATAAATAAATAAATTGTTTCATATGCCTCATCTCAGCAATCTGGCTGGCTGCTTTATTTTGCACAGCAATTTCTGAATAGCCTTCAAAGGTAATTCCTAGTACAATGCAATGCAGTAAGCCAAACAAATTTCACTACAGACTAGTGTGAAATGCCTGTGGCATTTCCTGGGGCCCTGCTGCCATCTGCACTCCATTGCCACTGCCACCCATTGCCTCTTGGGACCCCTACCAGCATAGGCACAGCTGCTACAGCCACCAGTCACCCTCTCCCACCTGTATAGGCTTACCCAGTGCTGGCAGTACCAGAATGGGTCGGGAGCAGAGTAGTTGCTTGGTTCCATGCTGGACAAGAACATTGCACTGTGGGAGATAAAAGTTCACATTGGAGCTGAGCTACAGTGCTGTTGAGAATCTACATCATGATGGGCTCCAACAGCAATGCCTGGTGGGGCTCTGATTGGGGGGGGGGCGTCATCAGCCGCACTATGCCAAGGGTCCACTAAAGCCTAGTACGAGCCTTGCCGGTGGCTACTGGGATTACTGAATTTGTGTAACCCTGGCTTTAACTGATGTTTCGGATTAACTGTGAAGTTTCCCAAACCCCAGCAGCTTCCAAAACCTAGAGGCTCCTTAACCCCAGGCACAAAATGGATGTGAATGTATGGAATCTTGCTATTAGAATTGCTATTAGGATCAAGTCAAACCATTGATCAATCTAGTTCAGTTGTCTATCCTGACTGGCAGCTCCTGTCCAGGGTTTTAGACAGGGGTCTACTCCTTAACTCTGCCCCCTCCTATATTGTTGCCCACCTGGGCCTCTTAATGTGCAAAGATCAAAGAAAATAATTCTTGATCCTCCATCTTTGCAGGTACATCAGCATAGGCTGCATTGGAACAAACAGCAATGGAGAGAGTAAAACTATTCATGGCACTGCATGGTTATACAGACAGAAACCAAAACCTGACCACATATGCGCATTTGGCAAACAGAAACAAAGATGTTTACATTAAAAAAGAAATCATACATAGTAATCATGTCTGCCCAAACATATATGCTTGGGCAGACATGAATCTAAAGTGTTCTCAAGTGTATCATAGGGCAACTCTTCTTAATATATCACAAACCATGCATAGGAATTAGTTTGTTACAGCTGTACAACATTAGGAAAGAAAGGAAAATGTCATGTTGAATTTAACAACAGCTCTTGGGAGGAAAAGATATGAATAGAAGCTTCGTCAAAACTACCTTTTCCATAGCTTCCCCTTCCCACCCTTTAAATTGCTATGGCTTTTCGAGCAATCATGTTTGATGAGAAAACCACAGATGTAAAGTAAGCCCCAGAATGCAACAGATATATTACAGAGAGAAAATACTTGCCCCCGCCCTTTTCAAGTTTGCTCTCTCTGACCAGTGTAGCTAATGAAGTCAGGATCATCAATAATGGCAATCAACGTTTTGAGTGAGGACTCAGAGGATCGCATTCAAACATATCCTGAATTTGTAAGCACTATCTATGTTGGGAAGCCGATGCTTAAAGGTCCTCTTTTTTTTAACCTGCCAGAAAACAGAAATATTCATGCTGCATTGATGAATTCTGAAACGTGCTGACAGCAAAAGCTCACTGGGAACTCTTCACAGAGAAGGTGCAAAGCAATTTCTAGTAGAAATTGTTCAGTATCTTATTCTTCTCATTCCCAATATAGGGGAAACCGGATACCTAGTGAAAATTAGTAGGAAAAGAAAGATGAATAGAGCACTTGAAATGTCACCATTTTTTTTCTGTGTGTTATCTGCTGTAAAATCCTGTTTATTCCCATCAAGTCTGCTTTACCTAATGTTTTAACAGTAACAGAATTTCCCCTCTCCTTCTCTTTCCCATCTATCACTGAGCATTGAACTTTGTTCATTCTTACCTACCCAGGCTTTATCTTTAAGAGAGGCAGCTGCTTGACTCAGTACTGAAGATCATGAACTTGGAACAGGAGAAGGGCTTTCTAAAGGCAATGCTAAGTCACGGATGCACGCCACCACTCAGGCTCTTTCCCATTTCTGAGGAAATCCAGCTGTTCTTAAAAGAGCTTGGAGATTTAATAGTGCTCATGTGTAAAATGAAGGTTGCTTACCTGTAAACTGAGTTCTCCCCAAATGGCTCTGTTCAATCATACTGATTGAACTCAAACCTTTTTCATCTTGAAGGGAAGGTCCAATGGAATAGTATTCTTGCTTGTTAATTCTATCCTAGGTTTGTACAACTTATGACCTCCCCTTCCCCGCACCAAAAACTGCCCTCCATCCATGTGCACATCTTACTGCTGAAAATGTGTGACTGGCATGCTTGTGTCCTGGATGGGTCAGAGCTCAGTGGGTCAGTGGGCAAAACCAACACAACCAACACAATCCAGACTAGAAGGACAAAGCAGAAACTAAGACAATGCATGCAGAACACACAGTGCCAGATGACCAGAGAAGAAGTTTATCAGTCACTCAGATAGATCTGGGGCTAATCTAAATGGAGATGCTTTGTGAAGTGATTTGGGCAAAATCTGCATTTTCACAGACTTGAATTCGCTCTTTCCATGGTACACACAGTGCTGTACTCCTCCATCTTTACGGGGTAAATGGGAACTGAAGCCTCATTAGTTGGGGCAAGGTGGGCGAGTCCCACTACAAGTAGAAATGAATCTCAGCAATTGCATAGGTGCAGGGCAGCCAATGAGCAAAGACACTCCCTCATGTGTTCAACAAAGTGCAATGGAGGACTTGCTTATGAGTAGACCTTCATAATGTTGAATTATACCCCATATCTGTGGGGTATGTGGGCATGAGAAACCCCACATACCCCACAGATACGCACACATTTATGAGGTGGGCAGGCAAGCAGGCAGCCACTGCCACCCAGAGACTGAGCAGAATGAGCAGGAGTGCAAGAGGCACTGAGAGCAGAGAGTGCAGAGCTGGGAAAGAGGGAGAGTACCTAGCATATTGTCGATGCTGTATGTTAACTGCCCAATCAACAGGCTTCCCCCCTCCCACATGGGCTCTATGAAGTACTTCTGAGTCCACCCTTTCTTAGCTGCACAGCTTCAAATCAGCAGGCATCCACCCTTTCTTAGGTTTCCTCCTCTGTAGCTGTGTAGTTTCAAAGCTGAAGAGCTGGCTTCCCTCCCCACTCCCAAGCTCAATGACTATTTAAAGTGAGAGGCAGCGACTGAACCCATATTTGCAATAGTGCAGTTTCAAAGCAGCAGGGCTGCTCCTGTACTCAGCAGAGTGGAACTGAAGGCAATGAGTTACTTCCGGGTAGACATGATTACCCCTCTGTCCTCCCCATGCCCCCAAACTTTCCTTTCCACCAATCAGCACAGCTTCCACCAGCCCACACTGAAGCCAGCTGAGGTCACACAGACTCCTGAACAACACTGAAGCTGCTGTGACAGGAAAATCCAACACAAAACGAGTTTGAAAAAAAAAAAACAAATTTAGGGCAAGAAACTTCTGGGCTAGCTACAAAGAACAGTGTGCATCATCTAGGTATGGCAGAGAATTTCTCCACAAATCTCCAGGAGGCCAAATGCCAATGCATTCGGCCCCCCAAAACTGGTGGTGAAAATCTCTGCCGCCCCCCCCCCCGGGATGGGACTTACCTCGTGCGAATGTCCCTCTTGGCGGCGGGTCCCGGCGGCGTTTCGGCAGCATTTCGGCAGGGACAGCGGCGGCCGATCTTCTGACCGGCTGCCGCCGCCGCCATTGCAAAATAAAAAAGTAAAGTAAAAAACACACACATACACCCATGATAGGCTACATAACGATTTACATAGCCTATCACGGCTAGATTTCCAAAGTTAGCAGTGACGTAAATCGTCACGTAGCCTATCACGAGTGACTTTGAAAAAAAAAAAGCGTGTACGCAAATGGCGGCGCCCATAGGGCGCCGCCATGTGCATTCCTTACTTTGGCACATCTAGTCTACATAAAGATTTATGTAGACTACGGCGAAAATAAGGGCAATGCAAATAGCGTTCCCTTATTTTCGCCATAGTCTACGTAAATCTTTACGTAGACTAGATGTGCCAAACTAAGGAACACAAATGGCGGCGCCCCATGGGCGCCGCCATTTGCGTACGCACTTTTTTTTTTCTTCAAAGTCATCTGTGATAGGCTACGTGACGATTTACATAGCCTATCATGGCTGACTTTGGAAATCTAGCCGTGATAGGCTACGTAAATCGTTACGTAGCCTACCACGGGTGTGTGTGGTTGTTTTTTTACTTTACTTTTTTTTTCGCGGCCGGGTAGATGGGGCGCTCCTCCCCAGCCTGAATTTCGGCGGCGAGAGATGGGGCGCCTCCCACCCCAGCCTGAATTACGGCAGTCGCCATTTGTGTTCCCTATTTTTTGCTGTTTTATCCTACATAAATATTTACGTAGGCTATTATGGAGGGGGAAAAAGGGAATGCAAATAGAGTAGTGGGCACCATTTGCGTTCCTTTTTTATTCGCCATTTTAGCCTACATAAATATTTATGTAAGCTATTACGACGAAAAAAGGAATGCAAATAGCGCCCACTACGCTATTTGCATTCCTTTTTTTTTTTTGCCGTAATAGCTTACGTAAATATTTACGTAGGCTAAAACAGCAGAAAAAGGGGAACGCAAATGGCGGCCGCCATAGCCGCCGCCATTTGTGTACGCTGTTTTTTTTTGCTTGTTTATTTGCTTGCCATGATAGGCTATGTAAATACTTAGGTAGCCTATCATGGCAAACAGCAGATGGAAATGGCGGCTGCGGCAGCTGGTCAAAAGACCAGCTACTGCTGCTGGACCCGCCACCGGACCCGCTGCCACCAGAACATCCGCCCGAGGTAAGCTTCGTCCCAGGGGAGAATCTGCTGGGGGGCGGGGGGTGGGAGGCCATCCCTACATCTGGCACTATTGACTTGGGGGTGGAGTTGAACCAGAGTAAAGCCCCATGTAGATGGGGCCCTGGAATCAATGAGTGCCTGGCTGAGTTTGAGCCTATGGTCTAGGTGAATGGGTGGTCTGATCAGAAAGCAGCACAGTACCTCACAGTATTTCTAGAGGGTGAAGCCAAGGTATTTTCCCTGCTGCTTCCCAGTGCAGCATGTGGCACCTACAAACAGCTCTGTATGTGTATTGGCCCCAGGAGTGTAGCCAAGTCATTTATAGTGTTAGAGGGGCCTAGAGATCCATAATGCTTGCTTAAGTTCATCATTGGTGCAATTCCCATGCTAGTAGGCATCTGAGCATGTTGAGATGAGTCAGAAGGCCAATATCAAGATGTGCCTGGGAAGCAAACTTTGTTTATCTTAGGTAGCTGTGCTGAGAACCAAACACTTCTAGTCTATGCTGGGAGTGAACGCTAGGGGCACTTGCTGCTGTTTTGCTCCCTCATTGCTAACATGTATGGTATAAGACCCATTGTACCCCATGGCCCTTAGTTCAGAGAAGTTGTCTGATCCAACCATTTTTACTTATTTATTTATTTATTTATTTATTTCTATACCGCCCAATAGCTGAAGCTCTCTGGGCGGTTCACACACAAAAAACACCATTGGGTACGCCTGTGTGCTGTAAGTTACTCAATAAAGTACTCCTTTATCAGTAAACCTGGATCTGATTTAGCACTATCTTGGCATCTCTAAATTAAGAGTTCAGAGCCTACTGCAGGGGCAATACAGTATGCCATTAAGACGCCATTATGAGGGTAGGCTGACCCACTTGAAATACAGAAGGGAATGGTAAGCTAAGATAAGGGAAGAGTTTGAAAGCTGACATGCTAGGGTATATGTGCTATCAGAAGGCCATTTGACAGAGCTTTTCCTGCTCCTTCCTGCCCAAGTGATTACTTAAGTGAAGTAGAACCTGCTTGACTGAATATGGAGCTGGCAGGTCAAAGAAGGGCTTATGTCTACCGGCAAGCCACGGAAGACTCTTGTGACAAAAGGTGGTGTATAAATGGATTAACAGGGGAGCTTCATCCCCTCCCCCTGCTGGTTGAAGAAGATGCCATTTTAGATAAACCTGTGGAGAATGCAGAATATGGAGGAGAAGAGGCAAGTGTTTTATTTTAGAGAAGCCTGCAGTTAATTCCCAGCCCCAAGTGATGCTTTTATGATCTCAGCAGCCTTCCAGGAGCAGCTTGCCACAGTAGTGGCTCAGCAGTTGGGGAAGGCCCATGGGCAAGCAATCCATAAGCCACTCTTCCTCAACCTGCTGCCCTCCAGGGATCAGATCCAGACCTAAGCTGGATCAACTGCAGTGTTGAAAGTAGACTTCCCCATCCTTGCCTTCCTAGGGCAACCCCTCCAGTCCCCTAAAATGCTACACAATGGGTCTGGAGACACCACTGAATGGGATGAACTGTGGTGTGGGTGACAGGAGGCAGAGGGATCTTCTGCAAGTGGAGCCTTTCCTCTCGTGGAAGGTCCCTTCCTCTTGCAGAAGGTAGATCCAATCCCAGATGTTCTGGACTATAACTCCAATTTGACAAAGCCACCCTGACCAGATGGGAGTTGTAGTCCAGTCCAACACATCTGGAGGGCACAATCCGTCTTGGAGAGGAAAAACAAAGTCAGTTTCCCAAGGGAGTCCCCAGCAAGATGATATTTGCAGACAATGTGGAGGAAAAGAACACTGGAGGTGCAAGTAAAGGGAAGATGTGTCTGGGAAACTGAAAGTAGCTGATGCATAAGAGCCACCATCAGTAATGATAAGAATGGCTCAGGTGAAGAGCTATCCATGCTCCTGCTTTATGTAAAGGGAAACACTGCTGGCTGGGAAATGTCTGTGTAATTGGACTCAGATTCTGAGCATCCATCTCTGAAGGGAAAGACAATGGATACAGCTGGAGTTAAGCTGATTTTACCATTAGTAACTAGTCACTGCCATCAAGAGCAGAAACTGAGTACCCAGTGACCTTGGGCCCTCTGAATACTACATAGATTCTACATGGATTTCATAGGAACAACCAATATTTCTACTACAGTTGTTCTTGGAGTGGATTTCATTCAAGGACACCACAGGCATGCCTGGAGTATCAATACACACACGTCCTTGGACAATGTTCAAATACTTCTCTTGACTGTGGATATTAGAGAAACATGACTTCAAAGAGCAGCATTCGGTGCTATAGGGAGGCCACTGCCATGCCAGCATCATGCTGGGGAGAAGCTGTGTTCATGATAGGTTTAGAATAAAATGGTGAATTCAATAGGTACAGCTGTTCTAGCACGGATAGGAGCATGATGCACCTGCCTACCACATAACTGTTAAAGATGAGGAGGCTGCCTGGGGGGGGAAAAGTAGCAACCCTAATTCAGCACTACAATGATTGAATACACAGGAATTCAAGCCCAAACTTTTAAGAGCTAAGCACTTCAAGCCCTGGGCCTGGATGGATGAATCTGTCCGTTTCAGTTTCTCCCACATTCATTTTATTTTAAAGTCTCATGTTCTTTTTGTCCTGAATATGGAGAACTTTGTGAACTTTGGTACATTCTTATCAAAACTGAATTGAAACAAAATTGAATTTTTAATTTTATTAGGATGTTAGAATTTAAGTATCACACTGCTGGCACTTTAGAACTTCATGATGTGTCAAGGCTATCAATGTCTACCAGTCATGGTGGCTCTATATGTAATTCCCACTATCAGAGGCAGTATGCCTATGTATACCAGTTGCTGGGGAACATGGGGGGGGGAGCTATTGCACTCATATCCTACTTGTGGGTTTCCTAC
Organism: Heloderma suspectum; assembly: GCF_057233095.1. NCBI lineage: Eukaryota > Metazoa > Chordata > Lepidosauria > Squamata > Helodermatidae > Heloderma > Heloderma suspectum. The sequence continues at coordinate 313,591,361 of NC_139459.1, forward strand.
AGGCAGGCATCTGGTTTGCTTCTCTGTGAACAGAATGTTGGATTAGACAGGCCTTTGGTGTGATCCAGCATGGCTCTTCTTACAATATATTCTTATGCCTATAACTGTTAATTCTGCCTTTTCTCCTGAATTTTAGCTATAATTCCATCTATGGCATGATTGCTAGTTCACAGATTCCCTCCAAATCTGATAGCATGAAAGATAAAATGAATTGAATTCTTTATGGCGGGCATTACCTGTAGCCGATTGCAGATCCATTGTGCACAGAATCAAAAATGGCAATGCTATAATCATAAAACAAATACTGATTTGAACAGAACAAATTACACTCATGAATCTATAGCACACTGGCTTCCCTATCTGTCAGTTGGCCTTTAAATTGTTCCTGATAAAACCGCTTGTAAATTATTTCATGTTGTAACCTACTTAGCATTCTTTATGAGCAGTGAAATCCTAAAATAAAAAGAAAGGGGGAAAGAAAGTGCTTAAAAAAATTAGCTTCCACAGACAATTCTCAGGGTTGTTTTTAAAAATACTCCTAGCATATATGTGAGCCAGTGTGGTGTAGTGGTTAAAGTGGTGGACTAGGAATGGGGAGACCTGGGTAGGCTTGAGTCCCCACTCAGACCAATCACCTGAAAGAGCTGTGGAACTTGGTGTGTTCACAGGCAGGGCAAATTCCTTGCTTGGCAAATTCCGTGCTTTCCCCAAGAGCTCCATTTTCACCCTGCCTGCCACACGCCTACTGACTTCTCCTGAGAACACTGAATTCTTTATAGGCATTGGCTCCCTCCTGAGCAACGTTCTCATCTCCCTGCCCCGCTGACATGGTTTCTTGCTTGAGTGGCGAGGGTCAGGAAGTGACATATCTAGTCATGGAGAAAGGCCAAAGGCCAAGGAGAGTGGGTTTTGTGCCATTCGAACAGGGAGAGAGCAATTCCTTCCATCAGTGCTGCTGCTTGTCTGTTTCCCCAGTTGTCTGCTGCAGCCAGACATGACTGGTCTTTCTTTTTGACTGTCCCACTTCTTGAGCATATAAAAAGTGGAAAAAGAGGGTATGTCTTCACAGGTGTCCTGCACATCCATTCCCCATGTCCTAAACCCCAGTGTGGTATAGTAGTTAGAGTGCTGGACTGGTAATGGAGGGTTCAAGTCCCCACTTGTCCATGAAGCTCACCGGGTGACTTTGGGCCAGTCACTGACTCTCAGCTTAACCTACCTCACAGGGTTGTTATGGGGATAAAATGGAGAGGAGGAGGTACATGTATGTATCTTGGGCTCCTTGGAGGAAAAGGCAGGATTTATATGTAACAAATATATATGTAAAAAATATATATGTAACAAATATAACAAACATCCTCAGGGGTCCCCCCCCTGTGAGCCCCTGCCAAAGGAAGTGAGGCAGGTGGCTACCAGGAAGAAGGCCTTTTCTGCTGTGACACCCCAGCTATGGAATGAGCTCCCTAGAGAGGTTCGCCTGGCACCTACATTACATTCCTTCCGGCGCCAGGTAAAGACCTTTTTATTCGCCCAGACATTTTAGCTTCCTAGTCTTTTAGCTTTGGTGTTTTAAATCTGTATTTTAAATCTCTGCATTGCTGCTAGTTTTTATTCTGGTTTCATTCTGGTTGTATTGTTATATTGTGGTTTTAATGCTTTCGTATTTTTTTATCTGGTGCTTTTTGGTTTTAATTTTTGTGAACCGCCCAAAGCTATTGAGCAGTATAGAAATAAATAAATAAACCCCACACCCAAAATCTGAATGGTTCAAGCAAATCTGGCTTACTTGCATGATACGGCAGACATTTGGACCTCTTTCTTACACAGGCATCTTTTTAGAGTGCAGCTTTTTTACTTTTTTTTCCTGGCACGATGAGGTTTGAATGGGGCTGGCTTATGCGGGTAGCCTTGTGTTGTTGCAGAGCTTGGATTAGATTAACATTCCCCCCCCCGCCGCCAACCCTCTGATGAGATATAGAAGATAGAGGAAATAATGCACCCCATTCTTTATTCTGATGCTGATTCCCTATGGGCCCTTGGGCTTCTGCTCCTGTTTCTCTCCTTCTCTAAGGAAAGCAGCACCTGCAATACATTGAGCCTGGGAAGATGAATGTCTCCAAAGCATTTGAGATTGGAAATATTATTACTGCACCATTGGCCTCATTTAAACTCCTAGGAAGGAAAGACAGAAATAATTTTTCACAGTTTTCTAGGTATGCTATTCTCTTACCATAATTGCTGCTACATCTCTACATTGCTATTCCCCTCCATTGTACTAAATTAAATACTTTCTGATATGCACTCTAAAAACCCCCAAACATCTGTCCCCCTCCTGCTTCTTGCTTCCCTAGTACGAGGAGGTATACAATTGGGATACAATACAAGGGATTTTTTTTTTAAGTACGTATTATGGCAGGGAGACACACTCTGGCAAATTATGCCACCATCACTACTATTTCCCTGCCAGAGTAGCAAGTTTCATTTTGTGTTAGAATAAACGGAATGGATACATTTCAGGGTGAAAACCCAGTCATTCTGTGATTGAGCAGCTAATAAATTACCAGCAACATCTCTTCTGACACTACAAACTTCGTCATTCCAAGATCAATCAGGGAAACGTGGGAGCTGCCTACAAAAAGAGGAGGAAAAAGGTGGGGGGCTCGGAAAAAGGTGGAAGCACAAAGAATGCTAGAGATTAGTACTGGGGGACAGGACAGAGTCAAAATCAAATGAAATTCAAAAAGACTCCTGGACTCATATTCTACATAGATGTCAAAAACGTTGCCAATTCATTAGTCTTCACTTAATATATACCAGGGGTAGGGATGTACGGATTTTATCAAACATGTTCTGCCTGCGTTTTGCAGATTGTCATGTGCCTTTTTGTTCCATTGATGGAACTCATTGACGGAATCAGATTTTTCCCGATTTCCCGAATTTGTGCAAATTCACAGTTCCACCGATTTGCACTTGTGAAAATGCATATATCCCCCCGAAATACACAACCCCCCCTACCCAAATGCACAAATCTCCCCCCTTCCAATGCACATTTTCATGCTTTAGCCCATGGGGGAAATGTGCGTTTTTGGCCAGTGGTTTTTCTTTTTTTAAAATTTTACCTATTTTTCTACAACTAAATTTGTATAAAATTCTGGAAGGAAAAAAACAAGGGGGAAAAAAGAAAGAAAGCCCGCAAGTCTGCAGAATCTATGTGATCTGGGAAAACCTGGTCCATTGTGGAATTTGTGGGTTGGATTCATAGAAATCCGAACTCATTTGATTCCGTTGTGGATTTCCCTGATATCCCTAACTGGGGCTGCAGAGCCTCAGGCCTGGGGGCCAAATCCTGGAGTCCCAATCCAGCCATTCAGCATTCCCCAGATTGCCACACACCTTGCCATGGCCCCACTTCTTTCCCCCCAAAACACCAATCATTTGGTGTTTTCCCAGCTTTTGTGCAGTTTTCTCCCCCATTCTAAATGGTGAAAGGCTTAGTGCCTGTCAGTAGGAGCTTTGAGCTGGCATCTCTGCAATTCTGCCCCTGCCCCTTTTACCTTCAGCCCCACCCAGAACTGGCATATGGCCCCTGAAACCCTCTCTGAAACAGAATTAAGCTCTTGGGTTGAAAGCGGTTCTGCACCCCTGATATATACTTTGCGATACGTTGCACAGAAAGGTGAACCAATCTAACCCTGGAACCCAACAGTGGAGTTTTGATTACTTCCCACATATGCACTGGGCCACACAGGATATCTCCTGTGCAAGACATACACTATGGTGGGATGTGGTAGAGAGCCTTCTCTGCTGTGGCACCCCAGTTGTGGAATGCCCTCCCCTTGGAGGCCCGATTGGCACAGACATTGGTTTCATTTCGGTGCCAAGTAAAAACATGGCTTTTCACCAAAGCCTCTGAGGGCTAAAGGCATTCCCTAAAGCAGCACACTGTTTTATCTGTTTTATTGCTTTAGGTTTTAAATTGGTATTAGCTTGCTCAATCGTTTAATATGCTTTTTAGCTGTTTAAATCATTTATTGTTTTATACTGTCTTAATTGATTTCATCTGTATGCCACCCTGAGTTCCTAATGATATAGGGCAGGATATAAATGTTTTAAACAAATACAAATAATAAATATCTCCACCCAATGACACTGACATGCACAGCAGCCAGACCTCCCTGCTATCCATACATTCCACTGGCGTGTGAAGGGTCTCTATAGGCATACCTTCCCGACCATCTGCTCGCATCAGTAGGTAGTACATGCCCTGGTCTCCTCTCTTTTAGACTACTGTAATGTGCTCTACATGGGGTTACCCTTGAAGATGGTTTGGAAGCTGCAGCTGGTACAGAACGCGGCGGCTCACCTGATTAAAGGCAGCCACCAGCGAAATCACATCACTCCAGTGCTGAAGGAGTTGCACTGGTTACCAGTTGTTTTCTGGGCCATATTCAAGGTGTTGGTTTTGACCTTTAAAATCCTATATGGTTCCAGCCCAGCCTACCTCAAGGAGAGCCTCCAGCAACACCAGACAGGCCACTCAACAAGATCAGCCTCGGATGGCCTTCTCTCTGTCCCATCAGCCAAGACAGCTAGGCTAGTGAGGATGAGGGAGAGGGCCTTCTCTGTGGGGTCCCCCATTCAGTGGAACTCCCCCCCTAGGGAACTCCACCATGCCCCCTCTTTAATGAGCTTCTTCCATGCATTAAAAACATGGTTGTCCAGGCAGGCATTTGGGGTGGAAAATTCTGAGAGTGCCTTGGACTGCAAGAAGATCAAACCAGTCCATACTACAGGAAATAAAGCCAGATTGCTCACTTGAGGGAAGGATATTAAAGGCAAAACTGAAGTACTTTGGCCACATAATGAGAAGACAGGAGACCCTGGAGAAGATGCTGATGCTAGGGAAAGTGGAAGGCAAAAGGAAGAGGGGCCGACCAAGGGCAAGATGGATGGACGATATTCTGGAGCTGACAGACTCGACCTTGGGGGAGCTGGGGGTGGCGACAGCCGACAGGAAGCTCTGGCATGGGCTGGTCCATGATGTCACAAAGAGTCGGAACTGACTGACTGAATAAACAACAACAAAGGGTATTTTTAGAAATGCGATGTTTTAATGTAGTATTTTATTGTTTAAAACTGTTTTTTTGTTGTACATTGCCCAGAGTGGCTGGGTGACCAGCCAGATGGGCAATTCATAAATTTAATAAAATAAATACAATGCACACTACACACACATGTGCTAATGACTCCCCCAGTGTGAAGGGAAACCCTTATAAGGCCAGCGTTCCCCATCATGGGGAGGACCTTTATGTGAGCACAGCAGTATGGCTGTAGAGCCCCTTCACACGCTGGCCCAACACATGGATAGTGAAGGGTATGGCCACGGTGTGCATCAGGCACAAGGCCAGCTACTACAGACTTGTAACAACCCTCACATGTTCTGTCAATGCATGTGGGAGAGGGGGTTGTCTGAACCTCATGATCAGGGGCCCCAGTTTCATGGAGCACCCATGCATGAGCGCATTATGTACAGTTAGGGTTAGGCCAGAAGTTGTGGCTCTGCCCTGTTCTTCACGTGTTAGTCCTCTGTGTGGAGGTGAAGTGTGTGAAGAGGGCTGATATTGGGAAGAGATCTGCTTTGCCTCTGTCATGAGTGAACATTGCACTTGAACAGTAAGTGACCTGAAGGAGCGTTCAGTAGTGAGAGCAAGAAGATAAGGGGAAGGGATCTAGGTAGGGCAAGAAATATGGGTCTGTGTGTCAAGGGGGCACTTCTCCTAACTCAGCTGCTGGAGAAGAGTGTTAGATCAGTTCATATCAGTTCATACCTACCCAATATGAGGGGCCTGAACCTGAATCTATACTCTTGCACTATCGATCTACTGGGCTAAATAAAGAGATGTTCCTTCCTTTCAATTTGGAATTACCTGCTTGTTGAGGGGGGGACTGCAATAGACATGTATGGGCAATTGGGCACCATATAAACCCTTTGTTCCAAACATGTTATGTTGGATCCAGGATCTGCCTTCTGCAAGAGAAAGGGCTCTGTTTGCGTAAGATCCCTCCACCTGATTTTTGGGTGGACACCCCCCCCATAGCACAGCTCACCTAATCCAGCTGCATCTCCTGACTGTCTGTGTAGCATTTTCAGGGCGCTAGAGGGGCTGCTGTGGGAAGGAGTGAGTGGGGAAATCCACTTCTGCCAGCACAGTTGATCCAGCTGGAATCTGGATCCAACCCCTGGAGTATACATGTAGTCAAACTAATCTGCTTGAGTGGTATGGAACCAGTCTGGCCTGATGGTGCTTAGTGTGCCACACACCACCACCCCTTGGGGGTAATGGTGGTGGTGAAGGAACTGAGAGCTGGTCTGGGTTCCATGGAACTGAACTGATAGCCTAGTCCCATCTGGCTGCTGGCAGTTTCGTACCCATACTTGCTGCTTAGCCTTTGCATATGTAAGCAAATGGATTATTAAGAAGTGTCCATTGTGCTTTCCCTCAAATGAAGGAAGCTCACGAAGATCTGTATTAAGCCTCCTACTGCCCAGGAAGGGCAAACATGAAACAACGCTTCCCATGCAGTTATTTATAGAGATATGGGTCAAAATGCAGACAAAGTTTACCTGCCATTATGGGTTCTTTTTCCAGCTAATGTATTCACTCCCATTCTTCACTAGTTATTCAGCTCCATTTTCATTATATGTCCTTGCTTTTCATGAAATAGCTCTTCGTTCTCGTCATTATTTTATTCATTGCCTGTCAAGACCATCCTCTTGTCTCTGTTTTTCCCTTGAATCCATCTTCTGTCAAAACGTTTTCTCCCTAAGGGGGTGGGGGCACAACAAGAGGGTGAGGGAGGAAAAGAAAGGATGTTTCATTGCCAAGCTAGAAGGGAACATGGCTGAAAAACCAAAGCACATTTATCTGATTTTAAGCAAGCCTTCTAAATTAAAAGGCAGCTGCTCAGTGATAAACGAATACTGTCCTAAATAGCATACATTGTCTTAGGTAAACATGAACGCTTGTGTTCCTTCCAAATACCTGTGTTTTATCAGTGAGGGAAAATGCAGAGATGTATCCTGTGTTAACACTAGTGCTGTGCCAAACCCTACCCCCTGGGGGGGGGGACTTTTTCTCTCCCTGAGAAAGAGGTATTGTTTTTTCTGCCTCTTTCACAGGGTGGGGGAGAATTTTAGAGAATCTTTGCTTTGGGGAGGTGGCACAGGGTTTCCCTAATGGCAGAAAGTGAAGAGGATCTAAAGAGCCTCTTGTTGAGGGTGAAAGAGGAGAGTGCAAAAGCTGGTTTGAAACTCAACATTCAAAAAACGAAGATCATGGCATCTTGCCCCATCACTTCCTGGCATATAGAAGGGGAAGAAATGGAAGCAGTGACAGATTTTACTTTCTTGGGCTCCAAGATCACCGCAGACAGTGACTGTAGCCATGAAATTAAAAGACGTTTGCTCCTATGGCAAACCTAGACAGCATAGTAAGAAGCAGAGACATCACCTTGCCGACAAAGGTCCGTCTAATCAAAGCTATGGTTTTCCCAGTAGTAATGTATGGCTGTGAGAGCTGGACTATAAGGAAGGCTGAGCGCCGAAGAATTGATGCTTTCGAACTGTGGTGCTGGAGAAGACTCTTACGAGTCCCCTGGACTGCAAGGATGTCCAATCAGTCCATCCTAAAGGAAATCAACCCTGAGTGCTCATTGGAAGGACAGATACTGAAGCTGAAGCTTAAATATTTTGGCCACCAAATGCAAAGAGAAAAGTCACTGGAAAAGACCCTGATGCTGGGTAAGACTGAAGGCAAAAGGAGAAGGGGACGACAGAAGATGAGATGGCTAGATAGCATCACGGATGCAATGAATATGAACTTGAGCACACTCTGGGAGAGAGCGCAGGACAGGAAGGCCTGGCATGCTATGGCCCATGGGGTCACGAAGAGTCGGACATGACTGAACGACTGAACAACAACAACAGGGTTTCCACATACCTTTTTTTAAGTGTAGGCGATTCTTGAGGGGCCTTCTGTCTATTGTTTACTTTTTTACAAACACCCCCTGCACCTCCAGGAGATGAGGCCTCTTCCCCAGCCAGGAGTTCTTCCTGAATGCCTATGGGAGAAGGAGAGGTCTCATGGTCTCCTGGAAGCTCAGAAAGAACTGCCAGGCTGGAGAAGAGGCCTGGGCTCCTGCAAGTACAAAAATTAAAAATAGAATGAACAACCCTCAATAATTGCCTACATTTAAAAAGGTATGTGGAAACCTGCACCCCTCCCCAAGAGAAAATTATCCTAAATTCTCACCCCTCTGAGCCCTTTCTCTAGAGTTTTCATCCCCCACCCCCAAATGCCAAAATGGAAGAGCTGAAATTTTTGGCACAGCACTAGTTAATACTAAATGTGAACAAAAAGCAATCCAGTACTAACTGATGCTATAGTTTTGGAAAGAAATTGTCGCTGCACTTAGATCTACTTCAGGATGATTTCCTTTATGTCAGGGGTGTGGCAGCTTTTTCAGCCCAAGGGCTGAATTCCATTTTGGAGACACTCTTGGGGGGAATGCATTCCAGTAGTGGGCAAGGTCAAAGGCAAAAGGGGTAGAGCCAAAAATACAAAAAATGCCAGCGCATTGTAGCTGAAAGCTCTTACGTCCAGTAACTACACCTTAGGAGAAGCATTTCAACCTTTAAGAATGGGGGGGGGGTAAACTGTACAAAATCCAGGAAACCACCCAAAGATTAGCAATTGGTTGGAAAGGGGATGGCCATCTGTGAAACCCTAGAGAGCCGGGTTGGGATTCCAGGAGGGCTTCCCAGACATGAGGTTGCCCACCCTGGCCCTCAAGGGTCAGGTATGCTCTTTGGGCTCTGAGGATTTATTGATCCAGTACTGGCATGAAAGGCTCAAGTGGCCTCTGTGGCTCAAAGAGCCATATATTGGCTTTACTGACATGCCACCTGTAATCAGATTGGATGGAGACAGTTTGGTCAAAGTTAACCATCCATGTGCTGGTAAATTCCCACTTAGACTATGACAATTACCTAGAGAGGTGGTGGCTCTCCCACACTGAAGGCATTCAAGATGAGGCTGGACAGCCATCTGTCAGGGATGCTCTGGCTTGGATTCCTGCACTGAGAAGGGGATTGGACTCAATGACCTTGTAGGCCCCTTCCAACCCTACTATTCTATGATTCTATCATTCGATGACAATGCATTGTGTGTGGATTGCCTTTGAAAAAGATCCAGAATCTGCCAGTGGTCTGAAACATCCACATTCTTTTTTCTTTCTTTTTTAAAATACTTTTTTTATTTATTTTGTCTTTATAAATGAAATAAACAATACCAACAACCTGATCAATAACACAGTTTCCCAACAATGTAATATTCTTATGAGGACACAACAGTAACAAAAAGAAAAAGGAAAGGAAAAAAGCAAAAAGCAATCTTCCTCTTTCCTCTCCCCTCTCCTCTTTCAAAGGGTTAAATTTAAACTCCAATACCCACGAGCTTCAGATGCCATTAAATTTTAAAAACTATACCTATATCACTAGCAATATTACAATTTAATAATCAACCTTACATTTCAATATCATATCATCAATCTTATATCAAGAAAGCAGGCCTACAATTCATTCCCAGTAACCATATATTGCCCTTAAGTTAAAATACAATAGTAATAATAAAGTTTAACAATTCAACCAACCAAAAATCTTACTGAGATTATTAATAATAATAATAATAATAATGATAATAATAATGATGGTGATGATTGAAAAAAGAAAATATGAAATTATAATATTGTATAATAATAAAGTTGAAAACAACCTTACAACAACCAGTTATATATTTTATCTGGATAGATATATAAGTGTGTTCAATACACCCTCAAGCAATATATTTGAATACAGCATAATATATACATTTTGGAAAAAAGAGAATTTAAAGAAAAATAAAAAAGAGAAAAAAAATGAAAGAAAGTAAACAAATATATGTATAATCAGATATCTTCTGGCCTAGCCTGAATCATGTAGACTGAACATAAACAGTTAACAAAGCTTATTTAAAAATTCCAGTTCATGGGGCTGGAACAGAAATCTCACACATTTTTACATTCAGCCATGCCTCTGCCATTTCACGGTTTAGGAACTTCTTCGTCTGACCTTCAGAAACAATACAAAATGTAGCAGGATATTTTAATAATATTGTATGTTAATTTGTTTTGCCATATTTTTCTCCTTGATGAATTGCTTTCTTTTTTTTTTTGCCACCTCTTTGATGTAATCTGGAAACAACATAACTTTATCTTGTTTCCAAAAAAGACTTCCACCCTCTCTTGCCAAACACAGGATATAATTCTTTGTGGAGACTCTTACAAATGGAACTATAATCGTATGGTCAGTCCCTTTAGAATTTGGCACATGAAATTAGGGGTGGACGAAAGGGACTTACCTTGTCCTGCAGCTTGCTTCGCAGTGGAGGGGAGTTCAGGCGAGTTCAGGCAAGGGGGGGGAGGCGCCCTGCCCCGCCCGGCTGAAATTCAGGCCAGGGGGGAAGCGCCCCGCCTCACCCGGCTGAAATTCAGGCCGGGGAGAAGCGCCCCATCTCCCCGGCCGCGAAAGAAAAAGTGAAAAAAAAAACCGTGATAGGCTACGTAACGATTTACGTAGCCTATCACAGCTAGATTTCCAAAGTCAGCCGTGATAGGCTATGTAAATCGTCACATAGCCTATCATGGGTGACTGTGGGGGAAAAAAAAAGTGTGTACGCAAATGGCGGCGCCCATGGGGCGCCGCCATTTGCGTTCCTTAGTTTGGCACATCTAGTCTACATAAAGATTTACGTAGACTAGACATGCCAAAATAAGGAATGCAAATGGCGGCGCCCCATGGGCGCCGCCATTTGCGTACACGCTTTTTTTTTCCCAAAATCACCTGTGATAGGCTACGTGACGATTTACGTAGCCTATCACGGCTGAGTTTGGAAATCTAGCCATCATAGGCTACGTAAATTGTCACGGAGCCTATCATGGGTGTGGGTGTGTTTTTACTTTACTTTTTTATTTTGCAATGGTGGCAGCGGCAGCCGGTCAGAAGACCGGCCGCCACTGCCGCCCCCACCGAAATGCTGCCGAAACGCCGCCGGGACCCGCCGCCAAGAGGGACATTCGCATGAGGTAAGTCCCATCCCGGGGGGGGGGGCGGGGGGGGCGGAGAATTTCACCACCAATTTTGGGGGGCCGAATGCATTGGCATTTGGCCTCCTGGAGATTTGGGGAGAAATTCTCCGCCATCCCTACATGAAATGCCTGCCCAATATCAAGTAAATAATCAGATGGCACAGGGAGCATCTCATGCAAAAGCGTGTCCACAAAGGTAGGCAAATTTACATTAGTAGGCAGATTTTTAATCCCAATAATACGTACATTGGATTTGCGTGTGAAGGCTTCCAGTTGAGAAATTCTGGAAGAGATATTTTTGAAAAGAGCTTGTGTCATAATTTAATTCATTGTGAGCCTATCTTGTAGCTCGTTAACTTTCGTCTCCATTTTTTGCCGGGAAGCATTAATTAAATCCACAGCTCCTTGCAGGGCGGTGATAGAATTTTGTAGGGATGGTGGAGAATTCCTCCATGGATTCCAGTGAGGCCGAATGCACTGGCATTTGCCCCCCCAGAATCCATGGCAGAACGGACTCCTGCCCCCCCACCCTCCCTGCAGAACCCCCCGGGATGAAGCTTACCTAGGGCGGATGCGGCGGTTGCGGCGGCGACTTCGGTGGTGGAAGGTGCGGCGGCGGGGGCGGCAGTGGTGGCGGCAGAGGGGGCAGGGGTGGCTGGTCTCCTGGCTGGGCGCAGCGTATGCAAATGGCGGCTATGGCGGCTGCCATTTGCGTTCGCTATTTTTAGCTGTTCTAGCCTATGTAAATATTTACGTAGGCTAGAACGGCTAATAATAGCCAACGCAAATGGCGGCCGCTGTAGCCGCCGCCATTTGCGTACGTGTTTTTTTTTACTTTGCCATGATAGGCTACGTAAATATTTATGTAGCCTATCATGGTTAAGTACAGGGACGCAAATGGTGGTGGCTACAGCTGCCGCCATTTACGTCCCTGCTGCCCAGCGGCCGGATGTCTAGCTGTGGGTGGAGCTGGCCGGGCAGGATTCCAGGGGGAGGGACAGAGCGCCTCCCCCCCGTCAAGGATTCCGGGGGGAGGGACAGAGCGCCTCCCCCGCCACCGCGAAGCAGATCCGCGAAACAGTAAGTGGCTTTCGTACATCCCTAGAATTAAATCCTACCTCTTGGCTTGCTCCGCAAATTGCAAAGATAAAGTTTTTATCAAAGTAAATAATTCCCCTATATCTTCTGTTCTCAGAGCTTTTGACAAAGGTGGTATGGGAGGAGTGGGCGGCGATGCAACCCCCTTTCTTTTCCTCAGTGTAGCCATGTTTCTCTTCAAATAAATCTTGCAAGTCTTCAAATATTCTCAAATATTGTTGATATTCTTAAACCATCCCTTAGGTGTTGTTGATATTTCTTAATCCATATATTACAATGGAACACGTCAGCCTTGTTTTCTCCTATTAAAAAGGAGTTTCAGCACAGCTTTTTGCAGTGGTTAAGCTCTGGGAAGATAATCCTGGAATCCAGCCCGCCCACTGCCCACCCACCTTTTTTCCAAGATGTTAACCAGAATGCTGCCTTGCCCCCCTTTTAATTCCAGGGGGGAGATGAAAAGGTTTTTCAACCTTTTAAAAAAGCTGTCGGAGATAGCATCCCACACAGATTCCATGGGATGCTGCGAGGGCGACATTGGTTCCAACTGGAAGTCTGAAACATCCACATTCAAAATGCACACATTTTGCACAAAACGCACATTCTCCCATTTTCTCCCATAAAGTGTATTCGTGCACATTTTTCAAAAGTACACCTTTTCTGTGCACCTTTTACAAACACATGCATTTTTAAACACTTTTTGTTGTTCTGCAAATTACATTGCAAGCGCAGAAATGTACAGACTGTGATCACAGATTAGCCTTCGATTCCACAATTGGTTCCAGAAGGTGCAATCTAGGGACATTCTGATGAAAAGCAAACTGAAATGAATTTCTCATACATCCCTACAAGAAAGTGCAGTCTTTTGCCTGGATCCCTACTAGGGATGTCAGAGAATTTTGCCACGAATCTCGGGGAGGCCGAATGCCAGCGCATTTGGCCCCTCAAAATCGGTGGCGAAACGGTCTGCCCCCCCCACGCCCCCCCGGGACGGCACTTACCTTGGGCGAATCTCCCTGGGCTGTGACGGCGGTTCGGCGGCAGTTCGGCGGCGGTTCGGCGGCGGTTCGGTGGCGGTTCGGCGGTGGCGACGGCAGCTGGTCTTCCGACCAGCTGCCGCCACCGCCATTTCCAGTAAAAAAAAAAAAGTGATAGGCTACGTAAAGATTTACGTAGCCTATCACGGCTAGATTTTTAAAAAATACCTTGATAGGCTACGTAAATGTTTACGTAGCCTATCACGGCTGAGTAAAAAAAAAAGAGCTTGTACATCCAAGGATTGGATGTGGCTGATCCTTTCTCTGCAAGTGTTGGGTGTCTTTCCAGGAACAAAATATATGGAAGAACAAGAACCGCTGTGGTGGGGCTGTCTCCTGCAACAATTTTGCACTTCAGTTTTAATTCCACCAAAGGACTTTTCCTATTAACATTCAAATGAATAAGGAAAGCAACCTCTTCTTCAATCCACATTCTGAACTGAAATCCCAATCCATATGTCTGAATAGGGATGTCTGTCGCTGTGGAATGTCACCCTTTGGGGGTTTGACGGATTCCTGGTGAGCAGCTGACTTGGCTTGCATTGGTGGGCCGAGCCATGGGGCTTTTCCCAAAATCCAGGAACCTTTTCCTGAATGAATGAATGAATGAATGAATAAAAATGTGCCCAAACTGCAGGGCACGATTTGTGTGACTTGCACAAAATTTGGTCGCAAATTGCGTAATTTATGCAAATTGTGGCCACAATTTGTGCAGATTACACAAATGATGCCCAAAATGTGTGTAAATCATGCATATTGTGGGCACAATTTGTGAATATTTTTAGTTATGTAAATTTTTAGAAACCCAGAAAGATTCCATGAGTTGACGCAACTCGATGCAAATCAATTTGGGCTAGCTTGTGAGGAAATGAGACAAAGTTGGGCAGGGCAGTGAGTTCCACCCCCTGGATGGATTCCTCTGACATCCCTACTTCTGAACTTCCAATTCACACTTCCAAACTGAAAAATGTCATTGTTTTTAGACTAGTGCATTGGGGCTTCCAAAAATGGAGTTTTGCCCTCAGATCTATTCTCCCACTCCATCATTAACATAGAAAATACATTTCATTCTGCTTCCTTAGCAATCATTATCATTGATTTAATATAGGGGGGCACAACCCAGTCAATCCTGAGAGATTGGAGATAAGGGAACTGTTTCCCTTGTTAGTGCTAGCACTAACACTAGCAAAGGAAAACCCGGGGTTTCCCTTACCTCCAATCTCTCCTCACTGCTCAACGATAAGGGAAGGGATTCCTTTCTCTCTGATCTCTCCCTTCTCAGAGAGAAGGGAAAGGTTTCCCTTGCTAGCAACAGTGCTCTGTCTGGCTTTAGCCTGAATTGGCTAAAAGGAAAGTTGCTTTAAATGTGTTAGCTTTAGCAGGGTTGGACTAGATGACGTTCAAGGTCCCTTCCAACTCTGTCATTCTATGTGCATGGTATTGGTTGCCAGTTGAGTACTTGTAACGTGGAATGATAGCTGTAGTTGTATGACAGCTAGGGATGTCCCTGGTGCAGGGAAATCCAGCCCTCTTGGGGCTTGATGGATTTGCCCCAAGCCCCCAGCTCAGCTTGTGTTAGTGAGCCAAGCTACAGGCACCCCACCGGAACTCATGAACCCCCAGTGATGGTGACAATGACAAAGACAGCATGAGTGGTTTGCTCATGGTGGCAGAGTCCCCACCACCAGCACCCTATGCACAAATTTCTCCTTCTCCCTACTGGAGCCCCAGTGGGGTTGCTGTGTGTGAGTCACTCCTTCTCTCTCCCAGGCCCTGGGAGGGAGAAGAAGACACTTGTGACCCCACTGTGCGCAAATGTCTCCTCTTCCCTCCTGGGTCCAGGAAGGAGAAAGAGACATTGCTGCGCCACTCTGCTGCCGCACTGTGTTCCTGCCACCACTGTGGTGTGACACTCTCTCTGTCCCAGTGGCAGGGATAGAGATAGTGTTCCACTGTTAAAGCAGGAGAACACAGCAGGGTGGGCAGGGAATGCTCCCCCACACCCTCCCGCTGCCATGCAAAGGCAGAAAATCTACCTGCTGGCCCAACTTGCTGCAGGGTGAGTCAGGCCAGCTGGAAGATGTCAGACTGGAGTCCAGGGTGCTGAGACAGTGAAAGGCTGCCAAGCTCCACCCCCAAATGGATTCCCCCAACATCTCTAATGATAGCTTCATTTGCATAGACACCATGTGTCTGTTCCAGTGAACAGACAAATCTGGGACTTAGGTCCACTACTTTGCCACTGAAAGCCACCCAGCTCCAAGGTAGTGGTGAAGCTGGGAAAAAGGATACCATACAAAACACATTTTGCCTGAATAGCACTTCTCTGAAGGGTGTGGCCCCTAAGAGCTGTAATCTCCTGGCATTTCAGAGCTTGACTAAACATGGAAAGGCCGTAACACAACACATTAAAATGAAAGGCTTTTTGTTAATAGAATATTATTTATATTGAAGGGTGACATAAATTGGAAAAATTAATCAATAAAATCAATCAATAAAATCAATCAATCAATATGTTATGTGAAGGATTTTTTCTCCCAAAAGATTATATCCAACTAATGTTTGGAAGAATTTATTAAAGACTGGTTGAAAATGCTCAACGATATGGGATTTTTAATTAGGCATGGATGAATCTGTCCATTTCACTTTCTCTCAGCTTCTCATTTTTCCAAAATTAAATTCAGTTCATCCTGTACTTTGAAAATTTGCATGAAAATTTGTATCCCTTTCTCTGCACATTTCTTGTAATACATGCATTTTTGTATGAAATTTGCCAAACTGACACATTTTCTTCAAGAAAAAATTCTTGAATTTCTTCAATTTTCTTAATATGATGCATTTTTAATGTTATTTTGATGAATACATGCATTTCTGTGTGCATCTACTTATTTTTGTATTCATTTTTTGATTGGAACACTTGATTGAAAAATTGGGAAACATGCACATTTATAGGTTAACTGAGTTTCAGTTAATGTGTTGGTTCAAAAGTTTAAAATCATATATATTTGCATTAAAATGCTAACTGAGCCATTTTTTTTTCCACCCATCCCTAGTTTAGATCACACTGGTTAAAAAACGCCTACAGCATGTTAAGTGGAGAAGTACTATAGAATTGAAATAAACAGAAGAGAGACAATAATTTTTTTCAAGCTTCTCAAATCAACGATTTATGCTTCCTCTCTACAATAGAGCTATGCAATATTGTGTATGTTTTTCTTTCAAATGCTATTAAAGAAAATTAGCCCTTAGCACTTGGAGAGATATGAGTTATATATTGTGGTAAAAGAAAAGAAAAAGTGTTTAGCTTTTAAAATTGATTTGGCCTGCTCAGGTACTCCAATAAGAAATATGGCACTCAACAGAGTGCACCAGAATAGATGAGGGACAATTTTTCAGGGACACCAAAAGTTTATTACCTTGGAAGATACATGCACAGACTTGGCGATACTTGATTTAACATCATCCCTGCCCCCTCTCAATTCTTCCAGGTATTCAGAGCAACACAGACACATGGAAAGCATGTCTCAAAAAGATTATACATCTCTCCCCAAATTCTCCCTATAATGAAAACGCCCAGATGGGGAGAGGGAAAGGAAGGGTTTAGTTTTGTGACTGGCAGCTCAAGCAGCTTCTAATCACAGTGAATGGTTTTAGTAGGGTTCTCCAGTCCCAGTGTTTTGGGGGAGGGATGCTGAAGTAATATATCACAGGACTGATCCAGGGTTCAGTGCTCTTTCCTAGTTCTTCCTCCCACAAGCAGGAACATTAAAAGAGTGGTGGAATCTGTGGGACCTGGGAGGGCGCAGCACTGGGTGCTTGCTTGAAAAAGGCTGGATGTAGGGATGTACGAAAGTCACTTACCTTTCCGAAGGGTGACATTTGCGGTGGGGGGGAGGCGCTCCGTCCCTCCCCCCAAAACTCTCTCCGGCCGGCTCCGCTCCGCAGAGATTCCACAGAGCTGCCGGCCGGGGCTGCCCACAGCCAGACATCTGGCCACTGGGCAGCCTGCAGGGATGCAAATGGCGGCTGCCATAGCCACCATCTGTATCCCTGTATTTTGCCGTGATAGGCTACATAAATATTTATGTAGCCTATCATGGCAAAAAAAGAAGAGAAAAAACAGCGGACACAAATGGCAGTGGCTATGGCGGCTGCCATTTGTGTTCCCTTTTTTTTGCCATTTTAGCCTACGTAAATATTTACATAGGCTATTACAGAAGGAAAAAAAAAACACAAATGGCGTAGTGGCAAATGGGATGCAAATGGGATGCAAAATGGGATGTAAAAAAAGGGATGCAAATGGTGTCCCTGCATTAGCCATGATAGGCTACGTAATTATTTACGTAGCCTATCACGGGTATAATGAGGAAGCGAATGGCGGCCACAGATGTGGCCGCCATTCGCAAAGCAGCGTGAACGGCAGCAGGTAAGTGCTCTGTTTCGCGCGCCTTTTGTGGGGTGGGGGGGCAGGGGGCTTCGTTCCACCATGGATTTCAGGGGGGCAAATGCACTGGCATTCGGCCTCACCGAGATCCGTGGCGGAATTCTCTGACATTCCTAGCTGGATGTCCCAGTCCTTCTGCCTCTGCTACTGTGTGCTCCACATCCATCACCCACCCCATCCTATTGCCCTTTCTGTGACTTTGGTGTCAACTGAGCAGAAAATGCAACAACAAAAACCTTACACTATTTTCATTCATCATAACTGCCTAGCCCCTGCACCTATTCTTCTGAAATTTTGTAGATTTCTTGCATAGAGAAACCTCTATGTCATATGCCACTTTTATACAAATTGCCAAAATAAACTCAAAACAAAACCATGAATGACATAAGTGAAAATGAATCACTTAGGCCTCCCCAAAACATTTGGACACTCTCTTTCCACACACACACACACTGCACCCATCCTTCTGAAATTTTCAGGTTTCTAACTAGGGCCACTGCTATACTGTATATTGTTTTCATAATACTTTCCACCAAAATGTAGCGGGAGAAGCACATCCTTTTTTGAAACCCCCAAATCATAGAGGCTGCTCTTGCATAGACCTCCCTGTACCTATTCATATGAATTTTGGCAGGCACAAGGGGAAACTATCCCTGCAAATGTCATCCTGTTCTGCCAAAGAATAAAAAAGTTGTCTGCAGCTTCCTATAAAAACAAATAAATCAATAAGTAAAGGCATGTATCACAACACCCCCTATACCTGTTTACCTGAAGTTTGGTAGGCCTAATACCTTCATTAGGCTTTACGATATCTACAATTTTCATCCAATTCTAGGAAACAGGAAAAACAGTTAAAGCAATTTGTTGATTTCCAATTATTGTTAATAGATGGCATGAAGATCTGGGTTTCCGAATGAAGTTTTGGATTTGGATCAGAGTTGAAGTGGGCAGTCTCTGAATCAGTCTGAGCTGAATCAGGTTGTTTTCCAAATTGCCAAATTGGGGTCTGTACTGAATCTTATAGTCAGCGCACACCTTTACTGAGCATTGGTGTATGGAACCCACAGGTATTTCAAGAAGTTGAAGAAGCTGTTCTTGGAATTTCAGCCTTATTCTGTTGAATGCATTTTAACTGAACACATTTTAATAGCCAAATTAGACAATTGCAGGAATCTATCTTTACTGTATGAAACTGAACATTTGTCACTTGCACTTTCATGTAAAGGTGCTCATCACTGTAGCACATTGGGAACTGAGGAGAAAATTAGATGGAAAGTTTTATGCAGAGTTTTCGTGCCCACTCTGGTTTCAAAGGTTGTGTGATGTTTGGGATTTGTTTGTGATGCAGTCAGCAGAGACTGAACAATATATTGTTCTGGAAAGAAGCAAATTCTCTGTTTTAGTAACAAGGGGAGAATCTTGATTTAAACAACAACAAAGAAGACTTTGGTGTGTGCATTTCTCAGCAACTGGCAGTTAGCTTTCACATACTTCTCCTGCACCAGTTCAGATGATAACCCCAAATCGTTAATTAAGAACAGGAGACTCAGGTACTTTTTCAATGCAAAATGCAATTGCTGGTCCTGTAAATTATTAAATATTTGGGATTCAGCTTCCAAATTGGAACCTTACAACTGGTGAAAAATCCCAGAGGAGCATGTTACATCTGGCTGGCAAGTGTTTCGAAGAAGAGCTTTACTACTGTAACTTTCTCCCCAGCTGATACAGATTCTGATAAGCAACAATATATTTTGAGCTGAGATGACCGGATGACATGATAATCTTTCTTTATGTTAACTTGTGTTCTCTGCTAAGGGAAATGCAGAAGGAAATGTAATGGAAGTGTACGGTACGGTATGGTTAGTGGTAAGGTTGCCAACTTTTGTTTTATTATTTATTGTTCCATTTATTTTCCACCTTTTTCCCATTGCCAGGTGGGAACCCAAGGTGGCTGACATGATCCTCCTCCTCTCGAACTTATCCTCACAACAAGTCTGTGAGGTAGTCTGTGAGAGTCACCGACTGGCCCAAAGTCACCTAGTGAGTTTCATGGCTAAGTGGGGACTAGAACTGGATCTCCTGAATTCCAGTCCAACACTCTAACTACTACAGCACACTGGCTCTCCAATGTGTAACTACTGAGCAGTGTAGCATGTCCCTACTAGGCAAAGGTCTAGGAGATCTATACATTATCACCATGCCTTTTAGGATAAGACCATAAGTAGAGCAGCCAAGTAATAACTATAGGAAACAACAACCTTATTGAGTCAGACCAAGTAATCCACCAAGATCTGGAGGAGAAGATCTGCAGCGTTACTTCCATATAAAGCTGGCTTATACTGACTGGTCCAGTCCATTTAGCCCACTATGATCTGACTGTGGCTGGTAATGGCTCCCCAGTTAGGGAAGTATGAGAAATTGGTTTCAGGTCATTAATGAACTGGGAGCAGCTGACTCTTCCCCACTGTGTTGTAGTGGCTGCTCACAGGTTGCAGGGCTGGGCAGAAGGTTTTCCCAGTCTGTGATGCCAATGACAGCCCAGGGCTGGCTGTGACTTCTAGCACAGCATGGGTGGGAAGATATAGAGAACTGGGGGACTCCCTCTGTGGAGAAATGTCCTGTATATAATTGTGGTTGTTATGTAATATTTTTATTTTGTTTAGCCTCTGTGAAGTTACAATTAGGGAAGACTGTCATGGGGAGATCTGGCCTTTTGGGGGCTCGACGGATTTCATAGGAGGCCCCAGCTCGGCTTTTAAAATTGGAAATTTGTGGAACTTTCAGCTGCAATTTGCACATAACTAAGCACTATATGGCTGCAAATTGTGGAAATTATGACATAACTTGCCAATTTTAGGGGCGGGGGGATAAAATGGAAATCCATGAGCTGGTCCAACTCGCACAGATCAATCTGGGCCAGCTCATGAGTTGGTGAGTTGTAGTCCACAGGGGCCAAGCTGTGGAATGCTCGGCAGATCCCCCCCCAAGATGGATTCCTCTGACATCCCTAGTTGCATTGTATCTGGGTAGGGCTGGGGCCTTGTTTTGTTACTGTCAACAGCCTGTATAGCAGTTGCTTAGTAAAGGGGGGGGGGAGATAGAGGATTGCTTTGAATATTGTTAGATGGAGTTGGATCTGGTAAATTCAGTTCTAATTGTCTGGGGATTCTAGTTCGGGGGGAAAGAGTGGTTGGGAAAGGGCAGTTAAGGAGTTGACAGGTTAGTCAGTCTGTGAATAGCGAGTGAGGGAGAAGGACTGCTGGTTGGTGTGTGGTGTTATAAAATGACTAGCAGAAGGCTGAGGAGAAAGTGAATAGCTAAGGCCTGAATAGTAAGGTAATCTTTAGGGCTGTGCAGAGACCCCCCCGACCCACTTCGGAGGCCAATTTGGAGCTTCCAATCAGCCCAAAGTGCTTCAGAGTGATCCAACTGGCTTCACACCACTCCTGACCTGCTCTGGAACCGGGCCACTTCAGTCCGAAACACCCCAATACGATTCAGGATTTGGACTGAAGAGGTGAACAGCTCTAGTATTCTTTCCCTTGGGATAAACATACATGGCTGGTGAAGATCAGGAGTGGAGAGCAGGTGGCTGTGTTATGCCAGGAGGCTGCCTTAAGATCTTGCCAGAAGAAGGTTACTCAAGCAGGCAGTAAAAATCCAGATAAACTGTCCAAGCAGCCAGAAGCACAGCAGGAGAAGCTTTGGAGTCAGAAGAAGACTGCACCCAAGGATGGTGCAAGCACCTGTTTCGGTCTGCAAATCCATCAGACCACCAGTGACCGCACCCCCCAAGCTGCTCCGCCAAGCCCTTCCCCCCACTTGAGCCCCTCCCATGCTCGGTGAGCAGCCTGCAACTTACCCATACATGCAAGATTCATGGCACTTTTTGCGTATATGTCTATGGACAAAGACTTCTGATCGCCGTGTTTTTTTAAAAAAGATGGTAATTGCGGTGCAGGCGGACAGGCCCAGGTATGTTGCAGGCTGCCCCTGAGCGTGGGAGGAGCTTGAGTGCAGTCCAGGGACTGGCGAGTGGGGGCAGGGCTGGGCGGGTGCCTGGAGAACCTGGACAGGGGTGGTGGTCCTCGTCCATCCCTAGCTGTACCCAGGAGCTGGAGCTGGTTGTAAGTGTATTTGGCTGGGGTGGAGGTTTAGGGAATTTGGCCTGAGGTAAAAGAAATCACTAAAAGGCTTGTAGCAGCAACAATGTCTTGAGGCCTTAAGAACTGTCACTTTGCAATCTTTTGAAAACCCCAAAATAAATATTAGTATTCCTTTATGTACAAAATAGCCCTTTAATAAGCCAGTTGCTTAATAATCTTGTCTCTAGTGTTGGTGCCCATCTCATGCCTAAGCCTCTTATACCAGCTACTAGGATGTTTTAAAGTATTCTCAGAAAATTGGTGGCAGCTGAAAAGGGTCAGCTCGTGGAACTCTGAGTCAGAGTGGCAGAGAGTTCCTTAGACCCTGAAATATAAACATTGGCAGGAAATAAGAAACCCCATAGATGGGCTTGCCCAGCAAAGGAGCAGTTTCCCCACAGGTGGTGGCAGTGCTGGGGGGAGGAAATCCTCCATACCCTCTTTTCCAGTTCACATTACACTGATAATTTAAGTGCTGGCTGGAAGAGAGTCGCATGATGGCCTAAGCAATTAGGGAGCTTTTTCCCTTCCCTTCCAGCCCATGGTAGAGCAGCCAGCTTCGCAGCCCTGGAAAGGCTATGAAGCTAGGGGCCAGGGTGTTCGCTCAGCCCTACTACAAATGGCCTGGGATTTTGTGCTCATCATATAAGAAGGAACAGATCAGAGTCCTCCTGGCCCAGAGTCTTCCATATAAGAAGAAACGGACCAGAGTATACTGCTGTCTTCCTTCTTGATCCTCATCATGACTTGTTGTCTGCAACCTTCCACCTGCTACTGGTCACCTCTGTAATCCTCAGCTGACCTGCAGGATCTTCTTTCTAGTCTACAAGAGGATCTTCTGGCAGCAGCGGAGGGCAGGGGGGATGTAGGGATGTTAGAGAAGTGGCTTTCTATGTGGATAGCCTGTGGATTCCACACCGGACCAACATTTTCTGTGTCAGGTAGATTCTGTTTGTTGGTTTGTTTGTTTTTACTGGGGGAGAGGGATTAGCACAAGTGCACATTTGCAAACAGAGAAAACGTTCTCATACATAAAAACTGGTTCTGTCAAAGCGCAGACAACAGAATGAATGATGCCTGACAATCTGTGAAACACAGATGGAATGGATTTAACAAAATTCCAAACATCTCCAGGGGACTGGATCTTTATGCATTCCACACAGAGAGACCTTTGACCTGATGGGATTATTTCCTATTTCTGCCTCTTGTTAGAAAGGCAACTAGCAGAGAAAAACAAACAAAAGGCAGAACAGAATGAGTGCTTACCAGTCCCACATACATGCAACAGGCTAAAAAAGAGAGAGAAAAAAAGGAGACCACACTGTTCTTTTGGTCAAGAAAAAGTAAAATGGCGTACTCGCAGTGTCTTGCATTAAAATGCAGGTACAGTTTACAGTCCCAAAGGACAATCTGTTCAGTCCATTTTGTGTTCCATTACACAGGCAGGAGAGGGAGGTCAAACACGTGTTCTCCCAGCTATGGAGATGGCAGAGAGAGAGAGAGAGAGAGAGGGAGGGAGGGAGGAGAAGGAAATTGCAGGCTATAGAGATACTAAGGCTAGCTATGCCTAACATTCCCATGCATTAACTAGCTGACTTCAACACTGCCCCCCTTCCTGCAATTTACAGAAGAGGTTTAAATATTCCTAACATGACCTCCCCACCATACTTTCCCCTCTGTATTGTAGACTCCAAGGGACAAATAGTATTTATATTCCTGTGACTATGGATCCTTAAAAAAAATAAATAAATCTGTGGTACAGCGTGGAGGCAGAGTTGTGTTTGCATTAATGTAGAATTACTGAAATACTGACCTTGTCTGTAGTATTAAGTTCTTAGGCTCCTAAGACTAAAGTAGCTGGTAGAGTATTGGATGATGGACCAAACTGTAATATAACACCCAAAGAAAGTAGCATTCCAACCCATACATAGGATAAAATGGAGGCCTGTGAGTTTGTTATTGGTGAAATGATAGTTCTTGCACCTCCTTAGTAGGGATGGTGCGGGCACCTGACTGGGTGCAGGGGTCTAGCAGAATCCTCCCCCCCTGCCTGTGCCCCCAAGCCGTGCCTACCGAGTCCCTGCCCTGTTCAACCTCCCCACCCCCACCCCATGCTTGCTGTGAATCACCCATGTAAGCAAGATTACAGGTGTAAATGGCCCATTTACAGCTGTAATCTTGTGTATATGGGTGATTCATGGTGCCATTTTGCATACAACTAGATGTGCGCATATAAGCGATCATCATTTTTTCTGAAAAATGGTGATCGTGGTGCTGGGTGAGTGCGGGGAGCTCGGCGAGCAGCGGGGAGCTCTAGTGCAGGTCCGGGAGCACAAGACTGGGGGCAGGGGCAGGGCAGTCACCCAAAGATTCCGGATAGGGGAACACCTGTCCATTAGGAATGGATGAGCCCATCTCCCTCCGGGACCGGAGAGCTTGACGAACTGCCCCCCCCCAGCTTGCGCAGCCTGGGCCTGCTCAGCAAACTTCCTTGCTCGTCCTGCCTGCCCATGAGCTGCGTGAGCTGCCCCTCTTCCTCCTTCTCTAGAGGAGGCCAGGGTGAGAGCACTGGGGTTCCACTGTCACCCCTCTTCTTCGCGCCAGTTGTCAAGGGCTGGTGCGGCGGAAAAGGGCCTGGGCGGCCAGCCCGTAGCCTCTCCCCCTGGCCTCCACCAGGTGAGTGGGGAGAAGAGGATAGGTGCCTCCTTCTTCCCTCTGCCCCCACCTGCTACAGTGGTGGTGACAAGGGACAAGCTGGTTGTTTTCCATAAGGCCAGGAAAACGTACAGAAAATGACCAGCCTTTCCCACGCCACTGCCACTGTAGCAAGGATGGGGGAAGGAGGAGAGGAGCTGCCTTCTTCCCCTCTCCTTGCTAAGGGAGTGGGCACCCGAGCTCTTGCCCGACTCAGCACGCTGCAAGTTGGGCAAGAGTTCAGGTCTGCGAGCTGGTGTCCGGGGGTCCAAACCGGCAACTTCTTGCCGGGCTTCGAGCCGCAACCAGATGCTTGCAACATCCCTACTGCCCATCCCTACTCCTTAGCCTTATGAAACGTCAAGCAGATTTAACTAAGGGCAACTATCCTTTCAGAAAGGAAATATTTTATTTCACAGGTGAAAAAATGGCAATCCTTTGTATATTCTGCTTTTTCACAAATTCATCATTTTTCTCCCATCCATGCCCACATTTTCCCTGCCTTAGCTCACTCTAAGAATTACCATGCAATGCATTAAAAGGTGCCTGCTGTTAATTATAAAGAGAAACAGAACCAGAGCAATTAACTTTTCAAGGTGGGAGCAGAAAGAGGTCATGTGGCTGAAGAGTTCACCAGTAATGACAAGCAGCAGAAGTTCTGTGGCCAGTAAGTGCTTTTAAGTATGGCTACCCCCCACCACTAATTTATTTTAGCCATTTTTCCCCACACTGAAATAGAGTCTGATAAACTTGAGCTTGGATTACTGGATGATGTGATAATATTTCTTTATGTTAACTTGTGTTTCCCTGCCAAGGGAAATGCTGAAGGAAATGTAATGGAAGTGTACAGTTAGTGGTAGGTTTGCCATTTTAAAAAATATTATTTCTTATTCCATTTATATCTCACCTTTTTCCTGTTGCAAGGAACCCAAGACAGCTTACATGATCCTTCTCCTCCTCTCCATGTTATCCTCACAACAACCCTGTGAGGAAAGTTAGGCTGAGAGTCACTGACTGGCCCAAAGTAAGTGCTTTTAAGCAAGGCTAAAGGAAAAAGGAAAGTTGTCTCTTGTGCAAGCACTGAGTCATTACTGACCCCTAGAAAGATGCCATTTTTCTTCGGTGTTTTCGTGGCAGACTGTACAGCAGGGTGGTTTGCCATTGCCTTCCCCAGTCCTAACTACCTTTCCCCCAGCAAGCTCGGTACTCATTTTACTGACCTCGGTACTCATTTTACTGAAGGATGGAGGGCTGAGTTGACCGGAGCCGGCTACCTGAAACCAGCTTCTGCTGGGATTGAACTCAAGTCGTGGGGAGAGTT
Source organism: Heloderma suspectum (assembly GCF_057233095.1). NCBI lineage: Eukaryota > Metazoa > Chordata > Lepidosauria > Squamata > Helodermatidae > Heloderma > Heloderma suspectum. Next base: position 313,617,281 of record NC_139459.1, read on the forward strand.
TCGGTTGCATTACTGCCGCCTACCACTCTGTGCCACATGAGGCTCATATACAAGGCTAACTACCCACTAATTTATGTTTAACAAGTTGGTTAAAATTTGTGGATTATATTGGTAAATGACATAAGTATTACTCTTTAAAGGCGGATCCAGTGGCTACATAACTGGGTGAGACAGTCTGGCTCCAGTAGTAGTGTGAATGTAATATGACCCTAGATATTCATGACAGTGAAATAAATTTTCATAATATCTTCATCCTCCTAGAAAGCAGCTCTATACCAATTATCATGAACCTCCTTTCCCCTAAAAGGTATTTGCTAAATTCAGTCTTATCTAGTACAGTCATTAGTAACCTCAAGATTGGATTACTGCAACACGCACTCTGTGGGGCAGCCCTTTAGGCTCATCCGAAAGTTACAGTGAGTGCAAAATGTGGCAGGCAGCTTGGCTGTTGTCAGGAGCTGCCCCTTTTCAGCACACAACTCCTTTGCTGAGGGAACTGCACTTGCTGCCTATCCACGACCAGGCAAGGTTTAAGATTTAGGGAGCAATCCTATGGCCGCTAGTCAGCAGCTAGATGGCCATAGGATATGTGGTTTTCCAGGAACCAACCTTGGAGCCTGTGCTCTGAAGTCGGTTTCTGGAGAACTGACCTTCCCCCCTTCCACACTGCTTCTCAGGCAGCGCGGAACAGCCCCGTGCTCCGAAGAAGAGCACGAAGTGGCCAAAACGGGGCATTCTGGGGGGTATTCTGGGGCACGGAAGGTGGAAATGCTAGTACGACACATGTCGTCCGGCAGCCTCCTCCCTGTTCTGCCTTCCCACGGCTAGACAGCCAAAATCTGCCCTGCAAATGCAGGGCAGGAGAAGTGCAGAGGGAACGATCCACTCCATGCTGCTCCTGCCCTGCATTGAATAGGCAGTAACTTCCAAGTTCAGAGGCAGCCGCCAATCCCCATAGGATTGCGCCCTTAGTTACTGTTGTAACAAAACAACTAAACAGCTTGGGACCAAGACATCCAAAAGAGTACCTTCTCCCTTACAAGCATGCCTGGTCACTTAGATCAATAGACGAGGCACTCCTGGTAGTTCCACACAGACCTGCATTCAGCCCTGTAGCCAGCCTTCCTCATTAGGTGGGGCAGCCACATTTCTAGATGGGGCATTCTGGTGAGGGAGGTACGTAGCCCCACCCAATTCCCCCCCTCCCCAATTGGTGGGGAGGATATGAGGGCTAGGCCAGGGGAAGGGAAAGGCACTGAGCTTCCCTCTCACTGCTCCTCCAAGCAGAGAGTGCGTTAACTTACCTTATGGGCTATGTAAAGGTCAAGTTAACAGAAAATGTATTATGAACATCATTCATTAAATGACTGGCATATTTTTTGTTTCATAAGAAAAACGGATGTTGAAGGTACAATGAACAAGAGGATACCAAACGGTGTAAAACAAAGAAGGGTGCTTATGCTATAACTAAGAAGTTAAAAACTACCATGGAGCTTGTTTTCTCAAAAATTCACTTTTAATCTTGTATTGTGACAACACCACTACGAGAAAACAAAAACAAAACAGGTTTAGAAACAGCGTAAGAGTACATTACAATGCAGCCATACTCAAGCATTGTGGAAGAGTGGTGCTGAGAACAATATGTAAAACTTTCCTGTTGAAGTCAATGAGACTGAGTCCTTAACTTCGTAAAATATTTACTGCATAATAGACTTCCTTTGGTAAACTTACAAAAATACTTGGATAAATGCTCAAGAAAGCTTTCTGTCTGAATGGTATGCTCACAATATACTTTTTCAGAGAGAGAGAGAAATACAAAATAAATACTTCACGGTGTGCTTGTTAACTCTTGCTTGAGGGATCCTCCTTCTAGTCTTGTTCCCGAGCTTTAGATTTTCCTTCCTGTCGGACAATCACGGGAACCCTTTTTAACTGGTTGCTATATAGTAGGGATTTATGGAAGTCACTTACCTTTCGCGGATTGTGTCCGCAGTGGGGGGGGAGGTGCTCTGTCCCTCCCCCTGGAATCCTCAATGGGGGCGGAGGCGATCCGGTCCTCCCCCCTGGAATCCTGCCCGGCCGGCTCCGCTCCGCAGCCAGCCAGGCCCATCCGCAGCCAGAGTTCTGGCCGCGGATGGACTGCTGCAGACGCAAATGGCAGCCGCTGTAGGGGCCGCCATTTGCGTCCAACCAGGCAGCTGTGAAAGGCTACGTAAGTATTTATGTAGCCTATCACGGCTGGGCAAAAAGAAAAACAGTGTACACAAATGGCGGTGGCTATGGCGACCGCCATTTGCGTTCCCTATTTTTCGCCATTTTAGCCTACGTAAATATTTACGTAGGCTATTATGGCGAAAAAAAGGGGAAGTCAAATAGCGTAGTGAGCGCTATTTGCATTCCTTTTTTTCGCCGTAATAGCTTATGTAAATATTTACATAGGCTAAAACGGTGGGAAAAAAAGGAATGCAAATAGCACCCACTACGCTATTTGCATTCCCCTTTTTTTCGCCGTAATAGCCTACGTAAATATTTACGTAGACTAAAACAGCGAAAAATAGGGAACGCAAATGATGGCCACCGTAGCCGCCGCCATTTGCGTACGCCATTGTTGTTGTTGTTTTGCTTGGCTTGCCGTGATAGGCTATGTATGTAGCCTATCACAGCAAAGACCAGGACGACAATGGCGGCTGCGGCAGCCAGTCGAAAGACCAGCTGCCTCTGCCGGATCTGCTGCCGTCTAGAACATCTTCCCCAGGTAAGCCTCGTCCTGGGGGGAATCCGCGGGGGGGGGGAGGTGTTCCGCCATGGATTTCGGGGGGCTGAATGCCAGTGCATTTGGCCTCACTGAAATCCGTGGCAGAATTCTCCGCCATCCCTACTATAATGACTAATTAAGCAATTGGAAATTAATTGTGGAAAGCAACTGGATTTTATTTTTGTTTTTACTGGTTCCTGGGTTGATTGTTCTGCCCAGAAATCCTGAAAGGCCTCATGCTGAGTGACACACATTGGGAAATCAGGCATTGGGCCTGAGTTACAGCCTAGGTGGCTGGCCAGCTAACTGTAGTGGGCCAGCAGTGCTTCTTTTCCTCTAGGACTGTTTTCATCCTTTGCCATCTAGTGCTCAAGAAAAAGAAGAAAAAATAGCCACTCTGATTGTAAGTATAGTGAATGCTGCAAAAGAGTAAAGGGTAACTTAGGATAATTTTTTTCAGATCACTTTAGGTTATCTCTTTATTTCAGCCTCTAGCAATAAGCACCCAATCCTGCTCTACACATCATAATAACTGCATCATAAACAAACCGTTACCTCTTACCTCAGGCAAACAAACATGCTTCTTTATTGCTGGCTGGACAGAGAAGACACCTGAAACTGAAAAGCAGAGCAAAAGACATTCCTGGAGCTGGAGTCTAACTCTAGCCCATAATGCAAACTTCTAATACTTAACTCTTCAAGGGTCATGTTCTTTGCAGGCTCACTTAAGTAATTATAGGGTGATTGTGATTAGGGATGGCTGGAACCCTCTGTGCCTGCCCCACACTTTGCCCACTGAACCCCTGCTACTTACCCAACTGGGAGGGCAGCGCAGGGTGAGCCAATGGGGCTATCGGGGGGGGGGGGTCAGCAGCAGTTTGGGGCATCCATTTGTTTGGCTGCCAACCCAATCTCCATGTGAGCCCCATTTTAGCACAAGATGAGGACCCTGCATTTTACATAGATCTACTGCAGCAAGCAGTAGTGGCTGCGAAGGGCCATCTCAACCATATTAGAGGCCTCTGATGTGGCTGCAATGACCCTTTATGGCCACCGTTGTGTGCGACAGTAGATCCACCAAATTCCAGAGTGCCCATCTTGTGTTAAAATGGGGCTCAAATGGAGACTGGGTGGCTGCTGTAAGCCACACCTCTCGCACAGCATGGGCAGTGCAGGCGGGGGTTCACCGATCTGGGTTCGGGGACACAGATGTGGGGGGATTCAGTGGGTTCCTGGGACTCAGTCAGCTGCCTGTGCCATCCCTAAAATTGTGATCATGAAAAATCCACCCTGAGTCAGGGAACGTCTTGAGTAGGGATGTACAAATCCCACTTACCAGTCCACTGCCTGGGTCCGCTGGCAGGGGGAGGCGATCCGTCCCTCCCCCCCCCCCGGAATCCTCCCCAGCTGAGCTGGCTCTGCTCAATGGCAAGGCCTCAGAGCTGCTGGCCAGGGCCGGCCACAGATGGACTTCCAGCCGCTGCTGGGCTGCTGCGGCCACAAATGGCTGCTGTCGTAGCGGACGCCATTTGCATCCTTGCATTAGGCTGTGATAGGCTACGTAAGTATTTACGTAGCCTATCATGGCAAAAAGCAGGGGCGCAAATGGCATAGTGGATGCCATTTACGCCCCTGCTCTTTGCCATGATAGGCTACACAAGTATTTACATAGCCTATCACGGCCTAATGCAGGGAAGCATTAGTGGCTGCTACGATGGCCTCCATTCACGGCCGCAGCAGCCCGGCAGCAGCAGCAGCTGGAAGACGACCCAGTTGCCCCCCCCCCCGGTAGGTCCATTCTGGGGGAGATTTCGGGGGTGGGGGGGTAGTTCATTCCACCACGGACTCCTGGGGGCTGGATTCTAAAGAATACGGCCTCACTGGAGTCTGTGGTGGAATTCCCCAACATCCCTAGTCTTGAGTGAGCAGACTTTGGGGGGCTCTTCCAGATGAGGCTTTTATTGTGCACTCACTCTGCCTTATTCACTACATTTTTCAGAGGGTCCTGTTCTAAACTTGCTCCTGTTCTTCAAACAAGTTGTCATGCTTTAAATGAAGGCTGTCATTGTCTTTCATGTCACAAATTAAAATGACATTTTTTGAACAAAAATCCTCAGGGCCGAGTGCAAAGCTCAGCTTGGGGGTGGGGGTACGCAGTGCACCCTGAAGTCCAATTGGAGTCCTCTTGGAGTAGAACCTTCAGTATATTGGCTCCCTCTCTATAGAACTTCCTGCCTGTTGATGTCAAGCTGGCACTGACATTGTTTAGTTTGCATTGCCTGCTGAAGACCATTTGTTTTCATTTAAACAAGCCTTCCCTGATTGACCAGCCACAATATTATTGATATAACTGGATTTAAAATATTTTAATTATGTGTTTGAATTCTGCTTTCTTTCTTTTATTGCTCAAGAATCCTGCTGGATGCACAACAGTATATAATAAATAACATGAATAAGAAATGTGCACTCTTGCACATTATAATCAGTATGCATGGCAGGGTGGGGAGAGACACAAAGTGAAACCTATGGCAAAATAAAGTTCAGAAATTAAATAATGTAAGATGGATGGATCATTAATGCAATGGTGCAAAGAAGATCAGGTAATTCAGAAACCCAGCATCTGGGGAGAGATTCTGATGGAGAGAATTTCATAAAATTTGCTGAGATTATATTTCTGTGGCTTTATTCACTGTAACAAAGCGAAGATGGTCGAAAGGGATAGCTGCCAATTCCAGTCAGAGCTATTTAGAAGTGCACAAAGTATCTTAAAAAAAGTCTAAACTCCTTAGAAAGATGGAAGGCAGCAAATGTCGCTATGAAATCCGGTGGCCGGGGGGGGGGGGCGGGGAGTGCTGAAAAGCACATTATCCACTTTCAGCACTTGGCCAACTTGAAGTGAAATTATCTGAATTTCCCCAATACAGTGAGCATATACTGCTTTTCCAAATTTCATTTTGGGTAACAAGTCCACATTTGAGTAGGGTGGTTTTCTGGAAACCACCAGAATTTTCTGGAAACCTGGATTCTATTCAAACTTCTAGATTTGGGGAATCTGGGTTCAGGTGGTAGTGACAGCAGAGCTACAATTTCACTAATAATGTGGGTTATAAATAGGATTAGAGCACAATCTTATGCATGTTTAGACAGAAAAAAGTCCTACAACTCCAACTATGCCCCAACCACCCATGTTGTGGCACTCTTCTTCTGTCTGAAGATGGTTAGGATTGTTCCCTTAATTATTTAGGGCAGAATCCTATGGGGATAGGTGGCCACCTCTGAACTCGGAGGTGACCGCCTATCCAATGTAGGACAGGAGGGGGCATTATTCCCTCTGTGCTTCTCCTGCCCTGCATTTGCAGCTAGACAGCTGATTTCGGCTGTCTAGCCACAGGAAGGCAGAGTGGGGGAGGAGACTGCTGTACAACACATAGGATATGTTGTACTGGCATTTCCACCTTCCCCACCCTGGAATGCCCCCCGGAACACCCCATTTTGGCCTCTCCATGCTCCTCTTCTGAGCACAGACCATGAGCCCGTTCCGCGTTGCCTGTGAGACAGTGTAGAAGGGAGGGAAGGTTGGTTCTCCAGGAACCAACCTCAGAGCATGGGCTCCAAGGTCGGTTCCTGGAAAACCACATATCCTATGGCCATCTAGCTGCTGACTAGCAGCCATAGGATTTCTCCCTTAATTAAGTAATAAAAAGAGCTAGCAATCTCATCATCCCACTGTCCATAGAAGGAGCAAGCAATACATAGTTTCAACAAATATAATGTATCCTAATAAAACAAAAACATTTCTTTTTTTAAAAAAAAAATCCCCCTAGAGTTACTGTTTAACACAAATTAGTCTTCCATACATATATGTGTGTATATATATATATATATATATATATATGGATACCAATAATTCTTTATTTTATTTTATTGTAGCATGTAAACATTTTCTTTAGGAAAGTATCATTTTGAATTTGGTTTCTATGCACATCCCATAGTGAGGCATAGACGTATCTGAATACTAAAAGCAGATGGCTTTCAAGTGTGTCCCACAATGCGTGCTGGCAGGAATCTTGAGAAAGACAATGTATTTTGACAGTTTGCACAAATTTATACCCTAAGGAATTCAGGAGGAATTGACTGTCTGTGTCTTTACAACAGAAACAATTTATCTATGTGAAAAGGTGCTCTGTGCTGAAGTCCCATTAGGCTGAATCATTCGGATGGGAACACTCATGTTTCCCATTTAATTGTTCCTCTCTGATCTTTCTTAATATGATCTCTTTTTTGTTTTTGGAATACTTTCAAAGCAGACCAAAGTTCTGTCCTCTCAAACTCTATTTTGCTAAGAGCGTATCATGGCATAAACTGTTCGATACTGGCACAAGTGTCATTATCATTGTGGCCTATTAAATCAAGAAGATGTTCTGTGATGTGATCCACATTCATTCATATCGGTCACAAAGTATGAATGTAATGTGTATTGTTGACTGGAATTCATTATATTTCATGGGAGTGCTATTCATAATCATCAGTAAGTGATTAGTAATAGAGTGATAAGCCATGTATGCTATAAGCTAGCTTTAAATATAAAAATGTGTAATTGGAACTGGGGCATAGAAGGTTGGTTAACCACCTCCGCCAAATAAAAAGCTGCTTGGCTTAGGAGGGAGACCTTCATGAAGGAGCTTCTGAAGTTAACGGTAAACCTGGCTGCATTGAAAGGCAGCCCTATTAGGGTTAGAAGGTAGAACTAAGAGCAGTGGTATGACCAGGTCTGAAAGTTAGGATGAAGTCATCAACATAGGGGTTATAAAAGGCAAGAATTTGATCTATTTGGCAGAGAGATCCTGGGAGAATGAGAAGCCTACCAAACATGATCACCCAAGTTCTGCCAACCATGCCTGCCAGAGAGGTAACTATAAGATCTTAATGATGACTTCTTTGTTGGTTGAGAGGAACAGAACTTCAGTTTTACTAAGGAATATGCTAGCTGCTGTTTCTATTATGCTTCTGATCATCCTAATTGTATTGTATATAGTAATGTTTTTTGCTTGTTTTATCATTTCTAAGTTTTGTTATTCTCTAATATGGTTTAAGCAATAAATATATATTTTGTGGTACCACTTTGTGCAATTTAGCTTGGGGGGGGGGTTCAGGGACCACAAGCCATATCAATTACTTCTTGAAGCCAAGAACCCTCAGCTGGGATTCACGCATCTGTTGCTGAGAGGGGTCTGTCCATACAGCCGCTGTTTTCTCTCTTGGTCAGGTGAGTCACAGACACACCTGTTCAAGGAAGAGAAACAAGCTAGTTGGATGGAGTGGGAGTGGGTCTCCCATCTCATATCAGCAATATTTGAAAGAGCTCTGCATAGGTTTGCTGGTTGTGGCCATGGCCAGCAAATTATACACTTAACAACATTGAATGAATTCCTGTGGTGGATGGGGGAACAGATAGATGCTCCACTTTTTCTTGGTCCATATGTGATTCCAGCTATATTACCCATAATATTTGTCTTGGAATAGGGAAAGCAACCTCTTATTGGACCCTCAGTTTTTAGAATTAATGTACAAGAGGGTAAGGACTTTTATATCACCTAAAATTTCCAAAGAATGCAGTCCACACGTTCAGCTGAATAAGCAAGTGACAAAGCCTGAATAAGCAAGGGACAATCAATTGATGTACATGTACTATAAGTAGTTACATGAACTAGTTCTGAATGGTGGCTGTTGGTAAATTGCCTATCTATTCACACACTTATGCTTCATAGATATGAACATTAAGCTCAAATATTTTGGCCACCTAATGCGAAGAGAAAACACTCTGGAAATAACCCTGATGCTGGGAAAGATTGAAGACAAAAGGAGAAGGGGATGGCAGAGGATGAGATGGCTAGATAGCATCACCGCTGCAATGAATATGGACTTGAGCACACTCTGGGAGAGAGCGCAGGACAGGAAGGCCTGGAGTGCTGTGGTCCATGGGGTCACAAAGAGTCAGACATGACTGAATGACTGAACAACAACAACAACAAGACTAAGTTAGCTGAACTTGGGACTTAAGCAAAGTCATGGATAGCTTGTCCCACTGCTTTCAACAGGAGCTAAGTTCTACTAATTAGATCCAACCCACTATTATTTATTATTACTTCACAAATGTAAGATATATCCTAGCACATTTGAAGCAACATGTCTGACTCTGTGCACTCCTTAGTTATCAGTAGTCTGCTGTCTATTAGAAAGTCATTTCCTGACTTATGTTCTTAGAAGGGAAGGGTGAAAATTAGGGATGTTGGAGAATTCCGCCACGGACCCTCAGAGTCCATGGTGGAACAGCCTCCCCCGCTGCCACCCCCTGAAATCCCACCGGAATGGACCTACCTTGTGGCGGATGCGGCAGCGGCGGATACAGCAGAGGCGGCGGATACGGCTCATCTTCTGGCCGCTGCTGGGCTGCTGCAGCTGCAAATAGCGGCCATCGTAGCAGCCGCCATTTGCATGCCTGCATTAGGCCGTGATAGGTTATGTAAATACTTACATAGCCTATCATGGCAAAGAGCAGGGGTGCAAATGGTGGCCGCTAGGCCATTCGCACCCCTGCTCTTTGCCATAATAGGCCATGTAAGTATTTATGTAGCCTATCACGGCAAAAGGTAGGGATGCGAATGGTTGCCGCTAGGCCATTTGCACCCCTGGTCTTTGCCATAATAGACCATGTAAGTATTTATGTAGCCTATCACTGCAAAAGGCAGGGACGCAAATGGCGTAGCGGCAACCATTTGCGTCTCTGCCTTTTGCCGTGATAGGCTACGTAAATACTTATGTAGCCTATCACAGCCTAAGGCAAGGACGTAAATGGCGGCTGCTACGACGGCTGCCATTTGCAGCCACAGCAGCCTGGCTGTGGCCCGCCCTGGCCGGCAGCTCCACAGCCTTGCCGTGGAGCGGAGCCGGTTGGGGAGGATTCCGGGGGAAGGGACGGATCACCTCCCCCCTACCGCCAAAGCCCCAGACTGGAGCAAGGTAAGGGATTCATACATCCCTTGAATGAAAATTTCATTCAAGTCCATTTTTGATTAAAAAAAAAAAAACTTACCAAAATCCACATGTATCTTCATATTCAGCATGGAAAGAACTTGAGATTATTTATTTATTTATTGGCTTTATATCCTGCCCTTTAACCAAAAGAAGGCTCTGAAGGTGGCTAAGTAAAAAAAAAAAAAAGGGGGGGGGAGAAAAAAGAATGTGGGAGAAAGCAAAAGTGAAAGATTGATTGACGCAGGCCAGGCCCAGGGCTTGGAGTACTTAGCTCTTAAAACTCTGGGTTTGAAATCCCTGTGCATTTAAACTTGTTCATGCTGAATTAGGGCTGACACCTCTTTTTTATGACAGGCTATCAGCTATAACAGCTAGGTGGCAGGCAGGTACAACTACAGATGGCTAGATCATAAGGAAATCCAGCCCTTTTGGGGCTCGATGGATTTCTCTGGAACTCCGCTTGGCTTGTATTTGTGTGAGCCAAGCCATGTGCTTTTTCCCAGAATCCAGGAAATTTCTCATTCACCCCCCCCCCCAAATAGCCATTTATGGACATTGCAGCTGCAATATGGGTAATCTGCATGAATTTTGGGCGTAATTTGCATGAATTGCAGCTGCAAATTGCTTAATTTTGCACAAATTGCACTTGCAATTTGTTGCCATAATTTGCATAAATTACACAAATTATGGCCAAAATATACGCAAATATGGTGCATAAATGGCGGTTTTAGAGGGAGGAAATGGAAATTTGTGAGCTGTCTGAACTCATACAGATTGACTTGGGCCAGCTTGCAGGTTAGCAAGCTGCAGTCCGGGGGGCCAAGCTACTGAAAGCTCTGCAAACTTCACCCCTCAAACAGATTCCTCCAACATCCCTAGGTACAACATGTTTCTCTGCTGGGAATCGCGATTGAATTTGGCCACTGCAGGTAGGTGAGAATTTTGTTTCAATTCATTTTTGATACGAATTTACCAAAATCTGCACATTTCTTCAGATTCTGTATGGAAAGAACTTGAGATTTAACAAATCTCAATGCAGGAGAAAGTGAAACTGACAGATGTGCCGATCCTCATTTCTTAGCATGTTTGAAGTGTTTGATGGTTGATGTCTGATACTGCTGTACACATTAGAGTCCAAAGTAATCGTTAGCTGAGATCCACCGCCAAAGCTATGCTCATTTGGGTCTCCTGGGCATATTAGTATGATGGTGGGAGGCTAGCAGTAGAGAAGTTATGTGCTTGTCACTTCAGAGAGGTTATCATTTAAGTATTAAGCTTTATTATGATAAATATTAAAGGCAAATCCACAGGGTGTGTAATGATGCTTGCGAGTAAATTCAAGCCCCACCATGCACTATACATTTCTCCTTCTGTAACTGAGAGATTGCATGCTACACTAACAACCAGCATGTCAGGGAAATGACACTTTTACTTTCCCATTAAAAGGATGCTGAGTGAAGCAGGCTGGCATTCTCCAGCCTCAGAAAGGGAGATCCAAAGTATCCTATGGCCCCTGGGACACCCTCCCAAGGGCCATAGGTTCAGTCTCTTAGTGGGTTTATTATTTTCTGATGATGACAGACACAGAATTAAAAAAATAAGGCTCATAATGCAAACAATGGACACCCATTCCAACCATGCCATATTTGATAGAAATATTATATAACTGAAGATGTAGCACAATTGGGAACATCCCATGTCAGTGATCAATTTGGCAACAAATTCTAACTAGTGCCCTCCATTATGCATTCTTGTGTTTCTGTACTACCTATCCAGTAGAGAAAACCAAGGAGTTTTGTAACAAAAGACATATATTTCTATTTAAACCAAAGTTTCTTAGTTGACATTTCTGTTACTGAAGTCTTGGCACTGACATAGGAACAGAGGAAGCTGCCTGATACTGAGCCCGACCGCTGCTCCATCTAGCCCAGTATTGCTGACACTGACTGGCAGTGGCTCTCCAGAGTTTCAGGCAGGTGTGTTTCCAGCCCTACCTGGAGATGCCAGGGATTGAACTTGGGACTAGGGATGGCGGAGAATTTCTCCCCGAAACTTCGGGGGGCCGAGCGCCAACGTGTTCGGCCCCCCGAACAAGTTTCGGGGAGAAATCCTCCGCCCCCCCCGCCCCCCGCACCCCCCCGGGACGGGACTTACCTTCCCTGAATGTCCCTCCCGGCGGCGGGTCCGGCCGGCGGTTCGTCCGGTGTTCGAGCAGGGCGGGAGCGGCAGCCGGTCTTTCGACCGGCTGCCGCCCCCGCCATTGCAATGAAAGAAAAAAACAACAACACGTCCCCTGATAGGCTACGTGACGATTCACGTAGCCTATCACGGCAAGATTTGCAAAGTCAGCCGTGATAGGCTACGTGAATCGTCACGTAGCCTATCAGGGGACTTTTTTTTTTTACTTTCGTGTTCGCGGCTGGGCGAGGCGGGAAGCCTCCTCCCCGGCCTGAATTTCGGCCGGGCGAGGCGGGAAGCCTCCCCCCCCGGCCTGAATTTCGGCCGGGCGAGGCGGGAAGCCTCCCCCCCCGGCCTGAACTTCGCGGGGGGAGCAGCGAAGCGCTCCCCCCCACCGCGAACAAGCTGCGAGAAAAGGTAAGTGACTTTCGTCCACCCCTACTTGGGACCTTCTGCAGGCAAAGCAGGTGCCCTGCCACTGAGCCATGGCCCTTCCCTGAACTGCATTCTCACTTTATCCTTGGAGGCCTCAAAAATAGTCTCTGGTGTTATTGTGGATGCTCAGTCACTGCCTATTTAATGAAAACAGTACCTACTTTCACTCAGGCAGGATTTTTTGAAGAAGATTTTTACTTGTTGCTTTGCTGATACTGTCTGTAGGGATGGTGGAGAATTCCATCATGGATTTCAGTGAGGCTGAATGCACTGGCATTCGCCCCCCCGAAAACCATGGCAGAACGGCCTGCCACCCCCCCACACCCCCATGGATCCCCCTGGGATGAAGCTTACCTGGGGTGGATGTTCCGGATGGCGGTGGCTTTTTTTTTTTTAACCTACCCAGACGTGATAGGCTACGTAAATACTTACATAGCCTATCACGGCTCAATACAGGGACGCAAATGGCAGCGGCTACGGCAGCCGCCATTTGCGTCCCTGCAGGCTGCCCAGTGGCTGGATGTCCAGCTGCGGGCAGCCGGAGCCAGCCGGCTGCTCTGCAGCTTGGCCGCGGAGCGGAGCCGGCTGGGCAGGATTCCGGAGGGGAGGGACGGAGCACCTCCCCCCTGTCGAGGATTCCAGGGGGAGGGATGGAGCGCCTCCTCCCCCAGTGGAAACAGAACGGAATGGAAGGTAAGTGTTCTGTCCATCCCTAACTGTCTGATTTGAATGTCATTGTGGAGGGCTGAGGCCTACAGAGGTAAAGGGGAAAAGGTCAGGCTTTGAGGCCTGGGGATTTTTTTGGTGGGAGGGGATATCTCTGAGAAAAGTAGTTTCATTTCCTGAGTTACATCTCAGTTTCATTTCCCCAGTTAAGTTTCATTTCTTCAGGTTTAAAGCAGTACTTTCAGTTTTGAGGGAGGAGGGTATTTGAAGAGAGTGAGAAAGCCAGTAAGAGCAGAGTCAGAGAGACAAGAGCATGAAGAGAGAACAGGAAGAAGCAGCCTGGAGAAGGCTAAGTAAGGCTGGGTAAAGGAACTTGCATTTTGCAACTTTTATTTTCTCTTAATGCCTTTTGTATCATTCAGCTCTATTGTGTAAATACCTTTAGTTGTGATTTGCTTGCTTTAATATACCAGTAAACTGTTGTGGTTAAACCCTGGGCTTAGAGTGTCAATCACCCCATGTGTACAGCCTAAACCCCACGTTACTGGAAAGGGGAAGGTAAAGGAAGGCAGATGGGACTCTTAGGGAGGTAAGAGATCCTTAAGGAGCTGCTCAGGGGATCCAGGTCATAAGGGGGACCCTGACAGTCATATTTTATCAGTTTCCAATAATTCACACTGGCTGAATAATACTGTATGTTGAAACTTGTTATAACATCGGTGGAAAAATTATTTGTACTTACATGATCACACTATCACTGAGGGTTTGTCAAAATAGGATATTTACAGAAGTAGGAGTAATCCTCAGCTTTTTTCTACCCTTCATTGAAAGATAGGATATCTCATTTGCACACTATCAACATTTGAACAGTGAAAAGTGGGATGATGGAATTCCATTCCTTGCAACAGCAAAGGTCCACCTCTTGACCCTTTGGCCATTTTTTAAATTCTGTGCATAGGTTGAAATGGCAACTGTAATAGGAGGTTGAGGCTGGCAAGAGCAGAAAGCACAGCAACAGATATGGGAGCATGTAACGGTAGATTCACTTTATAAATATTCCTCCTAAAAGGGTGCACTTGGCATTACTGCTGGAGTCACTGAGTCTAGGATATAAAGCAGTGCTCTTGAAACTCTTTCAGCCCAAGGGCTGAATTCCATTTTGGAGTAACTCTTGGAGGCCACATTCCAGTGTTGGGTCAGGCCGAAGGCAAAAGAGGCAGTGCCAAAGTGGGGGAGCCAAAATACGCCAAACACCAGCACATTTTAACCTAAAGCTCTTAACTGCCAGTCGCTAAACCTTAGGAGAGGCATTTCAGTGTTTTAGAATGGGGGGGGTGAAAAAACTTCACAAAATCCAGGAAACCACAGTGCAATTGGTGCTCAGCGGGAGCAGGGGGGCAGGGGGACAGGGGACAGGGTGTGGCCATCTGGGGAATCCCAGGAGGGTTGGATTTCACCTCCAGGAGGGCCAGATTTGGCCCCCAGAGCTGAGGTTCTGCACCCATGATACAGGGCGTCATCTCTTAAGCAATGAGTGGTTCTCACAAATAGTAAATGAGATAACGTGCCACAGAAAGAACTTTCTTAGTTTCTACCATTTTACTGAAACAGGCATATTCTTTAGCTAGTCTTAGGTAACTTATGCAGCACTGATGGACCCAGGAGAAATGCGACATCATTTATTTATTTATTTATTTATTTATTTATTTATTTAAAACATTTATATCCTGCCCCATAACATTAAGCTCTCAGGGCAGTGTACAGATAAAATCAATTTAAACAGTATAAAACATGAACCAGAGGCTGTTCTAAAGCCTTTGGTATTGATGTTTTCTCAACCTCTTTTGAACTACTTTTTTTTCTCCTCAGGAAAGAAATAGGATTTACATATAAAAGAGCATTAATTTTGTTCCATCTTGCATATAAGAGTTTTGCAAATACCGCACTGACTACAGACAAATATATGCATATAACAATAATACTATTTCTATTATAGTGTATTTCTATTAGGATATTGAATGTGTTTCCCATACATTATCACAGGCATCCTGAAAATAGCCGGGAGGCCCTCTTGGTTGCATCATATCCTGCAGTTGTCCATCTGGCCACAACCAAGAAAAAGACATTTTCTGTGGAGGTGCCCGCTCTCTGGAATACCACCACCCCAATCCAGGATATAACATGTGCTGAATCTGTTGCATTTTGCATGCATGTTGAAATGAAATTTTTTAGTCACCTTGTCAATTACTGATTTATGACACCTGTCTTTTGGTTTTTCACTTGTGGCTGCTGATTCTATTGTACAACTGGTTGTTTTAGTTCTAATGTATGGCATGCCTGACTTCTGCAAGAGGAAGGGACCTACCATGAGAGGAAGGACTCTGCTTGTGGGAAGTCTCTCCACCTGATTTTGGGGGGGGGGGATTTCCCTCTCCTTCTCCCTCTCCCTCTCTCCCTCCCTCTCTCCCTCCCCGCCCCCACACACACCACAGATCACCCCATTCAGCAGGGGTCTCCTGACTCTTTTTAGCATTGTACACCATCTGGATAGGTTATACATGACAGGTTGTATAGAAATATTTTAAAATAAGTAAGGGTGCAATCCTGGGCTGTGGCATGCTGGGAGTTGCATGACTTTTTCTGTCTAAACATACATAGGATTGCACTCTAATGAATAGGCAGTGCAGAGGAGTAGCAAACATCTTCTCCAGACAGGTAACTCATCCACCAGTCCCCACGCCCATTGCTGGATCCCTCTGATAATTTGAAAGAAAATAACATTTCAGATACAAATTATAATTGGATCATAGACTGGAAATTAACATAAGGCTGCAATACTGAGCACTGAATGGTTGGGTAGTCTATATATCCCAGCAAGAAGAAATTATGCCTGGGCAGGGAGGGGGAACATGCTGATGTAGGCCCTCTTCTCACTGCAGGTTGATGCCATATTCTTGACTGACTACAGGACTGGGAAAACATCAGCAGGACAATTTTGCCTGAAAACCATTGCTACCATGCATCTCTCACCAGTGGTGCAGTGGTCAGTTTCAAAGTGCAAGTGCTCGTCACAACAGTCCCCATAGCCACATCCCCAAGGCAAGTCTAGCAATGCACGCTGCTTTGTCGATCCATATCAGCAAACCATTTCTAGTGGTTTTTATCTCCACCAGGATCAGGTCTTTTGAAAAGCTCATGGGTCTTGAATTGCCCATTCAACACCAAGCCACCCCCCACCCATCCTTCGCTTTGCATCAGGAATATTTCACAACAATATATTGTTGCTGGGATTGTTCATTTTTCCCTAGCTACTGAGAGGCTTGCAGCTAAGATCAGAGACAAGAGAACAGGGAATCCTGAGTGGGGTGTTGGGTGTGTGGCAGGTGACATCCTCAGCCCTGCTAATAATACAAAAATAATGTCAGTGCTGGTCTCAGTGATACACCCCTGAGTTACACCACTATCTGTCATGCTACCGACAATGAAACATTTGTGGACCAAATATACAGCTTAAATCAAGCCCGTACAATTTATGATCCACCTAGATGAATCCAGGCCACTAGCCATGTATGCACTTTGAGAAAAACAAAACAAAAACAACAACTGAAAAGACACCTCCTGTTTTTGCTCCCTGCAAGGACTGTAAAAGCAGGCAGTTGTCAAGCACCTGCCAGGTCAAGTTGCATGGCTGCACTTGGCTTGGCAGATCATGAGATCAGCACTTCTGATCTAGATGAAACATCAGCCCTATTCAGGCATTTTAGCCCTCACACAATTGGAATGCCATGAGGAGAGATGGGTTACATCTTAGATGGTCCTGTTGGATCTCTGTCAACTGGCCCCACTGTCCTGTGCCCGCTGGAGGTGAAGGTCTGCAGTGGGGAGTTTGCCCTATAAGTGTAGGCTCCCCACATGATTAAAAGCCATGCCTGATCAGGGCTCTAAATCATATACGGAGCCTAGACATATCACACAGGATTGCCCACTTCAGACTGTTGCCCTCCAAGATGTGGAGGGGGAGGGGCCAAGTAGTGAGGATGTGATGGAGGTAGTGGTGCAAACTACCGTGTACGTGTTCTTCCCTCATTTTGTGAGGGCTTGAACTCCTCAAGAAGGCTCTAAAATGGAGCATGCTCTGGTCTCCTTTCAAAAGCTTTGTTGCTTAACCATAATGAATGTTGCCAGTCTGATTATCATTTCTATTAATATACCCCAGTGACTAAAGTCTCCCAGCATCACAGTCCAGCATGAACAGCCAATCACCTCTCACTATGCCATTACTAAAAGCTGCTTGAGAGATGAAAATAAATACTTCAGTTAAACTTTCATTTATTTTTATTTGTTCTTGCTGTCATCTCCCAGAAGGTATAAAGATGAAGACAATACGACAGGAAGATTGAAAGGTTCATTGCCTTTTCTTGGATTGCAGAATAATTTAATGGTCCCTCTCTTTCCCTCTGCATTTTCTTTACCTATTTTAATTCTGACTTGTATTAATTCACATTTGCTTTTGAAGCTTGTACATTCATTAACATTTGAGAAGTTGTTTGCTCACAAAGATTAGGAAAGTTTAATAAAGTCAGTTATTCAATGTATTCAAATTCTCTTTTAAACCACTTAGAGTACTTTGGCCACATAATGAGAAGACAGGATACCCTGGAGAAGATGCTGATGCTAGGCCTAGGGAGAGAGGGAGGCAAAAGGAAAGGGGGACCGACCAAGGGCAAGATGGATGGATGATATTCTGGAGGTGATGGACTTGACCTTGGGAGAGCTAGGGGTGGCGATGGCCAACAGGAAGCTCTGGTGTGGGCTGGTCCATGAAGTCACAAAGAGTTGGAAGTGACTGAATGAATGAACAACAACAACAATCAGTATATAAATCTAAGTAGTAGTAGTAGTAGTAGTAATAATAATAGTTCATTGTATGTTTCTTCTTGGGGGAGAGGGAAACACATGCGCCTTGACCACATGGGTAAGTGGGCTATAAATCTATGTAAATTGATAAATCCCAAGAAAATGAATAAAATGAAGATACAAAAATCAGAAATCATGCATCAGATGGGAAGATTTTTGTGAACTGCCCAGAGAGCTTTGGCTATTGGGTGGTATAGAAATGAAATGAATGAATGAATAAATAAATAAATAAGCATGTAGTTGCTGTGCGATGAAGAACTGTTTACACATTGTGGCATATGTCTTGGTTCAGAGATTTTCTCAAACTATATTGTCAGTATGTTGGCAACTACTGATCACTTGTCTACTGTGTATACAGTGAGATTTTTCTTACAACCAGTTACCATCTAGAGCCAGTTCAATACTTCACTCTGATATGGGTAATACAGAATCTTATTTCTTAAGGAACACTCTCTCAGACAAGATTTGTCTTTTTGTTTGTTTTACTGCAAAGTATTAGCATAACAGTACTAACTACAAGAGCTTATGCATACATAAATTCAAACACATGAAACATCTAACATTATTCTAAAAAAAGGCTTCTAAGTAGAGTCAAGTCTATTTGCTACTTCTCAATGATAATTAATATGAAGCTTACCAGGCTGATTCTACAGGCAACATGTTAAGGAAAGCTGATCCTAAAGGATAGCTTCCTAGCTTCAACTGTTGCATGTTCTGAGTTTCATTTATATACTTTTTGGATGCTTTAAAATTAGGGATGGCAGAGAATTTCTCCACAAATCTCCAGGAGGCCGAATGCCAACTCATTCGGCCCCCCGAAATTGGTGGAGAAACAGTCTGCCACCCCCCTGCCACCCCCCCGGGATGGGACTTACCTTTGGCGAATGTCCCTGGCACTGGTGGCTCCCGGCGGCAGTTCGGCGGAGGTTCGGTGGCGGCCAGTCTTCCGACCGGCTGCCGCCACCGCCATTTCCCAGTAAAAAAACAACAACAACAAATGTGATAGGCTACGTAAAGATTTACATAGTCTATCACCGCTAATTTTTCAAAAAACACCATGATAGGCTATGTAAATCCTTATGTAGCCTATCACGGCTGACTTTGGGGGGGGGGAAAGCGCATACGCAAATGGCGGCGCCCATGGGCGCCGCCATTTGCGTATGCACTTTCCCCCCCCCAAAGTCAGCCGTGATAGGCTACGTAAGGATTTACGTAGCCTATCACACGGCTGACTGCAGGGACGCAAACGGCGGCGGCTATGGCCGCCGCCATTTGCGTCCCGGCTGGCCAGGAGAATTCGCGGCCAGAGGGACGGGGCGCCTCCCCCCCAACCAGAATTTCAGCCGAAGGGACGGGGCACCTCCCCCCCGGCCAGAATTTCGGTGGGGAGGAACGGAGCGCCTCCCCCCGCACCGCAAAGCAAGCTGCGGGACCAGGTAAGTGACTTTCGTCCATCCCTATTTAAAATATGTCCAAACTATTTTTACTACAGTTTATATTTCTTATCCAAGAATTTTAAAGATAACCTTTCTAGTTTAAATCCTCATATGACTAAATAAGATTATCGAATTTTGAAGTTTCTTATTGAGATTAATATACTTACCTAAATGTTTTAGCTTTCTTTGACTGTTACAGGTATGTTTTTGACACAGACATATTTCTCTGACATCATCCTGTCTCGTGAACCTTTTTTTAAAAGATATTTACAGTCTGGAGTGAGGTCTCTTGGTCACTTACCTGATAAATCATCTGGCCTAATAGCTTTATGATATTCTACTAAGTGAAAGTCATAGCTCTAAATTTAACATTGACACCTCCCTATCTGGATTCCTTTTTAATCAGTAAAAGGGTACTAATGATCTATTTCTAATGGCTTGGTACAATTGTCTCTCATCTGGCAAACTTCACAGATAAGACATTTTTATTCTTGGGTAAGAAGACTATACTGAGTGGTATTAAGCACTGGAATCTCATTTTTAATTCCAGAATTCTCTTGTAGGGCATTGACTGTAGAATTTCCTAACTGAGCAGCAGAGGTAAAATGGTGCAAATACGAAAGAGTTGCTTGATCTGCCACAATAATATGCAATTTAAAAACTGTGATGATGGGCAAAGTCCTCTTACTTCTACTCAGAACTGGTTTGGTATTTCTGAGGATCTCTCTCTCTCTCTCTCTCTTTTCCTTTTGGGGTGGAATGCCCCTGTCCCAGAAGTCTAGATTAATCTTTTGGAAAGAGCAGAATTAAGGAACATTCGGCTGACCAGTATGAACAGTTGTCTCCTCCCCCTGCCCTGCTCCAAGAATGTCCTTGGGAATTATGCTACATCATGTCCCAGTGTCATTCCCATGGAACATCGTGTCCCTAATAACAATGGAAATGCTGCCAGGCTGTTGAAGTGGCAGGTGGCAATGTGCATGTGTGTGTGTTTGGGGGGAGGTGGGAGGTTGATAAATAATAAAGAAAAGGGGAAAACCCATGACCGCCTCGTCTTTAAAGATCAGCCTACCATCATGCCACCCAATAGTTCTTCAATTCCGCCTGCCCTCCAAGTTGGCCTTATCTCCCTGCCCTCCAGTTTCACAAGGGAGAAATGGTCATGCAAATATGACAGTGTGTGCATAGGGGGATATTGGGCTCAAACTGAAACAAACAATAGAAGTGACCCAAATAAAGAATATAATCACACCAAACACACACACACACACACACACACACAGAAAGAGAGAGAGAGAGAGAGAGAGAGTTGTTTCTCCACATGTTCTGGTAATATACCAAGCAACCAAGGCGAGTTTCACTGAGAGTAAGGATTCTGCAGTGCTGGCTTCAGTTTTTGAGGGCCCTGAGACAAGACACCCTAAGACAGCCCCCTCCTTCAGTGAGTCTACCTTCTCACTATCATTCTCATCAGCTGCTCTTGCCCCTCAGCATCTTCCTCATCGTTGCTCCCACTTGCTTGCTTGGCAGGCAGAGAGCCAGGGAGCAAGCAGGCTGTGGCATCTGCTCTTCCTCCTTCTCACCATTTTCTGGGCCAGACCAAAAGGCAGGTGAACAAGCAGGTTGCAACTGTAAAGAGGAGGAGGAGGTCCAGGGGGGTCTTGCCAGTTGGCCTCTGCTGGGGTGTATTGCCCCTGCGGTAGGCTTTGAACTCTTAGTTTAGAGGTGTCAATATAGTGATAAATCAGATCTAGGTTTACTTACAAGATACTTTATTGAGTAACTTACAGCACACAGGCATACCCAATGGTTGGATCAGACAGCTTCTCTGAACCCAGAGCCATGGGTTACAATGGGTTTTATACCATACATGTTAGCAGCAAGGCAGCACAACACTAGCAAGCGCCAACTATCATTCATTCCCAGCATAGACTAGCAGTGCTTGATTCTCAGCACAGCCACCTACAGCTTGGCATAAACATAGCTTCACTTACCAGGCACATCCTGGGCCCTGATATGATACTAGCCTTCATTAGCATGGAATGTGTTGAGGCTGTGTATTGACCTTTGACTCATCTCACATGCTCAGAGGCTCACTAGCAAGGGAATTGCACCAATAATTAACTTAAGTAAGCATTATGGATCTCTAGGCCCCTCTAACACTACAGATGACTTGATAACGCTCCTGGGGCCAATACATGGGGTGTGGTCCCTTGGAAGGTGCACAACCATAACTACCTTTGTTGCTGGCCGTCAGCATCTGCACATGTGCCAGAGCAGGTTATTTTTTGTTCATATTCCATCAAATTGTGACATGTACCTGTGCAAAATGTCATTTAATATTCTGAGCCAGAGAAGAACTTCTGGGAGAAATGACACTTGGTTCACAATGCAGCTGGGTATTAGTAGCTAGAAGAAGTAACTTACCATTAGAAGAAGTAACTTACCAAGCCTGGTAATTGCAAAACTCAGTGACATCACTATTTAAAAACAGTTTAGCTATCCATGCACCCCAGTTTAAAGAATAAGCATGGCTGCAATGATGCAGAGTAGCTTGCTGATAACCTCTTCACCCATTTTATGGGCCAGGAAAGGTTTCAATATATAGAAGGGGAAGAAATGGAAGCTGTGACAGATTTTATTTTCTTGGCCTCCAAGATCACCGCAGATGGTGACTGTAGCCATGAAATTAAAAGACGCTTGCTCCTTGGGAGGAAAGCTATGGCAAACCTAGACAGCATAGTAAGAAGCAGAGACATCACCTTGCCGACAAACGTCCATCTAATCAAAGCTATGGTTTTCCCAGTAGCAACGTATGGCTGTGAGAGCTGGACTATAAGGAAGGCTGAGCGCCGAAGAATTTATGCTTTTGAACTGTGGTGCGGGAGAAGACTCTTATGAGCCCCCTGGAATGCAAGGAGGTCCAGTCAGTCAATCCTAAAGGAAATCAACCCTGACTACTCATTGGAAGAACAGATACTGAAGCTGAAACTCAAATATTTTGGCCACCTAATGCGAAGAGAAAACTCTCTGGAAAAGACCCTGATGCTGGGAGAGATTGAGGGCAAAAAAGAAGGGGATGGCAGAGGATGAGATGGCTAGATAGCATCACCAATGCAATGAATATGAACTTGAGCACGCTCCGGGAGAGAGCACAGGACAGGAAGGCCTGGTGTGCTATGGTCCATGGGGTCACGAAGAGTTGGACACGACTTAACAACAAAAGGTTTCAATGTTGACCTTCACCATACGACCTTCAGGCTTTTCTCCAATTTATCTAGGCTATCAGGAAGTGATACATCAATAGGAAAGTAGGTAATGGTGGTGCAATCAGCCCTCCCCCAAAGAAATAATAATAATTGGATCATTCTTCAATGCTCTCAGCTAGTAGCATACTGTCAAGTGCATTTTAGATCTTATGGGGGAGCTGCTGAGCATTGCCTTTAGAGAGTGGATACGTCTAGATGACCTTTTGGTACCTTTCAAGTAGGAATGGGGAAGACTTTCATTTGTCCTGCACTTTTAAGTGAATCAATGTAATTCATGCTTCTTTGACTTACATGCCAATCAAAACAAAGTGTGTGCTCCAGATGGTGCACTTCTCCAAATTTTGCAGTACAGTTGGTTCTCGGTTCAAAAAGTTGCATACAAAACTGTGTATATTAGGGAAAGCTGGGTACAATGCTGTACATCTTAGGGAAAGTTGTGTACAAAATGCCTAAGTTAGGAGAAAGTGCATTTGAAAATAAATGTGAAATTTCATGCATTATGTGTTGTTGATTTTAAACCATAAACTAATGTGGAAACTGCACAGAACATATTTATGATTGAATACATCTAAAATTGACATGGACTGGGAAAAGATTTATTTGTCCGTTCCTACATTCAAGTTTGTGATTCTACACTCTATGCTTATGAGTAGTGCTGTGCCGAAAACTACTCCCACATTTTTTTTGACCATTTTCATTCAATTTGATTTTTTAAAAAAAATGCTTTCGAAATGAAATTCAAAGGAGAAGGCATTTTGGAGAAATTCTCATGAGTTGGGTTTTGAGGTTCTTGTGCTTATTTTACTTATGAAGTGGCTTTGGAGCTTAATTTACTTATGAGGTCACCATGGAATATACAGAGATTCATTGTTAGGGGTGTATGGAGTCCCCACCATCTGCTCCGGTGGGGAATCCGTGGGGGGGAGGCGATCTGTTCCTCCCCCCCAGAATTCTCCAGAGTGGCTCTGCCCTGTGAGGATTCTGGGGGGGGGGGAAACCGGCTTGGGGACCATTTACCTTCCCTCCTGCCAGCCAGAGCCATTTACCTCCTCCCTGTCCCTGCCAATTGCCATGTCTTTTCTTTTTAAAAAAAAAAGGCAATTGGCAGGATGTGCCCATGGATTTAGACTCAAAGAGAGTCATGAATCTTGCGTCTAAGGCTGGATCTACACTTACCACCTTTTTTCACTTCCAGTGAGGTTAAACTGCCCGCCTTTCACACTAAGCAGTACCTGCCTCGAATTGGAACTGGAATTTCCCACTTCCGTGCTCCCACTTTTTAATACCCTAATATCCCGGTATTTCCCCTTAATGTGCTCTGATTTTCCACCTTCGCTTCACAACTTCGCATCTTTGAAGATCATGCCTGAATTAGAAAAAAAAAAAAAACATCGTGGAGAAGCCCCAATTCTTCGAGGATAATGCCTTAATTAAAAAAAACAAAATCTGGAGCAGGGGAAGGAGGGGGTAAAAGTTAGCCTCATTTGAAGGGATAGAACAACCCCCTGCTCAGTGCTGGAAGCCTGATTCCCAGGCGGTTGCCCATCCAACTACTGACCGGGGCCGGCCCCGCTTAGCTTCCGAGATCAGACAAGCGCGTGCAGGAAAACTGCAGGAAAACAGCACAGCGCTCGAGTGTGAACCGAGCTTGCACATTCAATGAAGCACTGCAACAGGGAAAATGGGTGAGTGTGAATAATCATGTTTTAATGTGAGAGCGTTTAACCCGACGGGACACCAAATTCATTGCGATGGCGGGTGCAATGTAGATCGGCCCTGAGTCTATGTGTCCATAGGCTTATATGCAAGATTCACAGCTCTATTTTGCATATAATTCTATGGGCATATCCTGCCGAACGCCATTTTTTATTTTAAAAAATAATAAATGGAGATCAGCAGGATGTGCCCATAGAAAAGACACGGCAATCAGCAGGGACAGGGAGGAGGTGAACGGCTCTGGCTGGCAAGAAGCAGCCGAGTGCCGTTCTGCCTCCAGTCCTCCTAGAGAGGAGGTAAGTGGTCCCGATCTGCTGCGGATTCCAAAGAATCCAGCCTCATTTGAATCTGCAGCAGATTTCTCTGACATCCCTATTCATTGTACAATAATCTTCCCATGGGGCTTTTTCAATTCAGGAGCAACAGGTGGCCTGGGAGGCTGCAGAGCAATGGAAGGATGTGTAATAGAGAGAGAAAACACAGACAGCACCCTCGGCTACCTTGTAGTGATTAGGGAAGCTCAAAAACCAAAAGAAATTCAAAGTTCTGCCTCAGAAAAGTGGAAGCCTCAACACAGTTGATGCTGTTGCCACCTACAGAAACAGTGCAGTAAACCAAAAACCCTAGGAAAAAAAGAAAGAACCTGTGCTACAACCCCTGCCAGTAGTGAATCCTATCTGTGAGAAACTGTGGGAGAATTTCTCCTCCCCTGGAGAAATTTGGTGAAATTGTCCCCCCCCCCATTTCTTTACCCACAAGTAGGCTGGAGAATTTTGAGAGGCCAATTTGTGCACAGCTGTACTTATGAGGCATACAAGCTTCTATTATTATAGTTTTGTAGTATAATTATAATGTAATTATGAAGATAATTCACTAGTAGTCCCTGGTTGGCTGATGCCCCTGACAGAATATTTGTACAGCTAGATCCGTGTGCTTCATGGGTAGCAGCAATCAACACTGTGCAAATTCCACAAGTCAAATTTGAATCCATGGTAGGGACATCAACATACCCATGGAGAGTGGGAAGCAAAGTTTAATGAATCGGAATAAAAAATACATATAAATGCTAATGTAGAGAAAACTGAAACAGTTTGTGGGGTTCCTACTCTTTCAATGCTGTACATTAGAGGGACTTTGCATGAGAGCACAGAATGTTTTCTTTACAAAGATGAAAGTGGAAGTTCTTCTTTGTAGGATCATTCAGGGATGTCAGAGAATTGTCTGTTGGTTTAATTGCAAATGACAGACAGTGAGCAATTTACCGGAAGGTAAGTTTAAATGTCAGTTGTTGGTAAACCTTAAGCTAGCCAGAGGCATCAATGTCTTACCTCCCTATGGCAGAAAGGCAACGTAACATATTATTTTAAAATCAAGAATTCCGACAATTTGAGGGGAAGGGTGTGGAAAGTGCACCTTGTACCCCATGAAAGGAATTTGGAGCAAGCAGTAACAATAGCAATGATTACCAAAGACCTACGCCCATGCAGGAACAGAAGCCACATTTGGAACATTATCCATTGTGGTTTGATTTGTTTTTACCAAGATTTCTCTCCTGCCTTAGCTCCCGACCTGGGGGAAATGTTCTATTCTATATGTGTCTTTATTTCACAAGGGTATCAGCAAAGTTTTGTGTTATGTTGCCATTAGCCCTGGCATAGCAAATGACTGGTGTACTTGGAAGATAGCATTACTTTGCAAGAGCACGTAACATGTCACGTCAGTATGCAGTTGTTAGCTGAACACACATTCAGTCTTGGTCTGAAGTCAGATACACACTCAGTTAGTCAAATATACATAATCTAGTAAGGGGCCTTAGCTCAGGGAGAGGGTGTAGCTTAGTAGTAGAGCACCTGCTTTGCATGCAGAAGGTCTAAGTTAAATCCCCAGGATCTTCAGGTAGAGCTAGGAAATCTCCTTCCTGAAACCTGGGAGAGCCACTGACAATCAATGTGGACAATACTGGACTAGATGGACCAATGGCCTGACAGTATATGGCACAGTGCTATGTTCCTGTGGTTTGACATGAGAAATAGAAGGAAGCATGGACCCATGGTTGAAAATGTCTTGCAGTCATAAAGCAAAGAAATGATGCAGAAAGCTTATGGGCAATGAACAATGAACATGAGATTGAACATGAGAGCAGAACACAACTGCTGAGAGAATGGGGAAGAGTGGGAGGAATCAAGCAGGAAAGAAAAAAAGCAGTGTTCCTTTGAACAGAGCAAAGCAAATATCCCAGCACATTTCGGTATTACAGGCGAAATGAAGCTCACATGGGACTTGGGAGCAATAGATGGATATGTTTTATTTAGGTCAAAATAAAACAATTGAGTTTTCAAAGAAGCTCAAGCAGCCGGAGAGGCTGCAAGAATGGAAATGGAGGGGATAGTAAAAAAAAGAGCACACACACCCCTCGGCCACCTCCTTACAGTAAGGTAAGCACTGAAGCCCTGCATCCTGAGAAATGTCTCCGAAATTCTCAGCAACCCGACAGAAGAGGCAGAAAAATGACTGCCTCTTTCGCAGGTAAACAAAGAGGCTGCGAAAGGGCAGGTGGGATTTTGGCATAGCCACCATCCAGTACAGCTCCCATGCTAGCAGGACCTACCACTGGCACAGTGGGAACCTAGCGCCTCCTGGAACAATTGGAAACGATTATGTGCTGAGTGAAGAAGTACTTCCTTTTATCTGTCCTGAATCTCCCAGCATTCAATATCAAGGAGTGACCACATGATATTCTAATTATTCTAATATTATGAGAGAGAGAGAGAGAGAGAGAGAGAGATTGAGAAAGAAACATCTCCCTATCCATTTTCTCCACACTATGCATAACTGTATACATCTCTACTATGTCTATCCCTTGCTTGCCTTTTTCCTAAGTTAAAAAGCCATAAACAATGTAACCTTTCCACATAGGGGTTGGTTGGTTGGTTGGTTATTTATTTATTTATTTCATTTATAAACTACCCAATAGCCAAAGCTCTCTGGGTGGTTTATAAAAGATGAAAACCTTAAAACTACAATGGGGTGCCTTGATCATTTTGCTTGCCTCTTTCTGCTGCTTTCCCAGCTCTACAATTAGGGATGTACGGGCTGTGTAAAATCCGTTCCGTCTATGTTTTGCGGATTGTCAGGTTCCTTTCATTCCATCATCTGCCCACAGACGGATGCGAATTTTTTTTCGTCATGCAAAAACCCCCGAAAATATTTACATAAGTATTTACATAATTTACCCCAGTACATAACATTTAGTGTATTGTCCCCTATTCCATTCTATGTTTCCTTGGCAGAAACTTATGTATTTTTCTACAGATTCATATGTGTAAATTTTGGGAAAGTAAAAAAATCATCTGAAAGCCCACGGACTCCGCAGGGCCTGAGGGGGTCGCTCCGCAGCAGATTCCACCAGTCGGATTCTTAGAAATCCAAGCTTATTTTAATCCGTCTCAAATTTCTCCAGCATCCCTATCTACAACATTATTTTTAAACTGGGGTGAGCAAAACTGTAGACAGCATTCCAACAGCAATTGCACCATAGATTTATATAAGGGCATTAAGATATTGGCAGCTTTATTTTCAATCCCTTTCATAATGCTCCCCAGCATGGAATTTGCCTCCTTCAGAGCAGCTGCATGCTGGGTTGATATTTTCACTGGGCTATCCATCACAACACCAAGTTACCTTTGCTAGTCAGTTGCCACCAGCTCAGTCCCCATCACTGTAAATGTCAACTTAGGTTAAATTATTGTTTTTAACTATCTTGAATGTGGGAAAGGTCCAGAGGACCTTTTCTTTTTCCACCCCTTGGTTGTGGAATGACCTGCCGGTTAAAATGTGCCTGCTGGCCTCTTAGAATGTTTTTAAGTGGCAATAGAAGACTGTATTATTCTGGCAGGCCTTCCCTTTTTAGAATTCTTATTCCTTTTCTCTGATTGCTATATACTGCTTTTATGCTGTCTTGTTCTTATTGTTGATTTTCTTGTTAAATTTGTTTTTAACTTTGTATGCTGCCTAGAGTATTTTGTATATAGGCAGGATATAAATTTAATAAATAAAATATGATAAAAATATATAAATTACTAAACCAATTACTTTATATGTTCCTAACTTGGGGAAAAGCTGTTGAAAATGAATTTTCATCGAGGCTGGCTTTTTCTGGTGGAGCCCTTTATACATCCCTGCCATTGTCACTGCTACTCAGGGCCACTTCCCCACTCACACTATGTTTCGTAGCCAGGCACAAATTCTGGAGTACAAAATGCTAGGGGTGCACGAAACCCACTTACCTGGTCTCGCAGCTTTTCGCGGTGGGGGGGAGGCGCTTCGCTGCTCTCCCCCCGAAGTTCAGGCCGCGGGGGGGGGCTTCCCGCCTCGCCCGGCTGAAATTCAGACTGGGGGGGAGGCTTCCCGCCTTGCCCAGCCGAAATTCAGGCCGGGGAGGAGGCGCCTCGCCGCGAAATTAAAAGTTAAAAAAAAAAAACACCCCTGTGATAGGCTACGTGACGATTAACGTAGCCTATCACGGCTAGATCTGCAAAGTCAGCCATGATAGGCTACATAAATCATCACGTAGCCATTCACGGGTGACTTAAAAAAAAAAAGTGCGTACGCAAATGGCAGCCCCCATAGGGAGCCGCCATTCGCGTTCCTTATTTGGTCGCTGTAGTCTACGTAAATCTTTACGTAGACTACGGCGAAAATAAGGGCAACGCAAATAGCATTGCCCTTATTTTCGCCGTAGTCTACATAATCTTTACGTAGACTACAGCGACCAAATAAGGAACGGGAATGGCGGCTCCCTATGGGGGCCGCCATTATCCGTACATGCTTTTTTTTTTTTTTTAAATGCTTACAAGAATTTTTATGTCTCTGAGTGTCTTGGAAATAAATACTCAGGAACTGTGGTATGTTTAAAATAGGAAGCAAAAGCTTCTGATTGTCTCCTCATTGGCCTGAAAGAAAATGAGAAGGGGAGAGGTGAGCATGCCAGTCTGAGGCTTGCCACAACTCACTCACATAATGGGAAGTCAATTGGAAGTCATAGATTCCATTATGTCTAAACCAAGTCAGGTGTCATTATTATTTTGTATTATGGATTTTCAAAATTGTATTCATAGCCTATCACTCTTGCATAGGGCTCCCAGTGGGACCCCATTTGGAGGGTTGATCAGGTCCACACCTGTTTAGGATGCAATCTTATAGTATGCAGAGTGGGAGGAAAGGCAGAGGCCTCCATGCTTTTTCCACTCTGCATTTTGGCTAGGTGGGCTTTTTCAGCCATGTAGGTGGGGTGTGTCACAGTAGGAGTGAAAGATCTGGGGACGCTTCAGGATACATCATATTCTGGCTTCACCAGTCCCCTCACCACCCACTGGCACATCCCCTT
Source organism: Heloderma suspectum (assembly GCF_057233095.1). NCBI lineage: Eukaryota > Metazoa > Chordata > Lepidosauria > Squamata > Helodermatidae > Heloderma > Heloderma suspectum. The sequence continues at coordinate 313,647,074 of NC_139459.1, forward strand.
TACCCCCTCTCTGAGGTCGCCAGCCTGGTTCTCTCTGTGCCAGCTGCAAGGGGGACGGGAGCGCAGATTCTTGGATGTGTGGTCGGAACACTATCTCTGACCTTAGATCCAGGAATCTGAATTATCCTATAGCCCCCGGCCCCCGGCTCTTTCTAGGGGACATAGAATTTCTCCCTTAACTTCTAAAGCTCCTGGGATATCAGCTAGGTTCATTATTATGGATTTTTAAATAATGGTTTGCCCTCTTTGATTACCTCAAGGCATTAACAATTTAATTCCATTTTTCTACTGCTCAAAACAGAACTGAAAAAAAATGATATGACAACAATAGCAGTAGTATGCTCCAAGAGATTTTTAAACATGTATTTTCTTCCCAAACAACTCAAGGCAACACATCCTTTTCGAATTCAGTCATCAGCATTCCATGGAACTGTCACAATATGTTGTCTTTCTTAAGTTCCCCACCAGTGCGTTGTGCTTAGTAAACTGGATAACCATCTGCTCTTTCTGTAGTCCGATTAGTCCCAGCTTCATGTTGGAAGATGCAAAGCACTGAAACTTGTGAATTATGCATGTGTTCTGTAAACACAAAGCAAAAAAGACAATTTGTATGCTTACAAGAATTTTTATGTCTCTGAGTGTCTTGGAAAAAAATACTCAGGCATAATATTATTTACTTATCTTAGTTATGTAGCATTACAGATGGGCTAGGGAGAGAGAGAGCAGGCATTTGCTTCCAGTTCCAAGAAACCGGGGAGAAGCCATTCAATGTGGCAGAAATTAAAGCCAGGAAGAGAGAAGAGCAAACAGAGCATTCAAGGTAAACATCTATTTCAATGCATTTTAGGTTGGTTGACATGTTACGGCTGCCATGTGGAGACCATTATTAAAATTGCTCAATTTGGCTGATACTATCCCATAGCAAGTTCACCGTGTATAAAATAGGGGTGAAGGAGAAATCTGTTTGGTTCACATTTGATACAAACTGACCGAATTCACTCCAGCCAAACTAATATGTGAATCAAAACAAAACAATCATTTGGTTATCAAATTTTTCCAAATTTTGCAATGTAGTTCTCCAGAAAAAAAGTGTACCAAACTGCCTCCACGTGGATGCTTTATGTACAGAAATGTCTGTCTTGAGGCCACCCCCTTCCTCAGATGATCAGTCAAAAATCCTGCTATTTTATTCAATGCTAATTGATACAGGAGAAGAAGAGGTGTAGCCCTGACTGCAGCATCTTGCTTGCGGTCCCTTGGGAGCAGCATTTTGCTATGAAGGGTGGCAGAAAGGCAGCCTTCACCAACCTGGTGTCCTCCAGGGGTTTGATCCAGGATCTATCTTCCATGAGAAGAAGAGATCTTCAGAAACTCACCCCATTTGGTAGGCTCTCTTGACCCTGTGTGACATTTACAGGAGGCTGGAGGGGTTGCCATTGGAAAGAGGGGATGGGGAAGTCCACTTTTGCAAGTGCAGTCAATCCAGTATAAATCTGGATCCACCCCCAGATGTTTTGGACTTCACTTCCCACCAGACCTAACCAGCCTGGCCAATGGTCAGGAATGCTAGGAGTTATAGTTTAAAACATCGGCAGGGCACCAGACTGCGGAAGGGCATGCTAAGCTGTGTTGAAAGTTAACATGTGAAGAGAGAAAAGGAAGCCTTAAACAGTGAGCTGCTAGTTCTTCTAACTTTCTATAATATTCACAAATGGTGTCTTTTCAGTACCACTGGGATCCATTTTTAATTTGATTTTTAATTTAACATTTGGCCTTAAAAACAGTTCTGGGGCCCCTGTTTGGGGCTGGGTCTAGATTAGTCTTTCCTCACTTGGTGCCCTCCAGAAGTACAACTGCCACCATTCCTGACCATCAGCCCTGCTGGCTTGGTTTGATGGAAAGTGAAGTCCAAAACACCTGGGGGGCACCAGGTTGGGGGAGGCTGGACTAGATAAGGCACTGAGTCATTTTCTATGTCTCTGAATCTAAGATGGATAGAACTTTCCATCACGTATAGGGATGGCAGAGAATTCCGCCACGGATCTCGGTAAGGCCAAATGCCAGTGCATTCGGCCCCCCAAAATCTGTGGCAGAATGGCCTGCAACCCTCCGCCCCCTGCGGATCCCCCCCTGGGACGAGACTTACCTGGGGCGGATCTTCTGGGCGGTGGTGGCTGCGGCGGCGGCTGCGGCGGCTGGTCTTCCGACCGGCTGCCGCCACCACCATTTGCAGACTTGTGGGTTTTGTTTTTTTCCCCCAAGACGTGATAGGTTACATAAATATTTACGTAGCCTATCAAGGCTGGGTAAAACAAAAAACAAAAAAACCCGCGTACGCAAATGGCTGCGGCTACGGAATCCTCGACGGGGGGGGAGGCGCTCCGTTCCTTACCCCCGGAATCCTCGATGGCCAGCTGTGCTCCACAGCGGCTCCGCGGAGCAGCCGGCCAGGGCCAGGCCAGAGCCGTCCGCAGCCAGATTTCCGGCCACGGAGGGCTCTGGGTAAAACAAACAAAAAACAAAAAAAAACACCCTGCGTACGCAAATGGCGGCGGCTACGGCCGCCGCCATTTGCATTCCTTATTTTTGGTGTCCTAGTCTACGTAAATATTTATGTAGACTAAGATGGCGAAAATAAGGGGAACGCAAATAGCGTAGCGGGCGCTATTTGTGTCCCTTTTTGATTCGCCGTTTTAGCCTACATAAATATTTACGTAGGCTAAAACGGCGAATCAAAAAGGGACGCAAATAGCGGCCGCTACGCTATTTGCGTTCCCCTTTATTTTCGCTGTCATAATCTAAGTAAATATTTACGTAGACTAAGACAGCCAAAAATAAGGAACGCAAATAGCGGTGGCCGTAGCTGCCACCGTTTGCGTACGCGGTTTTGTTTTTTTGTTTTTTTACCCAGATTACCTCCTCAGCCAGAAATCTGGCTGCAGAGGGCTCTGGCCTGGGCCTGGCCAGCTGCTCCGCAGAGCCGCTGCGGAGCACAGCCGGCCATCAAGGATTCCGGGGGGGAGGAACGGAGCACCTCCCCCCTTGTTGAGGATTCCGGCGGGAGGGACGGAACGCCCCCCCCCAAACTTAATCCATGGAAGGGTAAGTACATTTCGTACATCCCTAACGTACAAACAGCACCCAACAATATTTATTTATTTACAATATTTGTATACCACTCCATATCTAAAACAGATTTCAGAGCAGTGTACACAAAAGATATAACAGTAAAAGAATAAAACGATGAGAACACCACCTTAAAATCATGCTTAAAAAACCCCCCACACAGAATGCCAGTAGAAACTGTAATTGGTCAATTAAGGAATGCCTCCTGAAGCAGTGCTGTTTTCGGGAGGTGCTGGAAACAACACAGTGTTGGTGCCTGCCTGACCTCCAGGGTAAGGGATTTCCAAGGAAAGGGGGCCACCACATTGAAGGTTCTTCTCCTGGTGGACTCCAATCAGGCCATAGGTCCATGTGGAGCTACTAGGAGCAAGCCCTCCAATGACCTAAGTGACTGGGCAGGTTGGTAAGGGAGAAGGTGCTCTCTCAGGTATCCTGGTCATCTGCATTTACTTATTATCTGCATTTATTTATCATTCTTTTACTCACAGAGATGCTGTGTTTAACATATCAACTCCTGAATGTGGAAGTAAAGGGTTGTTGTTTTCTGGATCTTCAGAAGGGAGAACTGTTGGGAAAAATATATATATAAGGGACAGAGAATCCCTGTGTACAATTACACACACAACTGGATAAGGGGGAGGAAATGAAGGCAGCTTCCAGGAAGAGATTATATGCAGTCATGACATTTAGGAATAAGATATAAGATATCTGAATTTTTAGACATTATCAAGATGGTCAAGTATTTCGGAGCCACATCTATCAAAATTTGGTTTGGGTTTTTTTGGCACTGCTAAGCAGGTAACTTTATAGGTTAAGAGATCAATATACTTCTTCATAGGAGGTCATTGATGATTATTGAAATCTCTGTGTAATAGGATATGGACATAAAAAAAATTCAGTGTACTGGCTTGCGGGTGCATAGGGGGGAGAAATGACGAGACAACACAAATAGAGTTGGGATAAAACTGGGCCACATTTATTGACATATTACAATCTGCGAAGGAAGCACCGGCGGGCACATAGAAAACAAGTAATCATGACAGGTATAGAGTGAGGCATTCGTCGTCTGAGGCATGGCGTCTACTGTAGCCACCCTGCAGATCGATCCACCCAATTCTCGGCTGGGAGACCTTCCCCTGTCACCGCCCCTCGAGCCACGGAACCCGAGTGGGTGAGGAGGGTCAACCTCAGAGCCTTATCTCCCAACTCGGGGCCACAAAACCCGGAGCCAAGAGCCTCGGGCCTTACCAGTCACCTGAAACGGTGCACACGAATGCTCACCTGTCCTCTCCCCCAGTGGAGTGCCCACCCAGAACCGCCACAGGAGGGCGACAAGCCTCTGCTTAGTCACCCTCCCCCCAACCTACGCGGCAAAACACTCCATGATGCCCCTTCGCAGATACTCCAACAAGAAAACATTGCCTAGGTCAGAGATGACCACCATCTTCAGGGATCACAACCGTCATTCCATGCCCCTCTCGGCAGAAGGATGGACCCAATGATGGCAATTCTGGGCCAGCGACACTGAATCAGCTGTAAATCTCAGGCTTGAAGAATCAGGGCCTTGCCCTTCAGCAGGCATAAATCGTTCCCTCCATGTGCAGAACCAGAATCTGTGGGGAAACCTTCACCAGCCCTTGCTGGAAGAATGTGGACAGGAGGCACACCAACACATGCCACGTCTGCACAACCACTGGATGGTGGCACACCAGCTGAGCCCCAGCTAGGCTCCGCCACATGAGGAGGCACTCTGACTAGCCCAGAGAACCATGCTGTGCCCCCAGATGAGCACGCATACCGGTTCCCTCGCATTCTGGACATCTGAAAGAACAAGAGACAAACATGTGAACACCAGCGTCCTCATGTCCAAAAAGGCCCAGCAGGGGCCTTGCGGAGGCCCAATACGCCTTGGAGCTCCACCTGCCGCCAGCCTGCACATTGTCTGATGTGAGCCCAAGAGACACGGCGCAAGCCCAACACCTTGAAGGCCACAGAGTGACTACCCAGAATTGATGTTTGGTCAGGGGAGAGGAGTCACTAAGGCAGAAGAAAGGGCTGGGGAGACTCCTCCAGACCTAGAGAAAAGGCCCCCAGGGTGGTGACCGGACAAAGGTCCAGCACCCTGGCTGGGAACAGCAATGCGCTAACCCTACTCCCGACCTGGTCGGTTTTGGACTTCCTCAGCGGAATAAAGACCACCTGCTGGGGAAATTGCACATAACTAAACTGCCAAGCCTCGTGTGGTGAGGTAACCAAAGGCCACAGAGCCCGTAAACCCAGCAGAAGGGGTCTGGAGTCTGGAGGCACCAGGGATCCCCGAGACCAACCCTGGAGCACCTGCCAGACCAGGAAGTCAACAGTGTTGTCGGCCACACCCTTCATCTTTAGCCCAGAAGGCCAGTGCAGTAAGTCTGCCCCAATAGTCTGGGCAGTCCCTTTCATGGGCTTTTGAAAATTGATCATAGTCCTGAATCAGTTCCAGCTGAACAGGATGCTGAGGCCTTTGCTTGGGAAGAAGCTGAAGCCAAAACTATAGTTACTCTAGCAGGATACCCTATGGGTAGGGTAAGAGAAGAGCAAAAGAGCCTAGACTAGATCTTACTTAAAGGCCAGGATTGGACACATCTCCTGTACTGCCATAGCACTGGGCATAGTACAGGAAGCTGAATAATAAGAAAAACTCCTGCTATACATATAAGCCCAAACAGCTCCCATCAACTGCCACAGAGAAAATCTTAACAATTTGTCATCTACTCTCCAAGACTGTCTCCATTCAAAAGTCACCAGGGGGAGCAATGCGAGGTAAGTTAGAAGCCGCACAATGAAACACCAAATGAATATTAGGACCTGCGTGTAGCACTCTAAATGTTTGTTAACCATTCTGCTACTTAATGCTGAAGCATAGCACAGCAAACCTCTAAGTTTTTAAAAGAAGCTGGTTGACTTTTATTTTCTGATTAACACATGGGCTTATAAATATCCAATTCAAAGATCAGGGGAAAAATTAACAACAGGAATTAGATGCTGGGTACAGCTAAAACTGGAAGACATCAGCTTTTGCCACCCTCGAGGTGATGCCACCCTGGCTTCAACACTGGCACACCAAGTTGGTGTTCTGAGCTTTCCCTGGCCTGTCCACCTTGAAGGTGGACTGAGGGGCCTGTGATTGTTCCAACCCATTGCCCCTGGTCAGCAACCAGTGAGGCAAATTCTGCTAACCACACCCTCTGAAGCTGGCAATGATATAAGTTGGGTTAGCAGCCCATTACCTTCTAGGAGGTGCTCCAAACGCATGCCGCATCTGCCAATCACTGAATGGTGGCATACCGGCTAAGCCCAAGCTGGGATCCACTGCTTGAGGAGGCCCTCCGACGGGCACAGAAAACCATGTTGCGCTCACAGTCGAACACCCGCACCGGTTCACAAACACTCCAACCAAGCACATTCCTCCAGTAAAGTTGAGGAAGCAAGCTGGACCGATGATCATTATAGCTGGCAAATTGTGCCGCATGATCTGGGAAAGGTCCTTGCCTTTCCCACCCACACAGGTTGTTCCCTCCTAGATGCAGCACTGGAACCTGCAGGGGAACATGCACCAACCCATAATGGAACGGAGTGGGAAGAAAGCACTCTCGCTACAAGCTGCGCCGGTCAATCCACGAAAACATGCACCATGGAACAGGCTGCTCAGGGAGCTGCAGCTTGACGTATATGCGCTATGACCAGCTCGAAACAACATGCTGTGTCCGGACATGAGAATGCGTGCGCACGGGTTGATGTCCAATACATTGATCAAAGAAAATAAATAAATAAATAACTGTAAGGACAAGAAAAGAGATGCCGAGCAGTAAAGTCCACACTTTAGGAATGGACACAAGACCATAACTGTAAATTACCGGGAGGGCTACAACTGTTGCAGCTGAATGAGAGAGCAACACCCCAGGGCTCCCTGTCAACCCAGGTACAGAAGGCTCTTGTCCTGTGAGACATGAACCGCAGTATGGCTTACACTACTTAAATACACAACACTCAACGAGAGCCTCTTAGCGTGGTTTCTGGAATTTCCAGCGTCCGGGTATTAGATGAAACATTGGCACTGGTGCTCAGCCTGCCGTTTGTATGCCTCATGAGAAAAACAGGCATTACGCAGGAAGTGTGTTGCAAATTCAATACTACTACCCGATCCATAAGGATCGGATTGCGGGAGGACTGTGGTTTAATAACCTGAATGGAGGCCTGCCCCTCACACACAAGGAATTTAAGAATGGATGTAAAGCCTTGAATCAGCCTGCATGGGCAATGCTGTGTATAAGAGAATTTTGAAAAACGGGATTTCAAGATATCATAGGGCAGCCCTTGGGCATGGCACCACGCACCAGATGATCCTATACATTGACCCTAACAGGGTAGTGTTTCATACCTCCTGTGTCACTGCACAGTTGTAACCTTAATAAATTTAACCAGTTAGCTGAATTGGCACAGACTCCTGCCACTGACTGTGGAGTAAACAAAAAAGGGGGGGGGCAACCTTGTTTAGCTTCAGCAAAGCAGAAGCTACCTGTTCCTCCCGAGCATGCCCTTGGAGTGAATGCTAAAGCTCCTGCCTTGCAAGATGAACAAAGAACAACTCTTACCATCATCAACCCAGTGAGGTGGGTTACACAGAGAGCCAGGGATTGGCCTAAGTCACACAGTGAGCTTTACGGCCAATTGGGGACTAGAACCCATATCTCCAAGTCCCATTATGGCACTTTAACCACTGCACCAAGCTGGTACTCTAAGCTGCCAGGGAGGAGTGAAAACAGGAGAACCCCAAACCCACATAGGTACCAGTCTTCCCTCGCGGGGGTTGGCAATGGCTCTACCAGGGGCATGAGTCAAGATTCTCACCACGCCCTACCCAGGGAAGCTGGGTATCAAGCCCCAGACTTTGTTAAAAATAAGGGGGCTCTGTGATATGCTCAAAGGCCCGAGTCTGAAACTTAGGCAAAGCGGAGGGCCTTCCCCCTTCCCCCCTGCTCACTTTTCTTCACATTTCCTTTTGTCCCTTTTCCTCCCTGTCTATGGACCTTGCACTCCGACCTGAAAATTAAGACCACAATTCGAAGCTGCCTCCCTGCGGAAAGGAGACCTTCTATGTGGGTGGGAATGGATGGAAACAACCCTTTGAATTGTAGAGGGGGATCTATGTCTTCACCTCCCCACCCAAACACAACTTCCCCTGCAGCAATGGGGCCAAATGCACATGTCCCCATTCCTTCCTATGAGGTTGAGAAAGGAAGAAATCTGCTCACAGTACATAGCCCTGATATTATGTATTCATTTGGCCAAATAAAAGAAAGCCCTTATCTCTTCTTCCAGAGATCGTCTAAAAGATCTCTCTGGAAGAGAGGGAGAGACTAATAACAAACAAAATACGTGGACTTCCCATGCAGAAAATAAGGCCACCAAAAATCATAGAATCATAGGGTTGGAAGGGGCCTACAAAACCATTGGGACCAGCCCCCTGCTAAATGTGGGAAGCCTGATTCCCATGTGGTCACCCAGCCAAGTCCAAACCTGGGCTGACCCCGCTTAGCTTCTGAGATCAGGAAAGATCGGGCACATCCAGCCCTTTGACTGATTGCTTGGAGGTGTGGGGAAAGAACTCTGCTGCATGCTTATTATTATTATTATTATTATTATTATTATTATTGCACTGCAGGCCATTCAGGAGGCATGGGCGAACCCCCCCCCCCTCTGGGCTGGCAAGGCCGCTCTGCTACCACCCACAGCAAAGGCAATTCAGGCTGCTTCGTAGCACTGAAAACTCCCCTTCCCTCTGCAGGGGCGGCAAGGCCACTTAGCTGCTGCCCACTGAAATCCCCAGCCCTAAGGGCCTCACTGGAGGTGCAGGAAGCGCCCATAGCGCAGCAAGGCCATGCTACTCAGGGGTGATTGCTAGCTGGTAGGCCGACCTGCTATATTGGCCAAACAGGCCACACTACCCGCAAAAAGGGAAGAACCCTCAGGGAATGAACCCCCGTTGGCTGCAGCCACTCCAGGGTGCGGGGGGGGGGAAATTCCCCCAAGAAAGGCAGCAATACAGGGGCCTCAGTCAGCGGCAAATGGGCTGCTCTGAGGTGCAGGAAAAAGCCTGCGAAAAGGCGGCAATTCGGGTGAGGCGGGAGAAAACTCCCCCCTCCTCCAGTTGGAGCGGGAGGCTGTCGTTGCCACCGAGAAAGGTGGCAATTCCAGGCTGCTTGGGGCGAGGGAAAACTCCCTCGTTGGGGAAATGGGGCTCCACAGAAGGCGCAGGAAGCCCGGAGGGAGCAAGCTTGTGAAAATCCCACTGCTGGGCCGGCAAGGCAGCGCTGCAGCCGCCCGCTGCAAAGCACAGCAGAATCCGGGCCATACGGGGCATGGGAAACTCCCCCCCCCCTCGATAGGCATGGCGAGGGCCTGCAGTCAGCGGCCCTAGGGGCAAGCGGTGGGGATGCAGGGAACTACTCCCTCCCCCCACTTGAGAGTGATGGCCCCATGAGGTCCGGGGAAAAACAAACACAAACAAACAAAAACAGCCCGCCCTAAGAGTGGCTGGCACCCTCCTGTGGCTCGCTGGAGCCCTCACTGCCGAGCACCGTGGCTTCCTCCACAACGCTCACCGCCTCCTCCTCGACGCTGTTGCCGCTGCTGCTGCTGCTGCTGCGAGAATGAATCCTGGCCGGCCGGCCCTCGTGCTCGCGCTCCCTCGCGCGCTAATAAGCGGCGGCAGCACACGGACAGAGAAGAGTCTAGACAGAGCGGCACGGAAGGCGAGCCAAGGGCCCGCGCGCGTGAAGTCAGCCCTCGCTCTCCTCGCCCCCATCCTGAGTCGCATGCGCTCTTCGCTCCGCTCTCCTTAGCCAGAAGAGCCAGAATGAATGAGGAAAGGGGGCGGGGAGGCCTAAATATCGGCCAGCTCAGCCCCCACCCCACCTGGATGTCAGGAGCGAGGGCGAATGGCCCTCGATCTTGTCCCGCCCTTCCCCCCCAACCCGCAACATCCCCCCCCCCCACGGCCAGGCAAGCCGGACGTGGGGTGAGGGGACTTCTGTTCCTGCCTGCCACCATTAGATTGCTCCATTAACTTTGCTATTTCTTCTGTGAAAGATGTGATCTCAATCTTTTATTGCCCCCTCTCAAAAACTATTTAATAACACAATTGGAGAGAACATGCCACTTTGGAATGGAAATTGATTCCGGTGAATGTGATAATAAAAATTACACTGGATAAACTGTGCAACCTAGGCTTTTGCTCTCACAGCAGCAAGAAATGAAATATCAGAATCCTTAGTGGAATGTGATTTTGGGGTGGGGGGAGAATTCTGCTAGAGACAGAGCATATAGCATTAATGGGTGAGTTCATCTTCCTTAATTTTCATTTCTACCACATTAGCCCAAAGTTTTCAACACAAATACTTGCCTTCCTGAGAAATATTAACAGAAGTATAGCCCCTCCCCCCAATTAAACTGAAGTGACACAAAACCCTACTTAACAGTTGCTTTACTATGGCACATTACATAATGGTAGGATGGGAACACCATAGCATACTAAAAATTTCAGTGTGTTAAGTCACCTGTACTGTTTATGAGTATTTGCCAATATCTTCACAATCAGTGTAAGGGCAATTATCCAGCTTCTTCAGGACCCAAGTCTTCACCAGGTCCTGAATCTGGACCTAATTGATGTCAGGAAGACAACAGTAAGGTAGGGCAGGCCATGTAGTACTCCTTGACTCCTAAAGACGTTTCCAGGTTACCCTGAAAGTAACTCAATATAGAGAAAAAGTAGAATGGCTAAAATATGTTGGGAGCTTCCAAAGGAAGGAAGGAAGGAGGGAGGGAAGGAAGGTGGGGAAGGGCATGTGTTGATTCTAGAACAATTAACTCTGGAACCAACTCTATACAACCCTGTTGTAAAATTTAACACGAGAGAGATATGCATTATTGGTTTTTTAAGCACATTTTCATCTCTGTCTCTCCCCCCCACACTCTCTCTCTCTGTTTAAATGAAATTAAATTATGATGAGTACATATTTTAAGTATTATGTTTCCCCTTATATCACATAGGTCCACCACAAAATAAGAGCCACAAAATATCCCTCTACTTGCCACCATGTTGAACAAGTTTGATTTCCCGTCAGAAAAATAATACTGTTTGTATCATCCATGTTTGGATTTTTCACCCCTCATCTGGGCAGTGAATGGTGAAAACAAATCTATTTGCCTTCTGCTTTCCTAGCATCCAGCTTTTTCCAGCAATGCCTCAACAGCAACCAACAAACACCCAAGTCAGGGTGATTCATTGGATCAATAATTCTTGAGGCTGTACCTAAAAGGCAAAAAAAAAAAAAATGTGATAGGACTTGGCAGAAGAATAATGATTGTAATGTTCAGCAAAATGGTTATTGATGCTTAGAGAAAGGACATTCTGAGGAGGGGTTGAGGAGAGCATGGCAAATATGCACCATTTTACCTTTGATTGCTTACTTCATCAAAACAGTTTTTGATGGGTATTGTTGTGTATTGTGTATTGTTGTACAAATATCACAATTAATACCAATTAAGACATATTTGTCTTAATTTATTTGTTTGCTCTACCTCCATTTGGCCTCCAGAATTCTCATTATATTGAAATGGTGTATTGATCAAAGAAGGAAGTAAGAAATTGGTAAGTCAGAGGAAAAGCAGTAACTGAGCCTTGCTAAATACCTGATTGATTCGGATAGCATTTTTACAGTTAGAGTACAGAGGTTTGCTGTCTTCTTCTCTTTCTTCTTCCTTAACAGGAACTCTCCTTTCTTCTCTGTTAAAGATACAACCCTTCCCTTTCAGCCACATTTTCTCTATCTGTACTCTACCATCCAAAACACTGGATCAATCGGGCAGCCCTTCCAAATCAAGGTGTACATTAGAGCTTCATTAGAAGGACTGGCAACAAAATGTTTCAGTCTAGAGTGTTCCTGTTCAGAAACGGCACTCGGCTGATTCTTCCACCGGAGCTGTTCGCCTCTTCCACGCCAGTCGCCATTTCTTTTCTTCTTCTTTTTAAAAGGCGATCAGCAGGATGTGCCCATAGACTTATATGCAAATAGGGCCATGAATCTTGCGTATCAGTCTATGTGTCCATAGGCTTATATGTAAGATTTATGGCTTTATTTTGCATATAAGTCTATGGGCACATCCAGCCAATTGCCTTTAAAAAAAAAAATGGCAGTATGCATAGAGGAGGCAAATGTCTCAGGCCGGCAAGGTGAGCGGCCCTATAGCCGGTGTGGCTCTGCGGAATCCTCACGGGCGGAGCCACTCCGGAGGATTTGGGGGTGGGGGAGGAATGGATTGCCGGAACGGACAGTGGGGAATCTGTACACCCCTATCCAAGTCGGATCGAGGGGTCTCTGCACAGCCCTACTGATCTTAATAACCTTTGGCTATTCGGTTGTATAGAAATGTTTTTAAAAAGGGATGTAATTTGCAGACATGTAGACAGTTCCAAGGGAATGAAGCCTGCCAAAGTTAACAGAAATAGTTGCAGGACTTGTGACACTAGGCTCATGGTTTACTAATCCCTAGGGATGTCAGAGAATTCCACCATGGATCTCAGTGAGGCCAAATGCCGGTGCATTCGCCCCCCCGAAATCCATGGCAGAATGAAGCCCCCACCCCCCCAACCCATGAAAGGCGTGCGAAACAGAGCACTTACCTGCTGCCGTCTGTGCTGACGTGCGAATGGCAGCCGCCCTGCAGCTGCCATTCACTTCTTCATCATAGCCATGATAGGCTATGTAAATACTTACATAGCCTATCACGGCTAACACAGGGACGCCTTTTGCGTCCCTGCGGAGGCCGTGATAGGCTACATAAGTATTTACATAGCCTATCACGGCAAGCCAAAAAACCCAAACCAGCGTACGCAAATGGCGGCGGCTACATCGGCCACCATTTGCGTTTCCTATTTTTAGCCATTTTAGCCTAAGTAAATATTTACGTAGGCTATTACGGTGAAAACAAGGGGAACGCAAATAGCGTAGTGGGCGGTAGTAGGCTAAAATGGGGGGGGAGGGAGGAACGCAAATGGTGTCCACTACGCTATTTGTGTTCCCCTTGTTTTTTGCCGTAATAGCCTATGTAAATATTTACGTAGGCTAAAACGGCTAAAAATAGGGAACGCAAATGGTGGCCACCGTAGCCGCCGTCATTTGTGTATGCTGTTGTTGTTGTTTTTTGCTTGCAGTGATAGGCTACGTAAATACTTGTGTAGCCTATCACAGCAGCTTCGCAGGATGGAAATGGCAGCTGCTACGGCAGCCACCATTTGCGTCCACAGCAGCCCGTCTGCAGCCAGAACTCTGGCTGCGGATGGCCCTGGCCAGTGGCTCCGTGGAGCCAGCCCAGGGAGGATTCCGGGGGGAGGGACGGAGCACCTCCACCCCACCGTGAATCCAAGGTCCGTAAAGGTAAGTGACTTTCGTACATCCCTACTAATCCCCCTTTTTTTCAGTGAGTAGTTACTATGAAAAGAGCAGGCAATGTAGAGATGCCCCTTGGTAAGAAACATGCCACTTTAAAAACAATGCATACAGTGGGTTCTCTGTTAGTACCATCCAAGGTGATTCTGGAGATCACTAAAAGGGATTTGTTTACCCCACCCTGTAAAAGACTGTGGACTAAAATTCCCTTCTTGGGGAGGGATTTGCTTTCACCCTGTAGAAGCCCCTGGACTACATACACTTGGAGGATGGGATTCACTTACCCCGTGCTGTGGAAGGCTATGCAATAAAATCCCTGGGAGAGAAGGCACAGGATTTTATTTCTGCTGCCATATGGGACTGGTTATTATAAGGGTCAGTCTTGCTCCCCTGTAACTTATTTCAAGGTACAGATCCCCTCTGGACCTCATAATAAACATGGTCCAGCTCCCCCCCCCCAGGTTTGGTCCCTGCCCCGTAGGAACTTGATCCTTTCCCTGTAGTTCCCCTTGATCCCTTTTGTCTAGAAGGACATCTCTTCCTGCATGCTTGTCACCATCTCTACTGTTGGCCCAGCCATCCAGGTAGGGATGGATGAAAGTCACTTACCTGATCCCGAAGCTTGCTTCGCGGTGGGGGGGAGGTGCTCCGTCCCTCCCCCCAAAATTCTGGCTGGGGGGGGAGGCGCCCCATCCCTCCCCGCCAAAATTCTGGCCGGGGGGGAGGCGCCCCATCCCTCCGGCCGCGAAACCTTGTCTCCTGCTGGGACGCAAATGGCGGCGGCTGTAGCCACCGCCGTTTGTGTCCCTGCAGTCAGCCGTGATAGGCTACGTAAATGTTTACGTAGCCTATCATGGCTGACTTAAAAAAAAAAAAAAAGTGCGTACGCAAATGGTGGCGCCCATGGGCGCCGCCATTTGCGTTCCTTATTTTGGCATGTGTAGTCTAAGTAAACATTTACGTAGACTACGGCAAAAATAAGGGCAACGCTATTTGCGTTCCCCTTATTTTCGCCGTAGTCTACGTAAATGTTTACGTAGACTACATGTGCCAAAATGAGGAATGCAAATGGCGGCACCCATGGGTGCCGCCATTTGCGTACTCGCTTTTTTTTTCTCTCAAAGTCAGCCGTGATAGGCTACGTAAACATTTACTTAGCCTATCACGGTGTTTTTTAAAAATCTAGCTGTGATAGGCTACATAAATCTTTACGTAGCCTATCACGTTTGTTTGTTTTTGTTTGTTTTTTACTTGGAAGTGGTGGTGGCGGCAGCCGGTTGGAAGACCGGCCCCTGCCGCTGCTGCTGAACCGCCGCCGAACCGCCGCTGGAGCCGCCGCCGCCGCCAGGGACATTCGAGCAAGGTAAGTCCCATCCTGGGGGTGGGGGGGGGCAGACCGTTTCTCCACCAATTTCGGGGGGCCGAATGCGCTGGCATTCGGCCTCCCCGAGATTCGTGGAGAAATTCTCTGACATCCCTACATCCAGGGCTCATTGGCTCTGGCTCTCCCCAAAAGACGTTGGAGAAAAGAGTTGGAACAAATCAAAAGGAGGGAAGAAAGAACCAGAAAGGAGAGCAGAGCATCAGAAGGAGAAAGAAGTATGGAGTGGAGGTAGGAGGGAAAGGAAGACTTAGCTTTTATTTCTGGAAGCTGGTAGAAGGAGCCTTTTGGTCCCCTCTTCAGGCAGGACTACATAGCCCCTTTGTACCCCTCAAAGAACTAGCTACCTAGATGGAGAATCTTCTATCCTTTTGAGGTTCTGTACCTTGGAAACAAATCCTGAAGTGGTTTGCAAAAGTGGAGCAATGCTACGGGACCACCCTAAGCGCCATCAGAGAGAGATAGCAATGGCCTTCCTCACTCCAAAGCCAGTGTGTCCCAGTCCTTTCATATCGGATCATAGGAAGCTGCCAAATACCAGGTCTGATTCTCTTTGGCCCATTATTGTCTCTCCTCTGATTGGCAGTAGCTTCCCAGGGTCTCGAAAAGAGGCCTTTCCCGCCATTTGCTTCATGATCCTCTTGACTGGAGATGCCAAGGACTGAATCTGGGACCTTCTGCATGCAAAGCAGGTGCTCTACCACTGACCTGTTGTCCATCCTCCAAATATAGCTGAAGGGAAAGGAACTCCAAATCCAAAAATAAAAAAGGGGGGATAACAGAAAAAGGGACTTACCTTAGCCAGGTTCCCAGAGCTCCTGCACTCCAGAGTAGGGATGTCGGAGAAATCCACAATGGATTCAAATGAGTTCAGATTTCTATGAATCTGACCTGCAAATTCTGCAGGGGTTTGGCTTTTTCCAAGTCATGGAGATTCTACCGTTTTGCAGCCCCATTTTTTACTTGGGAGTGGGATTTGTGCTCATTCGCATGAGCACCACTTCACAGTAGCTCACTAGCATAAGTGCATTAGTGCTACTGCAAATTAGTGCAAGTAGAAAGAAATTGTGGTTTAAAACAAATCCGTTCACATCAATGAGCAGACGATGGAATGAAAGATGCCTGACAATCTGTGAAACACAGGTGGAATGGATAGAACAAAATCCATACACTTCTACTTCAGAGTATCTTTTCGGCTAGCAATGGGCAAGCCAGTCTTAGACTCACAAATAGGGATGGGGTAGAATTCCACCACGGACTCCAGTGAGGTCGGATTCCAAGAATCTCGTCCCACTGGGGCCCGTGGCAGAACAGAGCACTCACCTCTGCCTCCCCCCAGAATCCATGCGGGTTGGCTCCCTTGTAGTGTTGATCCTGCGGAGCTGGCCGCTGGCTCTGCTTTGCTGGCAATATGGCCAACTGCCATTGCCATGCCATATCACCAGCATAGGGTAAGTGAGTCTCTGGACTCAAATGGCATAGTGGGTGCCATTTGCGACCCTATTCATACGATAGGCCGCTATGCAAATATTTGTGTAGCCTATCATGGGGAAAAACAGGGACACAAATGGCATAGTGGACACCATTTGTGGCCATAAAGCTGGTAGATTAGCCTAAATGCAGCTGTAAATGGCTGCATTTAGGCTAATCTACAAGCTTTATGGCCGTAAATAGCACCCACTATGCCATTTGTGTCTGGAGACTCACTTACCCTACCCTAGCAATACGGCACGACAATGGTGGCTGGCCGTATCACCAGCGAAGCGGAGCTGGTGGCCGGCTCTTCAGGATTGCCACGGAGCAGAGCCGGCCCAGCTGGATTCTGGGGGGAGGGACGGATCGCCTCCCCCCCCCGTGGACCCCCCCACCGGACCTGGAGGTAAAGGATTCGTACATTCCTACTCATAGAAGTACTCCCAAGCTCTCCCCTCTCTCAAAAGCACCTTCCCCTCCAACCCTCAAGCACACAAACATGATCCTCCTTGCCCCTTAAAAGAGGGCTGCAGGACCTCAGGACCAATGCCCAACAACACCTCCCTTGGGGTTCTGATTTGGACCTCTTCCCCTGGTCTCACACCCTTCCCCCCAACCACCAATTGTTTGGTGGTTTCCTGGCATTTGTGCAGATTTTCCCAATTCAGAAAGGTTGAAGTGCCCCTCCTAAGGTTTAGTTACCAACAAGAATTGCTTTAAGCTAAAAATTCCTGGCATTTTTTTTTTTTTTTGGTATTTTGGCACACCCACCACTGGGATGCAGCCCCCAAGAGCTTCCCTGAAATGTAATTGGACCTCAGGCTGAAAGAGGTTCAACACCCCTGCCTTAAAGCTTTCCATGTTTGTGGGTAGAGGGAAGGAAGGAGGATTTTCTTCTCCTCCGCACATCTCAACACACTTTGTGTCCTGCCCCCTGGCATTCTGGCTCATTGATACATAGGATCACTGTGACACATTGGACATGGAGTTCTCCTTAAGGCCAATGGCTGAATTCCTTGAGATGAAACAAAAGAAAAAGAAAACCTGATCACCTTCAGTGGGTCTTGACGTGTATCAGAAAACACAATTTCTGTAAGGTTACTATTTGCCTAACAAATATTGTTAGTTTATAGAGAAAAAAAAGTTTTCTTAATAATTACAAACATCTGCTTCTCACCCCATGAGGTCTATACGAGATATGTGAATAAAAACTAAAGCTCCAATACACTTAGACTTTAATTGTCTACTAAAATATTAATAAAAAGAAAGAGCAATGAAAGAAAAGATTTAAAGCACAAAGAAGAAAATAGAAGAGCAATCGAACTCACAAAAAAGCATTTTGAGATTATTAAAATATGAGAGAACCATCAAAGTTCTCATAAGACATATAGCAGAGAGTCATATTCCACGGAAAAGGGATTTGCCCAAAAAATTATTCATGGAAGCCAAGCCACGTGAAGTCTCACTATTTGTCAAACTCATGCCTCTTGGGTTCAGAGCAGCGACATGATCGTGTCAAGTGAAGTGTCACTGTTATGCTTAAATGTAAGGATTGGATAAATGGGGAATGTTTATGATACTGTGAGAGTTCCCAAACTCAGGTTACTGTGACTTCTGTGAAACTTTTGTAAAGTGTGTCTAAAGTTTCTTTGTGAGTTAAATCCTTTTTTATGATTTCAGGGAAGGCATACAACCAGATATAGGATGGTCTCATATCTTCTTTTACAGAGAACAGTCCTCTATTTGAAGGGCTGCCTGAAGACAGTCCTCTAGTTTGAAGGGCTGTCTAGTCCAAGCCTGGTATAAGTAAAGAACCATCAGAAGGGAGAGCTGGGCCTTGAAGTTGCCAATCAACAGCACCTGGACAGCAGACTGAACAAGGCAGGTCACCTGGTCACAGTCTCTCATGCTGTAGTGAGTTGTGCTGTATTTCTATTTGTTGTTGTTGTTCAGTTGTTCAGTCGTGTCCGACCCTTCGTGACCCCATGGACCATAGCACGCCAGGCCTTCCTGTCCTGCGCTCTCTGCCGGAGCATGCTCAAGTTCATATTCATTGCAACCGTGATGCTATCTAGCCATCTCATCCTCTGCCGTCCCCTTCTCCTTTTGCCTTCAGTCTTTCCCAGCATCAGGGTCTTTTCCAGGGAGTTTTCTCTTCGCATTAGGTGGCCAAAATATTGGAGCTTCAGCTTCAGTATCTGTCCTTCCAATGAGCACTCAGGGTTCATTTCCTTTAGGATGGACTGATTTGACCTCCTTGCAGTCCAGGGGACTTGTAAGAGTCTTCTCCAGCACCACAGTTCGAAAGCATCAATTCTTCGGCGCTCAGCCTTCCTTATAGTCCAGTTCTCACAGCCATACATTACTACTGGGAAAACCATAGCTTTGATTATGCGGATCTTTGTAGGCAAGGTGATGTCTCTGCTTCTGACTATGCTGTCTAGGTTGGCCATAGCTTTCCTCCCAAGGAGCAAGCGTCTTTTAATTTCATGGCTACAGTCACCGTCTGCGGTGATCTTGGAGCCCAAGAAAGTAAAATCTGTCACTGCTTCCATTTCTTCCCCTTCTATATGCCAGGAAGTGATGGGGCCAGATGCCATGATCTTAGTTTTTTTAATGTTGAGTTTCAAACCAGCTTTTGCACTCTCCTCTTTCACCCTCAACAAGAGGCTCTTGAGATCCTCTTCGCTTTCTGCCATTAGGGTGGTATTGTCTGCATATCGGAGGTTGTTGATAATTCTCCCGGCAATCTTAATTCCGACCTCTGATTCATCCAACCCGGCATTTCTCATGATGTACTCTGCATATAAGTTAAATAAGCAGGGTGACAATATGCAGCCTTGTCGTACTCCTTTCCCAATTTTGAACCAATCGGTTGTTCCATGTCTGGTTCTTACTGTTGCTTCTTGACCCTCGTACAGGTTTCTCAGGAGACAGGTAAGGTGGTCTGGTACTCCCATCACTTTCAGAATTTGCCACAGTTTGTTGTGATCCACACAATCAAAGGCTTTAGCGTAGTCAATGAAGCAGAAATAGACGTTTTTCTGGAATTCTCTTGCTTTCTCCATGATGCAGCAAATGTTGGCGATTTGATCTCTAGTTCCTCTGCCTCTTCTAAACCCAGCTTGTACTTCCGGTAGTTCTCGGTTCGCATACTGCTGAAGCCTAGCTTGTAGGATTTTGAGCATCACCTTGCTGGCATGTGAAATGAGCGCAATTGTGCGGTAGTTTGAACACTCTTTGGCGTTGCCCTTCTTTGGAATTGGAATGTAAACTGACCTTTTCCAGTCTTGTGGCCACTGTTGAGTGTTCCAGATTTGTTGACATATTGAATGCAGCACTTTAACAGCATCATCTTTTAGGATTTTAAATAGTTCGGCTGGAATACTGTCATCTCCGCTAGCTTTGTTGTTACTAATGCTTCCTAAGGCCCACTTGACTTCACTCTCTAGGATGTCCGGCTCAAGTTCAATGACCGCACTATCATGGCTATCAGGGACATTCAGCTCTTTCCTGTATAGTTCTTCTGTGTATTCTTGCCACCTCTTCTTAATCTCATCTGCTTCTGTTAGGTCCCTGCCTTCTTTGTCCTTTATCATGCCCGTCTTTGCACAAAACGTTCCCTTGAGATCTCCAATTTTCTTGAAGTGATCTCTAGTCTTTCCCATTCTGTTGTTTTCCTCGATTTCTTTGCATTGTTCATTTAAGAAGGCCTTCTTGTCTCTCCTTGCTATTCTCTGGAACTCTGCGTTCAGTTGGGTATATCTTCCCCTTTCTCCTTTGCTTTTCGCTTCCCTTCTTTCCTCAGCTACTTGTAAAGCCTCATCAGACAGCCACTTGGCTTTCTTGCATTTCTTTTTCTTTGGGACGGATTTCGTTGCTGCCTCCTGAACAATGTTACGGACCTCCGTCCATAGTTCCTCAGGCACTCTGTCTATCAGGTCTAATCCCTGAAATCTATTCCTCACCTCCACTGTATATTCATCAGGGATATGATTTAGGTCATACCTGAACGGTTTAGTGGTTTTCCCGACGTTCTTCAATTTAAGACGAAATTTTGCAAGAAGGAGCTCATGATCTGAGCCACAGTCAGCTCCAGGTCTTGTTTTTACTGACTGTATGGAGCTTCTCCATCTTTGGCTGCAAAGGACATAATCAATCTGATTTCGATATTGACCATCTGGTGACGTCCATGTGTAGAGTTGCCTCTTGTGCTGTTGGAAAAGAGTGTTTGCTATGATCAGCATGTTCTCTTGGCAAAACTCTATTAGCTTTTGTCCTGCTTCATTTTGTACACCAAGGCCATGCCTGCCTGTTATCCCGGTGATTTCTTGATTTCCTACTTTAGCATTCCAATCCCCTATGATGAAGAGGACATCTTTTTTTGGTGTTAGTTCTAGAAGGTGTTGTAGGTTTTCATAGAACCGATCAACCTCAGCTTCTTCGGCCTCAGTGGTTGGGGCATAGACTTGAATTACTGTGATGTTGAATGGTTTGCCTTGGATTCGTACTGAGATCATTCTATCATTTTTAAGATTGTACCCCAGTACTGCTTTTCCCACCCTTTTGTTGACTATGAGTGCTACTCCATTTCTTCTAAGGGATTCTTGCCCACAATAGTAGATATGATGGTCACCTGAATTAAATTCGCCCATGCCTGTCCATTTTAGTTCGCTGATTCCCAAGATGTCGATGTTCAATCTTGCCATCTCATGTTTGACCACCTCCAGCTTACCTTGATTCATTGATCTGACATTCCAGGTTCCTAAACAATATTGTTCTTTACAGCATCGGATGTTCTTTTCACCACCAGACACATCCACAGCTGAGTGTCCTTTCGGGTTTGGCGCAGCCGCTTCACTCTTTCTGGCGCTACTTGGAAATACCCTCTGCTCTTCCCCAGTAGCATATTGGACACCTTCCGACCTGAGGGGCTCATCTTCCAGCGTCATATCTTTTAGCCTTGTGATACGTTCCATGAGGTTTTCTTGGCAAGAATACTGGAGTGGGTTGCCATTTCCTTCTCCAGTGGACCACATTTTGTCAGAACTCTCTGCCATGACCTGTCCGTCTTGGGTGGCCCTGCACGGCATAGCTTATGGCTTCACTGAGTTACGCAAGCCCCTTCGCCACAACAAGGCAGTGATCCATGAAGGGGATTTCTATTTAAGTTATAATAATTATTTCTAAACTGCATCTATACATATAAATTAGCAAGTACAAATCTTATGAAGTCTAATGTCCTCCTTATTTTGGCGATGCATGTCGTCTTCTTTGGCGATTCACAAGTGGCCACCCTAGAGCCAAGAACAGCTACCAAGAAATTTGCAAGGTTCTCTACCGCTTCCCAAACTAGGCCTTCCACAACTGGGTTGTTAGTGCAAGTTGCTGGCAAACTGAGTTCAACTGGCTGTAAAAGGCACACAAAAATGCTGAATGAACTTAACATGTACGTGCAACAAGAAGTCCAGGTTAAGAAGCAAAACTTCTTGGACTCTACCTAGTTGGTAGGCAGTGTTCTCTGCATGTATCCAATGAATTAGCTCTGCACCCTGGGTGACCCCTGTTATTACATTTTTAAACACTCCAAGAACAAATTAACCCTTTGGAGATGTTCTTGGTATGATCTCCTGCCATTGCTATTGCAGCACTGATGCACTCCAAATGTGCTGGACTGCATCTCCCTGCATTCCCAGCCAGCATTAAGGCACCAGGTTGGGAAATGCTGTCCTAAACCATCTCAAATTAGTTCCAACCATTCTAAAGGCTCCTCCTCCTGTATATAGCTGTTCAGCTAAAAAAACAACAACTCAAAAATTATGAAGTTCAGCTGAAATTGCAGAGAAGCCTGTCTCCCTTCTTAATGTGCCTGTCTGTCTTCTTAAGATGGACTGAACTAGAACTGTGCTTAGTTATCTTGAAGTTTGAAAGCTGCCATTTTGGATGGGGCAAAAATGTTTATGAAGACTTCCCACTTTCCTCTCTTTCAAGCATATTTCAAGCTGTTCACCACCATTTTCCTCTAGAACTGTCAGTGGCTTATGGATGTACATCCCATTGACACTGAACATATTTATTCAGCAATAGGGATATATTTCCTCTTTCCCACCCAGCTCAATATTTGCATTCTTATAATGTGTTTCACACCTTTTTACTGAGGGATGTGGAAATTTCCCAGAAGGGGTGTGTGTGTGTGTGTGTATGGGGGTAATTCCATAGGGGACTAAAATCTTTATGAAACACCTTTGTGCTGTTTGGCTTAACACTAAAACAGACACACCCAACAACTTTATTGCAATAATGGAAGAGCCACCTGTTAAAATGTGGATGGTGTTATAGAGGGCTGTTGATGCAGGTATGTTATACAGCAAATCATATTATCATAGCAAATAAATAAATACACAGACAAGAGTGAAACAACCAAAAGCCAAAGCTGGAAAGATTCAATACCTACACTAATCACCACCACCACCACCACCAAAAGTTAAAACAGCTTTGCAAACTATCATTCAGAGTGAGGTTGATATGAAAAATGTAAGCTTTGGGGCGTCTTCTGGAGAACATTGCTTTATAAGTTACCACTTCTAGAAACTCCATACTACACATGAAATGCGTGGGAAAAACCCACCCTTTTATCTTTTGTAGCAAGATAAATTGAGCCTCTGCATTGGAACAATAGGAAAGAGCAGTTTGTCTGATTTGAGTCAACTGGTGGACGTTCATATTACAGAAATAACTATATGCTCAGATGAAGAAAAACAAACAAATCCAGACTTAGGTTGGTTTACATCCAATGTTGTTATTATTTATTTGATTTATATCCCACCCTACCTTGCAAGGAGTCCTTTTCACAAGGAGTTCAGGGACTAACTGAAGTTCCATTCATTTCAATAGATCTCCTCTACTCAGCACTAACATTGGATTCAACCCATAATCTGAAACTGGATAGCAAGGAATTTGACCCAATGGCTATTCTACTCTACTCCAGAGATTCTACCATATAATGAAAACAGTCACCATGAAACATGGATTGCACACTGAAAGTCAAGTAACAAAAAACAAAGTTCAAAGATACTTCCAGCAGTTCCAATTGCTAAAGGAATAAAATCTGGACTATTCTATGAACTAATTGCTTTGATTCTGGGGATGGAGTATGGGGCTGGGGAGTGGGGAGCAGACCCCAATATTCTGCTCCACTACCCCAAACATTATCCGGCAAATACAGATGGTTCTGTCACTGGCTTTTTTATGAGGCACCGCAGTAGCTGGCAATAGCAAATCTGAAAAAAGAAATCGATGAATGATTTTCCTCCCAAGGTCTTCCTTCACATTTGTGTTATTACTTATTACCTCAAATAGTGCAGCTAAATATATAAGGAGCTGAACAAGTTGGCCAGTTCCCTTCCCTGCTGATTAATGTGACTGGATTAAACAATGATCAAGATGAGTGACCTAGAAGAGATTCCACAATGGAAAGAAATCGTCCAGACTGTTCACTAAATTTAGGTGTGGCAGAATGAAACAGAACATTGCTTTCTTTGCCACTCAATGAACTTGGCTTCTGTTCCACAAGAATAGATATGAACATCTGATTGTGGAATTACCTGCCCAACAAAATCCAAGCCTAGGGAGGGAACAAAATTCTCATACCCAGTTGAGGCTGGTTGCTCCTATTTCAGTAGGGCAGTGAATCCACTCTGGGTTTCAGTCAGAACCAGCCAGAACTCTAAAGGGGCTATCCAAGCTGCAGAACCCATTATGGGGATAGGGTTCAGCACTTTGAATAGCTCCTTTAGATTTCTGACCGGAACCCAGGGTAGATTCATTACCCCACTGAAATAGCAGCCACCGGCCTCGGGCCTCCACTGCCCATACCTCAGTGTTCTGTTCCATGGTTGGCTTGGCTTGGCTTGCTCTCTGCTAGCATATTCCTTGCATCAATTCCTTGCAAGACCTTTCAGTAAGGGCATCCAGTTCCCCTCCCCCATGCTGCAGTGCATGTTGATGCAAGATGGTAAGTTTCCATTTGCATCAACTTCAATGTTGATCAACTGGGAATGATGGGAATTGCACCCCAACACATCTGGAGGGCACCAGTGTTGGAAGAGTGATGGTGGGAGAATGCACCACAATGTTAGTCTGCCTGCAAATCACTGCATCAGCCACCACTGCGAGGCAGGATGCTGCTGAGAAGTTCTGATTAGGGATGGATGAAAGTCCCTTACCTGCTCTCGAAGCTTGCTTTGTGGTGGGGGGGAGGCACTTTGGTTCTCCCTCCGAAGTTCAGGCGAGGGGGGGGAGGCACCCTGCCTCGCCCGGCCGAAATTCAGGCCGGGGGGGAGGCGCCTCATCCCTCGCCGGCAAAATTCAGGCCCTGGTAGAAGCGCCCCGTCTACTCGGCCACGAAAAAAAAAGTAAAAAACCAACCACACACACACACATACACGTGATAGGCTACGTAATGATTAACGTAGCCTATCACGGCTAGATTTCCAATGTCAGCCATGAAAGGCTACGTAAATCGTCACATAGCCCATCATGGGTGACTTTGAAAAAAAAAAAAAGTGCGTACGCAAATGGCAGCGGCCCGTGGGCGCCGCCATTTGCTTTCCTTATTTTGGCACGTCTAGTCTACGTAAAGATTTAAGTAGACTACGGCGAAAATAAGGGCAACGCAAATAGCGTTCCCTTATTTTCACCGTAGTCTACGTAAATCTTTACGTAGACTAGACGTGCCAAAATAAGGAACGCAAATGGCGGCGCCCATGGGCCGCCGCCATTTGTGTATGCGCTTTTTTTTTTTTTCAAAGTCACCCGTGATAGGCTACGTGACGATTTACGTAGCCTATGATGGCTGACTTTGGAAATCTAGCCGTGATAGGCTATGTTAATCGTTACGTAGCCTATCACGGGTTTGTTTGTTTTTTTTACTTTACTTTTTTTTTTTTGCAATGGCGGCGGCGGCAGCCGGTCGGGAGACCGGCCGCTGCCCCCGCCCCCGCTGAACCGCCACCGAACCGCTGCCGGGACCCACCGCCGAGAGGGACATTCGGCTACGGTAAGTCCCATCTGGGGGGGGCAGGGGGCCGGCGGAGAATTTCCCCACCAATTTCAGGGGGCCGAATGTGTTGGCACTTGGCCCCCTGAAGTTTCGGGGAGAAATTCTCCACCATCCCTAGTTCTGATAGGTGTCCCACTTGGCTGCATCATGTGTCTTAATGACCCCCTCCTTTCTTTGCAGGGATGATATTTCAGCAGGGGAAAAGAAAGGGAGCTGGTTCAGCAACATTTTCGCTATGTGTTAGCTTTTCTATTCATGAAGCCTTAGGATACTTCATAAACTAATCCAGCTTCATAGTGAATGGAAAGGGGATTGCCTTTGGTTTTTGTGTTATTGGATAATTTGTCAGTCCTGGCATTCGGGGCACATAATAAAATAAAGAACACCTAGTAGAAACAGAAGCAAAGGCTGAATTTGGCACACTTTTCTTATTTATTGTCTTTTATGCAGAAGCTACATTTACATGAAATGATATTGGTACAATTATTTTAGTATATATACATATACATACATACATACATACACTGTGTGTGTGTGTGCGTGTGTGTGTGTGTATAGATATATAGATATATATACATACACACACATACAGAGAGAGAGAGAGAGAAAGAGAGAGAGAGAGAGAGAGAGAGCACTAAAATAGTTGTAGGAATATCTCTCTCTCTCACACACACACACACACAACAAAGCTGTGCACAAATGGCCTCTTAAAATTCTCTACCATATTTGTAGGCATAGAAATTTGGGACACAATTTAGTGATGTCTGGTGCAGGAAACTCTGGCCCTTTTAGGGCCCAACGCACTCTTGCAACACCTCAGCAAAGCTTGCCTTTGTGAGCCAAGCCAGAGGTTTGCTCCCAAAATCCAGGAACAACTTCTTCTTCTTCTTCTTCTTCTTCTTCTTCTTCTTCTTCTTCTTCTTCTTCTTCTTCTTCTTCTTCTTCTTCTTCTTCTTCCTCCAGTGTTGGCACCAGCAGGGAGAGCGGGAGGGTTGTGTGGTGGCCGTGGCAGTGGCGGTAGAGGTGGTGGTACACTGTTGCAATGGTACAGTAGTCACAAGGTGGGCCATGGCATTCCCTCCCACCCTGCCATCACCGCTGTGCAAAGGCAGAAAATCCACCAGCTGGCCTGATTCACTGTGGACCAGGTTGGGCCAGCTGGCAGATGTTGGACCAGCGTCTGGGGGGCTAAGCCATCGAAAGCTCACTGAGTTCCACCCCCAAACAGATTCCTCTGTCATCCCTAAGACAATTTCACTGAGTTTTTCCAGGGGGAGGAGAAATTCTCAACAGTTTCTCACAGGTAGCTCTCCCCATAGGCAGGGCTTGTTACACAGCTTCTTTCTTTGGGGGTAAGGGTGTTTGGGTTTTCATGCTGCAACAGCATCAACTATGTTGTCTCCCATTTTGCATCCACCACAATGCACATGTTGGGGGGGGCAGTGTTGTGTCGAGCTCCAGGGATGAGGTGGTATTAGTGCTCTGTCAAAATGTCTCCTCCAATTTCTTGAAAGTTTTCTTCCCCCATGAAAGGGGCTTCCACTGTTCTGCCTTATTCTCAGGGTATTCTAAAATTTATTTTTGTGGTGTTTTTGACCTAATCACAGATAACCTCCCAGGCTGCCTTCACATCCTGATGTGAAAAAATCATATAGGAGGAATTACCTCATGATGCCTTAAACTGGGCTTTAATTAAACTGTAGGAATCTGAGGAGGACACAGGCAGCCAGAGAGGTGATTGTACAATGGAAAACAGGGCACTTCTGCTCACTCCTTGGCCACCTCCTAAGTAAGGAAAGCACAAGAACCCAAACCCATGAGAATTTAACTGAAATTTCTTCATCACTGAATTTCTTTTTGAAAGCAATTTCTCTTCTATCAAGTTGAATGAGAATGCCCTCCCATGCCAAAAAAGCCTGGAAGAAATTTTTGGCACACCATTAATATATGATGCTTATTTCTGGAATGGGACAGATCAGTGGGACTTTCATAAGGGAGTTCTGCTGACCTGCCCCAGTCCAGAAATGAGTGTTTGGGGGCTTGCCCACAGAAGTGCTAAATTTCCATTGCTCAAGCAATGGTGGGTGCCGCTTGCACAATGGAATTGGTGGGGCTGGCTGCTCATGAATGGAAGCAGCAATGGGCCCTACTCGTGGACTGGTCCGGCAGTGTTGGATGTTCGGGATGTCAGAGAAATCCGCAATGGAATCAAATGAGTTCAGATTTCTATGAATCTGACCCATGGATTCTGCAGCAGACCAGCTTTTCCCAAGTCACATGGATTCTGTGGACTGACTTTTTCTTTCTTTCCAGACCTTTATACAAATATAGTTGTAGAAAAATTTGCAATTTTTTTTTAAAAAAACACACACACTGGCAAAAATGTGCATTTCCCCCATAGGCTAAAGGATGAAAATGTGCATTTGAGGGAAGATATATGCATGGGGGTGGCGGGATTTGCACATTTTCACAAGTGTGAATTTGTGTAAATGTGAATTTGCACTACTTTGGAAAATTGGAAAGAATCCGATTCTGTCAATGAGTGGATGATGGAATGAAAGATGCCTGACAATCTGCAAAATGCAGATGGAATAGATTTTACAAAATCTATAAAACCCAATTGGATACTGCCCTATATAGACAGACAGGCAGACAGAGAGAATGCTGTAATGTTGTTCAGTGTTGTTGAAGTATCTCTGCCTCAAGATGCTTTTCTCTTTTGTACCATTGCATGAATGCAAGGGATACTACTGGGCACTTCAGGAAAGGCCAGCCTTGCCATCTTTACACTGAGAGTACTTCCTGTATCCTGTTAATGCTTTCATTAGCTCCATTAGTGGAAGATTTGCCTCCAGATGGATATTATTACAAGCACTAATTGCCTAAAAGGAGGCACTAGAAGAAATAGAATGTTTGTAAGATCTTTAGCCTGTTGTTCATTCCTGAAAGAGAGAGAGTGGGAGTGAGTATATTTGGGAACTTATACTTATCTGAATGCCACATACTTTGACCAAGAGTCTAACTCCAGGCATGAGTTTTGTATTGTTTTGTTTGTTTATTTGTTTTAATTCATTGGTACTTTGGCCATTTTACTCTACTATTACTCACATGTTCTATAGTTGAGCCTTGGCTTTCAGAACATTTTTCAGGACTCTCTGATCAGACTAGTTGCTGATGCACATCAACCAAGCAGACATTTTCATGATTTTTCAAGAATACTAGATGTATAATTATCAAAATGAAAACCATATTCAAGCATGTGCATGTGAAAGACTGTAATTGTTGGGCTATACTCTAAGGGTCATCACTGAGCACATTCCATAATCACCCTGCCAAATTAAGGCCACACTCCAAAGTCAAGCACTTTGAAGTCTTATTGATTTCAATGAGAAAGTTAAGCACAATCTCTCCCATTGACATCAATGAGGTTTCCACATTCTTGGCTTGAGCTGGATCATGCCTTAATACAGGGGTCCCCAGCACCCACGGACGCCATGGTATCTGTGAATGTGTCCCCAACATGGGGACCCATTTCCTCCCATTTTAAAAATTTCCATACATGGATTTGTATGAAATGAAGACAACTTTCTAGCAATTATACATGGCCTTCAACAACAGTGGACCAAATATCCAAATAAGTATCCATTTGAAGCTGTCATCTATATTCCACTAGAGATGCCAGAGGAATCTATTTGGAGGGTGAAGCTCGCTGAGCTTCCCTTGGTTTAGCCCCCCAGATTTTGGTCCACTTTCTGCTTGAGAACTGCATTGAGCTGCATCAATCTGCATTGAGTCAGGCCAGTTTGCAGATTTTCTATATTTTAAAAGAATATTACAGCTGAATTTTGAGCAAATTTCCATAATTTGTGCAAATTGTGCAAATTTTGGGCATTGTTTGTGCAAATTACACAAATTTGGTTGCAATTTGTGCAAATCTCTATTCGCACAAATTATGGCTCACCACAAAAAAATATGCAAAAAGTTCTGGGAGTTCTGGAAAAACCCGCAGCTTAGCCTTTAGCCCACAAATTCAAGCCAAGTTGAGCACACTGTGGAACTCCATCAAGCAGAAAGAGAAATGTATTTCCCAGTGATGGTTTATCTTTATATTCCACCTGTTCAAATACTGAAAGTGTTGTCAGGCTGTCGATCAATTGCATTATAGGAGGTGAGCGTTTATGCTTCCAGTGATGTATTATCAGTCTTTTAGCTGTCAAAAGGGTGCAGAAAATCCATTTATATTGACTACTTGTTAATTTCCATGAAGCAGTTAAATAATTTAAAACAGCATATACATCAGTGACTATTAAAGACTGTTCCAGTACAAAATGCATTGTGTAATAACCTCCTATCCCAAAGAAGTAACTAATGGACCTTGCCATAACATATGTTTAAAAGAAGCATTCGCTTTATTGCACCACCAGCAATTAGCTGAATTAGACAATCCCTTATTAAAGAGACATTGCGGCATCCATCGGACATGAAACAAAAGTTTTTGCTAAATAAGACACAGCCTATGATCCACAGACATGACAGATGCCAAAGTGGTGATCCACTGATTAGGCATTTTGTGGTGGTGCCCACAGCAGTTTCTCAAATTCCTGAATGTACCCATGTGTACAGGTTGGGGACCTCTGCCTTAATATTTCACATGGAGTATAACATTTGGATTTTCCAAAATAATTGAACTATTGAAAATGCATATTGTGCCAGCGGGTAAAATGGTAGGACCAAATTATTCCATTCTAATTCAGTGTGTCTTTGGGGGAAGCTCTAGCTCTATGGGCAGACCTTTGATAGATATAATGTCAACTAGAATTCAGTGCTCCAGGGAGTTGGACATTCAGAAAACTGGTGATGGGTGGTTTCACAGTCATTAAAACTATTACTCTAGAGAGTTGGGAAAAGGCCCTAGAGTGGAGCACTGAAGGCTGGAAGCCAATTACACACTTAGATACCATACATTGTCTGAAAATTATATTCCACAGCTTCGCATCCATATCTGCTGAGCAATCTCTACATGTACAATGAGCAAGGATATCAGGAGCTTCGCTGATCCATGTGGAGGTGGAAATAGAATTGAATCAGTGCTGCTAGAAAATATGATGATGTCCTGGCAATGTATTAATGGAATTGTGAGAAGGTGATCAGCCTACATTTCATTTTCAGCCCAGTTACTTAGAGGAGAAAGAAAGAAAGAAAGAAAGAAAGAAAGAAAGAAAGAAAGAAAGAAAGGAAGGCAAGCTTAGGAAACCCATTAAGTGCATTAAGGCCAAAAATTGTTCTGCATTTGGAAGAGATTCAGGACAGATAAAAGGAAGTACTCCACACAGCACATAGTTAAACTATGGAATTTGCAACCATGAAATGTAGTGATGGTCACCAATTTGTATGGCATTAAAAAGGAATCATATGAATTTATATTAATGGCTACTAGTCTTGATGGCTTTATGTTACCTCCAGTATTGGAGGTAGTATGCCTCTGTATACCAGTTGCTGGAGAACTCAAGCAAGAAGGTGCTGTTGCACTCAAGTCCTACTTGCGGACTTCTCACAGGCCTCTGTGGGAAACAGAATGCTGGACTGATAGGCTTTTAATTGGAGCTGTGTGCAAATAGCCCCTCAAAATTGGAGCCACTCCGGAGGCTTCCGGCAGGGGGAGGAACAGATTGCCTCCCCCCGGGCGGATTCCCCACTGGAACAGACGGTGGGGAATCCGTACATCCATACTGTCAACGCTGACTGGCAGCGGCTCACAAGGATTTCAGACAGTGTACTTTCCTTGCGCTACCTGGAGTAGCCAGAGATCAAACCTGGAACCCTCTGCATGCAAAGCATGTGCACAATCACACTGATCTATGGCCCCTGCAGGAGGAGGGGGGGGTTAACTCAGGCCTTGCTGCCAAATACTGCACCTCATGTACCTAAGGATGGGAATGAAAATGCCTCCATCCATCCATCCATCCATCCATCCTTCCATCTACCTATGGGATTCTCAGGTGGTCACCCCTCCAAGTACTGGCTCGACTGGGCCTTGCTTAGCTTCAGCAAGACAGCAGCCTCATGTTCCTTCAGACCATGCCCTTCGGCAGATGCAGATACGGCCAACCCAGGAGGTGTACTCAAAGAGAACTCACCACACCACTGGGCTGCTAGTTCTGTCCAGCCACCCTGCAGGGAAAAGACCCCAGAGCCCACTTTCCAAACCTTTGGGCCAATAGGCCCCAGAACACTGGGCTTAGGCTGGGACTCACCCTCCTACAAGGAGTGGGGGGCAACCTAGAAAGCAGGAGAAGCCGAAATGGCCTCAATGGCAGCTGCAGCTCCCATTTCGCGCATCGGCACACACAAAAAGCACCAACAGGAGGGTGGGTAGCCAGAGCGCCCATCGACGCCCTACTGCGCCACCTCCTAAAACATGCTGTGAGCTGTGCTCCCACCTCTGCCGTGGCAGGATCCAGCTGAAAAGCAGCCATCCAGCAAGGCACAGCTTGCAGGCAGCCATAATGCCTCTGCTACTCAAAAGGCCGGCCACTGCTCAAAAGGCCGGCACACAGGCCAACGCCTTCTCTGTGGCGGCCACTTCTCGCATCGCCAAAACCACTTTTCGTGCACCTTTGCCTTGGCTGCAGGAGCGTGTGCCATGCTCCTTGCAGCTAGGGGTGGACGAAAGTCACTTACCTTTTGTCGAAGCTTGTTTGTGGTGGGGGGGAGGCGCTTCGCTGCTCCCCCCGCGAAGTTCAGGCTGGGGGGGGAGGCTTCCCACCTCACCCCGGCTGAAATTCAGGCCGGGGAGGAGGCTTCCCGCCTCGCCCGGCTGCGAACTCGAAAGTTTTTTTTTTTTTAAAAAAAAACGCCCCCGTGATAGGCTACGTGACGATTAA
Organism: Heloderma suspectum; assembly: GCF_057233095.1. Lineage (NCBI taxonomy): Eukaryota > Metazoa > Chordata > Lepidosauria > Squamata > Helodermatidae > Heloderma > Heloderma suspectum. Next base: position 313,679,489 of record NC_139459.1, read on the forward strand.
CATAGCCTATCACGGCTAGATCTGCAAAGTCAGCCGTGATAGGCTACGTAAATCGTCACGTAGCCTATCACGGGTGACTTTAAAAAAAAAAAAGCGCGTACGCAAATGGCGCGGCCCCCATAGGGAGCCGCCATTCGCGTTCCTTATTTGGTCGCTGTAGTCTACGTAAAGATTTACGTAGACTACGGCGAAAATGAGGGCAACGCAAATAGCGTTGCCCTTATTTTCGCCGCAGTCTACGTAATCTTTACGTAGACTACAGCGACCAAATAAGGAATGGGAATGGCGGCTCCCTATGGGGGCCACCATTATCCGTACGCGCTTTTTTTTTTTTAAAGTCACCCGTGATAGGCTACTTGACGATTTACGTAGCCTATCATGGCTGACTTTGCAAATCTAGCCATGATAGGCTACGTTAATCCTCACGTAGCCTATCACGGGGGCGTGTTTTTTTTTTCTTTTCTTGGAATGGCGGCGGCGGCAGCCGGTCGAAAGACCAGCTGCTGCTCCCGCCCCGCACGAACACCCGCCGAACCGCCGGCCGGACCTGCTGCCGGGAGGGACATTCGGCGAAGGTAAGTCCCGTCCCGGGGGGGGTGCGGGGTGCGGGGGGGTGCGGAGGATTTCTCCCCGAAACTTGTTCAGGGGGCCGAACACGTTGGCGCTCGGCCCCCCGAAGTTTCGGGGAGAAATTCTTCGCCATCCCTACTTGCAGCTGCACTGTGAAGAGGTGTTGGGGAGAGGCACCAGAGAGCAAAGAGTGCCTCATGGCCCCCCCACCCCTGCTGCCACCAGAGTCTGCCAATGGTGGCCACCCACATCTAGTGATGGGGGAGAATCCTGCCATGGACCCCAATGAGGCCAGATTCCAAGAATCCATCCCCATTGGGGCCCATGGTGGAAAGGAGCACTCACCTCTGCCTCCCTCCAGAATCCATGCAGGTTGGCTCCCTTGTAGTGTTGATCCTGCGAAGCCGGCTGCTGGCTCCGCTTCGCTGGCGAAAAGGCTGGCTGCCATTGCCATGCCATATCGCTGGGGTAGGGTAAGTGAGTCTCCGGATGCAAATGGCATAGTGGACGCCATATGCATCCCTATTCACACGATAGGCTTCACAAATATTTGCATAGCCTATCGTGTCAAAAAACAGGGATGCAAATGGCTAGGGATGGCAGAGAATTCCGGCACAAATTCCAGTGAATTCTAAAGAATCCGCCCCCCTGGAATCCGTGGCAGAATGGCCTCCTGCCCCCCCTACCCCCCCGCAGAATCCCCAGGGATGGAACTTACCTGGGGCGGATGCGGCGGATGCGGTGCCGGCGGTTCTGGTGGTGCTGGCGGCTCCGGCGGTAGCGGCGGCGGCTCCAGCGGCTGGTCTCCTGGCTGGCAGCGGCCGGGCTGCTGCGGCTGCCATTGGTGACCTTGCAGCTGTGATAGGCTACGTGAGTATTTATGTAGCCTATCACAGCTAACCGTCCCCCCAAAAAACCAGCATACGCAAATGGTGGCAGCTATGGCGGCCGCCATTTGCATTCCCTATTTTTCGCCGTTCTAGCCTACGTAAATATTTTTGTAGGCTATTACGGAGAAAAAAAGGGGAATGCAAATAGCGTAGTGGGCGCTATTTGCGTTCCTTTTTTTTCCTCGCCATAATAGCCTACGTAAATATTCACGTAGGCTAGAACGGCGAAAAATAGGGAATGCAAATGGTGGCCGCGGTAGCCGCCGCCATTTGCGTACTCTGGTTTTGGGGGGGGGTTAGCCGTGATAGGCTACGTAAATACTTATGTAGCCTATCACAGCTGCAAGGTCACCAATGCCTGTCTGGATGCAAATGGCGGCCGCTATGGCGGCCGCCATTTGCATCCGCAGTAGCCTGTCTCCGGCCGTAACTCCAGCTGCAGACGGGCCTGGCTGGCTGCTCCGCGGAGCCGTCGCGGAGCGGAGCTGTCCGGGCAGGATTCCGGGGGGGAGGACCGGATTGCCTCCCCCCCCCATCGAGGATTCCAGGGGGAGGGACAGAGCACCTCCCCCCCCACCGCGAAAAATTCCGCGGAGAGGTAAGTGACTTTCGTACATCTCTACAAATGGCGTAGTGGATGCCATTTGCAGCTGTTAAGCTGGTAGATTAGCCTAAATGCAGCCGTAAATGGCTGCATTTAGGCTAATCTACCAGTTTTACGGCCGCAAATGGCATCCACTACACCATTTGTGTCTGGAGACTTACTTACGTACCCCAGCAATACGGCATGGCAATGGAGGCCGGCCGTATCGCCAGTGAAGCGGAGCAGATTGCCACAGAGTGGAGCCAGCCTGGCTGGATTCCGGGGAGGAGGGATGGATCACTTCCCTCCCTGCAGACCCCCTTCCGGACCCAGAGGTAAAGGATTCATACATCCCTACCCATGTCTCCTCAACCCACTCCTGCCTGCAGTGCCCCCCCCCCACAGCCAGGCAAGCCAGACACGGGGTAGGGGCATTTCCAGAGAGTAGGAGAGGGGAAGATCTCTCCATCAGAGGTATCGCTGGTCAGGTTGTTTTTATTTCTGTTGGGATTTCTGACACACCCTTCAAACTATTTTCCAAGATGGCTTACAAAAAAAACAACAGAAATACAATTTAAAATAAACAGAAACCCAAAATCCAATTGAAAACAAATATAGACACAGAAAAGCAACAAGATTTATGTTTTTAAAAACCAACAATAAGCAGCAGAAAAGTCATTCTGCCACCTGTCCCTACACTTTCCAGATGGGGACAAAGATCCAGAGGCCAAGATGGAAGCAGGCACATCTGGCAGATGTTGATGCTGGGCTGGATGAAGCTTTGGAGGCTATATAAGCTCACTACAGCCCAGTCCAGCCCTCATTACATTTTGATGCTCACCCCTCCTTCCTTTATCTCACTGTAGTATAAGCTGGCCACTACAGGGCCAAGTAGCATTGTGTGTGGGGTGGGGTGTGTGGGGGGAGGTTGCCCGTGTAACAGATTGGCTATAGTTTGCAGATTTTGTCACCTACATTACACTGTGTACTAATGGGGAAGTTGCAATTAGCAGGGGTTGGTTAGTTAGTTAGTTAATTAGTTAGTTAGTTAGTTAGTTAGTTAGTTGGGGATAATCTGTCTCACTCTTGTGACTTGTGAAGCCTCAGGGGTGGGAATGTGAAGTCCTGCCTCCACACCTGAAGAAATGTGGCTTGTGGGAAAAGGGTAATTAAAGTACTACCTCTAACTCAGGCAGTGGGCAGGGACACAAGAATCACAACCAGAGTTGCCTGGCAGCTTCTGCGGGAGTTAGCATACCACAGAGTTAGTCACAGCTGCATGTCTCGTTGTATTAAATTTTAATACATGTGACCCTAGTTCAACCCACTGACTGTTATCTCTCATCTCTTTATTCCATATTTGGGCACAGAGATAACACCTATTAGGAAGCAGAGTAAAAACATAAGAACGTAAGCAGAGCCATGCTGGATCAGACCAAGGGTCCGTCTAGTCCAGAATTCTGTTCACACAGTGGCCAACCAGCTGTCGACCGGGAACCCACAAGCAGGGCATGAGCACAACAGCACCCTCCCACCCATGTTCCCCAGCAACTGGTGTACATAGGCTCACTCTGGTACTGGAGGTAGCACATAGCCATCAATGCCGCTGGGCCTGCTGCCGCCGCCGCTGGGCCTGCTGCCGCCGCCGCTGCCACCACCACCAGACCTTCCTTGTGGACTTCTGCCTGGCAGACTGCCAGTCCCTGCAGGACCAGGCCCCCAGGTACCGAGCCAGCTGTGCTGCTCCACCTGCCCCTCCCTGGAGGGGCTACATAAGCTGGCTGGCTGAGGTGGCCTGGGAGAGCCAGGGCCTGCAGGAGAAGCCACCACCACCACCGGGGAAGAGGCGTGCTTGCAGCCGCTGGGCCTGCTGCTGCTGCCGTCGCCACTACCACCGCCACCAGGCCTTCCCTGTGGACTCCTGTATGGCATTTTTAAGGGGATTTTAATTGTTTTGTTTGTTTGTTTTATTTTGTTGGGGGGGATTTTGTTGTGTTTTTAGGGGTGGGTAGCCTGCCTGATAGGCGGGAGCGAGGGGGCATGTGTCCACCTGATGGAGGCAGTGGGGGGAGTGTTGGGGGCCAGAACATACCGAGGCTGGGCGGCAGGCGCTGGCGGAGCGCTAGGGGCAGGCCATGCCAGCTAAGGGGAACAAGGGAGAGATGTGTAGTATCTGTCCCCTGCTCCGGGCCTGTCCAGAGCCAAAGGATGGCTGGGGGAGGCGTGACCCCATCTTCTGGCCTTCGTTTGCTGCTCTGCAATGCCAGGTCTGTTACCCAGAAAACCTCCCTCATCCATGACATGATCCTGGATGAGGGTGCAGACCTGGCATGTATTACGGAGACCTGGCTGGCCGAGGCTTCTGCTCCAACCCTTGCAGCCATGTGTCCAGCTGGATTTTCGTATGCACAGCAGCCGAGGGCTGGGGATCGGAGAGGGGGAGTGGCTGTTATCTACCGAGAGTCCTTGGTCTTCACCAGACCCCCTCTCCGGGAGACCAAGGTTGTTGAGTGCATGTACTGGAGGTTGGGCCCGAAGGGCAGTCTGGGGATTCTGCTCGTGTACCGTCCACCCCGCTGCATGACTGACTCCCTGGCCGAGGTGCTTGAGGTGGTCTCTGATGTGCGTGTACAGTCCCCTACCTTACTGGTGTTGGGGGACTTCAATGTACATTCGGAGGCCATCCTCACAGGAGCACCTCGGGACTTCATGGAGACCATGGCCTCCTGGGAGCCGCACCATATTCTAACTGGGCCCACCCATGTAGCCGGTCATGCACTAGACCTTGTGTTTGTTTCTGGAGAAGCGGGGAGTGATCTGGAAGTCGGGGGTATATCCACCACCCCCTTGTCATGGTCAGATCACTATCTGGTGATGTTGGACTTCTCGGCTCCACAACCCCTCCGCAGGGGTGGAGGACCCATTAAAATGGTCCGCCCCAGGCCTCTTATGGATCCAAATGGATTCCTGAACGCGCTTGGGGATTCCCTGGGGCATGCCAACGGCCACTCGGTCGAGACCCTGGTGGGTGGCTGGAATGCCGCAATCACTGGGGCATTAGATCGGGTGGCTCCGAAACGCCCCCTCCCCCTGAACAGGGCTCGGACTGCACCATGGTTCAATCCGCGGTTACGAGCTCTGAAACAGGAGGTGAGACGGCTAGAGCGCCGGTGGCGGAAGTCTCGCTCCAAAGACGATCAGACACGGGCTAGAGCTATATCTTCAGCCTATCACGTGGCGGTGAAGGCAGCAAAAAAGGAATATTATGCTGCCTCCATCGCGTCTGCAGAGTGCTGCCCCAGGAGGCTGTTCCAAGTGGAGCCTGGTCGGTCCTGTGGCTCCGGAACCACTGGAGCATTCTAAGGCCTCCTGTGAGGCTTTGGCAAGGCACTTTGCAGATAAAATTGATCAGATTAGGTGTGTTACTCTGCACACTGTGGATACAGTTAGTGAGCAAGAGGAGGCCTGTGGCAAACCGGTTTTGTGGGATCGGTTCCAGCTTCTTCCTCCTGATGAAGTGGACAAGGTGCTTTCATCTGTAAGGCCAACCACCTGCTTACTTGATCCTTGCCCATCTTGGCTCATTATGAGCTGCAGAGAGAGACTGGGTGAGGGGATCAAGGCGGTGGTGAACGCCTCCCTTGAGGAGGGAGTGATGCCATCAGCCCTCAAGGAGGCAGTGATAAGACCGCTCTTAAAGAAGCCCTCCTTGGATCCTCAAGTTCTGAACAACTTTCGCCCAGTCTCAAATCTGCCATTTTTGGGCAAGGTGATTGAGCGGGTGGTGGCGGTGCAGTTGAAGGCACACTTGGAAGAAACTGATTATCTAGACCCATTTCAGTCGGGCTTCAGGCCTGGGCATGGGACAGAAACGGCCTTGGTCGCCTTGGTGGATGATATGAGGAGGGCTCTGGATAGGGGTGAATGCTCCTTCCTTGTTCTCCTCGACCTCTCAGCGGCTTTTGATACCGTTGACCACGGTATCCTCCTGGACCGCCTGGAGGGGTTGGGCATTGGAAACACTGTATTGCGGTGGTTCCAGTCCTTCCTCTCTGGCAGGTACCAGAGGGTAGCACTGGGAGAGGAGGTTTCGGACCCGTGGCCACTTACTTGTGGGGTGCCACAGGGTTCCATCCTCTCCCCGATGCTATTTAACATCTATGTGAAGCCACTGGGGGCTATCATCAGGAGGTTTGAGGTGCAGTGTCATCAATATGCGGATGACACTCAGCTCTACCTCTCATTCAAATCTTCACCAAGGTTGGCCGTAGAATCCCTGTCCAAATGTCTGGAGACGGTGAGTGGCTGGATGGGGAGGAATAAGTTGAAGCTGAACCCTGACAAGACCGAGGTACTTTTGGTGGGAGACAAGAGGAGGCTGGGGGATGTTGACCTGGTGTTGAATGGGGTACAGCTACCCTTGAAAGACCAGGTCCGCAGCTTGGGGGTCATTTTGGACTCCCAGCTGTCCATGGAGGCTCAGGTGTCAGCTGTGAGCCAGACAGCGCTGTATAAACTCCATCCGATACGGCGGCTGCGCCCCTACCTTCCCGACCATCTGCTCCCATCAGTAGTACATGCCCTGGTCTCCTCTCGTTTAGACTACTGTAATGCGCTCTACGTGGGGTTACCCTTGAAGACGGTTCGGAAACTGCAGCTGGTACAGAACGCAGCGGCTCGCCTGATTAAAGGCAGCCGCCGGCGAGATCACATCACTCCAGTGCTGAAGGAGTTGCACTGGTTACCAGTTGTTTTCCGGGCCAAATTCAAGGTGTTGGTTTTGACCTTTAAAACCCTATATGGTTCTGGCCCAGCCTATCTTAAGGAGCGCCTCCAGCAACACCAGACAGGCCGCTTAACAAGATCAGCCTCGGATGGCCTTCTCTCTGTCCCATCAGCCAGGACAGCTAGACTGGTGGGGACGAGGGAGAGGGCCTTCTCTGTGCTGGCCCCCACTCTGTGGAACTCCCTCCCTAGGGAACTCCGTCATGCCCCCTCTTTAATGAGCTTCCGTCGTGCATTAAAAACGTGGTTGTTCAGGCAGGCATTTGGGGTGGGTTAGGGTATTTTTTTAAAAAAAAAATTTATGGTAAAATTTTATTGTTTTAAATTGTTTATGGTGGGTTGTACATCGCCCAGAGTGGCTGGGTGACCAGTCAGATGGGCGATTAATAAATTTAATAAATAAATAAATAAATAAATAAATAAATCAAGATTAGTAGCCATTGATATAACCCTCTCCTCCAGGAATTTGTCCAACCCCCTTTTAAAGCCATCCCAACTGGTGGCCATCATTGCATCCTGTGGTAGCGAATTCCACAGTTTAACTATGCGCAGTCTGAACAAGTACTTCCTATTACCTCCCCTGAATCTCCCACCAATCAGATTCATGGGATGACCCTGGGTTCTAGTATTTTGAGAGAGGGAGAAAAATGTCTCCCTATCCACATTCCCCACACCATGCATGATTTTGTAAACCTCTATCATATCTCCACTTACCCCCCTATTTTCCAAGCTAAACAGTCCCTGCTGTTGTTAGCTTCTCTCATAGGGGAGATGCTCCTTTTAAGAAAAGAAAAGAAATAGCGATCAGCAAAGGAGGCGAACGGCTCCAGTGGAAGAAGCAGCTGAGTGCCATTCTGCCTCCAATCCTCCTGGAGCAGAGGTAAGTGGTGCCGATCCACCACAGATTCCTGAGGCTGGATTCCAAAGAATCCGGCCTCATTTGAATCCGTGGCAGATTTCTCTAACATCCCTACCTGTGGTATACATTTTAGCTGGGCTTCTATTATTGTGGTTTTGAGTAATCCCCAAGCATCTTGAAGGGATTTGATTCCTTCTTTTACCTTCCATTTCCCTCATTTTAGAGAAGTTTCCACTTTTGAAGTCAAACATGACTGTGTTGGACTTCCTGGGCAATTTCCCACTTAAATCATAGAATCATAGAATACTAGGGTTGGAAGGGGCCTACAAGGCCATCGAGTCTAACGCCCTGCTCAATGCAGGAATCCAAGTCAAAGCATCCCTGACAGATGGCTGTCCAGCCTCAACTTGAATGCCTCCACTGTGGGAGAGCCCACCACCTCCCTAGGTCATTGGTTCCATTGTCGTATTGCTCTAACAGTCAGGAAGTTTTTCCTGATGTTCAGCCGGAATCTGGCTTCCTGTCACTTGAGCCCATTATTCCGTGTCCTGCACTCTGGGATGATCAAGAAGAGATCCTGGCCTTCCTCTCTGTGACAACCTTTCAAGTACTTGAAGAGTGCTATCCTATCTCCCCTCAGTCTTCTCTTCTCAAGGCCAAACATGCCCAGTTCTTTCAGTCTCTCTTCATAGGGCTTTGTTTCCAGTCCCCTGATCATCTTTGTTGCCCTCCTCTGAACTCTCTCCAGTTTGTCTGCATCCTTCTTAAAGTGTGGCACCCAGAACTGGACACAGTACTCCAGATGAGGCCTTACCAGTGCTGAGTAGAGGGGGACTAGTACTTCCTGGAATTTGGAAGCTAATGCTTCTATTAATGCAGCCCAAAAGAGCATTTGCCTTTTTTGCAGCCACATCACATTGTTGGCTCATATTCAGCTTGTGATCGACAACAATTCCAAGATCCTTCTCACTTGTAGTGTTCTTGAGCCACATATCCCCCATCTTGGTGCATTTATTCCTATTAAATGTCATTCTGTTGTTTTCTGCTCAGTGCTCCAGCCTATCAAGATCACTTCAAATTTTGTCTTCCAAGGTATTAGCTATCCCACCCAATTTTGTGTCATCTGCAAATTTGATTAGCATTCCCTGCACCTCCTCCTCCAAGTCATTAATAACAATGTTGGAGAGCACTGGGCCCAGGACTGAGCCCTGCGGTACCCCAGTCGTTACCTCTCCCCAGTTTGAGAAGGTCCCACTGATAAGCACTCTTTGAGTCTGATTCTGTAGCCAACTGTGGATCCACCGAATCATTGTTTCATCGAGCCCACTTTGAGCTAGTTTGCTCATCAGGAGATCATGGGGCAGTTTGTCGAAAGCTTTGCTGAAGTTGAAGTATATTATGTCCACAGCATTCCCACAGTCCACAAGGGAGGTTACCTGATCAAAAAATGAGATCAGATTCATCTGGCAGGATTTGTTTTTGACAAATCCATGTTGGCTTCGAGTAATCACTGCATTGTTTTCAAGGTGCTTCCAGATGGATTGCTTTAGCATCTGCTCCAGAATTTTCCCAGGGATTGATGTCAGACTGACTGGTCTGTAGTTCCCAGGTTCCTCCCTTTTACCCTTTTTGAAGATAGGGACAACATTAGCACTCCTCCAGTCTTTTGGCACTTCACCCGTCCTCCATGATTGTGCAAACATAATAGACAGTGGTTCTGAGAGTTCTTCTGCCAGTTCCTTTATTACTCTAGGATGCAGTTCATCTGGCCCTCAAGATTTGAATAGGGGTGGACGAAAGTCACTTACCTTTTCTCGAAGCTTGTTCGCGGTGGGGGGGAGGTGCTTCGCTGCTCCTCCCGCGAAGTTCAGGCCGGGGGGGGGAGGCTTCCCGCCTTGCCCAGCCGAAATTCAGGCCGGGGGGGAGGCTTCCCGCCTCGCCCGGCCAAAATTCAGGCCGGGGAGGAGGCTTCCCGCCTCGCCCGGCCGCGAACGCGAAAGTTAAAAAAAAAAAAAGCCCCCTGATAGGCTACGTGACGATTCACGTAGCCTATCACGGCTAGATCTGCAAAGTCAGCCATGATAGGCTACGTGAATCGTCACGTAGCCTATCACGGGTGACTTAAAAAAAAAAAAAAAAGCGCGTACGCTAATGGCGGCCCCCATAGGGAGCCTCCATTCGCGTTCCTTATTTAGTCGCTGTAGTCTACGTAAACATTTACGTAGACTACAGTGACCAAATAAGGAACGGGAATGGCGGCTCCCTATGGGGGCCGCCATTATCCGTACAAACTTTTTTTTTTAAGTCACCCGTGATAGCCTACGTGATGATTGACGTAGCCTATCACGGCTGACTTTGCAAATCTAGCCGTGATAGGCTACGTGAATCGTCACGTAGCCTATCAGGGGAGGGTTTTTTTTTTCTTTTATTGCAATGGCGGCGGCGGCAGCCAGTCAAAAGACCGGCTGCCACTCCCGCCCCGCTCGAACACCCGCCGAACCGACGGCCGGACCCGCCGCCGGGAGGGACATTCGGCGAAGGTAAGTCCCGTCCCGGGGGGGGTGCGGGGGGCAGGGGGGGTCTGGAGGATTTCTCCCCGAAACTTGTTCGGAGGGCTGAACACATTGGCGCTCGGCCCCCCGAAGTTTCGGGGAGAAATTCTCCGCCAACCCTAGATTTGAACTCATTCAAAGAATAGGTGTTCCTTGACCATATGCCTATCGATCTCAAGCTGCAATCCTGCCCCTTCAGCCTGTACTTCGCCTTTGCCAGGGGGGTCATAGACCCTCTTTTGGGAGAAGACTGAGCCAAAGTAGGAATTGAGCACCTCTGCCTTTTCTTCGTCATCTGTTATTGTTTTGCCATCCTTATTTAATAGCTGAACCACCATTTCTTTCTTCCTTCTTTTACTATGCATGTAGCTGAAGAAAGCTTTTTTGTTGCTTTTAGCATCCCTTGCTAACCTCAGCTTCTTCTTAGCTTTAACCTTCCTGACGCCATCCCTGCAATTCTGTGCTACCTGCCTGTACTCTTCCTTTGTTACTTGGCCTTCTTTCCACTTCCTAAATGTGTCCTTTTTTGTTTTCAGGTCATCTCTTAGCTTTTTGTGAAGCCACATTGGCTTCTTCTGTTGTCTTCCACCTTTTCTTCTTGTTGCAATTATTTGTAACTGTTCCTTGAGAATTTCCTTTTTAAAAAACTCCCACCATCTTGGACTACTTTTCTCATTAAAGTTGCTTGCCATGGGACCTTACTTATCATTGTTCTCAGCTTATTAAAATCAGCTTTCCTAAAATACAGGGTACGGTAGGGATGTACGAAAGAGACTTACCTTGTCCCGCAGCTTGCTTCGTGGTGAGAGGGAGGCGCTTCGATTCTCCCCCCGAAGTTCAGGCGAGGGGGGGAGGTGCCCTGCCTCGCCCGGCCGAAATTCAGGCTGGGGGGGGGAGGGGCCCTATCCCTCGCCGGCGAAATTCATGCCGGGGAGGAACGCCCCATCTCCCCGGCCGCGAAAAAAAAAGTACAGTAAAAACACACGCACACACACCTGTGATAGGCTACATAACGATTTACGTAGCCTATCACGGCTAGATTTCCAAAGTCAGCCGTGATAGGCTACGTTAAAAGTGCGTACGCAAATGTAGGGATGTACGAAAGGGACTTACCTTGTCCCGCAGCTTGCTTCGCGGTGGGGGGGAGGCACTTCGCTTCTCCCCCCGAAGTTCAGGTGAGGGAGGGGAGGCGCCCCGCCTCACCCGGTTGAAATTCAGGCCAGGGAGAAGTGCCCCGTCTCCCCGGCCGCGAAACAAAAAGTGAAAAAAAAACAAAAAACCCCGTGTTAGTCTACGTAATGATTAACGTAGCCTATCACGGCTAGATTTCCAAACTCAGCCGTGAGAGGCTACATTAATCATCACGTAGCCTATCACGGGTGTCTTTGGAAGAAAAAAAAGCACGTATGCAAATGGCGGCGCCCCATGGGCGCCGCTATTTGCGTTGCCCTTATTTTCGCCGTAGTCTACGTAAATCTTTATGTAGACTAGACGTGCCAAAATAAGAAACACAAATGGCGGCACCCATCGGCCACCGCCATTTGCGTACACACTTTTTTTTCCCCCAGAGTCACCCGTGATAGGTTACGTGATGATTTACGTAGCCTATGACGGCTGACTTTGGAAATCTAGCTGTGATAGGCTACGTAAATCATCATGTAGCCTATCACGGGTGTGTGTGTGTTTTTACTTTTTTATTTTGTAATGGCGGCGGCAGCAGCCGGTCGGGAGACCGGCCGCCACCCCCGCCCTCGCCGAAACGCCGCCGAAACGCCGCCAGGACCCACTGCCGAGAGGGACATTCGGCCACGGTAAGTCCCATCCCGGGGGGGCAGGGGGCCGGCGGAGAATTTCCCCAACACTTTCGGGGGGCCGAATGCCTCGGCGCTCGGCCTCCCGAAGATTCGTGGAGAAATTCTTTGTAAAGATTTACATAGACTACGGCGAAAATAAGGGCAACGCAAATAGCGTTCCCTTATTTTCGCCGTAGTCTACGTAAATCTTTACGTAGACTACCCCTGTCCAAATAAGGAACGCAAATGGCGGCGCCCATCGGCCACCGCCATTTGCGTACACACTTTTTTTTTTTTCAAAGTCACCCGTGATAGGCTATGTGACGATTTACGTAGCCTATCACGGCTGACTTTGGAAATCTAGCTGTGATAGGCTACGTAAATCGTCATGTAGCCTATCACGGGTGTGTGTTTGTTTGTTTTTACTGTGCTTTTTTTTTTGTAATGGTGGCAGCGGCAGCCGGTCGGGAGACCGGCCGCCGCCCCCGCCCCCGCTGAACCGCCGCCGAACCGCCGCCGGGACCCACCGCCGAGAGGGACATTCGCCGAAGGTAAGTCCCATCTCGGGGGGGGGGGCGGGGGGCCAGAGGAGAATTTCCCCACCAATTTCGGGGGGCCGAATGCGTTGGCACTTGGCCTCCCAAAGATTCATGGAGAAATTCTCCGCCATCCCTAGGGTACGGGTTTGGCTGCACTCGACTTTTGCATCCTTTCGAACCAAGAACTCAAGTACAACATAGTCGCTTTTCCCCTGAGTTCCTGTAAATGCTACTTTTCACACTAAGTCATCTCTGTTGGTAGGATCAAGTCAAGGATAGCCGATCCTCTAGTTCCTTCCTCTACTTTCTGTTGGAGGAAGTTATCCACCACACAAGTCAGGAATTTTCTGGAGAGCCCATGTTTTGCAGAATTTGTCTCCCAACAAATATCGGGGAAATTGAAGTCCCCCATTACTACCACATCATGCTTCCTTGAAACATTGGCTATTTGCTTTTCTAAAGTTTCATCCTCGTCTTCTCCTTTATTGGGTGGCCGGTAGTAGACTCTGACCACCATTTTCCTTTCATTCTTTGCTCCATTTATTTTAACCCAGATGCTCTCGATGGGGCTAGCAAGCTCATCCTCCTGTACTTCTGTACAGAGATATGTATTTTTCACATACAGTGCAACCCCACCTCCCTTTCTGTTCCTCCTGTTCTTTTTGAAGAAATTATATCCTTCAGTTGCTGTATTCCAGTCAGGATAGTCATCACACCAAGTCTCAGTTACACCTACCAAGTCATAATTTCCCTGCTGTATTAAGAAGTTCATTCTGTTTGTTTCCCACACTCTGGGCATTAGTATATAGACATCGAAGACCATGTTCTTCATAGTCTGGCTTTCTTCCTACATGTGTCTGAAGACTATTATTGAGAGCTATTAGAGCTGTTCTCTCTGTTGCGGTACATGAGCCTTTGTCCATTATTACCTCCAACTTTACATCTCCCTTCCCCGTAGGATTCAGTTTAAAGCTTCCCTTTAACTCCTGATAAAGTTCTTCATGCTGTGGCCAAACATATATTTAAATACTAGGATGTAGGCAGTACTAGGATGGAGGGATCTATGGTTTGACTTGTATAAAGCAGCTTGATATGGGTTCCATAATACCCAAGAAGACTGTTAGATTCTTCCCTGTCTCCTTTAATAATTGTATGGAGAAAAATAATTCAGAAGGTCCATTTCTCCCATTGGTGTTACCGGGGTAGAAGTTGCAGCTGCCAGGGTTCTCCCATCTACAGTCCCATTGAGGATACTTCACAACCCCATCCCATTGGAAAAGTGGCCACCATGGAAGTAGAACTGAACACAGCAATTTGGCTTGTATTTTCAATCACAATGCTCAGAAATCACATATTTCAAATATGAGAGGTTACTCAGGGAATTGGTGAGGGTAGACATTCCTAAAGCCGAAATGAATAGAGGTTTTGAATGCGAAGGTCAATTCTGAGTGTTTATTTCCTTTGACAAATACTCAACTCCGAATTATAACAATACGCTAAATTTTATGTATGCTGTTGATTAATTTTTCCAGCACATTCAGTTCCACTCACACACAATGAAAGGTCTGTTTATTCACTCTCTCTCTGAAGACTCAGACTCTCTGCCGGAGGAAGTAAGACATTTTATGTAGGAGTTAAACTTTCCATGCGGTTAAGAGTCTCTTCATGTATTACTCTTGCATTTGAGAGACATGAACTTAACCCCTCTTTTGGAGAGAAATGAACAAACAGTGTATCCGATACTCCATAACCTTTTAAGGAGAGCTTTTTGATGGCACTAAGTGCAACTAAGTGCTCAACACCCACTGAAGGTCAAAGACAATGAAATACCTAATTTCCATTTGTCCCTTTGAAAAGTTTACTGATAATGTGAACGTTCTTCTCCTAGCTACAGTGAAGAAAGCATGGCCTAGACCCTCCACTGGCCCCAATTAATACTTAATACTATGCTAATAATCCAGCAAAGCAAACCTTTTCATTCTAAATTTCATGTGTTTCAATTACCGAAGGAAGGAAACTGAATTTCCCTGGATTATGTATCAATTATTTGATGACAAGCACATGCTTTCTTAACGACCCAAGGAGCTGTTCAGTGCTACAGAATGGTGCTAAAGTCTCTTGGGGGAAAAAAATGAATAAGACAGTGTGTGTGTGTGTGTGGGGGGGCAATTCTGTTGAAAAGCTTTAAATCAACTACAATACAACCCTAGGCATGTCTACTCAGAAGAAGGAATGGTGTGGGCCCCTGACTGGGTCCGGAAATCCGTTGGACTCCTCCCTGGCCATGCCCCCAGACTGCGCTTGCCTCTGGCCTTGCTCGCCCCCTCCTGTACCTTCCCTGAACTCACTCAGACCCATTTGTTAGTGCCTGCCATTTTCCCAAGCTTGTTTTTACCCTGCCCCCAAAAAAGAGGACTTCAAAAATGCACAGATTTAAATATGCACAGATTTGTGCTGGGAAAGGCTGATCTATGGAATATTGAAGGCATAAATGGCCCATTTACGTCTCTAATTTTGTGCATGTCAACCTTTCCCAGACTGAAGGTGAGCATATTTAAATATGTGCATTTTTAAAGACCTCTTTTCCATAAAAACAAGCTCAGGAAAATGGTGGGCCCTCACTAATGGGATCCAGGGTGACTGTGGGCAGCTCAGTGAGCTTGTGGGGGCTCAAGCACAGTTCTGGGGAGCTTGAGCAAGGGCAGCGCTTCAGCGGGCACCCACCGAAATGGGACGAGGTGGGTCCGTCCATCTCTACTCAGAGGCAAGTCTTACTGAATTCAGTGGGGCTTACAGTATATCCAGTGTATATATCATTACAGCTTTAATCCTACAGATTAATACATTAAAAGCTTCTGCCTTAAAAACAACCAAATAATTAAAAAAAAAAACCCAACAGATTACAATTACTGTTGTCCCACTGCCTAACCTTAATCACAAAATGCTGGGCAAGAAGGATTTAGCATATCTGAACAATGGCGGCTTTGCACAAGCAGAAATTGCATATGGTTGCATAAGGTAGGCCATCATCCTTTTGTGGCTCTTACAGGCCTGTGCACCACATTCTGTATATTCTGGAGGGCTCCTTAACCATCAGGAGCAGTTTGGGGGGGGGGGGTGCAGGGGGAAAGTAGCTTTCCACTTGTACAAATCCATGATTGGATACAAGCTTTACATGGTGGTGAGACTTCGTTTTAAGGGGATGTCATAAACTGTGTCTATGACCATGATTTCTAAGGACTGAGCAGCCTGTGTTTATGAAAGGCTCCAAACAGGCCTCTCCTGCTTGCTAGTATGAGGAAGCCAGGTCCACATACTACCTCTCTATAGGTGCCATTTCTTCATCTGCAATCTTGTCTCCCAGAGTAGCTCATATAAGATCAAAGACAAACAAGACTGTCCCTGACCACAGGCTTACAAGGCACAAAAAGGGGGTGGGGAGAGGATGGGAAGGGAGGGCCAGGGAAAACAAGCAACATCAGGCACTATTCTTAAAGTTGCAATGTTCTTATAATGACCAGTTTGAATGGAAGCATATTGGGCAGAAGAGGAACCAAATGGCAGCCAGTGCCATGTTTCCAGCTGCACTGGCTGCCAGTCCATATCTGGGCCCCATTCAAAGTGCTGGTCTTAACATTTAAAGCTCTAAATGGCTTGGGGCCAGGTTACCTGAAGGATCATCTCCCATATGTACCTCCCTAGGCCCTAAGATCATATTCAGCGGTCCTTCTTGAGGAGCCCCTGCCAAAGGAAGTGAAGCAGGTAGCTAGCAGGAAGAGGGCCTTTTCTGCTGTGGCACCCCGGCTCTGGAATGCACCCCCTAGCGAGGTTCACCTGGTGCCTACATCGTGCTCTTTCTGGCATCAGGTGAAGACCTTTTTATTTTCCCAGGAAATTTAGCCTTTTAGCATTCTAGTCTTTTAGCTCCACTGTTTTAAATTTGTTACTCTGTTTTAAATCTCTGCATTGCTGCTAGGCTTTAGGCTGGTTGTACTTGTATACTGTTGTTTTAATGCTTTTATAGCTTATATTGTTTTTATGCTATACTTGTGGTTTTAATTTTTGTGAACTGCCCAGAGAGCTTTGGCTACTGGGCTGTATAGAAATGTAATTAATTAATTAATTAATTAATTGGTAAGAAGGGGGTCTTTCTCAGATGACTTGATTGAGCTGGGCCTTGATTCCCATTTTGCTTTCTGCTACAGCCAGGGGGAAGCACTGCTGCTCACTAATACTTGAGAGAGAGGAGGAGCCAACTAGGGATCTTTGAGAATTTCATTTTTGCTTGCAAAACATGCCCCCATTCAAAGCTCCACATGCAAGCACAAGCACCTGTCATCTGAAAAGATTTGCAAAGCGTCGAACGCGTGCTCACGTTCATCTGATTCCCAGTTTGATTTCTGCAAATATTCCAGTTTGCACAAATCTCCTCAGTAGACTGAATCAGCCTCGCTTTAGTCTATGGAGGAAATTTGTGCAAATGGGGGGGAATTTGGGGAGATCAGTGCAAACCTCCTATTTGATTGCTACTCAGTTTGCACAATTTCCCCATCCATGCAGAGTGAGCAATGCTTGCAAGTGTGAACAGGAATCAGGCATGGGACGAGTGGCGAGACAGTGTCAGAGAATCCCAGCAAACTCCACCACTGTTTGTTCGCTCATCCCTAGAGCTAACAGAACTGGTTTCCCAGCTGAGCTGACTGAGTGGGGCCCGCTTCCCATCTCCTCCTCTGCTGCAGTCAGTTGCAGGGCACACGGCTTGCCTATAGGAAACCCCAATTCCGTCCCCTGAAAAAAACGCTCCTTGAGTCAAGTGTGTGTGCCACGCTGGCAGTAGTTATTCTGAGATGCAGTAGCTACTCCTGTGCTTTTCTTCGTTATGACTTCCCACATTCCAAGATTTGACCCTGGTAGTAAACACAGCTTCTCCAAAGCTGAGCCCTGTGGAGTCCTCCTCCTGACATGCACTAAACCCTGCCTTTTTTTCTAATGTGGATTGCTGCATGGAGGACAGTTTTCATGGGGATCATGTCAGGGGGAGGAAGGAGTAACCCTCCCCTCCTGTTGTTTTGCCAATAAGCAACGGTTCTCTCTTTTTTAAGGATATTCAGAATGTAATGAACACATGAAAGTGTGAAGGAGAAGCAGATGAACAAAATCACTGAAACAAAAGCAAATGCCATAGATTGACTGCATCAAGTCTGCTACAAAGCGAGATAAAGCGCACGCCACCGGGAACCTCGTAATCTGATAGGATCAACGAGTCAGATGAGATCCTGTTGAAAGCACTCCAATGGCCTGGCCCTTCAGCACCAGGCCAGATCAGCCTGCGGTGAGGTTCTGCCTTGGGAGGGTCTCAGGGAATCATACCCTGCCTTCTCGATCCCTCCTGTTCTGGTCATGGTCCAGTCCTTCAGACTGGAAGAACACGACCAGCCTCCACAACTGGCAGCCCGCCAGCCCAGATAACTCCCATCTCATCTCCGCTAACAAGCGCCCTAACCTGGACGTCATGATCAAGGCTCATCTACCAGCCTCGAGCTACCCAACTTAATGAACAGGCCCAAACAGCGCCCTAGACATGGGCAAAAGCAATCTGCACACCACTGACTCCTCGATATACAGTGGTCTTCTGCACTTCCACTGCATCTGTGTATTGTGGTCCTGAGAAAAATCACATCCCTTCCCCCTCCTCCCTCCACCAAGCATAAGGGTTGTAACCAATGGTGCTGTTCTGCCAGCGGACGGGGATTTGCCATATGCCTCGAATCTGTTCTGTATGGTTCAGGAACCTTCTGGAGCAGATCTGGGGCATGTGCAGGGGGCTGCAAGGTGGAAGAGAGGGCAGAAAACGTCTGTCATGTGAGCAGACGTCTGCTTGCACGAGGGTTGGCTCTAACCCTTAAATGTAAAACAAAAACAGGTGTGTAACGTCTGGCTTGACCCTTAGGCTAGAGCAGTTTCAAATACCTTATGCACCAAGAAGTGAGCGCAGACTCTTCTGAGCTTCACCCTGGGCTCTTCGTATCTCTCATTGCTTCCCTGTTCTCCCCACGAGTGCTAGCTAGATCTCCCTGCCCTGACATGTTCCGCCCCCAACCCCGCTTTTCCCCGCATGCTGTTCTTACTGTGAAAGATCTTACTGCTGCCGGCACCGCTGGTCCTCTTCCATCTCCAGGTAAGTTCAGAAGGGAAGGGTGAAGTGGGTGTCTAGGGGTTTACTAGCAGGGATAGGCGACAATTTTGTTAAGTTCAAGTTTTTTATAGGACATTACAGAAAGTCACCAATTTCTTCGTAAGCGAGATGGCAAGGACTTGATATTTATTTATCTAAAATTGAATGCAGGAGAAAGCAAAACTGACAGAATTCTCCATCTAGTCCCAGGGCTTTGCAACCAGGGGATGGCAACTTTTTCTAGCCCATGGGCACATTTGTCATGGGGACAGGGGTGTTGAGGGCACATTTGTCTGATGGTCATTAGGGCCCATGGGCATTTTTTCTGTGATTATTTTTCTTGCCCTCAGCCCACCCTTTGTTGGGACTCTTGCTTTTCTTTTCTAGCTTCCCCTTGCTTGCCCCCCCCTCCTCCTCCTCCCCTTGCTTGCCCCCTCCTCCTCCTCTTGCCCCTCCCCTTGCTTGCCCCCTCCTCCCCCTTGCTTGCCCCCCTCCTCCTCCCCTTGCTTGCCCCCCCTCCTCCTCACTGCTGACTGCCACGTTATCTTTTCTGCCACCACTGCATTCCCCGCCACTGCCACCACAGCCACCACCAATGACTTCCTGCTGACTTCCTGTTTCCTGGCCCCACAGAAGTAGGGAGAAGCAGCAGCAGAGTGAAAGTGGAGTTGGTGCAAATGGGAGTGAAGATGCAAGTCCTTAGCAGGCACAGTCAGGAGTCTTGCTGGGCACCAGTGTACCCACAGGTGCCACTCTGCTGACTTCTGGCTTCATTCTTAAAAGTCTGGCTTCAAATTCCTGTGTATCTACCATGTCTGGGATGCTGAATTCAGGTTGCCAGTTGCCACCTCTTTTTCTCTGACACGTTCCTTATCTTTAACATGGTAGGCACAAAATGGTGTAAAATGCTCTGAAAGCCAAAAGGTATTTTCCAACTTCTTCCCTGTCCAGTACAGTTCTGATCCAGACTAAGGAAGCTCACCCATCACTAGTTGTAAACTGTAGAAATGGCAGTTGCCAAATCATAGAGCAGAGACAGCGATGAACTTCCCTTTCCCAGGCTTTCTAGTGTTTAATATTTTCCCCCTTAAACATTTGCTCTCAAATGCTGCAAGAGAAGGCAGTGCCTAAAATCACCAGGTATTTTCCCACACAAGATTAGAGCTGAATGGGAGATGCTTGAATCCCAGCACATCATTCATTTTAATCACTACATTCTCAGGGGTCCGTTCTCAACAGGTTGCGGGGGTGTTCCATATACAAATTCCATTAAGTAGTAATGGGATTGTGTAGGGAGCACCTTCTCACTGCCTTGATCTCCAGATTCTTTCTCTCTTGGCACATCTAGTTTATCTTCTTCATTTTCTGATTGTGGGATTAGAGAAATCATAGTATCTTCCAGAAGCCATGAACTGCAAATGAATAAATAGCCTCCCTTTTTCCCCTCTGGACAGAAATCACTTAGCACTTCCAGGATAATGTATTTCTAAGCCTCAGGGATGGAGCTTGAAGTGTGATGCGCTCCACAATAGTGCAAGCCACTTTTAAACCAATACAAACACAAGCATTGCCTCCTAGGAGCTTACCCAGGTCTATCCAATACATGCCGCTGCAAATTGTGGCCAGCCAGATGCTTCTTGGAAGCTTAAAACCAGAGCATGAAGATGAAGGTGACCATCCCTTGTTTTCTGTGATTCAGCAGTAGACTGGCCCTGGACATGGAATTTCTAGTCAGAAATCTTGGCTATTATGCACATCCTCCAAAAATGTGTCTATTCATTTTCAATTAGATAAATCACTCCATTATGTTTTCTACAGCTTGCTTCTTTCAACACATCTTATCCTTGTCTTCCCTTCCACCTTCAGCGTACCCCATAGTGCTCCAAGAGGAATTCCTTCTTGACCATGAGGCACATTTGCCATTGGGTTAGATCCAGACCTAGATATGCTTGGAGTAGACCCATGGATATTAATGGGGCAAGTGAGTCATGACAAAGCCCATTGACTTCAGTCGATCCACACTGCTCTTCCTAGGTGTGATCAGATAAACTGAAAGGTCTCCCACCAGCACCACCTCCGCTAATTCACTCTTGACTAGAAAATGCAGTGTAGGTAAAGAAACAAACAAAAGTATGCTGCAGCCAGATTGGAATAAGGTGGTGGTTGCCTAATCAGTGCATTAAGAGACTGCCTAATTTTGCACTAAGTTAAACTTGGTTGGTGGCTACTGAGATGAATGCAAACCAGCCCAGTGGACATGAATACAAGGCTTATATAGCTTCCTCTTCTCTCTGCCCCATTGGCCAGTGACACAAGGTGTGTGTGTCTGGCCACTGGCCTACATATGCACCTCACTTTTCCCGCTGGCCAGGTGCAGTGCCACCCCACATGCCCCAAAGCCACTATGGAAAGAATGAAAAGTATTAGCTTTGATGTGCTTTTGCTATTGATGGTGGACAGTTGGACACTAATGGGCAATTGGCTATAGCAAGACATGTTTGTTCCATAAATCCTGTGTGTGCTTTTAGTCACACACACAACAGTGCCAATAGGGACCAGAGAAAAACAGCTGTGAGGCTGGAAACCAAAGTAAAAAAAAAGAAACATCTGCACCAATTTAATTCCCAATGTGTTTCGACACTTGTTTTTTTTAATCAAGAGAAAACTCTTGGAGAAAACTTCTTTGGAAAAAGCAAGGGAGAGGGAATCCTCCAAAAGAATCTCCGAGATCTTTTCCCTTGATAAAGACCAAGTGTCGAAACACGTTCGGAATTAAATTGGTGCAGCTGTTTCTTTTTTGGCTTTGTTTTTAATTACACACCACTACCTGGGAAGAGCCTGAAATTTGTTTTGCCAAATCTGATAGAGTTGAAAGCAAAGAGCTCCCTTCTTCAGGTTTGGCACTGCACGTGGTTATCTGTTGCTGTGCGCTGTTGCGTGCGTCTGCAGCCATGTAATGCCAGATCAATCCGTTCATCCATAAATCAAGAGTTCATTACAAAGGCACCACAGGGATAGCGGAGAGATTTGTTTAGTTCACATTTTAATGCAAACTTACCTAATCTTACACTTTTGAACCAACACATGAACCAAAACTCAGTTCTTCTTCAATATTCCCACCTCTGAATTTTGCAGTGGAGCTCGCCAATAAAAGAATGCATACAAAAATGCTCATAATAGTGAAAATGCATTATAGTAGGAAAATTACTTGCAAAAATGTGTATATTAGGTAAAATTGTATACAAAAATGCATGTATTAGGAGAAATGAACACAAATGTTTATGAATTTTTCATACCACCTTAAGAAAAAAAACCCAAACATAGTGACAACCTGAACTTCAGAATAGAAACCGAGAGAAACCAAAATTGACAGATGCCTACTGCTATCTCCTATTACCTTATAAAGGTTGCCCCAAACTTTCCACCTTTCAGTGAAGGGCAAGTGTAAAACATTATAATCAGCAAAATTCCTTTTTTGCTGGAAACAGCAAGTACATGCCTACCCAATATCCAGGGAGTATAAAGAAAGCCTCGATACTCAGTTACTCAAAGAGAGTTTCTGGAAGAAATTGCCTCCCATGAAGTGCTAGAGCATTTCCATTATGATTTTCTTAGTGGCAGAGATTGATGTTTGTAAACCAGGAAGCACATCAGGAATAATAGCCAGAAATGGATTCTGACCCGCTAGCTTCCTTCACCATCTGATTAGAACAAATAATTCTATTGAACAAAATATAGTTATTATCCCTGAGTTCATTGTGCCCCAGTGAGATTAAAGAACACTGGGCTGCCACTTTTTGTCCCGGGGGTAAAATAATCCTAGTAATTACACTGTATTATCTAACCACTGTTGCTCATACATATCGTCTCTAATGATTGCTGAGCTCTTCCACAGATCATTTGAATACATAAATAAGCAGTTGCCAATACTTTTTTTTTTATTTCTATTGTACAACAACTGGTAACTACTTTGCCTGATAAAGAGCTGCTGTATAGCAGTGTGAGATATGCTGTGCACTTTGAAGTAAATCAAATGCTACATTATTAATGGCAGTTACAACACCTACTTTACTCATAAGCTTTTAACTAGAGGGATTTAAAAGCAGTGATTTTTCAATGGATAACGGCTTATTCTAAAGTATGAGTCTTGTGACAAGAGTTAGATTGCTGGGCAGAAAATGCCTGAATCAAATGCAATTACATATTTAGAGTGCAATCCATTGCTGGCTGGCGCATGGTGGAAGTTGTAGGATTTCTTTTTTCTGTCTGAACCTGCATAGGATTGCACCTTAATGGCAAAATTGGTTGAATTTATTTGTTGTTTCAACCATCATGGTCATATCAACCACAAATGTGTACACCAAAAATACATCAGTACCAATATGCAAACACAAACTCTACCATACAAAGGATTTAAAATAATAAAAAGACACTAACAAAATTTTGCATTAAGAGATAAGAGAGTATATAAAAAGTTAAAACTACTGTTAGATTAAAACCTTCAAGTTAAATTACCTTATTACAACTCATTGACCTCCCCAAATCTTCTCAACTTTTGGGCAGACACTGCAAATCTCGCAACTCTATCTGTCACAAAACTGTCAGCATTGGAGAGCAGATATATAACTTTAGCTTGATCATCTCCCTCCAATAAATCCTGTAACAGATTTAAAATAAAATTTGTCCTAGGTTCAGAATATAAAGAACAATATAATAAGCACTGACAGAGATCCTCTACAACTTGAGCACCACACATATACAGAGATTCTGTTCAGCCGGTATTTTACAATAATATCCGGTCCTTCTAAATATTGCAAAGACACAGTTTGAGAATACAATGCCAGAAATGCCATTCTAAATGAAATAACTGATAACTCATGTAAATACTTCTCAATTCCATGAGTTAGTTTTAGAAAATGCAACTGTGAGGAAAACAATGATTTTTTTTAATTACTTCTAGATCTTGTTGGAAATAGAACCCCCCCCCCCCTTTATTCTTTATATGTCTCTGAAATGGATCTAGGGTCCATTTCTTGAGAACCTGGGGTAATAAATGAAAAGCTAGCATTTGCTGTTCACAATTTGTTACTCAAGTAGTCTGTCTCTAAGATTTCATCTGTTCCAAACAAACAAACAAACAAACAAGCAAACCATTTTTAGATATCCTAGAATCATCCATATTAAAAAGTTGAAAAGAATACATAAAAAAGCTACAAAAATATAAAACTGTGCTGGCATAATCCTCGTCTGTGCCCTAGTTCTACCTACTGGAGTAGATGAGGGTAAACCAAGTGGTGTTTTAAGGGATTTGTTTTGCGTAACTTCCAAATGATCTATTTTTGCCAGCCCCAAATTTCTCCCCCATAGGTCAGCTTCAGGACCACTTTACTTGGTGGTGGTGGTGGTAGAAAGCACTTACTTGATGGAGCTGGTTGGGTTAGGACTAAAGGTGACATTAAAGGTAAAGGTGTCCCCAACCAGTCATGTCCGACTCTAGGGTGCGGTGCTCATCCCCGTTTCTAAGCCGAAGAGCCAGCGCTGTCCGAAGACGCTTCCATGGTCATGTGGCCGGCATGACTGAACACCGAGGTGCACGGAATGCTGTTACCTTTCCCGCCGAGGCGGTACCTATTTATCTACTTGCAATTTCTTGCTTTCGAACTGCTAGGTTGGCAGGAGCTGGGACTGAAGACGGGAGCTCACTCCGTCACGCGGCACTCGGGTCTCGAACTGCTGACCTGCCGACCTTCCAGTCTGCAGTTCAGCGTCTTAACCACTGAGCCACCGCGGCCCTAAAGGTGACATTACTGGATAGTTATATATGGCAAAATGCTGTTTAAATAAACATTAAGTATCACAGAGGAATTCTATATGATTAAACTAGTACCTAAAGCTAACTATATCATGTAAAAATTGGTGTGGTATGAAATCAATATGACACCTGGAAGTCTGTGATACAGACACAGTGATAACTGCTCATTAAGGAAAAACCTAGGTGACTCCATATCAAACCTGTGATTCAGCCAGTTCATCATGTGTAACCAAATCTTTAAAAATCTATTCATCCCTTTTGATACTTTGGTTTCTAAAATTACACATTTTCCCACCAGGATGACTGCTAAGACTTCAAGAGGTCCTCTCATTCCTCCACTTGGGTTCTAATCATCCTAACAGTTTGTCACTCTCCGCTTCCCGGCATACCAAGGAGTGACCTAGCTCTATCTGGTAAGACAGGACACTTAGAAGTAAGGGTGTTGGAGAAATCCTCAACTGATTGAAACTTGAAAGTACACCAGATTCCTAAGAATCCAACCTGCAGGATCCACAATGGACTGGCTCTCCCTGCTGGTGTTGGTACTGGCAGGGAGAGAGGGAGGGTTGTGTGTGGCTTGCAGATTAGGGCTTTATTCCCCCCCCTCAAAAAATAGCAAGATGTGCAAATTGGGTCACTTGCAGCCATATAATTACAGCCATAATTAGCATAAATTGCAGCCATACAGTGCTTAGTTATGTGTAAATTGTGGCCACAATTTATACGTAACTATGCACTTTACAGCCATAATTTGCCCAAGACATGCAAATTGCAGCTGCAATTTGCATATCTTGCCATTTTTAGAGAGAGAAAGAAAGAAAATTAAGCCCAAATCCACAAGTCGAGCCAGGAGCTTGAGGGAAATTCATTGAGCCCCAAGAGGGCCAGATTTCCCTGTGATAGATATCCCTCGGACCAGATACAGGCAGATTTGTACATCCTCCTTACAAGAAGGGATGTAAGAACGCAACCTAGTTTGGTTCTCTGTGCACTCGCCAAAGCAGCATCCCCGCTCGCTTCCCCCCTGAACCTGTGCTCGAGCCACCCACGAGTTTGGTGAATTCCCCAGCAATCACGCAAACCCATTCAGTGAGGGCCACCATTTTCGCGCCTTTGCTTTCTAGGAAAAACAGGAAGTCAAAAAAATGTGCATATTCAAATATGCGCAGCTTGGAGCTGGGAAAGCTAAATAAGCACACTATTAGAGGGATTATACCTCTAATATTGAGCTTATTTAGCTTTCCCAGCTCCAAACTGTGCATATTTGAATATGCACATTTTTTTAACTTCCTGTTTTTCCTAGAAAGCAAAGGCGCGATAATGGAGGCTCTCACCAAATGGGTTCATGGCGAGTACTTTGGAACGCAAGCAGGCACGAGAGGGGGACAAACAAGGACAATGTCTCAGTGGGCGCAGTTTGGGGGTCGCAGGCAGGGGTTGCTTGACGAATTCCCGAATGCTGAACTGCACTTGCGACATCCCAAGTGAATGTGTCTGTAACCAAGATAATATCCAAGATCAACTGGGAGTGCCACTCATGCCAATGAGAAACTCCCTTTGGCACCATGAGGAATCAGTCGGGATCTATCAGCTTCCAGTGATGGATCATCTGAAGTTGATCCAGCTCCCCCTGTGGAGACGTAATGCTACAGTAAACACAGTAATGTTCACCAGGATGTGACAAGGGAATTCCTAATAATTAGCAATAGGAAAATATGTCAGTGTCACTTTCTCCCATATTTGATTTTTTTTAAAAAATCTCAAGTTCTTTCTTTGCTGAATATGAAAAACTTTGTGAATTGTGGTAAATTCTTATAAAAATGAACTGAAATTAATTTCTCATCCATCTGCACCAGCCACATTCAGTATTTGCACTGTGAAGAGGACTTATGTTACATCCCCTGCCAAGTGGCTGTTAAGGATGACGAGCCTGCCAGAGAAAGAAGTAGCAACACTAATTAAGCATTGAGCAGAACTACACATGGTGAGAGGCCTTGGGAAAACTACAGCCCGGACTGCCCAAATTTGCTGCGCGCTTGTCCAAATCTCCATGTTTTCCCCTCTACCCTGTGGGTGTGGATATGGCTCTTAGCTATGGCAACTGGAGCAGAGTCTTCTCCTTTTTAAGTTAGTTTATCCTTGAATACTTTCCATGATGGAACCTTTTCATACAAGTCCTTCACTCCAGTGCTGTTGTTTGCACTGCCATTTCATCTAAGCCTTGAGCAATTCAGTTTAACCATCATATGATGAATTTGTATATCAGCATGATTTTATCCAATCAAAATTTCCCATATATGCCTGCCCACTTTAGGAGAATCTTCAGAAGCCCTTCTCTGGGTTCCCCATCAAATGAGCAGAGACTAGTGGCTACTAAGGAGAGGACCTTTTCATGCTCCTTTCACTTGTTTCTGATGTTATGCTCATTTTCATATTTTATGTTATAAAAAACAAACTCCAGACTCCAGAGGGGTTGCCGTGTGAGTCTGCTGCAGCAAAAACAAGAGTCTTGTGACACCTTGAAAATTAACAAATACACCAGCCAAAGATCTCATTGTTAGTGAGCAATATAATGAATAAACATAAATACATACATAAAATTTCAAAATAACAGTTATGCTAATTATATTCTCCCAGCTTTTCATCTCATTTAATTTACCTTTCCTTAAAATTAACTCAGGCAAATTGGCCATTTCAGTGTATTTTTTTTTCCTCTCTCATTTATATTCCAGCTTGTCTTCTTAAGGGGGAAAAATGTTCTGCTTATTTGACTACTTTGCCCCCTATTAACACAGTGTTGCCTAATTAGTTCTATTCTAATTCATATTTTTTCAATACAGCACAGCTGTGATTGATTCCAATTAACATACTGAAATAGGGTTTTTCTTTTAAAAAATACATTGTTCGCTTAATTTTGTTTCTCAATAGTCTTTACAGTCATTTGCCCAGGATCTTTCAAAGGGGTTTAAGGTATAAAGTGTCTCTCCCCAGATGGAGGCCAAGGTGAGTCTGATGACCTCAGTCTCTCTAAAATGCAAATCTGGAAGGGGAAACTTGTATGAAAATGCAGATCACAGACACCAGTGCAGCTAATGCGATACAGCTGAGGTGCCTTTGGCCTTGGGTTTCTTGAAAACAGACCCAGGTGCTGCATTGCATGGAAGTTTTGGAACTGATAGGACTTTGAAAAGCAATTTCCAATATCTCTCACTGGGTGTTCCTAAAGTTTCACATTGGCTCCTTGACACATTTAGGGCCTGCCCGTCCGTGAAGCATAGTGCAGTGCCTGCATCAGGCAGTAGAGCAGGAGGAATGCTGAATTGCACCATTCCCCTCACCCCCACCAAACGGACCCCCCACTGCCACTGCACTGCCATCTGCAGCAGGTGTTCTAGAGAGCCCTGCCAGCCGCACTCCCTTTCCTCTTTGGAAGACGTGTTCTTACCGTCTTATGAGAATGGCTGCAAGAGGTACAATGCGATGGTAGAACAGTGTGATGCAGCGGTGCGTGTTCTTTCCCACGTCAGGTGGCACTGAGCTTGCACCGAGGCTTGACACAATCCAGAAAAACTGGAACATCCAGGCCTCACATTAACACATGTGATTCTCAGTCTGCCCACAGACTCATAGTAGAGATGCTGTGAATGTTTGTGTAAGCCTAGCTCAGAAATAAATGTCTGGGCTTCTTAAAAGGAAGGGGGAGGAAAACTCATGCTAATTCTGACTGAACATTATTATTGAGCCTACTCTGTGGTGGTGAGGATGGCAAAAAAGGAGTTCCTTTCCACCACCATTGCATCTTCTCGTGTCATCCAGTAAAGCTGTTCAGAGTGGTTCATAGCTTGTTACAATTTGGGCTAGGGAGAGAGATGGTGGAACCCTTGACAGCATGGTGTGATGAGTTTCCATGGCACTTTGAAGATAAAGCCACTCAAATCTGTCACAACTTAGACACCACATTTACTGCAATTATATTAGTAGAGGTACCCAGAACACCATCTGGTTCAGTTTTACTGGATGAGTGTCATTTGCTGAGGCCAGAGGATGCAGACAAGGTGCTTGGCCAAGTCTGGTCAACCACCTGTGTGTCTGACGCTTGCACTTCATGGCTTATTACATCTGATAGGAAAGGGATGTCCAGCTGGATCCAGAAGGTTGAAATTCCTCCTTGAGAAAGAGGGTGGTACAGGCCTCCTTAAGGGAGGGGGCAATTAGGCCACTCCTGGAAAAGCCTAACCTGGACCCAGATGTCAAGAACTAGAGGCCAGTAGCCAGCATCCCCTTCCTGGACAAGTTGCTTGAGCAGGTGGTCGCTGGTCAACTCCAGGAACTCTTGAATGAAACTCATTATCTAGTCCCATTTCAATCAGGCTTCAGGCCTGGTTTTGGAATTGAAACTGCCCTGTTCATCCTGTGAGATTACCTTTGTGGAGAAAGAGAGTGTGGCCCTGTTGATTATCTTGGACTTCTCAGAGGTTTTTGATACCATTGACCATGGTATCCTTCTGGAGAAGTTGTCTGAGCTGGGAGGTGGAGGCATTGTGTTGCAGCAGTTCCATTCTTACTTGGATGGCCAATTCCAGAAGGTGATGCTGGGGGATTATTGCTCTGTGCCTTGGCAGCTATACTATAGGGTTCCATCTGCACTGGTTGCAAGTCCATTTCTGGGACCAATTCAAAGTGTAGGCATTAACATCCAAAGCCTTAAATGGCTTGTGGCCAGGCTACTTGAAGGATTGTCTCCTCCCATATACACCTGCCTGGCCCCTAAGATTAGCTTCAGAGGTCCTTCTCTGGGAGTTCCTGTCAAAGGAAGTGAGGTTGGTGGCTACTAAGAAGAGGGTCTTTTCTGCTGTGGCACCCCGGCTGTGGGATGAGCTTTTCAGAAAGTCTCACCTGGTGAAGAACTTATTTTCACAGGCATTTTGGTCTTTCAGCTTCTATTGTTTTAATTCTGTTAGTGTATTTTAAACATTTGCACTGCTGTTAGGTTTTATTTTGGTTTTTATTTTACTTTTATACTGAAGTTTTAAACGTTTAAACTTTCATATTGTATTTCATAGTTTAATTGTTGTGAACCATGTAGAGAGCTTTGCCTGTTGGGCAGTATAAAAATTGTAATAAATATGTAAATAAATAGGTGTTGGAAAAGAGAAAGGAGAGCCATCAAAAGAGATAAGAGAGCCATCAAACACTTTGATGGCTTGGAGCAATATTTGGGCCACGATAAGGTTTGTTTGCCTGCCTGCCTGCCATCAAAGTACCCTCTTCACTCTCCCCCTTACTGACCTGCAAGAGGAGAGCGGGGAATGTAGTGGCAGTAGCAGCAGTGGAGAGCAGCAGGAAGGAAGATTTCTCTGTCATCTTAAAGTGCTTCACAGTGTGTCAGTATGAGAAGAGCAGTGTCTCTTGGGGACTGAAGTCTTCTCACAGTCTACCATAATGGCAATAGTCCTTGAGAAGACTTCAGAAGACTTCACGGGCTTCCCTGTTCCTTTAGTCCTCCTGATGCAACATGGAGCACATCAGGCTGACACCTGCTCTTTGGGAAACTGGGTGATGAAGGGACCTTGATCATACCGGTTGGGGTACTTCCTCAATCCCGGTTCTTTGGCACTGTTCAGAGACTGCATCGATCCCTTATGGAATATCTCAGAGCTAAACGACATGCTGTGTAAGCGTATAGCATGCAGATGATCCTAACTTTCTTTTTTACCCTCAGGTAAACATGTGGAGCCCTGATATGGATTGGACCAGCAGGTATGGGTAGGGAAGGTATAAATCTTCCCAACCAGCTGCTCCCCTCCCCTAAATTTTGCTCCCCTGTTCAAGTGCTAAAACAAGGAGGGAAACCTACAATGAAGGTTCTCTCTTTTGAGCCCCCGCATGGGGAAATGGGGGAATTTAGGGGTGGAAAGTGTGTGAGTGGCAAGGTTTAAACTTCTCCTACCCAAGTATGCTGGTCTTGATCCAAATCAGGGGAGCTCAAGTTTACCTGAAAGGTAGAAATGAAAGTTAGGATCTTTTGCACACAACATATTAAAATGCAGTGTGTAGTTTAGCTCTCAATATCACGAGATCCTTCTCTCCCTCCTTCTCTCTCTCCTTCCTTCCTTCCTTCCTTCCTTCCTTCCTTCCTTCCTTTCTTTCTTTCTGAAATATTCCCCAAAACGACGAGGGAAGAGATGGGCAGATTTTCAGGCCTCAAGAGGATAGAAGTCATCTCTGCTGCTATGAAACACACACATCGAAAGGCAAAGGGAAATGTAGATCTTTGCACAGTCTTTTCCCCATGTTCTTTTCCTTTCATGTGAGTTGAAGGAATGTGTGATTTTAGTTATTGCATTGAACAGCATGAAATAAACATGGATATGTAAAGGGGGGAAAATACCTTGTGAAGGTCACGAATGGCATAAATACTGTTGTCTATTTATAAATGATAAAGCAAGTTTGCACAGAGAACCTCAAGGCTTGAAAGAAATGGAACAAAACACTTGTCAAGCCGGGGGGGGGGGGGGAGGTGGTGGTTGTGAATCACATAATCTCACTTTTCTTCAGATAAAATTACCTATGTGCATAATTTGAGTTAGGGAACATGATACAATACATCTCTTTAGAGAAAGTCTGTTTTTGAGTGATTACAGCAGGTTATGCTGCTTAAGATAAACCTGTTCCCATAGTGATTGCTGTTCACTTTCAATAAACACCCAGAGAGAAGGAGAATACAACCCCAGAGTCATAGGCCTAGCTCTCACAGATAGCAGATAAGAGGAGCTCTTTTCAGGTGTTATGCCCCTCACATGATGAGAGAGAGAGATGGTGGGGTGGGAGATGAATATGTTCACTCTGCTCCCTCTGTCACTGACACTGCCCTCGCCACCCTCCACATCTGGGGAAAGGGAACTCCTGCAGAAAGCAATTTAGAATTCTGATCTTTCAGGGTTCTAAATTGCATGGGAGCCTCCACAAATACAGAAGTCTTCCCACTGGAGAAGTTCAATTTCCAGAAAAATTGAAGGTAATAAAGCCAGTGATATGGATGCAACAGAGGGGGGATACCTCATGAGGTCATTCCACCCCACCCACACCCCTCACCCACACATATACATGATGATAAGCCAGTGCAGGGAGAGAGCACCTCAACAGGGCAGCAGGAAATCTGATTCTTGGCTGTGCTAGTTCTGAGGGCTCACATGATGGAATATTCCTCTATAAAAAATGATTGCCTGCACATAGAAAACTAGCATGTCAAAGATTCCTGACATGATAGTTTTCTGGGTGTAGGGATCTTTCTTTCTTTCTTTCTTTCTTTCTTTCTTTCTTTCTTTCTTTCTTTCTTTCTCTTGAATATGTTCTCCCATATGAGCCTGTCTGGGTTTTAAGATCTTCAGGGGAGGCCTTTCTCTCAGTACCACCACCATGACACATTTGGTGGAGGCATGAGAGAGGGTCTTGTTGTTGCCCTCCCCACCAGGCTCTTGAACTTTCTGCCAAGGGAGGGTACACTGGCCCTCCGTCTGTTGTCCTTATAGGCCTTTGGCATATAAGCTGGTCTGTTTCTGGAGGGTTTTTTTTTTTTTTCCATTTTGTTGGTGCTGCTTATTTCTCTTATCATTGTGTTTTAATTGTTGTGTTTTAATTTAATTAATTTGTTTTTGTGTTATGTTTTAACTGTGTTTTTATCCATGTTTTATTGTTAGCTGCTTTGAACATCATTCTTTGGGAGGAAGGACATTTAAAATATTTTTAAAATTATTAATTTTTGAAGGATGAGCATTCAGTTATGTGAGTCCCAGTTGCAAAAATGAACTGGCACAGAGCAGCAACAGGTTACTTACTACCTCATTTGCTGTTTCTCAGCATAGGCATAGGGAAATTATATTATTATTGAAGGCTGTTGATAAAATAACACCCAGAAAAAAATAATCATTAAGTAGGTCTGATCCGGCAGAAAACAATAATATGATTCTCATCAACCTGAGTGAATTAGGGACATTACACCCTTTTTGAAAAAACGCAGCTCATAAATTCTTAATGTTCTCTCAGACTGAACAAGATTCTTCAATCCAGACTCTGAACCTGATAGTCTATTTCAGTACAGTCCCATTGTGTCTATGAGCTGCATAGTACACAAAAGTTGTCAGTTGCAGCTGCTCCTGTTGCAGTGGTGCTTCATTTGCTGAAAATTCCCCCTTCATCATTACATTTAAAGGCCAAGGGGTCCTAAAGCAGAAATTGACAACTGTAGCCAAGCAGGAAATTGTGAGGTCACAGAGTTGGTGGAAATATTAAGAACAGAGCAAGGCATCCTAATGTCAGTACATAATTAAATTGCTCCAGTGCATTATATGTGAGTAGTAAAGGAGGGGGGTTCGCATCGAACTCTAAACCACGTCCCGTTGTCGAAGGTGACAGTTGCACTGCCCCCTGTTGAGATGGGAAGTCCTGCCCTAGCCAAAAGCCCCACGTATGTGATCAGCTGACCCGGTCATATGACCTTCACAAACTCGCCATGCCACCGTGGACCCATAGGAATTGGTTTTAGAGCCTTAGGGGGCACAGGCGTGGAAATGGCCCATGATGCAATTTCCAAGCCATGCCCAGATTGGCCCGGTGGGGTCATGTGATCCCTCTACGAACTCGCCACACTGCCGTGGACCAATAGGAATTGGCTTTAGAGCCCTAGTGGGTATGGGTGTGGAGATGGCCCACGGGGCCTTTTCCAAACTGCCCCCGGATTGGTCCTGCGGGGTCATGTGACCCCTCTACGAACTTGCCAGGCCACCGTGGCCAAATAGGAAGAGGTCTTAGAGCCTAGCCCTGTAAGGTCACACCCCACAACCCAATTGATCAATAGGGACAGCCTTGCCCTCAGAAAAACAGCCTTTTATCATGCCCAGACACGTTTTCTGCATAGAGAATGTGGCATGGCCAAGAGTGACTGAGGGACCTTCAGGTTTTACTCATCCCCCAGTACCCTTGTGCATTCAGCCCAGAAAGATGGAAACTGCACCTATGACACCTGGAGTCATAAACAGTAAACCAGGGAAGGGAGTTGATGTCACAGTGACTGTAACAGAGAGCTTACCTTTAGCTGTATTTCCCATTAGGGATGTACGAAAATCACTTACCTTTTGGGGATTATGCTGATGGTGGGGGGGCAAGCGTTCCATCCCTCCCCCCGGAATCCTAGCTGGCATGGGAGGCACTCCGTTCCTCCCCCCCCCCCGGAATCCTGGCTGGCCGGCTGTGCTCCGCAGCGATTCTGAGGAGCCGCCGGCTGGCTATGCCAGCAGCCAGACATCCGGCCGCTGGCTAGCAGGGACACAAATGGCGACGGCCATAGCCGCTGCCGTTTGCATCCCTGCAGTCAGCCGTGATAGGCTACATAAATGTTTACGTAGCCTACCATGGCTGATTTAAAAAAAAAAAATGCGCGTACACAAATAGCGGCGGCCATGGCTGCCGCCATTTGCTTTCCTTATTTTGGCATGTCTTAGTCTACGTAAACATTTACGTAGACTAAGACGGCGAAAATAAGGGGAACGCAAATAGCATAGTGTCTACGCTATTTGCGTTCCCCTTATTTTCGCCGTCTCTGTCTATGTAAATGTTTACATAGACTAAGATGTGCCAAAATAAGGAACGCAAATGGCGGCGGCCATGGCCGCCGCCATTTGCGTACGCGGTTTTTTGTGTTTTTTTAACCCACCCAGCCATGATAGGCTACGTAAATCTTTACGTAGCCTAACACGTTTTGCTGGGGTTTTTTACCTGGAAATGGTGGTGGCAGCAGCCAGTCGGAAGACCAGCCGCCGCCGCCGAACCGCCACCACAGCCGCCACCACCAGGAAGATCCACTCAAGGTAAATCGCATCCTGGGGGGTGGCGGGGGATGGCGGGCCGTTCCGCCACTGATTTCAGGGGGCCGAATGTAATGGCATTCTGCCTCCCTGAGATCCATGGTGGAACTTTCCTACATCCCTATTTCCCATGGGGCAAAGATCTTTTCCTGAAACTGAGTTACATGCTGCTTAGAGTATGGATAGCACTGAGGTGAAGCCTGTTGAAGACATGGATGGCAGGGTGCTTATGAAAATAGCCACCTCACCTTTAGCAAAAATGGAACTGGGGGATCCTGACACAACCTGGTCTACTTTCCACACATCCCTTGAGGATCTGGAAGAGGAGATGGAAGTTGTGGCAGAGAAAGGAGGCACACCAGTAAGTGTTTATTTCTGAGATTTGTTCTTAATAGTATTTAGAGAGCAATTCCAGGGGTGGGGGTACATGCTGCTGACTCTAAGCTTTTCATTGTGTTACACAGGAACATGGAATGTGTGGTGATATTGAGAACCTGAACATCGGGAGTTCACCAACAGTCAACATTTCCTGCCTGTCATGTATTTCCCCAGACAGGGTCATAGAAAGATAATGCTTTCTGTGGTGGTTGTTTCTTTTGCACCAATAAAAATGCTTTGTAGTAACCCTACGCGTCCATTCTTGTGTTAACCTACAAAATGTCAGAGCATGAAGAAATCCTAAAGAAGATTTATTGTACCCCCGGTGATGTTGGGAGTTTGGGTGGAGTGAACCCCTTATTTCAGGAGGCAAAGAAACAGAGCAAAACGCTGGTCAGAAGAGAGGTTACCAAATGGCTCTCAGATCAGGAGGCTTACACACTGCATAAACCAGTCAGGATCCATTTTAAATGAAATAGGACCATAGTGTCCGAAGTGGATGCACAATGGCAAGCTGATTTAGTCGACATGAAGCAATTTTCTTAATACAACAACAGTTACAAGTATATTTAGCAGTGATAGACATTCTGTCTAAATATGCCTGGGCTTGCGCTCTAAAAGGCAAAATGGGCAGGGAGGTGTCTGGAGCTTTTAAAGCGGTTTCCACACAAGATGGAAGGCAGCCTATCAAAATACAGACGGACAAAGGAATGGAGTTCCTAAACAAGGATATGGGTCATCTATTCAAAAAACATGGGGTACACCATTTTGTTTCCAATAATGAGGTCAAAGCTGGGGTTGTTGAGAGGTTCAACAGGACTTTAAAAACAAAAATGTGGAGGTATTTCACAGCCAACAGTACCTTCACTTATATAGACATGCTACCGCAGTTCCTAAAAAGTTATAACCATAGCTTTCACAGAACCATCAAAGCTAGGCCTGTGGATGTGAATCATTCTAATCTTCTGGCCATTGGGAAAGTAGTCTATGGGAGCTCTGATAAAAGGAAACATGAGGCACCTCTGCTCAGAAAAGGGGACCATGTGCGGAATTTAGGGATGTACAAAAGTCACTTACCTTTTCACAGCTTGGCTTCACGGTGGGGGGGGAGGTGCTTCGCTTTTCCCCCTGAAGTTCAGGCGAAGGGGGGGAGGCTTCCCACTTCGCCCAGCTGAAATACAGGCTGGGGGGGAGGCTTCCCGCCTCACCCGGCCGAAATTCAGGCCGGGGAGAAAGCGCCCCGATTCCCCGGCCGCGAAAAAAAAAGTAAAAACAAAAACAAAAACAGACCCCGTGATAGGCTACGTAACGATTTACGTAGCCTATGACGGCTAGATTTCCAAAGACAGCCATGATAGGCTATGTAAATCATCACGTAGCCTATCACGGGTGTCTTTGGAAAAAAAAAGCATGTACGCAAATGGCGGTGGCCCATGGGCACCACCATTTGCGTTCCTTATTTTGGCACGTCTGGTCTACGTAAAGATTTACGTAGACTACGGCGAAAATAAGGGCAACGCAAATAGCGTGCCCTTATTTTCGCCGTAGTCTACGTAAATCTTTACATAGACTAGATGTGCTAAAATAAGGAATGCAAATGGCGGCACCCATGGGCCGCCGCCATTTGCATACGCGCTTTTTTTTCCCCCAAAGTCACCCGTGATAGGCTACGTGATGATTTACATAGCCTATCATGGCTGTCTTTGGAAATCTAGCCATGATAGGCTACGTAAATCGTTACGTAGCCTATCACGGGTGTGTGGGGTTTTTTTACTTTAGTTTTTTTTTTTTTGCAATGGCGGCGGCGGCAGCTGGTTGGGAGACCGGCCGCCGCCCCTGCCTGCGATGAACCACCGCCGAACTGCCACCGAACCGCCACCGAACCACCACCGAACCACCGCTGGGACCCGCCGCCAGGAGGGACATTCGCCAAAGGTAAGTCCCGTCCCGGGGAGGTGGTGGGGTTTGGCAGAGAATTTCACCACCAATTTCGGTGGGCTGAATGCGTTGGCGCTCGGCCCCCTGAAGATTCAGGGAGAAATTCTCCGCCATCCCTAGTGGAATTCTAAAAGCAAGGGTATCTTTTCAAAGGGTTATGAACAGAATTTCACCACAGAGTTATTTATAGTGGATCAAGTCATCCAAAAAGCAAAGAGACCTGTCTACCAGTTAAAAGATTATGAAAGACACACAGTAGTGGGGACCTTCTATTCTGAAGAATTACAGAAGGTTAATGCCACGGAGGATAGGGTGTACAGGATCAAAGAAGTACTGGCTACAAAAGGTAGGGGTAGGAGAAAGTATCACCTAGCAAAATGGTTAGGCTGGCCTAGCAAGTTCAACAGTTGGGTGCTCGCTTCTGATCTTTGTGAACCTGTATAGAAGGGCAGAACAGGATGGGTGACAGTGGGTTTTACATTACCCTGCCTAGTAACACCTGGGCAGAGGTTTTCCCACAGAACACCATATCTGCATTTACTATATGCCTAGCAAGATCTCTGGACCTTCCATGGTCATGGGAAGTGTGTCTGGTTGAGATACAATACCTGCACAGCTGGTATACTCTAACTAGCGATGCACACGTTGAAATTCTTCAAGGGAAAAGCAAGTGGACCTTTTTTCTGTGTAGTGGCTATTATGCAAGCATTCCTGATCTGGTTGAAAACATAAACAAGCTTATACTAGATAAACCAGGTGGCCCGGAAGCGATTATGCACTACGATGCGGTGTCTGGAAAAGCTGTTGTTAAAGCCACAACACCGTATAGCGTAGTAGCCAGTACAGAGCTGATCTGCATATTGGGGCCGTTAACTGGAAATTCTGACATTACTGGTGGCTTTAACACCTTATACATCTACATAGACATTGTGGAACACCAGATTGTTGGGGACTTTTATATACCTTTACTGCGCTGTGTGCTGGTGTGGGGACAGAACACGGAATATGTCAATATTGGGTATGACAAGCCTCACTACATACCTGTGAGTAAGCATCACATTGACACCATCACTGTTAAGACGGATCAGAACAAAAGTGTACCATTTCATTTTGGTAAGGTGGTTGTGAAGCTGCACTTTCACCCCTGGAGATCCCAGGTATTTTAAAGTTAAAGTGGTCATCCTAAAAACATATGGGGAACCTACCCTGTATAGGGGATATTATAGGGCCCAGGCCAGAAATGCATTGCTAGGATTCCATGGTGCCCTGTTATGTACAGGGCGGGGATTGGTGGGATTTTCAGGATCCTTTTCTGAAAAGCAGTTCCCCTTTTGAGAAGAGGCTTAGACATCATCAAACCCCATGCGAAGACTGCTGCACATAATATTGCTAAAGATGTGGCTGGTCACGTCACTCAAGCAGTTCTGAATAGAGTGAACAATCCACTTTCTCAAGAGGGGTTAGGCCTAATGTACATTAAAAGGAAAAGGAGCTGAAAAAGAAAAGCATCACGGGTGAGATTGATTGGACCACCCCACCCCCTTAAAAGAAAAGTTGTGAGAGGAAAGAGATGTCAGAAGCAACGTGTTGTAAGAAAGAAGAGATGTCCAGCTGCATCAGAAAGAGATATATTTTAGACACAATCATGGCTTTTATCCACTGTGGCTCTGAAGAATGCACTAAATCTGAATTGGATCTATTCAGCATTGGTCCTATGCAGACCAGTATTGAGAGAAGTTCGTTTATCGAAGTACCCCCCTTGTCAGCCCTGACAGAATCTGCACCCCTAGACTTCTTCATCACAGGAAATGGTGAAGATTATATGGATCTAAATAACACCTTGCTCTATGTGTGCTGCAAAATTGTCAATGAAGATGGAAGCAACATTGCTGCAGATGCGGCAGTAGGCCTGGTGAATTACCCCATAGCATCCATCTTTAGTCAACTGGATGTAACGGTGGGGGATCGACTTATAAGTCAGAGTAATAATTCTTACCCTTATCATGCTTTCATTGAATCTGTGCTGAACTATAGTGAGGATACTCTAGCAACACAATTCTCAGCAGGCCTATTTTACAAAGATACAGCTGGGGAACACGGATCTGCAGGTCTGGATGGAACCAATCAAGGCTTAATAAAAACAGCAAACCTAGCAGCTCAAAGCAAAAAAATAGAGCTATTGGGACATCTTCACGCTAGGGATGGCAGAGAATCCTGCCACGTCTCACAGTGAGGCCGAATGCCAGTGCATTTGGCCCCTGAACTCCGTGGCAGAACAGCCTGCCACCCCCCGCCCCCCCGCGGATCCCCCCCGGGACGAGACTCACCTGGGGCGGATCTTCCAGGCAGCGGCAGCTCCGGCGGCAGATCTGGCAGCAGCGACTGCAACAGCCAGTCTTCCGACTGACTGCCGCTGCTGCCATTTCCACTCTTGTAAAAAAAGAAAAGAAAAAGAAAGACGTGATAGGCTACTTAAAGATTTACGTAGCCTATCATGACTAGGTTAAAAAAAAAACTCGATGTGATAGGCTACGTAAATCTTTATGTAGCCTATCATGGCTGGGTGGGTTAAAAAAAAACAACGTGTACACAAATGGCGGCAGCTACGGCCGCCGCCATTTGCGTTCCTTATTTTTGCCCTCTTAATCTATGTAAATATTTACATAGACTATGACGGCGAAAATAGAGGGGAATGCAAATAGCGTAGTGGGCACTATTTGCATCCCTTTTTGATTCCCCATTTTAGCCTATATAAATATTTACGTAGGCTAAAATGGGGAATCAAAAAGGGACGCAAATAGCACCCGCTATGCTATTTGCGTTCCCCTTGATTTTCGCCATCATAGTCTACGTAAATATTTACGTAGATTAAGAGGGGAAAAATAAGGAACGCAAATGGCGGCGGCCGTAGCCACTGCCATGTGCGTATGAGGGTTTTGGGGGGGGGTTTACACAGAGCCCTCCATGGCTGGAAATCTGGCTGCGGATGGCTCTGGCCTGGCTGGGCCTGGCCGGCTGCTCCGCGGAGCTGCCGCGGAGCAGAGCCGGCCGCGGAGGATTCCGGGGGGGAGGAACGGAGCGCCTCCCCCCCAGCGAGGATTCCGGGGGGAGGGACAGAATGCCTCCTCCCCAGCGAGGATTCTGGGGGGAGGGACAGAATGCCTCCCCCCCACCATCAACATAATCCGCGAACAGGTAAGTGGCTTTCGTACATCCCTACTTCACACTGATCTCTTTTTTCAGGAAAAACTGCCGTTAAATGGAGTTGATGTGAAAATTAAACTTACACGCAGCAAAGATGCATTCTCCTTAATGACAGAAAGTGCAGCAAGACGTTGCAGACTGCAAGTTTTGTCAGCCTCCCTTTTTGTGAAAAAAGTGAGGGTGGGCCCTGGCGTTCGCTTAGGCCATGCAGAGGTTCTGTTGACAGCCAACGCCAAATACCCCATGGATTGTGTGAGTATGAAAGTGTTTAGCATTCCAAGAGGAAGCCGTATTGCCAATCAGGAAAACCTGTTTTGGGGGCAGCTGCCTAAACAGGTCGTTATAGGCCTAGTGGATAATGATTCCTTCAGTGGAGCTTTCAATAAAAATCCATTTAATTTTCAGCATTATGATATTAATTTTGCAGCTCTTTACCTGGATGGAGAGCAAATCCCCACAAAGCCACCTCAACCAATTTTGAAGATGGAAACTGTGTAAGAGAATACATGAGTCTGGTACAAACAGCCAGCAAACATATGAAAGATAGGGCCCTTTTAATTAACCGTGAGGAGTATGCGAACAGTTACATACTTTTTGCGTTTGACCTGACGCCAGATCAAGAATGTGGAGATCACTATTCTTTGATTAAAACTGGGAACCTGAGAGCAGAATTCCGTTTTGCTAAAGCCCTGGCCGCCACGGTCAACATGATTGTTTATGGTGTTTTTGACAATGTGATAGAAATAAATCACAGGAGAAATATCCTGTTTGACTATATGTAACATGGACAGCGTGCAGCTAACTCATGTGCTATCTTCAAGCTCCTACACCAGAAAGATTTTCTACGACGTGTTTCCTTGTGACATGCTTCCCAGTGGAAGGGAACACCAAAGGCCTGTGGGGTTATTAGTCAATACCCACCCCCACAACCTACCTGGAGAACACTGGCTGGCCATCTACTTGACAGAGGATAAAAGTGGAGTTTTTTGATTCCTACAGGCACCCACCCAACCACCACCTCTTCCCTAAAACCATCATGATTTTTTAAAGAAAAAATGCCAGGAAGACTGTGTTTCAACCCAGGCAACTCCAAGCCGATGAGTCCATGGTTTGTGGCTACCATTGTGTATTTTTCCTGCAGCAGCGTTGTAAAGCTTGTACCTGCTAGGGCTCTAAAACCAATTCCTATGGGTCCACAGTGGCATGGCAAGTTCGTAGAGGGTTCACATGACCCCCGTCAGATGACCCTGAAGGTCATATGACCGGGTCAGCTGATCGCATACGTGGGGCTTCTGGCTAGGGTGGACTTCCCATCTCAACAGGGGGCGGCACAACTGTCACCTTCGACAATGGGGCGTGGTTTAGAGTTTGATGCGAACCCCCTCCCTTACTACTTATGTGGGCTGCCCTTGTCCAGTTTATGAGGTTTCAGTATGTTTGAAGTCTTGATTCCACTGCCCTTTTACTGTTGTTATTGTTGTTTTATTCTTTTGTGTGCTACTTTGAAATTTAGAAATTTGCTTATGTGTTTCAAAATGTATGTATGTATGTGTGTATTACATTTATATACTGTCCAATTTGCTAAAAGCCCACTAAGGACATGCTAAATATGTTCATGACCACAGGATGTAGCTCAGATTGCTTTTAAAAGGTTTAGACACATTCTGGAAGGTAGATCTATCAATGGCTCTTAGAATGATGGCTAAATTGAACCTCCATGTTTAGTTGCAGTATCTCCCTTACATGCACCGGGGGGGACGACAATAAGAAACAATGGTTGCCTTCATGCTCTGGTTTTGACCACCTCAGAGGGAATTGGCTGGCCACTGTTGGAGACAGAGTACTGTACTACAAGAGTAATCAGTGAGGTTCTTTTTATATTTTGAGGCATCCCAGTCTGGCCTCTAGAAATGCTGTGAGCAGTACTGACTTTTAGTAATGGAAGTGTCATGTCAGCCTGTGGTTAGTGGCTGGAAGGCAGAAGGGGGTGGGAAGTATGAGACAGAGTAGCCCTTTTCAGTAGGGA
The DNA here is from genome assembly GCF_057233095.1 of Heloderma suspectum. Taxonomy (NCBI): domain Eukaryota; kingdom Metazoa; phylum Chordata; class Lepidosauria; order Squamata; family Helodermatidae; genus Heloderma; species Heloderma suspectum. The sequence continues at coordinate 313,721,456 of NC_139459.1, forward strand.
TGTACGAAACACCTACCTGGCTCTGCACCGGGCAATCCGCGATGGGAGGGAGGTGCTCCATCCTTCCCCCTGGAATCCTTGATGGGGGGGAAGGCACTCCGTCCCTCCCCCCGGAATCCTGCCCAGCTGGCTCTGCTTTGCAGCCAAGCCCCAGAGCTGCCAGCCAGCTCCGGCCACCCACAGCCGGACATCCGGATGCTGGGCAGCCCTGCAGGGATGCAAATGTTGTAGCCACCGCCATTTGCTTCCCTGTATTGAGCCATGGTAGGCTACATAAATATTTACGTAGCCTATCACAGCAGGGGGAAAAAACCCAGCGTACGCAAATGGTGGTAGCCATGATAGGCTACGTAAGTATTTACATAGCCTATCACGGCTATGAAGAGGAGGAAGCTAATGGCAGCCGCAGGATGGCCGCCATTCACAAAGCAGCGCGGAAGGGAGCAGGTACGTGCTCCATTTTGCACGATTTTTGTGGGGTGGGGGGGTGGGTGCCTCGTTCCGCGATGGATTTCGGGGGGCCGAATGCACTGGTATTCGGCCTCACTGAGATCCATCGTGTAATTCTCTGACATCCCTACTTTTCAGGCATTCAGAATGTAGGGATGGTGGAGAATTTCTCCTCGAATCTTCAGGAGGCCAAGTGCTGATGCATTTGGCCCCCCGAAAGTGTTGGGGAAATTCTCCGCTGGCCCCCTGCCTCCCCCGGGATGGGACTTACCTTCGGCGAATGTCCCTCTCAGTGGCGGGTCCCGGCGGCGTTTCGGCAGCGTTTCGGTGAGGGCGGGGGCGGCGGCCGGTCTCCCGACTGGCTGCCGCCACCATTACAAAATAAAAAAGTACAGTAAAAAACACACACACACACCCGTGATAGGCTACGTGACGATTTACGTAACCTATCATGGCTAGATTTCCAAAGTCAGCCGTGATAGGCTACGTAAATCGTCACGTAGCCTATCACGGGTGACTTTGGGGGGAAAAAAAAGCGCGTATGCAAATGGCGGCACCCCATGGGCGCCGCCATTTGCGTTCCTTATTTGGACAGAGGTAGTCTATGTAAAGATTTACGTAGACTACGGCGAAAATAAGGGAACGCTATTTGCGTTGCCCTTATTTTCGCCATAGTCTACGTAAATCTTTACGTAGACTAGACGTGCCAAAATAAGGAACGCAAATGGCGGCACCCATGGGGTGCCGCCATTTGCGTACGCACTTTTTTTTTTCCAAAGTCACCCGTGATAGTCTACGTGACGATTTACATAGCCTATCACAGCTGACTTTGGAAATCTAGCCGTGATAGGCTACACAAATCGTTACGTAGCCTATCACGGGTGTGTGTTTTTTGTTTACTTTTTTTTTTGCGGCCGGGGAGATGGGGCACTTCTCCCCGGCCTGAATTTCGCCGGCGAGGGATGGGGCGCCGCCCCCCCGGCCTGAATTTCGGCCGGGCGAGGCGGGGCGCCTTGCCCCCTCGCCTGAACTTTGGGGGGAGAACCGAAGCTCCTCCCCCCCACCGTGAAGCAAGCTGCGGGACAAAGTAAGTCCCTTTCGTCCATCCCTATCAGAATGCTGGTAAAGTAAACAGGTGAGAAGGGGGAACGCGCTAATCCCAATCCCCCTCTATTGTTTGGGACTCCAAAGTTTGCCACACCCAAAAAACAGGCTGGAATCCTTCCATGAGTGAGTAATCCTAGGAGACCAAAGTGGTTTCAGTAGTGTGGTCCCAGTATGTTACTGGTCCAACAGCCACAAATGGAATCGCTTAACTGAACTGCAACATTGAAGGCTCAGATCTTGGGGTCTGTAAACTGTTTCAACAAAAGCTTCAATGTAGGGAAGTTGGAGGAATCCATCTGGGGGGAAGGTGAAGTCTGCCAAGTGTTCCGCAGCTCAGCCCCCCGGACTCCGACTCGCCAACCCATGAGCTGGTTCAACTCAATCTGTGTGAGCCGGGCCAGCTTGGGGATTTCCTGCTCTAAAATTGGCAGGTGATGCAAATTGCAGCCATAATTAGCATAATTAATGCAAATTGTGGCCATAAAGTGCTTAGTTGTGCAGAAATTGTCGCCGCTTAACTAAGCGCTTTGCAGGTGCAATTTGTGCAAATTACGGTAATGATGGCTGCAATTTCTGCAAGTGACACAAATTTCAGCTGCCATTTGCATCACTTGCCAATTTCAGAGGGAAAAAATAAAATGGAAATTTGCTGGATTAAGGGGAAAAGACCACAGCTCTGGGGAAATCCATTGAGCCCCCAAAGGGCCGTATTTCTCCACGACGGACATCCCTACTTCGAAGACACAAAGGGGGTCACATCACATCTAACATGGCAATGAGACAAAGGGGCTGGGGAATGATTCCCAGCTTGCCTCAATAGTTCTTCTGGGCTGAAAATAATAAGATCTGGACAACTCTTGGCCAGAGGCATCCTGAGCATCAAAAGGGTTGAGTTAGGATTGGCAAACCAATCAAGGAAGTACTGAGTCAACAGTTATTCTAAATTGACCTTTCCAAAAGTTAAGAGATGCCCAGTTTTATACCTGGACTGGTGATTTAATCATACTTGAACAGGCCACTTCAGGGCTGGCATATGCATGCATAATTAAATTGGTGTTTGCCCAAACTAAGGCTTCTGTTTATATGCAATTTTGATTAGATTGGTGCTGCTAGATCTGAACTTAAGGACATGACCTGCAGGAATTATTAGGCAAGACTGTTTTTGCTGTCAGTTTTACTGCCCTTGCCTAGCCTCTCTAAGGCAGAGACTCTTAAAATGACAGTCTTCAAAGCTGGGAACTAACACAGGAGCCTACACTGCCTGCCCTACTGCTGAGCAGCCTGCTAATAGCTGTCTCTTTGTTTAATTGGCCAAGACTATTTAAATTATAAAATGTATATTTCTGTGTCGAACCATGACAGGTTTGCCAAGGCTTCCTTATGAGCCAGATTGTGGGTGAATACAAATCCAACATTCTCCACAGAACAGAAAGGGAGATAACGCTGATATTGAATGTGCGTATGGTGATTTATTGTTATATCTGGCTGTGACAAAACCTCTCTTAGTTTTTAATTAATCCCACTTAGCATTTAAGTGTCCTATATATCTGCCAACATGGGTTTAATTCCTAGTTGGTGTTTATTAGCAAGATAATTGTGCTTATTACTTAAGCATAGTGCCTTTCTGGCACTCTGCCCAGATTGGGACTTTTATCTTCATTGTATCAGGAAAAGAAAGAGTTGGATTAATTTCAAATAAAGCAGATGTTTTACCAATTAGGAGAAACTTCATAAATTTTGTCATCATAAAAAATAAGTTTGCACCCTGTGCACATTCCAAGAATGAATATTAACCAAATGAAAAAGCAACAACTCTCCCAGTGTGTCATGGAGCATCCTCCTTCAAAGTTTAAAGCCATTCTGCACAATACATAGAATGAGATGATAGACTGAAGCGGACCAGATGCTACCAGTTCCGATTGCAAAGAGGGAGTGACCAAAATCCTGCGTGCTTCCACATCAGTAATAATAATTTTAAAAAACCACCCTCCCACATGTAGTAATCCAGCATATTAGGAACATAGGAAGCAGCCTTATACTGAGTCATATGATTGGTCCATATAGTCTAGCATTGCTGACACTGATTGGCAGTGGCTCTTAGGGATGTTGGAAAAATCCTCCACAGACCCCAATGAGGCCGGATTCTATTGAATCCAGCCCCCTGAAATCCGTGGAGATCCGAAATCTCCTACCTGCACCTCCAGGAGGAATCCTCACTGGCTGGATCCTTCCTGCCGGCTAGCTCCAGAGCGCCAGCGATATGGCCACCATTACTGTATTGCTGGCTAGGCGGATTGACTGAGGACGCAAATGGCATCCTGGACGCCATTTGCATCTGTGCATTTGATTAACGCAATAGGCTGAGCAAATATTTGCGTAGCCTGGGCGTCCCTGCATTTACGTGATAGGCCAGGACACCATTTGCGGCCGTAAAGGCCTTAGTTTCTGGTAAATGCAGCCATTTATGACTGATTTGCCTTAAACTAAGGCCTTTACGGCCACAAATGGTGTCCCGGATGCCATTTGCGGCCTCAGGCAGTAGTCCCCTTCAGCCAGCGATACGGCATGGTGGCCGTATTGCTGGCACTTTGGAGCCAGCCAGCGGCTCCATGGAATCGCTGCGGAGAGGAGCCGGCCAAAGAGGATTCCGGGGGGAAGGAATGGATCGCCTCCCCCACCCCTGCGGACACCCCCTCCCTGGAACGGCAGGTAAGCGTTCCGCCCATCCCTAGTGGCTCTCCAAGTTTTCCGGCAGGATTTTTTCCACCCCTGCCTGGAGATGCCAGGATTGATCTGGGACCTTCTGTATGCAAAGCAGGGGCTCTACCACTGAGCCGTGGCTCCCCACCCTCATATTAAGGAGAGGCTATGTAAGCACAACTTTCTCTCTGGTGTTTACATATATCCATACATTATTTATTTATTTTACAAATATATGGAGGAATCATTTAAAATATGTTGCCTTCATCTGTATTCTGAAGTGGTACAGTTGAGAATACTGTCACCTCAGTCTACCAACCCATTCTGCGTAACATCTTTGTAAAGCAAGTTATATAATGAAGAGTTTCTTCCACCTTGTTACCAATGAGTAAATAAGGACAAATTCCTCTACGATCAGTCTGGGAGGATGCCATAGTCATGCATAGGTTTTAGGGCTGTTGCAAAACGCCCTCAACTCCATTTGCTACCCCAGGTGGTGAATTTGGAGAAGGCATTTTGCCACTTTGCGGGGTGGGAAGGAAAAATATTTGGAGTGAATGATTTGGAGGAGAGGCTATATGTTTACCATAGGTATGTAGCACATTGTATGTCCATGTGTGAACCATGTAGCCAAGCCAGACTCAGACAGTCAACAAACAAGAGGAAGATCTCGGCAGAAGTTCTATCCCAGGCATTCTATGCAGAGTGTCTTTCTAAGGGCTCCCATCAGCAGAACTCTTACTCTTTCTGCAGACCAGGAGGAAGGGAATAGTAAGCAAGTAAGTAAGACTAGAGCAACTGCTCTATGAGGAAAAGTGATAAGCGAGTAAGAGGGTGTATAAAACTATGCACGGTGTTGGGAAAGTGGATAGCAAGACATTTTTCTCCATCTCATATAATATTAGAACCCAATGGGGTCATCCCATGAAGCTGATTGGTGGGAGATTCAGGACAGATCAAAGGAACTACTTCTTCATAGTATTCATACAGCACATAGCTAAACTATGGAATTCACTACGTACCTCAAGATGTGATGGCCACTAACTCGGATAGCTTTAAGAGGGGATTGGACAAATTCATGAAGGATAAGGCTAACAATGGCTACTGCTCATGATGGCTATATCTTATCTCCAGTTTGCGGGGCAGTATTAGGATGTTATTGCACTCATCTTCTGCCCATGGGCTTCACATAGGTATTTGCCACTCTGAGAACAGAATGGTGGACTAGATAAGGCTTAAATCTGATCCAGCTTAGCTCATGTTCTTAAAAGACCACTGGTCAACATACTGCATATCTAAATAAGCAGTCTTTCCCTTCCCCCCACCCCCATACCTTTCCCATTTGAGGCTCAGATTCACTGTCACTTCTCTCCAATTGTTGAAACAACCCATTCAGGAGAGCTGGAAAACTTCACTAATAGATGTACCTATCCTTTCAGAATCCAAACAATTGTTTTTGTAATTTGAAGATAGCCATTTTTTTTAATTACAGTGGCCCCAACTCCCCTCTCCCTAAAAAAAACTAGGACCTGACCCAAAGAAAAGCTTTAGTGTTGCTGCAACCAGTGGCAGTGGTGAAGAAGAAGAGGAAGAGGAAGAGGAAGAGGAAGAGGAAGAGACTACCTCCACTGCTAATGTTGAGCGGCTCACCACTCCTTATGGTGAGCCAAATTTCACCACCCCCTCCAAAATACTCCAAGAAATGCCTCTCTAAATTTGTTTCCTTCAAATGGGGCATACAATTTGTGAGATATTTGAGTTAAGCACTAATATTTACCTCATTATCTTTTCAGGCTGAGCCCAAAGGGTGGGATAGTTTTCTCTAGCATGTTCATCAGTGTCAAAATGCACACAGACACACCATTTGGTGATGTTTCAGGAATTACAACAAAAATAGAGACAAAATACAGAACAAGGGAAATTGCTGATGCAAATCCTGGAAACAAACATGTGACTGAGGAAGTAGGGATGCCAGAGAAATCCACAACGGACTCAAATGAGTCCGGATTTCTTGCAGTCTGATCCACAAATCAGGTCAAGCAGATTCCTTCCCCCAAAAACCTTTTTCCCCCAGTTTCCCTCTTCTGAAATTTAGTGAGGTGTGGCGGGGAGAGAATTTGCCTACTGACAATAAAATAGTGAGCATCGTGCATGTGTGTGTGGGGTGTGTGTGTGTTAGAATGCAGTCTCCCATGTTGGTGCACTTCCTATATCCATAAAAGGACTTTGGGTCCTTTCATGGGCATTCTCCTAAATTTGCTGACTTAGAGACTGCCTGTATCTTTCAAGGAAAGAGCCCTTTCCCCACATCTTTGAAAGACACTCAGGCAATCTCCCAGCCAGCAAACCTAGGGGAATGCTCAAAGGACTTCAACTCCTCTTATGGATGTAAAAACTACACCAACATGGACACTTTACTCTAAAACACACACACACACACACACACACACACACACAATGCATACTATGTTACTGCTGGTAAGCAGAATACTGCCTCCCTCCTCCCCCCGCACACACACACAACTAAATTTATTTTTAAAAGTTGCTTCTTCTGAAACTTGCTTCAAATTTATTTCCATATTTTTCTGGGTGGGAAGAAAAAATAATCTGAGTCTTAGAGATGTATAAATCCCCTTACCTGGGCTGTGCAGGGGGCTCCACAGGGGGGGAGGCAATCCGTTCCTCCCCCCCGGAATCCTCATTGGCCAGCTCCGCTCCGCGGTGAGTCCGTGGAGCTGCTGGCCAGCTCTGTTATGCAAGCGCTAACAGCCACCATTGCCATGCTGTATCGCTGCGGATGAGAAACAGGAAGTGATCCGGATGCAAATGGCATCCGCTACGCCATTTGCATCCCTGTTTCTTTTTGCGATAGGCTACATGTCTGTATTTATGTAGCTATTTACAAAGCCTATCGTGTGAAAAAACATCCCTGTTTTTTCACACAATAGGCAATGTAAATAGCTACATAAATAGCTACGTAAATACAGACACGTAGCCTATTGCAAGAAGAAACAGGGATGCAAATGGTGTGGTGGATGCCATTTGCATCCGGATCACTTCCTGTTTCTCATCTGCAGCGATACGGATGGCAATGGCAGCCATATCACTTGCAGAATGGAGCCGCCAGTGAGGAGGCTCTGTGACAATCCAGCAGGAGGCAGGAGTGAATGGGAACATTCCGCCATGGACTCCGGAGGCTGAATTCCCTGGAATTTGGCCTCACTGGAGTCCGTGGCAGAATTCTCCGCCATCCCTACTGAGTCTGCAGATTTGCAAATGGCAGATCAGAAAATTTAACCCAGTATGTGGACCTCACACAGACCAGATTTAATACAATCCTAACATCCCTAGATAGAAGAGGCATTGTCCTCACACCTAATTGCATTTGTTTGTCCAGAGTAGGGATGGTGGAGAATTTCTCCACTTATCTCCAGGAGGCTGAATGCAAATGCATTTGGCCCCCGAAATTGGTGGAGAAATTCTCCGCCGCCCCCCCCCCCGGGATGGGACTTACCTCGTGCGAATGTCCCTCTCGGCGGCGGGTCCCGGCAGCGTTTCGGCGGCGTTTCAGCGGGGGCGGCGGCTGGTCTTCTGACCAGCTGCTGCCGCCGCCACTGCAAAATAAAAAAGTAAAGTAAAAAAAACCCAACCACACCCATGATAGGCTACGTAACGATTTATGTAGCCTATCACGGCTAGATTCCCAAAGTCAGCTGTGATAGGCTATGTAAATCGTCACGTAGTCTATCACGGGCGACTTTGAAAAAAAAAAAGCGCGTACGCAAATGGCGGAGCCCATGGGGTGCCGCCATTTGTGTTCCTTAGTTTGGCACATCTAGTCTACGTAAAGATTCACGTAGACTACGGCGAAAATAAGGGCAACGCAAATAGCGTTCCCTTATTTTCGCCGTAGTCTACGTAAATCTTTACGTAGACTAGACGTGCCAAAGTAAGGAACACAAATGGCGGCACCCCATGGGCGCCGCCATTTGCGTACACGTTTTTTTTTCAAAGTCACCTGTGATAGGCTACGTGATGATTTACATAGCCTATCACGGCTGACTTTGGAAATCTAGCCGTGATAGGCTACATAAATCATTACGTAGCCTATCACGGGTGTGGTTCTTTTTTTTTTTACTTTACTTTTTTTTCGCGGCTGGGTAGGGATGGCGGAGAATTTCTCCCCGAAACTTCGGGGGGCCGAGCGCCAACGTGTTCGGCCCCCCGAACAAGTTTCAGGGAGAAATCCTCCACACACCCCCGCACCCCGCACCCCCCCCCGGGACGGGACTTACCTTCACCGAATGTCCCTCCCGGTGGCGGGTCTGGCCGGTGGTTCAGCGGGTGTTCAAGCGGGGCAGGAGCGGCAGCCGGTCTTTCGACCGGCTGCTGCCACTGCCATTGCAATAAAAGAAAGAAAAAGAAAAGACCCCTGATAGGCTATGTGACGATTAACGTAGCCTATCACGGCTAGATTTGCAAAGTCAGCCATGATAGGCTACGTCAATCGTCACGTAGCCTATCACTGGTAAATTAAAAAAAAAAAAAAGTGCGTACGGATAATGGCGGCCCCCATAGGGAGCCGCCATTCCCATTCCTTATTTTTGCCGTAGTCTACGTAAATCTTTACGTAGACTACAGCGACCAAATAAGGAACGCGAATGGCGGCTCCCTATGGGGGCCACCATTTGCGTACGCGCCTTTTTTTTTTTTAAATTCACCCGTGATAGGCTACGTGACGATTGACGTAGCCTATCACGGCTGACTTTGCAAATCTAGCCATGATAGGCTACGTTAATTGTCACGTAGCCTATCAGGGGGCGTTTTTTTTTTTAAACTTTCGCGTTCGCGGCCGGGCGAGGCGGGAAGCTTCCCCCCCGGGCTGAATTTCGGCCGGGGTGAGGTGGGAAGCCTCCCCCCCAGCCTGAACTTCACGGGGGGAGCCGCGAAGCGGCTCCCCCCCACCGCGAACAAGCTTCGGCGAAAGGTAAGGGACTTTCGTCCACCCCTACGGCTGGGTAGACGGGGCGCTCCTCCCCTGCCTGAATTTCGGTGGCGAGGGATGGGGCGCCTCCCCCCTGGCCTGAATTTTGGCCGGGCGAGGCGGGGTGCCTCCCCCCGTCGCCTGAACTTCGGGGGGAGAAGCAAAGTGCCTCCCCCCCACCGCGAAGCAAGCTGCGGGACAAGGTAAGTCCCTTTCATCCATCCCTAGTCCAGAGTGACATTGCCAAATATGACTGGCCACTTAGCAGTGTGACATCATCAAATTTATCACATGAGCCCTGACTGGCTACCTTTCCTCTAGGAAGAAATAAGGATCCCTAATCAGAAAAAAAAGGTCAAGTGACAGCAGAAGGGAACCAGTGGCAGCAAACAGGTTTGAGAAAATGGATAATTTCTGAGTATAAGTTCTTAGTATAACTTAGTATCTGTTACAAGTATAATAAAAAGAAATCTGTCATTGCACAACATTGACGGGGTTGTGAAATAGTATGGCATCACTTTTTTCTTTCAGTATTGTGTCTCTTAATACCCTTTTCACCAAAGGGCTGACCTCCAGGATAAAGATGACTATACTTTTTATTCCTTTCTTGTCTCAATCTTCTTATTCATTGAAAGCTCAAAGAACAAGAGAGAAATACTGCATGGCAAACTGGCAAAAAATCTGCATTCATTTTCACAGGACAGAAAGATTGGATTCCAAGTCCTCCAGTGGTGATTACAGTAGATACTTGTATCAATTCCTCCCTTTTCTATAATCTGAAAGAAATCATGTTCGTAATGCATCCATCATCATAGACCAGCGTTTCCAAAGCACGGCCCCCCAGATGTTCTTGCACCACAGCTTTCATCCTCTCTGATCATTGGCCATGCTGTGTGGGAATGATGGGAGATTCAGTTCAACAACATCTGAAGACCTAACATTGGGAAAGGCTGTTAAATATTTAGCACTTACAAAGGAGTTTCAACATGTGAAGAACTGTTCATGGGGGGGGGACTTTGCATCATTGGAACAGCATCACAATCAAGTTGTGCAGAGCCCCTATATTCAAGCAGCTGCTTGTGCCTTGAGGATCCTTTGCAAGCAAGCAGCTCCAGATGTCAGGATGTGCACACAATGTCAGGGGATGGGAGTATTTCTGATAGCATGGTCCCACTCCTGTTTCAGCACAATAACATGAGTAGAATCATCGAGTAGTAGGGCTGAAAGGGGCCTGTAAGACCATTGAGTCCAACCCCCTGCTCAATGCAGGAATCCAAGTCAGAGCATCCCTGACAGATGGCTGTCCAGCCTTGTCTTGAAGGCCTCCAGTGTGGGAGAGCCCACCACCTCCCTAGGTCATTGGTTCCATTGTCGTATTGCTCTAACAGTCAGGAACCTTTTCCTGAGGTTCAGCCGGAATCTGGGTTCCTGTAACTTGAGCCCATGATTCCGTGTCCTGCACTCTGGGATGATTCAGAAGAGATGCTGGCCTTCCTCTCTGTGGCAACCTTTCAAGGACTAGAAGAGCATGTGAATAGGGTTGCAGTTTATGCATGTATCTACACTTCATCGTGTTATCCTTTGGGTTGATTTTCATCTTGGGGACACTTCCATTGCATTTTGCCCCAGATATTTTATTAATAGTCATTAGGGATGTACTAAAGTCACCTACCTTTTCGCAGCTTGGCTTCCCGGTGGGGGGGAGTCACTTCGCTTCTCCCCCCGAAGTTGAGGTGAGGGGGGGGAGGTGTCCCACCTCGCCCGGCCGAAATTCAGGCCGGGGAGAAGCGCCCCGTCTCCCCGGCCGCGAAACAAAGTGTAAAAAAACAACAACCCTGTGATAGGCTACGTAATGATTAACGTAGCCTATCATGGCTAGATTTCCAAAGTCAGCCATGATAGGCTACGTAAATCGTTACGTAGCCTATCATGGGTGACTTCGAAGAAGAAAAAAAAAGTGCGTACGCAAATGGCGGCGCCCTATGGGCACCGCCATTTGCATTCCTTATTTGGTCCCAGTAGTCTACGTAAAGATTTACGTAGACTACACCATAGTCTACGTAAATCTTTACGTAGACTATCGGGACCAAATAAGGAACGCAAATGGCGGTGCCCTATGTAACGATTTACATAGCCTATCACGGCTGACTTTGGAAATCTAGCCGTGATAGGCTACGTTAATCGTTACGTAGCCTATCACGGGGTTTGGGGTTTTTTTTACACTTTGTAATGGCGGCAGCGGCAGCCAGTCTGAAGACCGGCTGCCGCCCCCACCCCCGCCCCCGACAAAAGGCCAACGAACCGCCGCCGGGACCCACCGCCGGGAGGGACATTCGCCAAAGGTAAGTCCCATCCTGGGGGGGTGGTGAGGGGGTGGCGGAAAATTTTACCGCCAATTTCGGGGGGCCGAATGCGTTGGCACTCAGCCCCCTGAAGATTCAGGGAGAAATTCTCCGCCATCCCTAAGTCATAAAATATAATGTATGCACAGAGTATATGTTTCCATGTGGTTTTATTGTATAGTGTTGTACCCGCACTCAAGGTTGGTATGCGCTAGTGTATGTACCTACCATGTGATCTGACTAATCTATTTGGGAAGCCATTTACAGATATGCATGCTCCAATACTAGACATATTTACCAGGGAGCAAGTTCCATTGAACTCATTGGGGCTTACGTCTGAGTATACACGTGTAGAATTGCATTGCTCAGTGTTGTGGCATTTCCCCAGACAGAGTTGTTGCTGTTGTTGCTGCTGCTGTTCTTAATGGTGTCTGTTATACCACACTCATAATGTCTGAATTGGGACTTCTTTATGAAAAGGAGCCTCTCTAATGCTCAGTGTGATTTAAAAAATAATGTTGTGTGTTTCCATTCTACAGTGGTTTATCTTTGTGGATAATGATAACTCTGAAGCTCTTTAAGAGCTCATTTTAGTGTTGCAATGAACGGGTTTCACCATTTTAAAAATCCTAACTTAGCAAGATGGATCTCAAAACCACATTTTCCCCCACTGAGGCTGTGCATTCTTAAAATTGCTCTGTCATGTCTCAAAAATAAATGCCTACAATCACACTGGTCTTCTGCACAATGATAGCTCCAAATAACATATAAGCACTATACTGCTATATTGTGGCAGAAATTAAGTTGTCAGAGGATACATGGGGAGAATTTGTTGGTGCATTAATGTTGCTCTCATCTCTGTGACATAAAGCTCTTCTCTTCTTTATCAGATTTTTTGTAATGTGATCCATTGTCATAATGAATAGGAAAGACAATAGAGTGGGGAAAAGATGATTGCTTGTGTTGTGATTTCTCTTTCCTACACTAAAAGCTATCCTACCAATACAGTGTTGGTTTTGTACTTAAAGCATATAACTGTAATATTCCAATGCTATAGAAATATTTTGATGTGATAGAATATGAAGTGGCTTGTACCAATGTTGCTGCCTGGCATCCAACACCAGGGAAATGGAATACGTCTTTCTACGCCATGTGTAAGTTTTGATCCCTATAACATACTCTGGTACCATAGTTTATTTTCTACATTTTCATTGTTGTAGCTGGATTCACATAGCACCTAAAAATGCATTCCGGGTGCTGGACAGAACATTCTGAACTTTTACGGCCATTTCTCTCCATCCAGTTATGTCTGGCGGAAAAGCTTTTCTCAACACTACTATGTTTTCTCTGCATTTTCCCCTTTAATTTCCAGAGTCATAATAGCAGGACATAGTGCTCCACTAAACTTTCATGATAATCATTTTCCACAGAACTGAGACAAAAATTCTTGGAAGAGATTTTTTTCCTGTTTTTTTTACCCCTTTTTTCTTACAGCACATAGCAAAAGAGGGCCATTTTGCCTAATAGTCCCTGAATATTTTCTCCACCACTTTTGTGCATGGAGGCTGACATCTCCACCCACTCCATGCACAGTGCCCCAGAATGACTCAATCTCTGGGGCATTGTGGAGGATGCAAAAGAAAAGGGTGGCCAGGCTGCCAGCACAGTCGCTGCTTCAAGCACAGAGAAAAACCTTTGGGAAAAAGAGATGCTGTACCTCTACCAGTGGTGATGGTGAACCCCAGAAACTGTCCCCCTGCAATGAACTCCTCTCCCAGTAGAATAGCCTTCCACAACCTGGTGCCCTCCAAATGTGTTGGCTTACTTCCATGATCCCCAGCCAAACTTAATGTCAGGAGCGCCCTAGCTGCCTCTTGCAGTCCCCTCCAATAGCCAACTCAGGACACAGACAACGAGGATTCTTTCCAAGGCTTTATTCCTTTATTACTTAATGACTCTTACAGATACTAATCACTAGTGACATAGCAAGGAACAGCACTGGGGAAAGATAGCAGTGTAGCCTAAACTCCAGGTAAGGCAGTTGGTCCCCGTTTGAAGGAGAACCACAGGAAGACTCTGAACTTATGGGCTATGGAGAGATCCTCCCTCTTTCCCTTGGGTCCTTGGGACGTGACCATTGTTTGAGTGCCAAACGAGCGGAGCGCCTCCTTTCCGACCCTCCATCTGTCGTTGCTCCTTGTGTCTCCGCCAAGCATCCAGGAAGCCCCCTCCAGTGCTCTCTCACTGCCAGGGTCACTATCTATCCCAGGAATGCTGGCAGGAGGAATCTCTGCCAGCTGCTGTGCCTGTGAGCGATGAGCGAGCTCCTCTCCCATGGATTGCTGTTCTTCCTCAGAATCAGAACTGCTCTGGGGCTCTATGGGCTCAGTTTCCACCCTGACAATAATATGTAAAATCACCTGTTTTAAAACACATGCACCCCTTAAAAATGAATGATACAAATGAATCTTAAGCATAGCAATGGATAAAGTGCAGATTGAAAAAAAAACTTAAGCATTTTAAAAGCAACAACTAATAATGATGGAACCACATGAATTTACAGCGTGAGTGAATTGCACAGGTGTGGGGCCACCACCAAAAAATCCTTGCCCTGCTACCCACATATCTAGTATCTTTCAATGATGGGCCAGACATGCACAGGCAGCTTCATACAGGTGTGGCTGGTCCTTCAGGGAGCCAGGTCTCAAACTGTAGCTGGGTCCCCAAACTTTTTGGACCAATGGACACATTTGGAATTTGAGAACATGTCATGGGCATTCTCACAGAATGGATGCCATGAGGACTTACCCATTCATAAAATGGCTGCCATGGCGTGGGACATATCTGGTCACAAAACGCTCACTTCCTGGATGGCAAACAGGTCACACATAAAGTACATTCCAGTAATCAAGCTTGAATGCAACCTGAGCATGAGTCAATGAGGGAAGGTTTGCTTTCTCCAGATAAGACTGTAATTAAGAAATTATTTAGTAAATGTTGATGTTGGTTTTTTTCATTTCTTTTTCAATATTTTCCAAATAACTTCAATGGGGAAAAATCTGTTTTTTAAAGTACCGTTTGCTTTGCAGTTATGTGGGGTCCCCTCCCCGCATCAGCATTGTGATATCTCATGCTCTCACAAGAATGCTGCCTGACACTGCTCTCACTTAAAATGTGTGCAGAGGTATTTTCTTCCCATTTGCATGTGTCTGGGACCTCCTTCATGTAGCAATCCTATATGTCTCCTAGACAGCAACTGGGGGAGATATGATGGCTCTGAGTTTGGAAACAGGGTCCAAACCTTGGATACAAGAAATTGCACCCTCCCCCTTGCAGCCGGCATGGGGAGAACTGTGCCAGCTACCTCTCCACACTTGGGAAACAGAGTGCAGAGATGGGGAAAAGGGTGCATTCCCGGGGCCAGGAAGGGGTCAGGGAGGGGAGAAAACTGGGGCCCAGCCTCCTTCCCTCCCCCCCCCCGAAGCCCATCTAGTTTCAATGCAGAGTGGGAGGGATGAGGTGCATAGGATACTCATAAGCCTCCAACTTTAGGGGGTTATATGAGTACCTAGGGAGGATCCAATAGAATTGTGCTCTTAGTTGTGGTTTTATACTATACTGTGCGTAAACTGCTTAGGGATTGTATTATATCATATGAGGCAATATATAAGTATTACAAATTTTAAAAACCCCAATCAATAAGAAAACAGGAAATCAGGGGATAATGTAGACACCTTGTGATTATGCAATCACAATCTGATGGTTAAAAAAAACAAGAAGCAAACAAACCTAGAACCAATGGGTGGAAATTACAGGGAAGCAAATTTTTGCTAAACATATAGAGAAACTTATTTCTTATTCTTATTCTTTTTATTCTTATTCTTATTATTAACTTTTATATATTGTTTTATTTGTTAAAAAGCCATCAAAGCACTGCACAGCAATGTTAAACAATAAAACCTTACCAAAAAAATAAAAACAATAAAAGATGAGAGAACAGTACAAACAATAAAACATTCTAATATTAAAACAACTTCATAATTTAAAAGGCTAAGTTAAAGAGATCACACCCTTTCTAAAGGCCAGGAAAATGGGGGCCAGTCAGTTTTTTAGGTAGCATATTCCACAGTCTAGGAACAAACAACACAAGAGAAAGCCCTTCCACACGTGCCCAACACACAGGCCTCTGTAGGTAATGATGCCATCAGAAGGGCCTGTCCTGCAGATCTTAATATCTGGGCAGGTTGATAATGAGACACGCAGTCTCTTAGATAAAAAGGTAAAGGTGTCCCCAACCAGTCGTGTCCGACTCTAGGGTGTGGTGCTCATCACCGTTTCTAAGCCGAAGAGCCAGTGCTGTCCGAAGACGCTTCCGTGGTCATGTGGCCAGCATGACTGAACACCGAGGTGCACGGAACGGTGTTACCTTTCCTGCCGAGGCGGTACCTATTTATCTACTTGCAATTTCTTGCTTTCGAACTGCTAGGTTGGCAGGAGCTGGGACTGAAGACTGGAGCTCACTCCATCACGCAGCACTCGGGTCTCGAACTGCTGACCTGCCGACCTTCCAGTCTGCAGTTCAGCGTCTTAACCACTAAGCCACTGTGGCCCCAGTCTCTTAGATAGGCAGGTATTAAGCTGTTTAGGACTTTAAATGTTAAAACCAACACCTTGAATTGAGTCTGGGAAGCAATCGGCAATCAGTACAAGTCTGTAATATGGGCATGGCCCCAATACTGTGCACCATTTAGCAGCCTGTGTTTGCACAAACCATAGCTTCTGGATTCTCTTCAGGGGTAGCCTTGCATAGAGCACATTGCAACAGTCTAAACGTGATGTAACGAAGGCATGGATAACAATTCAGACTGGCTCAGGAAGGGGCATGGCTGGCATACCAAGCTTAATTGTGCGAATGCACTCCTTGTCACCGCCGCCACTGCCACCTGAAGATCCAGGGACAGCATAGGATCATGGAGCCCTCCCAGGCTATGAACCTGATCCTTCAGTGGGAGCGTAACCACTTCCAGAACTGCTTGAATCCCAGTCCCCAAGTCAGGCTTTCTACTGACCAACAAAACCTCCATCTTGTCTTCCTTTAGCCTCAGCTTGTCCACTCTAATCCAAGTGAATTACAACAGGAGTTATTTGGTTAAAAGAAGTTCTGTAGACATTTTATAACCCCTTGAAATAGGCCTTAAAAATAAATAAGAGGCTGAAACATTTTGGGCTTTCCATAAACAAAATATTTGCATCCTGAGACGTCTCTCTCCTTTTGGGGTCCACTCCCATCCATCCCAATGTTTGAGAGTTTCAACTGCTTCCCTGGAGTTAGGTGGCAATGAACAATAGAGCTTTGTGTCAGAGTGAAGCATATTGATGGCACCTTATTCCAAAGCTCTGAATGACCTTTCTCAGCTGTTTCATTTAATAGTTATATAACAAAGGGGACAAGATAGAAACCTGTAAGCCAATTGCCATGGGATTGAATGGTAATCCCCCAGTACCACCTTCTGGATGACCCAACAGAAAGGACTCAAACTGCCACAGAACAGCACCCCCAAAGCTCACCCTAGCAGGCAGCCTAGAAGGATGCCATGGTTGATGGTATCAAATGCCACCAAGAGATCCATGAGAACTAATAGGATTGTGCTCCCTCCATGCAGTTCCCAGAGTAGCTCAGCCACCAAGGTGACCAAAGCAGTCTTAGACCCATATCCCAGCCCATCAGTATCATCCAGATGCATCTGAAGTTGGAATGCTTCCACTTTAGCCAAGAATGGAACATTTAAGACTGGCTTACAGTTATACAGATTTCCTGGGTCAAGGGAAGGTTTCTTTAGTAAAGGTCTTATTACTGCCTCTTTTAAGCAAGGGGGAACAAACAAACACCTCCTGGGAAAAAGGCATTAATCACTTCCTTTAGCCACAGTATCAGACCCACCTTGGTAATCAGTCCGGGAGGGCAAGGGTTGAGTACACAGGTAGTGTGACCCTTACCAATACCCTGTCCACATCCTCAGGACCTACAACCTGAAAAGAATCCAGTACCACCGGACAAGCAGTTTCTGAGGTTCCATCCATCTGCCTTGCCCTAATATTGGAGTCCAGGTCAAAGCAAATCCAAGTGACCTTCCTTGCAAAGAGTGAAGCAAATTATTCACAGTGAGCCACCTACTTGCAAATGCTAGCAAATGTAGTTTGACAGTGGAACAGACTGCCCTGGGTGGGGGTGGGCTCTCCTTCACTGAAAGCATTTAAGCAAAGACTGTCAGAGATGATGTAGCTGGATCCTGCATGACAGATCCTGAATTAAGTAGGGGGGTAGGTCCAAGATACCTTTCCGCTCTGTGATACAATGATAATCATATGGCAAGCCTAAACAAAACAGTCTAGCCCAAAGCAATATAGTTTAGGGTATAAGGGCCAAAGGCCTTCCAAAAACAGAAAGACTTACCACTGCAGCAAAATGCCAAGAGGGAAGGGACAAATCAAACTTTCCCAGGCAGGGAGTTTCTTTGGGCACAGCAACAGGAAAGGCCTCTCCCTTGTGCCAAGCATGCATGGTTTTGGAGGATTTAATATAGGGGCTAGCTCATATGAGGGGAGGCAGATTGCCAGATACTCTGGTCCTAAACCTCATAGCCCCATAAAGGTCACAGCCATCACTTTGTACCACATAACCTTCCTAAGGTAGGATGGAAGAGAATTTATCTGGGTGAAAAATGTCAGAATAAGATAAGAATCAGCCCCAATATGAGGTAGTGCTGTATTTTAGTCTAATTGCCAGACAGGCATTGATACTAATGGGATAGATGAGCCATTGATCTTCATCAGAATAAATCATCAGATGTGTAACTTCAGATCCATTTCCATGGCCCAGCAGTGAACAGCCTGAGATTTCCAAGTTTCAGTTAACTTTAGTCAGAATTAATGATAGAATTATGCAGGAAGGAAGGAAAAGTAGCTGAAGTCTCTGTGTGGTTACTCTAATGCAGTGTTTAGGATTCGTGACACTATGCAATAAAAGCCATATAAATTACAGCCTGATAAAGAAAGAAAAGGAAGTGAGTATTCTGAAACACATAAGGCATTTATCGTTCAAAGTAACTTGGCCTTGACTCTCTTTTGATGGCCTACTGGATATGATAAGAACTTCTCATGATGGCTCTCCAATATAGATATGTAGATATAGATACAGATACAGATACAGATATAGATATATAGAGAGATCTACCTATCTAGTTGGAGGTGGTCTTGTAGACCATTTAGTTCAATTCACATGCACAATGTAGGAAATCCAGAACTAGATCCCCCAACAGAAGGCTCTCCAGCCTTTCTTGAAGACCTCCAATGAGGGAAAGTCTGTCTGCCCCCAGAATTGATTCCATTGTCAAACTCATCTTACTGTGAAGAAGTTTATCCTAATGTTAATCCTAAATCTACCCTCCCTGTAACTTGAACCCATGAGGTCTAGTCCTACCTTCCAGGACAAGTCTTTGCCATCTTTTATATGACAACCCTTCAGGTATGTATGTATGATATTTTTATACTACTTATCAACAAATTCCTCAGCATGGTCTGTATCAATAAAATATCAAATCAAATAAAATAATACCAAAATAAATTTAAAACAATAGCAATACCATCAGCATAAAACCTACAAAGCCCAGCATAAAATTGGCACATGATCAGTATAAAACACAGTGCAATTGGATAAAACCAGCCTAAAAACTAGCAAGGGAAACAATGATTAGTGCCAAATGTCTAAAACACACTAAAAGGTGCTTGAAGAGTGCTATCATATCCCTCCTCTGTCTTCCCTACCCTAGGCTAAACATACTTGTTCCCATCAACGTTTCCTCATAGGATTTGTTTTCCATAACCCTGAAAGTGTTACCTAACCTTTCTCTGATCCTATTCCAATTTGTCTACAAGGATGTCTCCTTCCTTCTGAAAGCACAGTGGCGAGAACTGGGAACAATACTCCAGAGTGTGTGACTTGGAAACTGTGTGCACATATGCCAAAGAATCCGTTTTTGTTTGTTCAGTCGTTCAGTCGTGTCTGACTCTTCGTGACCCCATGGACCATAGTACACCAGGCCTTCCTGTCCTCCACTCTCTCCCAGAGTGTGCTCAAGTTCATATTCATTGCATCGGTGATGCTATCTAGCCACCTCATCCTCTGCCGTCCCCTTCTCCTTTTGCCTTCAGTCTTTCCCAGCATCAGGGTCTTTTCCAGAGAGTTTTCTCTTCGCATTAGGTGGCCAAAATATTTCAGCTTCAGTATCTGTCCTTCCAATGAGCACTCAGGGTTGATTTCCTTTAGGATGGACTGATTGGACCTCCTTGCAGTCCAGGGGACTCGTAAGAGTCTTCTCCAGCACCACAGTTCAAAAGCATCAATTCTTTGGAGCTCAGCCTTCCTTATAGTCCAGCTCTCACAGCCATACATTACTACTGGGAAAACCATAGCTTTGATTAGACGGACCTTTGTCGGCAAGGTGATGTCTCTGCTTCTTACTATGCTGTCTAGGTTTGCCTTAGCTTTCCTCCCAAGGAGCAAGCGTCTTTTAATTTCATGGCTACAGTCACCATCTGCGGTGATCCTGGAGCCCAAGAAAGTAAAATCTGTCACTGCTTCCATTTCTTCCCCTTCTATATGCCAGGAAGTGATGGGGCCAGATGCCATGATCTTCGTTTTTTTAATGTTGAGTTTCAAACCAGCTTTTGCACTCTCCAATTTCACCCTCAACAAGAGGCTTTTTAGATCCTCTTTGCTTTCTGCCATTAGGGTGGTATCGTCTGCATATCGGAGGTTGTTGATAATTCTCCCAGCAATCTTAATTCTGACCTGTGATTCATCCAACCCAGTGTTTCTCATGATGTACTCTGCATATAAGTTAAATAAGCAGGGTGACAGTATGCAGCCTTGTCGTACTCCTTTCCCAATTTTGAACCACTCGGTTGTTCCATGTCCGGTTCTTACTGTTGCTTCTTGACCCTCGTACAGGTTTCTCAGGAGACAGGTAAGGTGGTCTGGTACTTCCATCACTTTAAGAATTTGCCACAGTTTGTTGTGATCCACAGAATCAAAGGCTTTAGCATAGTCAATGAAGCAGAAATAGATGTTTTTCTGGAATTCTCTTGCTTTCCCCATGATCCAGCGAATGTTGGTGATTTGATCTCTAGTTCCTCTGCCTCTTCGAAACCCAGCTTGTACTTCCAGTAGTTCTCAGTTCGCATACTGCTGAAGCCTAGCTTGTAGGATTTTGAGCATCACCTTGCTGGCATGTGAAATGAGCGCAATTGTGCGGTAGTTTGAACACTCTTTGGCATTGCCCTTCTTTGGAAGTGGAATGTAAACTGACCTTTTCCAGTCTTGTGGCCACTGCTGAGTGTTCCAAATTTGTTGGCATATTGGGTGCAGCACTTTAACAGCATCATCTTTTAGGATTTGAAATAGCTCAGCTGGAAGACTGTCATCTCCGCTAGCTTTGTTGTTAGTAATGCTTCCTAAGGCCCACTTGACTTCACTCTCGAGGATGTCTGGCTCAAGTGCAGTGACCGCACTATCATGGCTATCAGGGACATTCAGCTCTTTCCTGTATAGTTCTTCTGTGTATTCTTGCCACCTCTTCTTAATCTCATCTGCTTCTGTTAGGTCCCTGCCTTCTTTGTCCTTGATCATGCCCGTCTTTGCACAAAATGTTCCCTTGAGATCTCCAATTTTCTTGAAGAGATCTCCAGTCTTTCCCATTCTATTGTTTTCCTCGATTTCTTTGCATTGTTCATTTAAGAAGGCCTTCTTGTCTCTCCTTGCTATTCTCTGGAACTCTGCATTCAGTTGGATATATCTTCCCCTTTCTCCCTTGCTTTTCACTTCCCTTCTTTCCTCAGCTACTTGTAAAGCCTCATCAGACAGCCACTTGGCTTTCTTGCATTTCTTTTTCTTTGGGATGGATTTCGTTGCTGCCTCCTGAACAATGTTACGGACCTCCGTCCATAGTTCCTCAGGCACTCTGTCTATCAGGTCTAATCCCTGAAATCTATTCCTCACCTCCACTGTATATTCAGAAGGGATATGATTGAGGTCATACCTGAATAGTTTAGTGGTTTTCCCTATGTTCTTCAATTTAAGCCGAAATTTTGCAACAAGAAGCTCATGATCTGAGCCACAGTCAGCTCCAGGTCTTGTTTTGACTGACTGTATAGAGCTCTCCATCTTTGGCTGCGAAGGACATAATCAATCTGATTTCGATATTGACCATCTGGTGATGTCCATGTGTAGAGTCACCTCTTGTGCTGTTGGAAAAGAGTGTTTGCTATGATCAGCGTGTTCTCTTGGCAAAACTCTATTAGCTTTTGTCCTGCTTCATTTTGTATACCAAGGCCATGCTTGCCTGTTATCCTGGTGATTTCTTGACTTCCTACTTCAGCATTCCAATCTCCTATGATGAAGAGGACATCTTTTTTTGGTGTTAGTTCTAGAAGGTGTTGTAGGTCTTCATAGAACCGATCAACCTCAGCTTCTTTGGCCTCAGTGGTTGGGGCATAGACTTGAATTACTGTGATGTTGAATGGTTTGCCCTATGTTCTTCAATTTAAGCCGAAATTTTGCAACAAGAAGCTCATGATCTGAGCCACAGTCAGCTCCAGGTCTTGTTTTGACTGACTGTATAGAGCTCTCCATCTTTGGCTGCGATGGAGATTCATACTGAGATCATTCTATCATTTTTAAGATTGTACCCCAGTACTGCTTTTCCCACGCTTTTGTTGACTATGAGTGCTACTCCATTTCTTCTAAGGGATTCTTGCCCACAGTAGTAGATATAATGGTCACCTGAATTAAATTCACCCATGCTTGTCCATTTGAGTTCTCTGATTCCCAAGATGTCGATGTTCAATCTTGCCATCTCATGTTTGACCACGTCCAGCTTACCTTGATTCATTGATCTGACATTCCAGGTTCCTAAACAATATTGTTCTTTACAGCATCGGACTTTCTTTTCACCACCAGACACATCCACAGCTGAGTGTCCTTTCAGCTTTGGCCCAGCCGCTTCACTCTTTCTGGCACTACTTGGAAATAGCCTCTGCTCTTCCCCAGTAGTATATTGGACACCTTCCGACCTGAGGGGCTCATCTTCCGGCGTCATCTCTTTTAGCCTTGTGATACATTCCATGGGGTTTTCTTGGCAAGAATACTGGAGTGGGTTGCCATTTCCTTCTCCAGTGGACCACATTTTGTCAGAACTCTCCACCATGCCCTGTCTGTCTTGGGTGGCCCTGCACGGCATAGCTTATGGCTTCACTGAGTTATGCAAGCCCCTTTGCCACAACAAGGCAGTGGTCCATGAAGGGGAAAGAATCCTAAACCTGCCCCTTTGGATGAATCCTGAACTTCCACATCAAATTCCAGAGGGGCAGCCCTATTAGTCCATTGTTGCAAAAGTGACTTCAGATGCATGAAGCAGCCCCTTAAGTGAGTGGGAATATGCACCTGGAATGCATCAAATAAAGAAGCACTATTCGGTGTGCAGAGTGAGACAAAAAGACAAAAGACTCAGCATGCCGCAGTACTGTGTAGAAGAGAAATTAATCCAATGGAGATCCGATCAGCCTGGGTATGACTCACTCCCAACTAGCAGCTGCTGGTGATGAATAGGCAAGTCAAGATCAGACGTGCACGTGAACACCTCAAAAGCAGGAAATTCTTTCTATAATAAGCTAGCCATTCCCAATGATTTGTTGAGACCCAAGTCCTATGTGGTGTGACTAAACTTGCACACAGGAGGCGATTGAGAAGATTGAAGCCTGTCGTCTACTGCAAGCTGTTCAACCTGAATAGCATTTGACACATTCCAAGGCTGAATGCACTGGGGCTGGGGTTTTGCTGTTTGGCTGGAAAAAAGACTGGCTAGACTGAACTGAGAGGAATCCCTTCATCACCATGTCCCTTCTTTATATTTGGGAGAAGGAGTAATCCAGCTGTGGGACAGTCTTGGTGAGTATCTTGTGTTCTAGGAAATCTTTTGACAAAATGCCCAGCTTTGATGTGTGGCATTCCTTTCAGGCTGTCTGGACCGTCCTTTATTGTTGATCATGCATTGTGCATGATCAGTATGAAAATGGGCTATGCAGATCACTCTTGATGTGCACACAGAATGGCTACCAGTCACAGTGGCTCTATATCACTTTCAAGATCACAGGCAATATCTCTCTCAATAACAGTTGCTGGGGAACGTGAGTGAGAGGTGTTATTGCACACATGTCCTGCTTGTGGGCTTCCCACAGGCATCTGATTGGCCATCGTGGGAAGAGAATGCTGGACTAGATAGGCTTTGGTCTGATCCAGCAGGGCTCTACTTATGTAGTTACCACATGCAATCTTCTTTACTAGCTAATGCTTACATTACCAGCATGGTGGACACACTGGAACTTTCTGATTCATCAAAGCAAGGTGTTTCAGTGTGTCACTAGAAGAGTGGTCCAGTTCAAGGTTCCAGTGCAGAGTGAGAAGGTGTTTTCTTAAAAAAAACAAAAACTAACTCTCATGGAAAACATCCTCCCCAACACTATTTCCCCTTGCAGGATTATTATGAGCTGTTGGGGGCTTGTGCAGGGGCTTTTCTCCTGTGCCTTCCATTTGAACCTCCTCCTCCTCCTAGTTCAGCTAAATTGGCATCCTAACATTCTATCTCTCAAATACTATAATGAGATATAAATAGAGCAGTGCTGAATATCCCCTTCTATTTCATGGGGCTAATCTTTCCCTGTGAAAATTTGGTGGATTTTCAGTAGGGATGTCAGAGAATTCCACCACGAATCTCGGGGAGGCCGAATGCCAGCACATTTGGCCCCCCGAAATCGGTGACGGAACGGTCTGCCCCCCCTCCACCACTGGGAAGGGACTTACCTTGGGCAGATCTTCCTGGCGGCGGTGGCTCCGGCGCCGGTTTGGCGCCGGTTCGGCAGCGGCGGTGGCGGCCGGTCTTCCGACCGCCTGCCGCCACCGCCGCCATTTCCAGTTAAAACAAACAACCAAAAAGAAAAATGTGATAGGCTACGTAAAGATTTACGTAGCCTATCACAGCTAGATTTTAAAAAAACACCGTGATAGGCTACATAAATCTTTACGTAGGCTATCACAGATGATATAAAAGAAAAAAATAGAGATGGGGGAGAATTTCTCCCCAAAATGTCAGGGGCCCAAGTGCCAATGCATTCGGTCCTCTGAAGGTTCAGGGAGAAATTCTCTGCCCCCCCCGGGATGGGACTTACCTTTCACGAATGTCACTCCCGGCGGCAGGTCCCGGCGGCCGTTCAGCAGGTCTTCGTCAGGGGCGAAGGCGGCAGCCGGTCTTTCAACCGGCTGCCGCTGCCGCTATTACAAGAAAAGTAAAAAAAAAACAAAACACCCCTGTGATAGGCTACGTAACGATTAACGTAGCCTATCACGGCTAGATTTGCAAAGTCAGCTGTGATAGGCTACGTTAATAGTCATGTAGCCTATCACGGGTGACTTTAAATTTTTTTTTAAAAAGTGTGTATGCTAATGGCGGCCCCCATAGGGAGCCGCCATTCGTGTTCCTTATTTGGTCCCTGTAGTCTACGTAAAGATTTACGTAGACTACGGCGAAAATAAGGGCAACTTACTTTTCTTTTGAAGTTCGCAGCCGGGGAGACGGGGCGCTTCTCCCCGGCCTGAATTTCGTCCGGGTGAGGCGGGAAGCCTCCCCCCCCAGCTTGAATTTCGGCCGGGCGAGGCGGGAAGCCTCCCTCCCGGCCTGAACTTGGGGGGGAGAAGCGAAGCGCCTCCCCCCCACCGCGAAACAAGCTGCGAGACCAGGGAAGTGACTTTCGTACATCCCTAGAAAAAAAACACGCATACACAAATGGCGGCGCTCATGGGCGCCACCATTTGCGTTCCTTATTTTGGCACGTCTTACTCTACGTAAACATTTACGTAGACTAAGACGGCGAAAATAAGGGGAACGCAAATAGTGTAGCATCTACGCTATTTGTGTTCCCCTTATTTTTGCCGTCTTAGTCTACGTAAATGTTTACGTAGACTAAGACATGCCAAAATAAGGAACGCGAATGGCGGCGCCCATGGGCGTCGCCATTTGCGTACGCACATTTTTTTTCTTTTAAATCAGCCGTGATAGGCTACATAAACATTTACATAGCCTATCATGGCTGACTGCAGGGACTTTGCGTCCCTGCTAGCCAGCGGCTGGATGTCGGGCTGCTGGCGGAACCGGCCGGCGGCTCCTCAGAATCCCTGCGGAGTGGAGCCGGCCGGCCAGGATTCAGGGGGGAGGGACGGAGCACCTTCCCCCCCACCACGAATGCCACCCTTTGAAAAGGGAAGTGACTTTCGTACATCCCTAACTTTCAGCTGCTTTTGGAAGGAAAGGGCACTACCACCTAGGGATGTACGAAAGTCACTTACCTGTTTGTGGATTATGCTGATGCTGGGGGGGAGGCGCTCCGTCCCTCCCCCTGAAATTCTGGCTGGGGGGGAGGTGCTCCCCCCTCCCCCCCTGAATCCTGGCTGGCCGGCTCCGCTCCGCAGGTATTTTGCAGAGCCGCCAGCCGGCTCCGCCAGCAGCCGGACATCTGGCCACTGGCTAGCAGGGACGCAAATGGCGGCGGCTGTAGCTGCCACTGTTTGCGTCCTTGCAGTCAGCCGTGATAGGCTATGTAAATGTTTACGTAGCCTATCATGGCTGATTTAAAAAACAAACAAAAATGCACGTATGCAAATGGAGGCGCCCATGGGCGCCGCCATTTGCGTTCCTTATTTTGGCACGTCTTAGTCTAGGTAAACATTTACGTAGACTACGGCGAAAATAAGGGGAACGCAAATAGCGTAGATGCGTAGACATTTGTGTACGTGTGGTTTTTTGTGTTTTTTTAATCAGCCGTGATAGGCTACGTAAACATTTACGTAGCCTATCATGGTGTTTTTTAAAATTTAGTCATGATAGGCTACGTAAATCTTTACGTAGCCTATCATGTTGTTGTTGTTGTTTTTTAACTTGGAAATGGCGGTGGCGGCAGCCGGTTGGAAGACCGGCCAGAGCCACCACCGCCGCCGAACAGCCGCCACAGCCTCCGCCGGAGACGCCGCTGCCAGGAAGATCCGGCCCAGGTAAGTCCTGTCCCGGGGGGGGGGGCAGGGGGCAGGGGGCCGTTCCGCCACCAATTTCGGGGGGCCGAATGCACTGGCATTCAGCCTCCCCATGATCCGTGGCGGAACTTTCATACATCCCTAGTACCACCTCTGGTGAGGCAGCTGAGGTTTTTGTTTTTGTTTTTTTACTGTTATTATTACATTCTTCTGGGATCTTTTTCACCCTACTCCCTAAAACCAACAAAAAAGTGTGTGCTGAATACTTTGGCCCAGCTTTAGGTTTAAGTATAAACTTATACAGTGTGCTCAACTTCCAGTCCCTTAGATCTTGCCCCCCTCTTTTCCTCCCTCCGGACAGACATGAAAGCTGCCTGCAGGAAACCATGGATAAATGGATTTTAGCACAGC
Source organism: Heloderma suspectum (assembly GCF_057233095.1). Classification (NCBI taxonomy): domain Eukaryota; kingdom Metazoa; phylum Chordata; class Lepidosauria; order Squamata; family Helodermatidae; genus Heloderma; species Heloderma suspectum. Next base: position 313,748,586 of record NC_139459.1, read on the forward strand.
TGTGATTGTAGTAGCAAATAGGGATGTACGGACTGTGTAAAATCCACTCTGTGTTTCGTGGATTGTTGGGTGCCTTTCGTTCCACCATCCACCCACAGACAGATGCGATTTTTTTTCATCATTCAGAAAAGTTAGCATATAATTACGTAACCACTTACGTAAGTATTTATGTAATTTACCTCAGTATGTAACATTTAGTGTATTGTCCCCATTCCACCCAATGCTCCCTCAGCAGAAAAGTGCATATTTTCTTACGAATATATACATGTAAATTTCAGGAAAGTAAAAAAAATCATCTGAAAGTCCATGGACTCCGTGTGGCCTGAGGGGGTCAGTCTGCAATGGATTCCACAGGTCAGATTCTTAGAAATCTGAGCTCATTTTAGTTCATCTTGAATTTCTCCAGCATCCCTACTAGCAAAGACAGGAGTTCCTTTCTTTGACATTCATTGTGGACCTGAAAGTTCCATCTCCAGAGACTGAAGTGAGTTATTCTAGTATTTCATATCTCTCTAGATTCAATGGCCACCAACATTCCCTATGTTCTGGAAGCTCATAGGTCCTTATCAGGCTGTTTTGAGGTTTTCTTTTTAAATATCTTTTTCTTTTCATTTACAAAATTGCATACTTCTTCACATAGCACATAGTAAAACTATGGAATTCACTATCACAAGATGTAGTGATGGCCACCCATTTGGATGGCTTTAAAAGGAGGTGGGACACATTCCTGGAGGAAAAGGCTGTCAATGGCTGGCTACTAGTCCTGATGGCTATATGTTACCTCCAGTATCAGAGGCAGTGTGCTATGCTGAAGAACATGGGCGAAAGGGTGCTGTTGCGCTTGTATCCTGCTTGTGGGTTGCTGGTCAACAGCTGGTTGGCCATTGTGTGAACAGAATGCTGGACCAGATGGAACCTTGGCCTGATCCATGGCTCATATGTTCTTATATCTCAAAAGTCCCCCAAGTACATAGAATCCACTACCTTATTTGGGGGTGGCTTCCTTTCATTTCCAAACTGATAGGAACTCAGCCTCATGAGTTTCCTATTAGAAGAAAAAGTGGGGCCTGCCTATGGATGTCAGAGAATTCCACCACGGATCTCAGTGCAGTGGCATTCGGCCCCCCAAAATCCGTGGTGGAATGAAGCCCCCCGCCCCACCACCCCACGAAAGGCATGTGAAACCGAACACTTACCTTGTGCCGTTCATGCTGCTTTGCAAATGGTGGCTGCGTCTGCAGCCACCATTCGCTTCCCCATTTTTGCAATGATAGGCTATGTAAATACTTACGTAGCCTATCACAGCTAATGCAGGGATGCCATTTGCGTCGCTGTGGAGGCCGTGATAGGCTACGTAAATATTTATGTAGCCTATCATGGAAAAAAAAGGGAATGCAAATGGTGGCGGCTACAGCGGCCGCCATTTGCGTTCCTGTTTTTTGCTTTAATATTTACGTAGCCTATCACAGCGAAAGACAGGGGTGCAAATGGCAGCCGCTATGCCATTTGCGCCCGTGTTGTTGGTTTTTTTGCCATGATAGGCTACGTAAATTCTTTACATAGGCTATCACGGCAAAAAACAGGAATGCAAATGGCAGCTGCCGTAGCCACCACCATTTGCATCCGCAGGCTCCACACGCCTGCGAATGCACCTGGCCGGCGGCTCTGTGGAGTTGCCATGAAGCGGAGCCAGCCAGGTTAGGATTTCGGGGGGAGGTGCAGAGCGCCTCCCCCCCACTGCGAATCACCCCCTTCGAAAAGGTAAGTGACATTCGCACATCCCTAGGCCTGCCATACAATGATGCAATATATCCTCACCTTCTATCAGAAGTGCTTCTTTTCTTGATTCTAGCCAACCAGCCATCAATGGATGGTAGGGATGGCGGAGAATTTCTCCCCGAAACTTCGGGGGGCCGAGCGCCAACGTGTTCGGGCCCCCGAACAAGTTTCGGGGAGAAATCCTCCGCACCCTCCCTGCCCCCCGCACCCCCCCCGGGACGGGACTTACCTTCCCTGAATGTCTCTCCCGGTGGCGGGTCCGGCTGGTGGTTCGTCGGGTGTTCGAGCAGGGCGGGAGCGGCAGCCGGTCGAAAGACCGGCTGCCGCCGCCGCCATTGCAATAAAAGAAAAGAAAAAAAAAACGTCCCCTGATAGGCTACGTGACGATTCACGTAGCCTATCACGGCTAGATTTGCAAAGTCAGCCGTGATAGGCTACGTGAATCGTCATGTAGCCTATCACAGGTGACTTTAAAAAAAAAAAAAAAGTGTGTACGGATAATGGCGGCCCCCTTAGGGAGCCGCCATTCCCGTTCCTTATTTGGTCGCTGTAGTCTACGTAAATGTTTACGTAGACTACGGCGAAAATAAGGGCAACGCTATTTTTTGGTCGCTGTAGTCTACGTAAAGATTTATGTAGACTACAGTGACCAAATAAGGAACGCGAATGGCGGCTCCCTATGGGGGCCGCCATTCGCATACGCGCTTTTTTTTTTTTTTTAAGTCACCCGTGATAGGCTACGTGACGATTCACGTAGCCTATCACAGCTGACTTTGCAGATCTAGCCATGATAGGCTACGTGAATCGTCACGTAGCCTATCAGGGGGCGCTTTGTTTTTTTTTTTACTTTCGTGTTCGCGGCCGGGCGAGGCGGCAAGCCTCCTCCCCAGCCTGAATTTCGGCCGGGCGAGGCGGGAAGCCTCCCCCCCCGGCCTGAACTTCGCGGGGGGAGCAGCGAAGCGCTCCCCCCCACTGCGAACAAGCTGCGAGAAAAGGTAAGTGACTTTCGTCCACCCCTAATGGATGGTCAATTCAATTTCCTCCCATTTTCCAATGGACACTGCATGTTCCATGGCTATTGAGTAGGGATGGCGGAGAATTTCTCCCCGAAACGTCGGGGGGCCAAGCGCCAACGTGTTCGGCCCCCCGAACAAGTTTCAGGGAGAAATCCTCCACACACCCCGCCCCCCGCGCCCCCCCCTGGACGGGACTTACCTTCGCCGAATGTCCCTCCCGGCGGCGGGTCCAGCCGGGACCGACCGGCCGCCGCCGCCGCCATTGCAATAAAAGAAAAAAAAATGCACCCGTGATAGGCTACGTGACGATTAACATAGCCTATCATGGCTAGATTTGCAAAGTCAGCCGTGATAGGCTACGGAAATCGTCACGTAGCCTATCACGGGTGATTTAAAAAAAAAAAAGCGCGTACGGATAATGGCGGCCCCCAAAGGGAGCCGCCATTCCCGTTCCTTATTTGGTCGCTGTAGTCTACGTAAAGATTTACGTAGACTACAGCGACCAAATAAGGAACGCGAATGGCAGCTCCCTATGGGGGCCGCCATTAGCGTACGCGCTTTTTTTTTTTAAAGTCACCCGTGATAGGCTACGTGACGATTAATGTAGCCTATCACGGCTGACTTTGCAGATCTAGCCGTGATAGGCTACGTTAATCGTCACGTAGCCTATCACGGGGGCGGTTTTTTTTTTTAAAAAAAAAAACTTCCGAGTTCGCGGCCGGGCGAGGCGGGAAGCCTCCTCCCCGGCCTGAATTTCGGCCAGGGCGAGGCGGGAAGCCTCCCCCCCGGCCTGAACTTCGCGGGGGGAGCAGCGAAGCACCTCCCCCCCACCGCGAACAAGCTTCGGCAAAAGGTAAGGGACTTTCATCCTCCCCTACTATTGAGCATGTTCAGATCTCATTGGGCTGTTATTTTTATGGCTGGGTTCCACCTTACGTTTTCTTTTTAAGAATATTGTGTGCACTTCACACACTTTGAGATTCTGCTGAGCAGGTTGACAGCTGTCTCTTGGTTAGTGGCCCTGTTATAGCTCCAGCCTTGGTATTAGAAAGAGTGATGTTTAACAGAAACTAAGGTTACAAATGCCTTTGATGAGTAACTCAGAAAGTACTAATTGACTACTTTAGGAGGACTGGACCATATAAAGATGCTAGAGAAGCAAAGATGTAACTTACTTTTGGATATACAATTAAGATTCATTCAATGAGCAAAGGGTTGGATGCACCCGATCTCATCTGATCTCGGAAGCTAATCAGGGTCAGCCCCGGTTAGTTCTTGGATGGAACTATCAGGCTTCCTGCACTGAGCAGGGGGTTGGACTCGATGGTCTTGTAGGCACCTTCTAACCCTATGATTCTATGATTCAATGAATTAACCATAAATGTTTTCCCCCTCCTTTTAAATGTGTTCACATTTTACTGTGAACCTTCCAGATAACACTTGTGTAGTTCCTTCCCAAGGTCAGCAAAGTTTGCTTTCAATATAATGTAGGTATTTAAAGTATTCAAATTGTGCAGCCAATACATAGAAAGCATATTACAGCCACTAAGGACATATCAGAATGTTTGAACCATCTGTCTGTGATTATTCATAGAGAAAAAAAATAAAAGGATGCAAGACTCGAAGGTTTTATTCTAGACAGTTGCATATGTCTAGATATAGCTTATCACTTTATTTCCAGTAATGGAACTGGTAGTTGTGTTAGATATTAAATAAATATCACTGAAAATGAGCTACAAATGTTGAATCATGGTGCGATATCACAGACATTGTGAAAGTCTTCTGATGGTTCTGTGTAACTGATATTGAAAGATATCACATCAAACGATATGGAAGTTACTTTGTGGACAGGATAAAACATGAAAGAAACATTGTCGTCCTCTGGGTGACTATGCTAAGGCTACAGCTATGCCAGAAATCTGTCATGCTTGTTTCCTTACGGTGCAATCCTATGCATGTTTTGACAGAAAAAAAGTTCTACACTTCCCAGCATTCCTCGGACAGCCATGCTGGCTGGGGGATGTTGGGGATTGTAGGACTTTTTCTTGTCTAAACGTGCATAGGATCACACCCTTAAGCTTCCTTATGCAGAAATTCTATTTTTTCATATAGCAGCAATAGCTGCTGGCTCCCATTTGTGATTAAACTACAGCCTTTGTTTTCCCATGTACATTTCAAAATCCCATGGCAACCTCAGTCAAACTTACCAGGTGTGAAACCAGCACTGTGGCAATGTAGATGACATGTATATGAGAAAGCTGTGATTTTCTCCTATTTGCTTGCTTGTTCATTTATTTAAAAGGTTTATATACTGCCCTTCAGCAAAACTAGGGATGTATGAAAGTCACTTACCTTTTCATAGGGGTGATTCGCGGTGGGGGGGAGGTGCTTCGCTTCTCCCCCCGAAGTTCAGGTGAGGGGTGGGAGGCACCCTGCCTCGCCCGGCCGAAATTCAGGCTGGGGAGAAGCGCCCCGTCTCCCCGGCCGCAAAAGAAAAAGTGAAAAAAACAAAACCCGTGATAGGCTACATAACGATTAACATAGCCTATCACGGCTAGATTTCCAAAGTCATCCATGATAGGCTACGTGACGATTTACGTAGCCTATCACAGCTGACTTTGGAAATCTAGCCATGATAGGCTACGTAAATCGTCACATAACCTATCACGGGTGTGTGTTGTTGGGTTTTTTTTTACTTTTTTATTTTGTAATGGCGGCGGCGGCAGCCGGTCAGGAGACTGGCCGCCGCCCCCGCCGAACCGCCGCCGAACCGCCGCCGGGACCCGCCGCCGAGAGGGACATTCGGCCACGGTAAGTCCCATCCCGGGGGAGGGCAGTGGAGAATTTCCCCAACACTTTCGGGGGGCCGAATGCCTCGGCGCTCGGCCTCCCAAAGATTCGTGGAGAAATTCTCCGCCATCCCTAAGCAAAATATCCAGGACAGTCTACAAAAACACTGGCAGGCAGAAGGGGATTTTGGGGGGTGCTGTCTGACCTGGCAATTTACAGGTTCTTCAAGCAGAGTCTGTCACCTTCCCCACTCTCTCACTTTTCTAGTAGTACGTCTCCTTCCTATTCCAGTGAAGTGGTTCAGGAGGAAAATGCGGACAGATAGCCAGACACATGAACATGTTGATTATTATTATAGAACAGCTTTTGCCAACCTTGTACCCTCCACATGTTTTGGGTTACAACTTCCAGCATTCCTGACCATACTGGCTCAGGCTGATGGTAGGTGAAGTCCAAAACATCTGGATGCCACCAGATTGGGGCAGGGTGTTTTAGAAAATGCCAATCCAATGGTTGTAATGTGTGTGGAAAGTGGCAATAAAGAAGCCCTGTACCTGAGAGGGTGAGTATCAGCTCCAGCTTCCTTTCCCCCTGGCTTTGCCCCACCCTTCTTTCTCTTAGCCCCTGTTTTCTCCATCTGTCTCTTTGGTTCTTCGCCTCTATCCCTGCTAGGGATGTGAGAATCGATCTCAGCAAAACTCAGTCTCTGTGAAGTTCTCCAAATTCTATCATCAGAGCTTGTTCCAACTTGAGATATCAGATTATGAGCTTTGTTGTTGGTTTTTCTGCATGAAAATTAGGGATGGCGGAGAATTTCTCCATTAATCTTCGGGAGGCCGAATGCCAATGCATTCGGCCCCCCGAAATTGGTGGGGAAATTCTCCGCCGGCCCCCCGCCCCCCCGGGATGGGAATTACCGTGGCCAAATGTCCCTCTCGGCCGCGGGTCCCGGCGGCGGTTCGGCGGTGGTTCGGCGGCGGTTCAGTGGGGGCAGGGGCGGTGGCCAGTCTCCCGACCAGCTGCCGCTGCCACCATTGCAAAAAAAAAAAGTAAAGTAAAAAACACACACACACACCCGTGATAGGCTACGTAACGATTTACGTAGCCTATCACGGCTAGATTTCCAAAGTCAGCCGTGATAGGCTACGTAAATCGTCACATAGCCTATCATGGGTGACTTTGAAAAAAAAAAAAAAAGCACATATGCAAATGGCAGCGGCCCATGGGCGCCGCCATTTGCGTTCCTTATTTTGGCACGTCTAGTCTACATAAAGATTTACGTAGACTACGGCGAAAATAAGGGAACGCTATTTGCGTTGCCCTTATTTTCGCCGTAGTCTACGTAAATCTTTATGTAGACTAGACGTGTCAAAGTAAGGAACGCAAATGGCGGTCCCCATGGGAGCCGCCATTTGCGTACGTGCTTTTTTTTCTTCAAAGTCACCCGTGTTAGGCTACATGATGATTTACATAGCCTATCACGGCTGACTTTGGAAATCTAGCTGTGATAGGCTACGTAAATCGTTACGTAGCCTATCATGGGTGTGTGTGTGGTTTTGGGGTTTTTTTACTTTTTTTTTCGAGGCCGGGTAGACGGAGCACTCCTACCCGGCCTGAATTTCACCAGTGAGGGATGGGGCGCCTCCCCCCCGGCCTGAATTTCAGCCGGGCAAGGCAGGGCACCTCCCCCCCTTCGCCTGAACTTTGGGGGGAGAACTGAAGCGCCTCCCCCCCACCGCGAAGCAAGCTTCGAGACAGGTAAGGGACTTTCATCCATCCCTAATGAAAATCTGTGTGTATTTTTCCAAATGTACACATCAATTGTGTGCATCTTTGAAATGTATGCATTCTTCTTCCATCAATTAAAAATATTTGTGCACATTTTTCAAAAATATGCATTTTTCACTCACATTTTTCAAATGTACACATGCTGTCAGACACAATTTTGGGGGTCTGCGAATCTCCCTGCAAGCTTAGAAATATACAGACTTCAACTGCAGATTGTGTCCGAGTCCCTGATTGGTCTGGAAGGTGCAAACTGGGTAAATCCTGATCAAAACTACACTGAAATGAATTCCTCATACATCCCTAGCCCCTGCTTCCCTATATCCTGAACAATCATTCAGTTGTTCTTCTTCCAGATGGTGGAAACCCTTCTGGTTGTTGCTCATCACTGTATGCCTACATTCCTTCTTGACCTGCTGCTCAAGACATCCAGGGTTTTAAGCACAGTCCTCTTTGCCCTTTTCCTTGTGGTGTGCTTGAGCATGCAAACAGGTCTGAAAAAAAGGTGGACATTGGAGCAAGGGTTGCTAATGTCACAAACATGTAAATGCCTCTCTTAACCAGGAGAAAGTGGTGGTACTCCCTTGTGCAGTTCTGAGCCAAAAAGGGTATATTATGATTTCAGGTGACATGGTCAAGTCCAGCCTTCCTTAACCTGGTGCCCTCCAGATGTGTAGGAGGGAACCCCCAACATCTCCAATCAGCAAAGAAAAGCCCTGCTGGATCGGACCAAAGGCCTATTTACTCCAGCATTCTGTTCCCACCCACCAAAGGCCTATGGGAAGCTCACAAGCAGGACATGAGTGCAATAGCACCTTCCTGCTCATGTTCTCCAACTGGTGTTCAGAGGCATACTACCTCTGATACAGGATATAATATATAGCCACCATGACTAATGCTTTGGATTCCCGCCTTAGGTCAGATACTTAAATAAATAATAATGTTCTACATTTGTGCCCATGCTTACAAATACAGCAGGATTCTTTGAACATTGCTGATTTGTAAAAACAAGACTTGAAACCTCTTCTCCAGAACTTCTTTTAGGTCAGTCGTCAAGGTCCCATTTAAGCTGCAATCCTTACATGGCGTAAGTCTCACTGAATCCAGTGGGAGTTACTTCTAAGCAGACTTGTGTAGGATTACACTATTAAAGCTTTTGAAGAACAGAATGGGGAAGGTGCAGGCATCCAGTGGGGGCTGGAAGCCCAGTGAGAAATTGCTGGTTTGGCCCCCTGGATGCCAGTCCACAAACCAGAGCTCTTGCCCAACTTGCCGTGTGCTGAGTCAGGTATGCGGGTAGAGATGTACGGACTGTGTAAAATCCACTCCATCTGTAATTCATGGATTGTCAGGTGCCTTTTGTTCCACCATCCGCCCACAGATAGATGTGATTTTTTTCTGTCGTGCTGAAAAATACAGAAATAATTACATAAATAGTTACGTAAGTTTCGTTTACAAAATTGCATACTTCTTCACATTGTTGTTGTTCAGTCGTTAAGTCATGTCCGACTCTTCGTGACCCCATGGACCATAGCACGCCAGGCCTTCCTGTCCTCTGCTCTCTCCCAGAGCGTGCTCAAATTCATGTTCATTGCATTGGTGATGCTATCTAGCCATCTCATCCTCTGTCGTCCCCTTCTCCTTTTGCCTTCAGTCTTTCCCAGCATCAGGGTCTTTTCCAGGGAGTTTTCTCTTCGCATTAGGTGGCCAAAATATTTGAGCTTCAGCTTCAGTATCTGTCCTTCCAATGAGCAGTCAGGTTTGATTTCCTTTAGGATTGATTGATTTGACTTCCTTGCAGTCCAGGGGACTCCTAAGAGTCTTCTCCAGCACCACAGTTTGAAAGTATCAATTCTTTTGCATTCAGCATTCCAGCTCTCACAGCTCAGTCCAGCTCAGTCCAGCTCAGTCCAGCTCAGTCCAGCTCAGTCCAGCTCTCACAGCCATACGTTACTACTGGGAAAACCATAGGTTTGATTAGATGGACCTTTGTCAGCAAGGTGATGTCTCTGCTTCTTACTATGCTGTCTAGGTTGGCCTTAGCTTTCCTCCCAAGGAGCAAGCGTCTTTTAATTTCATGGCTACAGTCACCGTCTGCGGTGATCCTGGAGCCCAAGAAAGTAAAATCTGTCACTGCTTCCATTTCTTCCCCTTCTATATGCCAGGAAGTGATGGGGCCAGATGCCATGATCTTAGTTTTTTTAGTGTTGAGTTTCAAACCAGCTTTTGCACTCTCCTCTTTCACCCTCAACAAGAGGCTCTTTACATCCTCTTCACTTTCTGCCATTAGGGTGGTATCATCCGCGTATCTGAGGTTGTTGATAATTCTTCTGGCAATCTTAATTCCGACTTGTGATTCATCCAACCTGGTGTTCCTCATGATGTACTCTGCATATAAATTAAATAAGCAGGGTGACAGTATGCAGCCTTGTCATACTCCTTTCCCAATTTTGAACCAATCAGTTGTTCCATGTCCGGTTCTTACTGTTGCTTCTTGACCCTCGTACAGGTTTCTCAGGAGACAGGTAAGGTGGTCTGGTACTCCCATCTCTTTAAGAATTTGCCACAGTTTGTTGTGATTCACACAATCAAAGGCTTTAACATAGTCAATGAAGCAGAAATCGACGTATTTCTGGAATTCTCTTGCTTTCTCCATGATCCAGCGAATGTTGGCGATTTGATCTCTTGTTTCTCTGCCTCTTCAAAACCCAGCTTGTACTTCCAGTAGTTCTTGGTTCACATACTGCTGAAGCATAGCTTGTAGGATTTTGAGCATAACCTTGCTGGCATGTGAAATGAGCGCAATTGTATGGTAGTTTGAACACTCTTTGGCATTGCCCTTTTTTGGAACTGAAATATAAATGGAATTCACTACCACAAGATGTATTTGGATGGCTTTAAAGGGGGGTGGGACACATTCCTGGAGGAAAAGGCTGTCAATAGCTGGCTACTAGTCCTGATGGCTATATGCTACCTCCAGTAACAGAGGCAGTGTGCTATGCTGGAGAAAATGGGTGGGAGGGTGCTGTTGCACTCATATCCTGCTTGTGGGTTGCTGGTCAACAGCTGGTTGGCCATCACGTGAACAGAATGCTGGACCAAATGGACCCTTGGCCTGATCCATGGCTCATATGTTCTTATATCTCAAAAGTCCCCCAAGTACATAGAATCCAGTACCTGATTTGGGGCGGCTTCCTTTCATTTCCAAACTGATATGAACTCAGCCTCATGAGTTTCCTATTAGAGGAAAAAGTGGGGCCTGCCATACAATGTTGCAATATATCCTCACCTTCTATCAGACGTGCTTCTTTCATAATTTACCTCAGTACATAACATTTAGTGTATTGTCCCCCATTCCATTCAACATTTCCTCAGCAGAAACTTACATATTTCCCTATGAAATCATATGCATAAATTTCAGGAAAGTAAAAAAATCATCTGAAAGTCCACGGACTCTGCACGGCCTGAGGGGGGTGCTCAGCAGTGGATTCCTCAGGTCAGATTCTTAGAAATCCAAGCTCATTTTTATCCATCTCGAATTTCTCCATCATCCGTACATGTGGGCACCCAGTCCCTTAGCCAGCCACCTGTCGCCAAGAGGGAAAGAAGAAAGCACCTCTCCCCCACCCCTTTGCTGAAGCGGTGGTGGTGAGGGACAGGCTGGCCTTTTTACATAAGTCTCTTACACTTGCATAAATGACCAGCCTGTCCCTCACTGCCACTGTTGCAGCAAGAGGGTGGGGGAGAGGTGCTGCCTTCTTCCCCTTTCAACCCTGTTACAGCTGCAGCAACAGCGAGAGATGGGCTGGTCATTTTATGCAAGTGTAAGAGACTTACGTAAAATGACCAGCTTCTCCTTTGCCGCCACTGCTGCCACTGCTGTACCAGGTAGGGGCAGAAGGAAGAAGGAAGCACCTGTCCACTTCTCTCCCTGCTCTGCCTGCCCTGCTATAGGGATGGCAGAGAATTCCGCCACGACCATGGTGGAACAGAGCACTTATCTCCACCTCCCTGCAGAATCCTCTTCGGCCAGATCCTCTGGCTCCAGAGCGCCAGCAATACTGCTCCCATGCCATATCCCTGGCTGAGGGGGATTGACTGCAGATGCAAATGGTGTCCAGTACACCATTTGCAGCTGTAAAGGTCTTAGTTTAAGGTAAATGCAGCTGTACATGGTAAGGTAAATGCAGTCCCTCTCAGCCAGCGATACAGCATGGTGACCATATCGCTGGCACTTGGGAGCCAGCCAGAAGCTCCACGGAATCACTGTGGGGTGGACCTGGCCAAGGAGGATTCTGGGGGGAGGGACAGAGCACCTCCCGCCACGGGCAGATTCCCAAGCAGAAGAACAGGTAGGGAATCCACCCATCCCTACCCTGCTACAGTGATGGCGGTAGTGACGGCAGCGGAAGACAGGCCAGTTGTTTTATGTAAGCCTCCCCTGCTGTAGCAGGGGTGGGGGGAGAAGATGGTAGCACTTATCCTACAGTGGCAGCAGTGGGGACACCCCTGCAGCTGCCCACACCTCAATGTGAGCCCCCATCTTGCGTAAAAATGGCAGATCACATCGAGAAGCAGGAGCTGCAGGATGTTCCCGGACTGCTCACCGAGCCCTCCAGGACTCATGCAGCCCAGCTCATGGGGGTGGGTGGCAGCAGGGACTCTGCAAGCGCCCACAATTGGAGGACACAAGAGAGTCTGTACATCCCTACAACAGAAGTCAGGATGTTGGATCCAGACTTAGTCATACACAGAGTAAACCCACTGAAATCAATTGGACTTAAATGCGTCATGATTAACTTAAAACTACTATTGATCTCAATGAGTCTACTCTAAGTATGAGCAAGTCTGGATCCAACCCTGAATGTTTACATAGGATAGAATGGGAATGAAGTTGCTAGTAGGGGTGTGTGAAAAATTCATTTGTTTCTTTTTGAGCAAGATTTACCCAACACTTTCCAGACTGGTCATGGACTCAGACACAATCTGCAGTCAACGTTTGTACATTTCCACACTTGCAATGTGATTCATGGACCAACCAACCCCCCCCCCCCCCGTGTTTGACAGCATGCTTATGTTTGAAAAAAATGTTCATGGAAAAATTCGTACGTTTGAAAAATGTGCACATAGACGCTTTAATCAATGGGAGAAGAATGCATACATTTCAAAGATATGCACAATTGAGGCATACATTTGGAAAAAATACACACAAAAATACACATGAGTTTTCATGCAAAAAGAAAAAAAAATAAAGCTCACAATCTGATGTGGACTTGAGTTAGAAGGAGGTTTGAGATGGAATTCAGAGACCTTCAGCAAGCTTGAGTTTTGATTATTTGCTCATCCCTAGTTGCTAGATAGAAAATATAACTTTCATACTGATTTGTACAATAGCTCACACTTGAAGTTGCCCCATAATTCAATTAGGCTGACTGAATTCAGAGCAGTATCTTTATTTTATTTTATTTTAAATCCATTAAAATGGTTCTGAATTTAAATGCCACTGATCTTCAGAGACTGGATCTATGCCTTGACCTGAATTTCTCTTTATTTCAGACTGGATGAGTTCCTGTATTATAGCTTGCATCCATCAGTAGTTTTGATGTATGCTATTGTAATGTACCATCACTTTGCAGAACGGAAAAACAAATTGGATCCATAGGAAGCGAACCATAACTTCAGAGCTGATGCTGTAGGAGGCTTTAATATCAGGCTAGTTAGGGCATCTTTGTTTTCTGAGGCATTAAAAACAATTTCTAATTGAATAAACCTTGAGAGTAAAAATGAGATTTCTATTGATTGGACAGAGCATGGGACCTTGGAAGCCAAATACATTTTACACACATATATAGTTCAAGGCAACCAGAGCAGCTCCTAGCCTGTTCCATTCCTTAACCAGCTCTCCAGCAAGCTTCTGGATGTTCAGTATGAATCACATCCATGCTGATTTGTACAATAGTATATAATAGCTTACACTTGAAGGTGGCCCATAATTCAATTAGGCTGGCTGAATTCAGAGCTGTATTTTATCTTAATAATACAGTACTTGGAGCTACAGCTATTTTCTTTGACTTTGGAAAAGGAACCACGTACAAAAGGAAGAGTCAAAAATAAAACGAGTGGCATTCATTTATTGTATCATACAAAAGGGTACTGTTGCAAATAAAGCAACAACCAAAAATACAAACTCACTATCAGCTTCTCTGGCAAATGTTTGGAATGGAGAAGAGCAAAACCTGGGATAGCTCAGTAGTGGAGGGTTGTTATTTTTCAATCTCTCTTTCATAACAGCTCTTCTTGATCTTGGAGTGTGGAGGGAATCTAGTGCCTGCCAAGCTACTCAGTGTTCTTAGCACAACCTGATGTCTCACTCAGCAACACACAGCATAGTTAGTCAGCAGGTTTGTGCACTATAGAGCTTTAGGGTGAATTTACACATTCATTTTTTACAGAAAGTTCATTTTTTACAGAAAAATCGCACCATATGCTGACTTCTCCCTGTCATTCTCCCATGGTTGAACAGTCCTGGGATTACATGATGGTTTAACACCAATGCCCTTTGAGGGAGTTTTCAGGTTTGATTGGGCCACTCAAGTGTCCCAGGTACATTTTCAGGACAAGCTGCCTGCTGTTCACCCATCCCTAGTCCTACTTGGTAAATGGTTCTCTATAATTACCCACAGATCCACAGGAGTGGGTGACTATGAACTCAGAGAATACAGCCCCTCATCTCTAATGACTACTGCTACAATGTAAGCAGAGAGACCTTGAATTAATGTCCTGAGACCAGGGTCATAGTATCAATTAATTGTTTTGCACTTAACTGGGGATGGACGAATGAGTCTATTTCAGGTCTGTCAGTTTTGCATGTATTCAGTTATATAAGTCAATTCCATCCAATTTCCACATCAGGTTGCAATTTTTTTAAAAAATGAACATTTGCATCTATTCTTGTACAAAGTTTCCCTTAATATGTTCACTTTGTATGCAATTTCTCCTAGTATATGCTTTTTTGTATACAACTTTCCTAATATACACATTTTTGTGTGGAATTTTTGAGCCAAGAACTGCACCACAAAATTAGGAGAAATGCACAGTCTGAAGGATAACTATGTTCTTATTAGAGATAGATGAATCTGTCAATTTCTTACTAGGGGTGGACGAAAGTCACTTACCTGTTGTCGAAGCTTGTTCGCGGTGGGGGGGAGGTGCTTCGCGGCTCCCCCCGCGAAGTTCAGGCCGGGGGTGGGAGGTTTCCCGCCTCGCCCCGGCCGAAACTCAGGCCGGGGGGGAGGCTTCCCACGTCGCCCGGCCGAAATTCAGGCCGGGGAGGAGGCTTCCCACCTCGCACGGCCGCGAACTCCAAACTTTTTTTTGTTTTTTTTTTAATTGCCCCCGTGATAGGCTACGTGACGATTAACGTAGCCTATCACGGCTAGATCTGCAAAGTCAGCCGTGATAGGCTACGTTAATCGTCACGTAGCCTATCATGGGTGACTTAAAAAAAAAAAGAAGCGCGTACGCTAATGGCGACCCCCATAGGGAGCCGCCATTCGCGTTCCTTATTTGGTTGCTGTAGTCTACGTAAAGATTTACATAGACTACGGCAAAAATAAGGGCAACGCAGTGTTGCCCTTATTTTCGCCGTAGTCTACATAAATCTTTACGTAGACTACAGCAACCAAATAAGGAACGGGAATGGCGGCTCCCTATGGGGGCCGCCATTATCCGTACGCGCTTTTTTTTTTTTTTTAAAGTCACCCGTGATAGGCTACGTGACGATTTACGTAGCCTATCATGGCTGACTTTGCAAATCTAGCCGTGATAGGCTACGTTAATCGTCACATAGCCTATCACGGGGGCGTTTTTTTTTTCTTTTCTTGGAATGGCGGCGGCGGGGTCCTGCCCCGCACGAACACCTGCCGAACCGCCGGCCGGACCCGCCGCCGGGAGGGACATTCAGCAAAGGTAAGTCCCATCCCGGGGGGGTGCGGGGGGGTGCGGAGAATTTCTCCCTGAAACTTGTTCGGGGGGCCGAACACGTTGGCGCTTGGCCCCCCAAAGTTTCGGGGAGAAATTCTCCGCCAACCCTATTTCTTACACATTTGATTCTTTTAAAATTCCAGGCTCTTTCTATCCTGTTTATGGAGAAATTTGTGGTTGTTTGTAAGCTTTTACAAAAAATGGCCTGAACAAAATATAATAAATGAAGTGAAAATGAAATTTTTGCATCTCCCATGGTTCTCAATGGGGAGCACAAAGACTAGATTTTCAAACCTTGACTTAGGCTGTTACCGAGTAGAAGAGGACCAACTCCAAATCAGTCCTAGCAGAAGTGGACCTATCGGTACGGGTACTGATACCTATATATATATAACTGAACACTATACTCCATCTTTCAAGCCTTTTGAATCCTGATTTGCAGGGCTCTTAAGAACATGCTGAATGCTGACCACATTCTGCTTGAGATTTATAGCATCCTCACCTGTTCCAAATCATATGACACAGGATTAATTATATTCAGATTGAGTGAAATCTGAATATAAAGCTCTGGGCCTGAATGGCGGCTGTTTGTGAATATCTCTTTTATTCATGTCAGGCTTGTGATATAGACAGCAGGTTCAGACCTGAACTTTTCAGCAAGGTCTCTGTGCAGCTTTGTTATAAAAACAAGGCTGAATTCATGAATAAGCAAAAACCCCACGATGCCATGGTGAGAGCAAACACCAGCTGATAGGATATTGCAGACATATCACTCCTGACAGGGCTAAGCAATAGGTGATGGAGATAAGTGGGGTTGGAACAAAATATGATTAACCCAGCCTTTTCTATTCTGGTTTGATTTTAAAATACATAGAACCAACTATTTATCTTCTATCTGGAAGGAGTAAATCAGCTGATAAGCAAAACTGAAATATAAGGGGGTGCCAGGAAATTCAAATGGCCATGTATTTATAAACTGCTTATGCAAAGCAGGAAAATGGGATTAAGGCTGCAATCCTAGTGACACTTACCTGGGAGTAAATCCCCTTGAATGTAATAGGGCTTGCTTCCGAGTAGACATGCATGAGATTGCACTGTTAGCAACCATTGGAAAAAGGCGCCCTATTTTACTGAACGTCAGAGTTTATGCAGATGAGCACACAGTAAAAATGATAACAAAAATAAGCAGTGATGCAAACAGTAATCATATGGGCACAGGCAAAGTGAGCAAAAGAGCAAAAAAAAAATTAGATTAGTACAGCCACAACAGTATACCACTGAAGAATTAATATCAGCTCTGTATCCAACATAAGTTGGCTGTTGTTGTTATTCCTTTTGGCTTAGCTACTTTGCCAGGCAAGTGATACATTTTAAGGAGTGTTGAATTTTGATGAAATCACTGCTCCAGTGGGCAAAACCCCACATCCCATCTACAGCATTATGGACTGGTTGATTGATGGTCCCCATTGATTTAACCTTGCTGCTGCCTTCCCAAAGTGGGTGCCAATTTCTAGCCACCTTTCCCGAGTTCTTATACGGCATATCTCAGGTTACATCAAGCGGGTGTTCAGTGGGTGGGCATGTGCTTTTTCTCTGTTATCCCTGGTTTTCATACTACAGATAGAAAGGATGAGGTAATTAGTGAAACTTAAGGTCATTGAGTTTATCTGAGCTACCTTGAAGCTCAATCCACCTCGGTCCTGTTCCCAAATCCAAGCTTTTTTCTTATTATTTATGGGGAAAGTAAGCATTTATATGCACATTTTTAAAGCACACACCCAAATCACCCCAAGTGTGAAAATCCTTTTTTTCTTTTTTTCAAAATGCACTTTTTTAAAGTGCACATTTTTCTTATCAACATATTTTGTGCTCGCAATCACAAGCTTGGGAACATCGTGCAATGATGTTGTGTAATGTCACAAATTGTGCTTGCTTACAACTTACCTTCCATGCACCTACACTTTTCCTGGGTCTTTCAGTCCCAAATCCAGATTGGGAGGATGGAATGCCTGGGACCAGCAAAGATGCTCCATGCTGTCCTAGTCCTGTATTGTCTTATGAAGCATCTGAGCCTTACAATATTGTGAGAGAAAACCTCCTGCGAGGCATTTGCGAGCGGAGATGGGTCAAAGAAGAGTCAGACAACAAGGCTTGGGTTGAAAATTGGGCCACATTTATTGAAAATATATTTGCAAAGGGGTACCTAGGATGGGCAGCTGACTGTGCCAGCGACTAGCTGGCACTTCTCAGGCAAAAGCACACCCAGCCTGAGGGGTGACATCGATCTCGCCACCCCTCCGGACTGCTCCTTCTGGGGGAGGTAGACCTTCCCCTGTCACCCTCTCCTGGTGCCGCACAATGCCTGGGTGAGTGAGGAGAGTTGGTCTCCCAGGCAACCCTTATCCCCCCACCGAGCTGCACAACCCATTTGGGGGGCCTCAGCCATCACCTGTCACCATAAGGTGCCTCTGCATGATGCACACCATCCCTAATCTCTTTCTGCTTTTGCCCATCCTAGCCACAAACTGAAAAGTGACCTATGAGGGTTTGGACCATATTTGCCTACTGGACGCACCCTAGCCCCAATAACAGTGTGAAGTAGGCAAAAAGACACACAGTAAAGGCCAATTTAACTGTGAGCCAAAAATTCCTACCTGGATCCCAAAAGAGCAACTGCCATAAACCCACACTGCTTAAGGGAGGGTGGGAGGGAGCCACGAGAGTGAGAGAGCTGGTTTGGGAGGGGGCACAGAGCTTAAGAGGGCTCTGCCAACCCCTCCCCTGCCTGGTGGTGCCATGGGGGGGCACCCAATAGGCAGCAGCCACCTCTTCTCTCCCCACCCGCCCGCAATGCCCCCGCCTTTTGCCAGACAAGCTGATGCCACGGTTAGGGCATTTGTGAGCAGAGATGGGTCAAAGAAGAATCAAACTACAAGGCTTGGGTTGAAAATTAGGCCACATTTATTGAACATATATCTGCAAAGGGGTACCTAGGATGGGCAACTGACTGTGCCAGCAACAAGCTGGTACTTCTTGGGCAAAAGCACACCCAGCTTGAGGGGTGGCGTTGATCTCGCCGCCACTCCGGATTGCCCCTTCTGGGGGAGGTAGACCTTCCCCTGTCACCCCCTCCCAGTGCCGCACAACACCTGGGTGAATGAGGAGGGCTGGTCTCCCAGGCAACCCTTATCAACCAGCTGAGCCGCACAACCCATTTGGGGGGCCTCAGGCGTCACCTGTCACCATAAGGTGCCTCTGCATGCACACCATCCTTAATCTCTTTCTGCTTTTGCCCGTCCTAGCCACCTCAGGAGTCACAAGCCTATTGCTTGTGAAACTCCCCCCACCTGCACTGAAGTACTTCCTGCAGGCCCCTTTGCAGATCAAATGGAAATATGTTATGCCCTACATTAGACAGGTGGACACTGTCCTGCCTGTAACACTCCCCCCTTGTTCATGGAATTTCCGGTGGGTGGTGAACACATCACTTTGTTCACATAGGCAAAGCCATTTCTCCGTACACGTCCGACGTGCCCTGCCAATGGCAGCATAATTCTGAGCCTTCCATTCAATCCAGGGGAGCAGTGAGGACCGCAACATGGCTACTTCCAGCCAGGTATGCCAGACCACCTGCACATTAACCAAGGCCTGTTCGGTCAGGTCCTTGCCTGGCTTACAGCTCAAGTCTTTCCCTCCAACGTGCAGCACCTGTACCTAGGGATGTACAAAAGTAACTTACCTTTTCACAGAATCTTTCGCAGTGGGGTGGAGGCACTCTGTCCCTCCCCCCAGAATCCTCGATGGGGGGGGAGGTGATCTGCTTCGTCCCCCCGGAATCCTCAACGGCTGGCTCCGCTCCGGGGCCAGGCCGCGGAGCAGCTGGCCAGGGCCATCCGCAGCCGGATTTCCAGCCATGGACGGCCTGCTGCGAACACAAATGGAGGCCTCCATAGCGGCAGCCATTTGCGTCCAGCCAGACAGCCGTGATAGGCTACGTAAGAATTTACGTAGCCTATCACGGCTTACCTAAAAAAAACCAACAACAACGCAGCGTACGCAAATGGCAGCGGCTACGGCAGCCGCCATTTGCGTTCCCTATTTTTCACCGATATATTTACGTAGGTTAGAACGGCGAAAAATAAAGGAAGGCAAATAGCATCCATTAGGCTATTTGCGTTCCCCCTTTTTTTGCCGTTTTATCTTATGTAACGTAAATATTTACATAAGATAAATTGGTGAAAAATAGGGAACGCAAATGGCGGCCACCGTAGCCGCTGCCATTTACGTACGCTGCGTTGTTGTTGGGGTTTTTTGAGGTTAGCTGTGATAGGCTATGTAAATTCTTATGCAGCCTATCACAGTCCAAGGACAGCAATGGCGGCGGCAGCAGCCCTGCCGCAGCCGGCCAGGAGACCAGCCGCCGCCACCACCGCCAGAACCTCCACTGCCGGAACCACCACTGCCGCCGCTGCATCTGCCCCAGGTAAGTGCCGTCCTGGGGGGATTCCACAGCGGGGGGGCAGGAGGCCTTTCTGCCATGGATTCTGGGGGGCTGGATACTAGAATCCATGGTGGAATTCTCCGCCATCCCTACCTGTACCTGCAGAGGAAAACTGACAAAACCTTGGTGAAACAGGGTGAAGAACAGGAACTCCCATTGCTTGCCCCATCTGCCAAACACTGGATTGAAATATGTCGGGGTAACTGAAGTTGAGATCTGAAGGCTGACACAGAAGCCCTTCATGCAGCCAAAACACCATACTGTGCCCACATAAGAGCACATCAAAACCGACAGTCCAAGGAATAAGAAGATTAGGGCAAGCGAAGGGAAAATTTATTGGGAAGAAGCAGCCAAATTGCAAACGCAAGGCCAAAACACTCTGCAGTAGGGATGGCCGTCAATTTCTCCACGAATCTCGGGGAGGCCGAATGCCAATGCATTCGGCCCCTGAAATTGTTGGTGAAATTCTCCGCCCCCCCGCACCCCCTCCCGGGATGGGACTTACCTCATGCGAATGTCCCTCTCGGCGGCGGGTCCCGGAGGCGTTTCGGCAGAGTTTTGTCGGGGGCAGGGGCAGCAGCCAGTCTTCTGACCAGCTGCCGCCGCCGCCATTACAAAATAAAGTAAAAAAAAAAACAACACCTGTGATAGGCTACGTAACGATTAACGTAGCCTATCACAGCTAGATTTCCAAAGTCAGCCGTGATAGGCTACGTTAATCATTACGTAGCCTATCACGGGTGACTTTGGAAAAAAAAAAGCGCATACGCAAATGGCGGTGCCCATAGGCACCGCCATTTGCGCTCCTTATTTTGTCCCGGGTACTCTACGTAAAGATTTACGTAGACTAGGGCAACGTTGCCCTTATTTTCGCCGTAGTCTACATAAATCTTTACGTAGAGTACCCGGGACAAAATAAGGAACAGAAATGGCAGTGCCTATGGGCACCGCCATTTGCGTATGCGCTTTTTTTCCCCCCAAAGTCACCCGTGATAGACTATGTAACGATTAACGTAGCCTATCACGGCTGACTTTGGAAATCTAGCCGTGATAGGCTACGTTAATCGTTATGTAGCCTATCACGGGAATGAGAATTTTTTTCACATTCACTTTTTATTTTGCGGCCAGGGAGACGGGGTGCTTCTCCCTGGCCTGAATTTCGGCCGGGCGAGGTGGGGGGCCTCCCCCCCCATCCTGAATTTCTGCCGGGCGAGGAGGGGTGCCTCCCCCCCAGCCGGAACTTCGGGGGGAGAACTGAAGCACCTCCCCCCCACCACGAAACAAGCTGCGGGACCAGGTAACTGACTTTCGTACATGGCTACCCTGCAGCACTGTCTTCCCATTAGGGATGGACGAAAGTCCCTTACCTGGTCCAGCAGCTTGCTTCGCGGTGGGGGGGAGGCAATTTGGTTCTCCCCCCGAAGTTCAGGCCAGGGGGGGAGGCGCCCTGCCTCACCCGGCCAATATTCAGGCTGGGGAGAAGCGCCCCGTCTCCCTGGCTGCAAAAGAAAAAAGTAAATGTAAACACACACACACGTGATAGGCTACGTAACGATTTACATAGCCTATCACGGCTAGATTTCCAAAGTCAGCCGTGACAGGCTACGTAAATTGTTACGTAGCTTATCACGGGTGACTTTGGGGGGAAAAAAAGCACGTATGCAAATGGCGGCGCCCTTGGGCACCGCCATTTGCGTTCCTTATTTGGGCCCGGGTAGTCTACGTAAAGATTTACGTAGACTATGGCAAAAATAAGGGCAACACTATTTTTTTTCGCCGTAACATACGGGCAACGTTATTTAAGGCCCAAATAAGGAACGCAAATGGCGGCGCCCATGGGCGCCGCCATTTGCGTATGCGCTTTTTTTTTTTCAAAGTCATCTGTGATAGGCTACGTAACGATTTACGTAGCCTATCATGGCTGACTTTGGAAATCTAGCCGTGATAGGCTATGTAAATCGTTACGTAGCCTATCACGTGTGTCTGTGTGTGGTTTTTTTTACATTTACTTTGTAATGGCGGCGGCTGGTCGGAAGACTGGCCGCCGCCACCGCCCCCGCCGAAACGCCGCTGAAACACTGCCAGGACCCACCGCCGAGAGGGACATTCGAGGGAGGTAAGTCCCATCCCGGGGGGGTGGGGGGCAGAGAATTTCAACCACAATTTCGGGGGGCCGAATGCGTTGGCATTCGGCCTCCCCGAGATTCGTGGAGAAATTCTCCGCCATCCCTACTTCCCATTGCCATAACTCCCTGTGAAATAAACCTAAAGCGACTGCCGTCGAGACCACTTTAAAGCAAGAAGAGGGTGTCCAAATTGAGAATTACCTAGGCCTAGCATGCTGGGGCTAATGCTTCGAGTGCCCAGATTGAAACTTCGACAATGGTGGACCGATGGAGTGATGAAACATGGGTCTCTCCCAGACCTGCAGCATTCCAGTAAAAACTTGTGAGGACCATGACAGGGCATCACCCACCGACTTGCGCTTGGCTGTGGGGCCACTGCCGTGCCCTTGCCACACTGATAGTCATGACCTATGAATGCGTTAGTGGATTACAGTGGGACAGACCTGTATATCGTAGTATCTCAAGGCCCTCCCAGGCAAATCAAACTTGGGAGCCTGAAACAAACCTAAAATCCCAAGGGGCCCTGCAGAAGGGCGTTAAGGCTGGTGCGTGGAACAGGGAAACATCATACTGGGGAAGGCAAGTGGAGGGCCATAACCTTGGAACCCAAGAAGGGTATCTGGAGAGAGATGGGGCCTAGAATCTGCTGGAGCAGGTGGGATCTGTGCCACAACTCTACACTGTACACCTAGGGATGTACGAATTGTGTACCTTCCGTGCCGCTTGACTTCCGCAGTTTGCAGCCAGTGCTCCATACCGTCGTTCACAAGCCCGCAGAATTCTCCTTTTTTTTTCTTCTCTGAAAATTACAAAGATAAATCCGTACTGACAGCTGTAATTCTGCATAACTTCTGTAAGAAAGGCTATTTTTCATAGATATTTACATATTTTTTCCCCTGCCCTGAGACGTGCAGTAATTACTTTCAGCCAAAACACTTCCTCCTCATTGGGGCTTCCCAAAACAAGGCTGTCCTACGTGTGCCTGAGTGATGCACTCTTTGTTTAAAGCAATGCTGTTTGAAAGAAAGAAAGAAAGAAAGAAAGAAAGAAAGAAAGAAAGAAAGAAAGAAAGAAAGAACCTTTTAAAACGACCATGCCGGTCTGGAGCCCTGCACGAGGTATTATTCCCCCTGCTAGGCTTTCTATTTCCACATCCAGAGTTGTTGGTGACATGGTGAGGCTAATGGAGAGGAGAACCAACTCTGTGCATGTCTACTCAGAAGTAAGTCTTACTGAGTTCAATGCAACTTACTCTTACACATGTCAGCACCCCACTTGCCCCCAGCTCAGCTTTGTATTTCCACATCCAGCTCATTAGCAAACCTGTTAGTTATCTCACTGGGTGACTTTGGGCTGGACTCTAACCACTACAGCACAGTTCTGTTATATGAAACTCATGAAGAAAAAGAGACAGTATAATGGAAAGTTCTTTCTGAAGCAGTCACACTTGTACAAATGCAGCATGACGGGAAAGATCAGCAACCTTCTCTTTGTTTGAATAAGAAGCACACTCTGCAGATGCTCAGGGAATGGACAAAATGAGGAATAAACATACCAGGGAAAATGAAGAACTATATTCTGTGTGTGTGTGTGTGTGTGTGTGTGTGTGGAATCTCCCTCCATCCAGCTGTTCCCTGGAACCCCCCCCCCATTCAGCCAAGGGTCTTCTGAGATAACTAACAGGAGGTTTGCTAATGAGCTGGATGTGGAAATACAAAGCTGAGCTGGGGGCAAGTGGGGTGCTGACATGTGTAGGAGTAAGTCGCATTGAACTCAGTAAGACTTACTTCTGAGTAGACATGCACAGAGTTGGTTCTCCTCTCCATTTTAGCCTCACCATGTCACCAACAAGGCTGGATGTGGAAATAGAAAGTGTAGCAGGGGGAATAATACTCGTGCAGGGCTCCAGACCGGCATGGTCATTTTAAAAGGTTCTTTCTTTCTTTCTTTCTTTCTTTCTTTCTTTCTTTCTTTCAACAGCGTTGCTTTAAACAAAGAGTGCATCGCTCAGTCACACCTAGGACAGCCTTCTTTTGGGAAGCCCCAATGAGGAGGAAGTGTTTTGGCCGAAAGTAGACAGAGACAGAAGATTGCAATTGAAAAATAACACCCACAAACAAGGCGGTGAGCACAATTCAACAAAAAGAAACTTACGTATTTATTATCGAAATATACTACTTTGCGTTTTTATTTATGAAAATTTCACGACTCTATGAGGATGACAAAAAAAAATCCGCATGACTGCTGGCTCCGCAGGACCTCATGGTGCCGTTCCGCAGAGGATTCCGTGGCACAGATTGAAGGGAATTCAATCCCATTTCAGTCCGTGGCAGAATTCTCTGACATCCCTATATAGGGATGTACGGAAGTGACTTACCTGTTCGCAGATTATGTTTATGGGGGGGAGGCATTCCGTCCCTCCCCCCGGAATCCTCGCTGGAGGGGAGGTGCTCCATCCCTCCTCCCAGATTCCTCACCAGGGGGGATGCACTCTGTCCCTCCCCCCGGAATCCTTGCTGGGGGGGAGGTGCTCCGTTCCTCCCCCTGGAATCCTCGAACAGCCAGCTGTGCTCCGTGGCAGCTCCGTGGAGCAGCCGGCCAGGCCCAGCCAGGCCAGAGACATCTGCAGTAGGGATGGACGAAAGGGACTTACCTTGTACCGCAGCTTGCTTCGCAGTGGGGGGGGGAGGCACTTCGGTTCTCCCCCCAAAGTTCAAGCGAGGGGGGGAGGCGCCCCGCCTCACCCGGCCGAAATTCAGGCCGAGGGGGGAGGTGCCCCATCCCTCACCGGCGAAATTCAGGCTGGGTAGGAGCGCCCCATCTCCCCAGCAGTGAAAAAAAAGTAAAAAAACAACACACACATATACACCCGTGATAGGCTACGTAACGATTTGCGTAGCCTATCACGGCTAGATTTCCAAAGTCAGCCATGATAGGCTACGTAAATCATCACATAGCCTATCACAGGTGACTTTGGGAAAAAGAAAAGCGCATACGCAAATTGCGGCGCCCCATGGGCGCCGCCATTTTCATTCCTTATTTTGGCACGTCTAGTCTACGTAAAGATTTACGTAGACTACAGAGAAAATAAGGGCAACGCAAATAGCGTTCCCTTATTTTCTCCGTAGTCTACGTAAATCTTTACGTAGACTACCCTTGTCCAAATAAGGAACGCAAATGGCGGTGCCCATGGGGCACCGCCATTTGCGTACGTGCTTTTTTCCCCCCCAAAGTCACCCGTGATAGGCTACGTGACGATTTATGTAGCCTATCATGGCTGACTTTGGAAATCTAGCCGTGATAGGCTACGTAAATCATCAAGTAGCCTATCACGGGTGTGTGGTGGTTTTTTTACTGTACTTTTTTATTTTGTAATGGTGGTGGCAGCCAGTCGGGAGACCGGCCGCCGCCCCCGCCCCCGCCGAAATGCTGCCGAAACGCCACCGGAACCCGCCTCCGAGAGGGACATTCGCCGAAGGTAAGTCCCATCCCAGGGGGGGTGGGGGGCCAGCGAAGAATTTCCCCAACACTTTCGGGGGGCCGAATGCGTTGGCACTTGGCCTCCCAAAGATTCGTGGAGAAATTCTCCACCATCCTTAATCTGCAGCTAGATTTCCGGCTGTGGAGGGCTCTGGGTAAAAAAAAAAAAAAACTGCATACGCAAATGGCGGTGGCACAGTCTATGTGCTGGGACCTGTGGGACTGGGACCTTCAGCCCCCAACTTATTAGTCCTTCCCAGCAAGGTTCCGGCATCAGATGACCTGCTACCTATCACAGGTACAGTAGTTCAGTACTGTTTGCTGTGCTAGGGTTATAGCCCCAAGGGCGCATGCCCCTGGCACCCATGACATTCTCATCTAAGTGCTCCCCCTTTGTAGCAGACACCACCCTGGCTTCCCTTCTCCAAAAACTCAGAGTTGGCAGGGTTCCCCTAAGGAAAGCTAATGCAGTATGCCCCTGGCGGGCTACAGCCCACTCCACGTGGGCCCCAGCACGGTTCGGATGGTGCCACTCCTCTGGCTTTTAAAATGCTTCCCCAACAGGGAAAACGCATTCTACTCAGAACACGGCTTCACGTTAGATTTCAGGCCCCTTCCCTGGGTCAGCATAGGCCTACTTAACTCGCAGTCACAAATCCGTCCTTGCCACGCATTAGGAAAACATTCTTGGGAAGAACATGTGTTCTTGGGAAAACATCAACAAGAAAGTACTGGCAGGACGGGTTATTCCCCCTCCTTCTTTCACACCCCTAATCTAAGGATTACCCCTCTTGGAATAGTGCCCATAGGGATCTCAGAGAATTCCGCCATGGATCTCTGTGAGGCCAAATGCCAGTGCATTTGGCCCCCTGAACTTCGTGGCGGAACAGCCTGCCACCCCCCCGCGGATCCCCCCTGGGATGAGACTTACCTGGGACGGATGTTCCGGACAGCGGTGGCTCCGGCGGCGGCTCCAGCGGTGGCAGCGGCGGTGGCAGCTGGTCTTCCGACTGGCTGCCGCTGCCACCGCCATTTGCAGTCTGTTTTGTCCCCCCCCCCCCATTCATGATAGGCTACATAAAGACTTACGTAGCCTATCATGTCTGGGTTAAAAAAAAAAAACCTCGTATGCAAATGGCGGCTGCTACGGCTGCCGCCATTTGCATTCCTTATTTTAGGCCATCTTAGTCTATGTAAATATTTATGTAGACTAAGACAGCGAAAATAAGGGGGAACGCAAATAGAATTGAGCATCTGGAGCTATTGTGGAGATGTAACTAACGGGGCTGCAGGCAGAACAGGCGTCATATAGGGTGTGTGTTCATCTCACCCATATTTGGGGCAGCTGCACCCAGGTCCCTTGGGAGCAAGGGGGAAGTCATCGCTTGCAGTGCTGCTGACCAGGTTGCCCCAGGGGGGTGGACTGCCTCCCAAGTGGTGTGCTGCCCAGGTGAGCCCATGAAGATGACATGGAGGCTGAAAGGCGTCCAGACATGCTGCAACTGGAGCAGCCGTGCTCGAGTCGTCTACCGGGAAGGCGATGATGTTGCTTGGGCCACTGCCGATGGGGATGCCTCAGGAGGAGGGACAGCCTCTGGCGGTGGTGTGCCACACAGGAGAGGCTGGGAGGATGAGGTGGAAGCCTCAATGGTGTCCAGGTGAGCTGCAATAGAAAGCATCAGTGAATAGTGCATCTGTTGTCGCGTTCGCTTAGGCTGGACCAGAGTGGTTCTACCGGGCCTAGCTGAGGCGGGGGTGATCCTAGAGGCACGTTATGCTGCTTCAGCTGTGAAAGGATTGAAGCCAGGACTGGGCCCGCATCATCCTCAGACACTTAGTCGAGCTAGTGTTGCATCCCCTTGCAAGGGGGTCGTGGAAAGGTGGGGTGACTGCTTCAAGAGAGTCTGAGCCATCTAGGCAGAAGGTGGATTGTGCGCAGCCAGAGAGTCATAAGATCACACTGTTGGAAGAGACCCAAAAGGCCATCTAGTCCAACCCTCTGGATAATGCAGGAAGCCTGATTCCCGGGGAGTCTCCCGTCCAGGTACTAACCAGGTCTAACTGTGTCTAACGTTCAAGATCAGCCAAGATCAAGTGCATCCTGCACATGCTCGGGTCAGACAGAGGACAGATGGAAAGGATGGGACCCCTCAGGGGGGAGGAACACTCAAGGTGGGGCAGAAGGGAAAAGGCATGGAGAGGCTTGGACTTGTCCCCTCCAGGGGCACTCGCGGGACACACCCCGCTGGCTATCAGGCTGGCCAAACATGGAACGGAGGGGGAGAGGCCTGCAGAGAGCTACTTTCCCCACCAGGAATCCTCAAACCTGAGGGCCAAAGGCCCTAAGTAGCTGAACCCAAAGAGTCGATATCGGTGGGGAGGCCCTTGAATGAGTTTGAGCCGAAGCCAGCAGAGCCATAAACATGGCTCCCATGCAGTGGCAGCACCCACGCCCAGGAGCCGCCAGCCGTGCCTGCCACGGCCAGAGGGTGAGTGGCTGGCACCGGAGAAGGCGTGGGCCGCTCACCCGGCACACTGGCCAGCCGAAAGGAGTGGCAAGCACCAGCTACCACTGCCCTCGCTGCCAGGGACAAGAGGAGGGGGAGCCACACCAAAAGGCGCCATCAGTGCCGGCAGCCGCCACCAACAGCAGCCAGCCGCAGCCGATCCCTGCCTGGAGATGAGGCGCAGCCACTAAGGGGCAGCAGCTGTGGGCCGCCGCCAGCATCACCAATGGGGAACAGTCCGAGCCAGCCACTGCTGGGAGGAGGCATGGCCCCAGAAGGGGCAGCAAGCACAGGCCGCTGCTGATGCCTCCGGTGCCGCCGGCAGGAGCCAGCCAGACTCCAGGAGAAGGCGCGGACGCAGAAGGCATGGCAGGCACCAAGGCGTGGCAAACGCGGGCCACCATCGCTGCCACCAACAAGAGGAAGCGCAGTCGCACAAGAGGTGTGGCAAGCGCCGGACTCAGCCGCCCCCACCCCCAGGGTCAAGCTGGAGCTGGCTGCTGCTGGGAGAGGGAAGGTGCAGCTTGAGCGAGGGCAGGTAGCCCTACCAGCTCGGTCAGAGCCAATGGCCATGAGGATGGGGCGGGGCGGGCAGACCGCCCCGTCAGACGTGGCTGGCAGCCGAGGGGCCTCACGGAGAGACGAGGTAGGAGGTTGATCTTCAATTCCCCCCCACGCAGGACAGCTGCGCGAGTGAGAGAGTTGGATTGGGAGGGGGTGCAGAGCTTAAGAGGGCTCTGCTGGCCCCTCTCCTGCGTGGTGGTGCCATGGGGGGGGCACCCAATAGGCAGCAGCCACCTCTTCTCTCCCCACCCACCAGCAATGACCCCCCCTTTTGCCACACAAGCTGGTGCTGGGGTTAGGGCATTTCCATGCCTATTTGTTGTTTGTAAGCAAGCACAATTTGTGACATTACATATAATTACTGATCAGTAGGGATGTACGAAACCCACTTACCTTTTTGCAGAATCTTTCGTGGTGGGGGGGATGGGGGGGAGGCGATCTGGTTCTCCTACCTGGAATCCTCGATGGCTGGCTCTACTCCGCAGCCAGGCCGCAGAGTAGCCGGCCAGGGCCGTCCACAGCCGGATTTCCGGCCAAAGATGGGATGCTGTGGATGCAAATGGCGGCCGCTGTAGCGGCCGCCATTTGCATCCAGCCAGGCAGCCATGATAGGCTACATAAGAATTTATGTAGTCTATCATGGCTAAACACCCCCCCAAAAAACCCCCCAGCCTACGCAAATGGCCACTGCTACGGCAGCCGCCATTTGCGTTCCCTATTTTTTGCCGATTTATCTTACGTAAATATTTACGTAAGATAAATCAGCAAAAAATAGGGAACGCAAATATTTATGTAAGATAAATCAGCAAAAAATAGAGAACACAAATGGCGGCCGCCGTAGCCACTGCCATTTGCATACGCTGGGGTTTGGGGGGGGTAGCCGTGATAGGCTACATAAATTCTTACGTAGCCTATCATGGCTGGAAGGACGGCAATGGAGGCAGCAGCAGCCCGGCCGTGGCCAGCCAGTGGACCAGCCACTGCCAGAGTCGCCGCCACCTTCAAATCCGACACATCCACCCCAGGTAAGTGCCATCCCGGAGGGATTCCACAGGGGGGCGGGGGGTCAGGAGGCTGTTCCGCCATGGATTTCGGGGGGCCAAATGCACTGGCATTCAGCCTCACTGAAATCCGTGGCGGAATTCTCTGCCATCCCTACTGATCAGTGGGCATGTTTGTTAAGGCGTCAGCCTTTGCTTCCCATTTCCTGGCTTTGAGGAGCTTGAGCCAACATTAGAGAGCCTTAACTCCGGTCTTAAACTGGCAAGTTTTTTTAACCATTGAATTTCCCTCGGTTTTTGTTTGTTTTTTAAAGAAACTTATTATTACAGTGTTCTGCAAAAAATAAAATTACAAACTAAAAAATAAAACACTAACAAGCCATTAACTGAGTACATGCATACAAATGAATAGATACGCTCATGTATCTTCAGAAAAGCTTACTTCTCAGTGAGCCTGCACAGAATTTTTAGTTTTACTTTCCCTTCCTATCCCCTCTTCATCAGTGATGGATCAGTCTGTGAGAATGATTCCCTCAGCCTTCGAAATTACCTCCCTGCCTCTTATCCCAGTTAACTGTTTCTTGCTGCCTCTCCCCCACTATCAGAATGCTGACAGGAACACTGGAATTCTTCTCAAAACACTTGAGTACTGGCAGCATTCTAGTTTCAGAGTGAAACTGAGCATGCCCAACATAACTTTGCCAGCAGTTACTGCCATAGGCTTTCTTGGGGCAGAAAAACCTTAATGGCTGAACTACTGCTCAGAACTTCACCCCACCAATAAAAGGCACATTTCCTTGACAAACCTGAATAAAGTACATCAGTAGTTTTCATCAAAATTTGAAAGAAATCTATGATACGCAGAGCCGTAACTTGGAGTAAAAAAGCACAAATCTACTTGCATTGCCTATGTCCATCCTGACAGTTTGGCCAGGCTGCTCCTGCAAGAATTTTGCCCTGCCCTGCAGGCTCTGACCTGACCCCAAACCAGGGCAGTAACATTTCAGACTGTAGGTAAGGGGTTGTATGCATGAATGGTCTGTGTAAACACACACTCACAGTGTAAAAATAATTGCATGCAGAACATTCAGGAGATCTCTCTAAAGTGCTAACGCCCTAAGTACAGGTGTTATTTTTGTATTCAAGCCAGGTAGCATTTAAACATGGGTGGACACCAATCACACTTCAGCTGCAGGTAATTCCATCTCAAGTGATCCCATCTCATTCCATATGATTCCATTTCAACTGGTTGCACCATGTGATTTTAATGACTGTGTAGATCAGTTCTGTCTGTGTTCTATTGGTCTTGCTGTTGGAAGCTGACTTCATTTTCCCTGTTTCTACAAGATGTTTCTCCTCTGCCTTTGGGAGAGCTTAATTTTTTTAAAAAAAATGCTAAAACGAAAAAAAAAATATGATGCTTGAATGTACCATGTTCTGACACACAATTCTCTAAATCAGGGGTAGGCAGACTTCAGGCTTGTGGGATCTACTTCATTTTTTATGGGCATCCTGAGATCCATCAGTTGGAGCCAGGTGCAAATGACATACAATAGAACCCTTTTCAGGCATTCTTCCTTCCAAGTTGAAAAAACGCATGAGGAAAGGAATGTTCCAGCCCTGGTTCCCTCCCTTATCACATCAGTCACCCTGTACACATGGAATGTGGGCAGTCTGAAAAGGAGAGCCTCTTGTATCCGCAGAGGTTCTCCATGTGATTAAGAACCCATGGAGAGAATCCACTGATGCAGGAGGTTCTACTGTTCAGATTGTCACCCTCAATGCATGCAGGGTGACGAATGTGATAATGGAAGGGGCAGGGCCAGATCACCCCTCTCTTCACATGTTCTTACAAAACAGGACAAGGAACGCCTGAAAAGAGCTTTAGAATTAAAGTATTATGAGCCCAGGAACTTGTTTTGAGTACCAGAACTGAACTAAGCTCACGGTCCTTCCATGCAAAAATCTACTCCTGATTAGGGATGGCAGAGAAATCTGCAATGGAATCAAATGAGTTGGGATTTCTATGAATCTGACCCATGGATTCTGCAGCTGACCAGCTTTTCCTGAATCACATGGATTCCATTGACTCGCAGACTTTTTTTTTTTTTTTTGCTTTCCAGAATTTATGTAAATGTAATTGTAGAAAAATATGTTACTTAAAAAAAACACACACACAGCCAAAATGTGCATTTCCCCCATAGGCTAAATCATGAAAATGTACATGTGGGGGGATTTGTGCACTTTGGGAGGGATTTGCATGCTTTCACAAGTGAGAATTTTGCACAAATGCAAATTTGTGCAAATTTGGAAAATGGGAAACAATCCCAATTCTGTCAATGAGCAGATGACAGAACAAAAGGCACCTAATAATCTGTGAAACACAGACAGAATGGATTTTACAAAATCCATACATCCCTACTCCTAGTTATTCCACACTTTCTTATTTTCAGCAGTATAAATCAGGGTGGGGGAGGAGTAATTTTGTTGCTGCTATTATTAAACAATCGAGAGTCAGAAACCCTTGTCCGTCTACTGTGGAGGATGCAGAGATCTATACAATATCCAGATCTACCTTGCCCATTTCATTCAATTAGGGGTGGGCAACTTGTGGCCTTCCAGATGTTTTGGCCTACAACTCCCATCAGCCCTAGCCAGCATAGCCAATGATGAGGGATAATGGGAGCTGTAGTCCAAAAATCTAGAAGGCCACAAGTTGCCCATCCATGTATTAGAAGTACTGCTTGGGAATTTACTTAGCCTGCCACTCGTCAATGAGAATGCTCTTGGTTCAAAGCATCTTGCAGTGGATTCATGCTTGATGTAAAGTTACTTGGAGTCAGCTGTGGAAACAGATTTTAAAGATGCAGCAGGAGGGAAGAGCTTTAATGTTCCAAAGGAAGTCATTATTCAGAAGGCTGAATGTGCTAACAAGGAACCTAGGGGAATCTAGGATCCTCATGAGGGATGGGATGTATGACACTTAGGACCTGAGAGAGTCCAGGGGGGGCGGGGAGGAAAGCTCCTTGGAGTAAGAGCAGTGTAAAATAAGCTTGAAGAAAAAAAACTATTTGGGTGAATTGAGGGAGATAAGCTGCATTTTTCATGAGAGCATACAAGGAGTCAGCGTTAGCTGTATTCTTTCAGGCTTACCGCAGTGCTAATTAATAATACATCCAGATTTCGAAGACAAATTCTGGCACACGGTTTTCCTTTCCTTTAATGAAGCCATTTTTTTGTGTGTGTTTATTGTTATATCACAGGTCCAGGCATTGAGCAGTGGGACTGAAAACAGATTCAGAGAACTGAGCCTTGGCTAAAATTAAGCACTATTCAGTCATCTGGAGGCAGACAGGGGGCTCTACCATCACGGAGACCATTTAGAATAGAATCTGAAACAACTTTGTCTGCAGCATTAGGAAGTGGCAGATTTTTACCACCGTATGAAGCAGGCCGATTTCACATGCAAACTGGTGAGCTTGATCGCATCCCTTTCTTCCGTCCATTGGGCTGTGTTTGCTGCAAGCATTTGATGCCTCTGCTGGCTGCAACAGACCTACCAACAAAATTGGAACAGCCACCTGGCAATTGCATTTTTAAAACAAATCTGTGAGTAATAGAATGAAGTCACAGGTCAGCACGAAAGGAAGGGTTGTTGCTTTTTTAATTGTAGAGAAATTAGATTGCTCCTGCTAACAGATGCCTTCACACATCTTGCTGTAACATGGGTCAGGCTGACACTACAATTCCTTTGAGAATGTTAACAACAGCCACTTCAGTGAAGAGTCACGGAGGCATGCAGAGTGCTTATTATTGCTGCAACTGAAAAGGGAGCGATCACGATCACGATAAGACTGTTCTAAGGCTTTGTGCAGCGGCACTCCTCGTATGACATCCTCTGCTCCAGAAAGCATTGTCATTCCAAGCCAGTCATGCTTAATTTCCATTGAAGCAAAGGAGACAAGTTCATCATTGTGACGGAGAAGTGCCATTGCGTCCACTGGGGCTTCAGAGTGGCAGCTTTCTGCGGGTATCTGTGCTCTACTTTGTCAATGTGGTGTAGTGCTCAGAGTGTTGGACTGGCACTCTGGTGACCTGCGTTCCAGTCCCCACTTGGCCATGAAGCTCACTGGGTAACTCTGGGCCAGTCACTGACTCTCAGGCTAACCTACCTCACAGGGTTGTTGTGAGGACAAAATAGAGAGGAGGAGGACTGTATTACAAGGACCGTGTAATATAAAGGAATATAAAAGGTGGGAACACTTCTCAGGGTGCCAAACGCTCCAGAGGTTCATTTCAGGAGCACTTGTAATAGAGCATTTTGTGTTACAGCAGCCCCCCCCCCCCCCCGGAACACTTTACCATTTGATACTAGACAGGTTCCCAGAGTTCTGACATTCAGACGTCTTCTTAAAACTCATCTGTTTACAGAGGCTTTGCCTGAAGTGTGACCCAGCCCGCTATGGGTTGTAGCACACCATAGAATGTGTGGTTTTATTGCTTAATAAGTGTATTGTGTTGCTTTTATTGTTACACTTATTGTTGTTTTTATGCCGTTGTATTTTATGTTCACTACTTTGATGCTTTTGTGGAAAGCAGAATATGAATCATAATCATATAAGTAAATAAATTGCACTGTTGTAAAGTCCTGAGTTTAGTGGCCAAATCTCTTTCATTGGTTCCTTAACTGACCCTAGACTAGAGTCCAGTTCATCATGCACGTGAAGGGCCTGTGGGCATGAATAAGCAAGATCAGGTCTGCGCTGCAGCCCCTGCCCTGATGTCATGCATGTCCACCCCGCTTGGCCCTCTGATTTCTGCACTGTAGGTGAAGCTCTGAAAGGAGAGCCGGTGACATAATCACATGGGCTCCTTCACGTGACTGGGAGCCTTGCTCACTTGGGGCTATTGACTGTGTGAAGGAGCCTCTGCTTTGCTGCGGACTTTTCCTCAACAGGCAGAGGCCAGGAAGGTGGGCTGGGCCAGCTTGAGATAGCCACATTGAGGACAAGGTCATGAGGCATAGCACTGATCCCCTCTATACATTAGCCCTAGGGATGGACGAAAGTCCCTTACCTGGTCCCGCAGCTTGCTTCGTGGTGGGGGGGAGGCGCCCCATCCCTCCCCACTGAAATTCTTGACAGGGGGAGGCACCCCGTCCCTCCGGCCGAAATTCTGGCCAGGGGGGAGGTGCCCCGTCCCTCCGGCCGTGAATCCTCCTTGCCGGCTGGGACGCAAATGGCAGCGGCCATAGCCACCGCCGTTTGTGTCCCTACAGTCAGCCGTGATAGGCTACGTAAATCCTTACATAGCCTATCACGGCTGACTTTTGAAAAAAAAACAAAAAGCGCGTACGCAAATGGTGGCTCCCATGGGCGCCACCATTTGCGTTCCTTATTTGGGCATGTGTAGTCTACGTAAACATTTACGTAGACTACGGCAAAAATAAGGGCAACGCTATTTGTGTTCCCCTTATTTTCGCCATAGTCTACATAAATGTTTACGTAGACTACACATGCCCAAATAAGGAACACAAATGGCGACGCCCATGGGAGCTGCCATTTGCGTACGCGCTTTTTTTTCCTCCCAAAGTCAGCCGTGATAGGCTACATAAGGATTTACATAGCCTATCACAGTGTTTTTTAAAATCTAGCCATGATAGGCTACGTAAATCTTTACGTAGCCTATCACGTCTGCTTGAGTTTTTTTTTTTTTAACTTGGAAATGGCGGTGGTGGCAGCCGGTCGGAAGACTGGCAGCCACCGCCGCTGCCAAACCGCCGCCGAACCACCGCTGGGAGCCGCCAGCGCCAGGGACATTTGCCAAAGGTAAGTCCCATCCTGGGGGGGGTGGGGGGGTGGACTGTTTCTCCACTAATTTTGGGGGGCTGAATGCGTTGGCATTCAGCCTCCCAGAGATTCATGGAGAAATTCTCCGCCATCCCTAATTAGCCCTCTATGTGCAGGCTAACATTTGCACAGGGCTGCTAATTTTGTTCTCTCTACTCTAATGCTGCATAGGGATGGCAGAGAAATCTACCACGGACTCCAGTGAGGCCAGATTCTTTGGGATACTGCCCCCCAGAGTCCATGGCAGAAGGGACTACTCCCCCGCCATCCCCCACCATCCCCCCCAGATGGAACCTACCTGATGGCAGCTGGTCTGGGTTGCCATCTTTGTTCTGCTGCCGGGCTGTGGAACAAAATGGTGTCTGGCATAAGGGATGCCATTTGTGTCCCTGCCGTTGGCCGTGATTGGCTATGTAAATATTTACATAGCCTATCACTGCAAAGAGCAGGGACGCAAATGGCATAGTGGACTCCATTTGCATCCCTGCTGTTGGCCGTGATAGACTACATATATATTTATGTAGCCAATCACAGCCAATGGCAGGGACACAAATGTAGGGATGTCAGAGAATTCCATGACGGATCTCGGTGAGGCCAAATGCAAGTGCATTCGGCCCCCCGAAATCCATTGCGGAACGAATCCCCTGCCTACCCCAACCCACGAAAGTCGGGTGGGATGAAGCCCCTGCCCCCCAACCCACAAAAGTCATGCGAATTGGAGCACTTACCTGCTCCTGTCGGCGCCGACTTGTGAATGGCGGCCATCCTGCGGCCGCCATTCGCTTCTTCTTCACGGCCATGATAGGCTATGTAAATACTTACGTAGCCTATCACGGCTCACTACAGGGACGCAAGTGGTAGTGGCTACAGCCGCTGTCATTTGCATCCCTGCTGCTCAGCGGCTGGATGGCCGGCTGCGGGTGGAGCCGGCTGGCGGCTCCGCAGAGTCGCCATGGATCGGAGCCGGCCGGGCAGAATTATGGGGGGGGGGGTGACTGGAGCAACTCCCGCCCATCGAGGATTCCGGGGGGAGGGATGGAGTGCCTCCCCCCTGCTGTGAATGAATCCGTGAAACGGTAAGTGACTTTCGTACATCCCTACGCAAATGGTTTCTCCTACGCCGGACACCATTTGCATCCACAGACCAGCCATGGCCGGAAGTCTGGCAGTGGCCGGAGCTGGCCAGCGGCTCTGTAGACTCCCCGCAGAGTGGAGCCGGCCAGGGAGGATTCCGGGGGGAGGAGGACCAGATTGCCTCCCCTAACCTGTGGATGCCCTGGACCGGAACGGGGTAAGTACTTCGTACACCCCTAATGCTGCAATCCTATGCCTGTTTACCCAGGGCTGAAGCTCAGTGACTGCAGTGGGACTTACATCTGAGGAAACATCCCTAGGAGTCACCATAGATCAGGAGTGCAGAACCTCTTTCAGTCCAAGGGCTGAATTCCATTTCGGAGAAGCTTTGGGGGGCTGCATTCCAGCAGAAGGGCCAAAAGACACAAGAGGCAGGGCCAAAAATACCAGTGTATTTTAGCTTAAAGGTCTTACTGTCCTCAACTAAGTCTTTGGAGGGGTATTTCAACCTTTTAGAATGGGGAGAAACTGCACAGAAGATGGGAAACCACCGAACAAGTGGTGGTTGGGGAAAAGGGGGTCTGGCCAAGAGAAGGGTGTGTGGCCATCTAGGAACCTTGGAGGGCCAGATTGGGGGCTGGATTTGACCTCCAGGTCTGAGGTTCTGCACTCCTATCATGTAGGCTATATTTTGGCCATATAGGCTATATATATTTTGATGACAATTTGTCTAAGGCAGTTTCATATTGGCTGTGTCCTGAGGACTGCACTAATAGCAGGAGAATTTTTCCAGGAGATTTCAAAAAAGCAATATTTTTTAAAAAACAGTGGCTAATATACTGAATTCTACACACAAACACATACAGAGAGAGAGAGAGAGAGAGAGAGAGAGAGAGAGAGGATCATAGAATAGTAGGGTTGGAAGGAGAGAGAAGCCACGTTATAACAGAGTATAGTTACTAGAATATATGGAACAGGGCTTCTTTTCCTTTAACAGTTACAGAGAATAGAAAACTTACTGCACCTCTGTTTGTCATTGTTGGTCTATGCTTTGGCAAGATGTGCCTACCAAAATCTTTCTTGGTATGATGCTTAAAGAAAAAGGGCCCCTGCCCCATATTTGGTTTGTCAGCAGCTATACTGAAGTGAATGTTTTGTTGTTGTTAAGTAATATTGTAAAGGAGGTGGGGGAAAAAATGAATGGATATTTTATAGATAAGAATGTTAGGACTTCTAAGAATGAGACAGGACTGCTTATTTTTAAGCTGAAAAATTGGGGGTTTGAACATGAAGAAAAAATAAGTTTTTCTTTTTAAGAATACCTTGCAGATTAGTGTGCCTGTGTCTGCCAAATCCTATTCCACAGTGTGACTAGAGCTTGGCATTAATTCTGCAGGCATGTTGCCATGTGCATTCAATCACATTGTTCAATTACATCGTAACTGAATGCTGACACCTACTGACATACAAAACCATCAGACTATAATAATGCTGTTGAAAGCTGATTGATGCACATCACACATGTTATTTTAGCCCTCCCCCCCTCACGTTGCTCAGCAGCATTTAGCTATAAAAGAATGCATGTTGTATCAAGCCAAAAACACTGCTTACTCAAAGCAAAGCAACTGCTGGTCTGCTGCCAATGTAGCAACTAAAACATCAGGAGTTTCCTGAATCTGAGTCACTTCTCAGTTTGTGCTGCTAAAGTATATGGGACCATATCCATGGTTGAATTCTCAGATGGCTTAAAATGACAGAGCATCATTGAAGTCTATAGAATCACACCTGTGAAATTTCCAGATGCTGGTCTGACAATGTTATTTCCATCTCTTTCCTCCCATGTCCCAAGGGCTCAGGGCAAGTTATAGTATGCTTATTTTATGCTAACCCCTTCATGGATCACTGCCTTGTTGTGGCGAAGGGGCTTGCATAACTCAGTGAAGCCATAAGCTATGCCATGCAGGGCCACCCAAGATGGACTGGTCATGGCGGAGAGTTCTGACAAAATGTGGTCCACTGGAGAAGGAAATGGCAACCCACTCCAGTATTTTTGCCAAGAAAACCCCATGGAATGTATCACAAGGCTAAAAGAGATGACACCGGAAGATGAGCCCCTCAGGTTGGAAGGTATCCAATATACTACTGGGGAAGAGCAGAGGGAATTTCCAAGTAGCGCCAGAAAGAGTGAAGCGGCTGGGCCAAAGCCGAAAGGACACTCAGCTGTGGATGTGTCTGGTGGTGAAAAGGAAGTCCGATGCTGTAACGAACAATACTGTTTAGGAACCTGGAATGTAAGATCAATGAATCAAGGTAAGCTGGACATGGTCAAACATGAGATGGCAAGACTGAACATCGACATCTTGGGAATCAGGGAACTAAAATGGACAAGCATGGGCGAATTTAATTCAGGTGACCAATTTATCTACTACTGTGGGCAAGAATCCCTTAGAAGAAATGGAGTAGCACTCATAGTCAACAGAAGGGTGGAAAAAGCAGTACAAAAGCAGATTGGGGTACAATCTCAAAAATGATAGAATGATCTCAGTATGAATCCAAGGCAAACCATTCAACATCACAGTAATTCAAGTCTATGCCCCAACCACTGAGGCTGAAGAAGCTGAGGCTGATCGGTTCTATGAAGACCTACAACACCTTCTAGAACTAACACCAAAAAAAGATGTCCTTTTCATCATAGGGCATTGGAATGCTAAAGTAGGAAGTCAAGGAATCACCGGGATAACAGGCAAGCATGGCCTTGGTGTACAGAATGAAGCAGGACAAAGGCTAATAGAGTTTTGCCAAAAGAACACGCTGATCATAGCAAACACACTTTTCCAACAGCACAAGAAGTGACTCTACACATGGACATCACCAGATGGTCAATATCAAAATCAGATTGATTATGTCCTTTGCAGCCAAAGATGGAGAAGCTCTATACAGTCAGTAAAAACAAGACCTGGAGCTGACTGTGGCTCAGATCATGAGCTGCTTCTTGCAAAATTTCAGCTTAAATTGAAGAACGTAGTGAAAACCACTAAACCATTCAGGTATGAATGGTTATGAATATACAGTGAAAACTCACTGGAAAAGACCCTGATGCTGGGAAAGATTGAAGGCAAAAAGAGATGGAGATGGCAGAGGATGAGATGGCTAGATAGCATCACCGATGCAATGAACATGAACTTGAGCACACTCTGAGAGAGAGGGGAGGACAGGAAGACCTGGCGTGCTATGGCCCATGGGGTCACGAAGAGTCGGACATGACTTACCGACTGAACAACAACAATTTTATGCTAAACTGAGAAATAGCCTAGACACCCTGGGGATTTGACTGAAGGGTGGGGTGTACTGAAGGTTACTTACCAACTGTACCATCTCTCTGCCTTAGTTGAGAACTATTTTTCACTATTTTGCTAGCCTGTGCTGAACCTGGACCATGAAATATTGATGAACTACACACATTTATGACACTAGCATATGAACATTTGCTTTGCAAATTTGTATGAAAATACGTAGTGTAAAGTAAATATTTCAAACATTCCTGGTGTGGCATGAGACAAGTCGCTGCATGAAGATGTATTTTGTCAGCTCATATCATACTGTGAACTCTTTACCCACTTAATGCAAAACAAGCAAACTCACAGTTAAAGGTACAAATTACCTTCTAGTTATGAAAGCCAAATGGAAAGGCTCATTCATATTTTAGTTGAAATGACTGACTAGCAGTAATCTGTTTCTGAAACATTTCTTTCTGAAACACTGGTATGGTAGTGATTCTGAAACAGAAGGCACTTACTGGTATATTTTGCAATTTATGGTAAACTTAGGAGGAGATCGAAAAATACCCTAGGTCCTTTAAGTGCAATCAAACATTCTTGCCTATTGACTTTTCTCTGTACAGCATCTTGACCATAGGCTGTACACCTTTTATGAAACCCCAAAAGCAATTGCTTTTCCACTACTATTTTGTCAATGTTGAGAACTTAATAAACAGATAAAGAGATAAGATAATGTTACTGAGGACTTGTCACTTTTGTTGACACAATAAACTATCGTTTGTAACATTACATCCTACTATAAAAGGAAAGGATGTGTGTCAAGATTTGAATGTGTGGAAGTCAGGCTTTCCAAATGCTTCCAGTTTTAGGCCATCCATTCCCCCTCTCCTTATCTTTCTTTCTTTTTTGCTTTCACTGTTAAAAAACAAAAGCAACCATTCCGTTCTTGTGGGTTATTATTTTTTTTTATCCGACTGTGGCCTTCTCAGATCCACTTACAGTTTTCAGCAAAGCTTAAACCCAATGATTCACACTTATTTTCAAGGAACGTAATGACTTTGGCTTCAAAGTAAAGGCAGGATTAAGAATTTCAAAGCATCCTACCTACAGAAGGTCCCTTTGCCATATACGGCAGCAGAATTCCATGGGGGGCAAGACATCTACTTTCCACAGTTTTTGACGATAAAGGTCTATAGGAACTCATAGAGCTGCCCTGCTGGAGCTATGCACCACAGCTCTTGGATCTGT
Source organism: Heloderma suspectum (assembly GCF_057233095.1). Classification (NCBI taxonomy): domain Eukaryota; kingdom Metazoa; phylum Chordata; class Lepidosauria; order Squamata; family Helodermatidae; genus Heloderma; species Heloderma suspectum. Next base: position 313,789,567 of record NC_139459.1, read on the forward strand.
AATTGCATGTGTTAGCACAGCAGCCACATCAGGTCATCCTTGGCCACAAACATCTTCAACAAATGGATCATTTTACTACATTTCACTAACATCCCACCTCACAGGGTTGTTGTTGTGAGGATAAAATGGAGAGGAGGAGGATAATGTAAGCCGCCTTGGGTTCCTTGCAAGAGGAAAAAAGGCGGGGTATAAATGCAACAAATAAATAATAATAATAATAATAATAATAATTTCACACAGCTATGCACCCACATTTTCTCCAGTATAAGCAATGCAAATTACATCGATACCCAGTGAAATCATAGAATCATAAAACAGTAGGGTTGGAAGGGGCCTATAAGACCATCGAGTCCAACCCCCGAGTCCAAATATTACATCTTAGTAGTTTTTATTTGCTAACTAAGAATAAAATATGATGAGATATCTGCTAACTGGTCGACATGGAATCCATGCATGGAATCATGGCCAGAAGGATGCCTATAATTTAGTGGACCTTTGCATGTCAGCTCCAATCTCACTTCCTGTTGATGACCAGATATGTCCCGCCTTCTCTTTTTTTGGCCCCAGTTTCATGCAGCCCTCCTGTCTTAGGCCCCCTATTGCTTTGGGCCCTTTGCAACTGCACTTTATCTGTTTTATTCCTTCTATTCCTGTTTCTATCTACTTTATTCCTTCTAAAAACCAAGGGCTCTATTCCCTTGGCTTTTACTTTCTGTGCACCTTCTTTCATAGGTTGCTTGCTTCTTCCAATATTCTTTCCTTTGGTTCCAGCTGCCTCTGACCACCATCTTCAGTGCCCTGCTTTCTCTTTCACCACCTGGCACCAACATTGTCATCTTTTTGACACCAGGTTAAACCTGCCCTCTTCTCTCAGGCATTTAGCAGCATATAACAAGCCTTTTTGATCAGGTCCTGAATCAATCTGGCTGATTGTTTTAAATTGTTTTAGATATATGTTGTTGTTGTTGTGTGTGCTATTTGTTGTATGCCATTATGTGAATGGTTTTATACTTTATATAATGCATTTTAAAGTTTTTTTAAAATGTTTGTGAACCACCCAGAGAGCTTCAGCTATGGTGCGGTATAGAAATATAATAAATGAAATGAAGACAGCTTGGGGTAACCAGCGGTGGATTCTTAGTAGATCTCACAAGCCTGAAGTCTGCACACCTCTGCCATATTGTTCAGTCGTTCAGTCGTGTCCGACTCTTGGTGACCCTATGGACCGTAGCACACCAGGCCTTCCTGTCCTGCGCTTTGTCCCGGAGTGTGCTCAAGTTCGTATTCATTGCATCGGTGATGCTATCTAGCCATCTCATCCTCTGTCGTCCCCTTCTCCTTTTGCCTTCAGTCTTTCCCAGCATCAGGGTCTTTTCCAGGGAGTTTTCTCTCCACATTAGGTGGCCAAAATATTTGAGCTTCAGCTTCAGTATCTGTCCTTCCAATGAGCACTCAGGGTTGACTTCCTTTAGGATTGACTGATTTGATCTCTTTGCAGTCCAGGGGACTCGTAAGACTCTTCTCCAGCACCACAGTTCGAAAGCATCGATTCTTCAGCGCTCAGCCTTCCTTATAGTCCAGCTCTCACAGCCATACGTTGCTACTGGGAAAACCATAGCTTTGATTATACGAATGTTTGTCAGCATCTGCTTCTTACTATGCTGTCTAGGTTTGCCATAGCTTTCCTCCCAAGGAGCAAGCATCTTTTAATTTCATGGCTACAGTCACCATCTGCGGTGATCTTGGAGCCCAAGAAAGTAAAATCTGTCACTGCTTCCATTTCTTCCCCTTCTATACGCCAGGAAGTGATGGGGCCAGATGCCATGATCTTCGTTTTTTTAAAGTTGAGTTTCAAACCAGCTTTTGCACTCTCCTCTTTCACCCTCAACAAGAGGCTCTTGAGATCCTCTTCGCTTTCTGCCTTTAGGGTGCTATCATCTGCATATAGGAGGTTGTTGATAATTCTCCCAGCAATCTTAATTCCGACCTCTGATTCATCCAACCCTGCGTTTCTCATGATGTACTCTGCATATAAGTTAAATAAGCAGGGTGACAATATGCAGCCTTGTCGTACTCCTTTCCCAATTTGGAACCACTCGGTTGTTCCATGTCCGGTTCTTACTGTTGCTTCTTGACCCTCATACAGGTTTCTCAGGAGACAGGTAAGGTGGTCTGGTACTCCCATCACTTTAAGAATTTGCCACAGTTTGTTGTGATCCACACCATCAAAGGCTTTAGCGTAGTCAATGAAGCAGAAATAGACATTTTTCTGGAATTCTCTTGCTTTCTCCATGATCCAGCGAATGTTGGTGATTTGATCTCTAGTTCCTCTGCCTCTTCGAAACCCAGCTTGTACTTCTGGTAGTTCTTGGTTCACATACTGCTGAAGCCTAGCTTGTAGGATTTTGAGCATCACTTTGCTGGCATGTGATATGAGCGCAATTGTGCAATAGTTTGAACACTCTTTGGCGTTGCCCTTCTTTGGAATTGGAATGTAAACTGACCTTTTCCAGTCCTGCGGCCACTGCTGAGTGTTCCAAATTTCTTGGCATATTGAGTGTAGCACTTTATCAGCATCATCTTTTAGGATTTGAAATAGCTCAGCTGGAAGACTGTCATCTCCGCTAGCTTTGTTGTTACTAATGCTTCCTAAGGCCCACTTGACTTCACTTTCTAGGATGTCCGGCTCAAGTTCAGTGACCGCACTATCATGGCTATCAGGGACATTAAGATCTATCCTGTATAGTTCTTCTGTGTATTCTTTCCACCTTTTCTTAATCTCATCTGCTTCTGTTAGGTCCCTGCCTTCTTTGTCCTTGATCATGCCCGTCTTTGCACAAAACGTTCCCTTGAGATCTCCAATTTTCTTGAAGAGATCTCTAGTCTTTCCCATTCTGTTGTTTTCCTCGATTTCTTTGCATTGTTCATTTAAGAAGGCCTTCTTGTCTCTCCTTGCTATTCTCTGGAACTCTGCATTCATTTGGATTTATCTTCCCCTTTCTCCCTTGCTTTTCGCTTTCCTTCTTTTGTCAGCTACTTGTAAAGCCTCATCAGACAGTGGGGGTGCACAAAAGTCACTTACCTGGTCTCGCAGCTTGCTTCGCGGTGGGGGGGAGGCGCTTTGCTGCTCCCCCCGAAGTTCAGGCTGGGGGGGGAGGCTTCCCTCCTCACCCGGCCAAAATTCAGGCCGGGGGGGAGGCTTCCCGCCTCGCCTGGCTGAAATTCAGGCCGGGGAGGAGGTGCCTCGCCTTGCCCGGCCGCGAAATACAAAGTTAAAAAAAAAAAACGCCCCCGTGATAGGCTACGTGACGATTTACGTAGCCTATCATGGCTAGGTCTGCAAAGTCAGCCGTGATAGGCTATGTTAATCGTCATGTAGACTATCATGGGTGACTTAAAAAAAAAAAAAACCGCTTACGCAAATGGCGGCCCCATAGGGAGCCGCCATTCGCGTTCCTTATTTGGTCGCTGTAGTCTACGTAAATCTTTACGTAGACTACGGCGACCAAATAAGGAATGCGAATGGCAGCTCCCTATGGGGGCCGCCATTAGCCGTACGAGCTTTTTTTTTTTTTAAGTCACCCGTGATAGGCTACGTGATGATTTACGTAGCCTATCACGGCTGACTTTGCAAATCTTGCCGTGATAGGCTACGTTAATCGTCACATAGCCTATCACAGGGGCATTTTTTTTTTTTTTTACTTTTCTTGGAATGGCGGCGGCGGCAGCCGGTCAAAAGACCGGCTGCCGCCCCTGCCCCTGTTGAAGCCCTGCTGAACCACCGCTGCGACCCACCACCGGGATTGACATTTGGGAAAGGTAAGTCCCATCCCGGGGGGGAGCGGGGGGTGGGGGGGCAGAGAATTTCTCCCCAAAACTACTTCGGGGGGCCGAATACGTTGGCACTCGGCCCCCTGAAGTTTCGGGGAAAAATTCTCCCCCATCTCTATCAGACAGCCACTTGGCTTTCTTGCATTTCTTTTTTTGGGGGATGGATTTTGTTGCTGCCTCCTGAACAATGTTACGGACCTCCGTCCATAGTTCCTCAGGCACTCTATCAGGTCTAATCCCTTAAATCTATTCCTCACCTCCACTGTATATTCATAAGGGATATGATTTAGGTCATACCTGAATGGTTTAGTGGTTTTCCCTACGTTCTTCAATTTAAGCCAAAATTTTGCAAGAAGCAGCTCATGATCTGAGCCACAGTCAGCTCCAGGTCTTGTTTTGACTGACTGTATAGAGCTTCTCCATCTTTGGCTGCAAAGGACATAATCAATCTGATTTCGATATTGACCATCTGGTGATGTCCATGTGTAGAGTCGTCTCTTGTGCTGTTGGAAAAGAGTGTTTGCCATGATCAGCGTGTTCTCTTGGCAAAACTCTATTAGCTTTTGTCCTGCTTCATTTTGTACACCAAGGCCATGCCTGCCTGTTATCCCGGTGATTTCTTGACTTCCTACTTTAGCATTCCAATGCCCTATGATGTAGAGGACATCTTTTTTTGGTGTTAGTTCTAGAAGGTGTTGTAGGTCTTCATAGAACCGATCAGCCTCAGCTTCTTCGGCCTCAGTGGTTGGGGCATAGACTTGAATTACTGTGATGTTGAATGGTTTGCCTTGGATTCATATTGAGATCATTCTGTCATTTTTAAGATTGTGCCCCAGTACTGTTTTTCCACCCTTTTGTTGACTATGAGTGCTACTCCATTTCTTCTAAGGGATTCTTGCCCACAGTAGTAGATATGATGGTCACCTGAATTAAATTCGCCCATGCTAGTCCATTTGAGTTCCCTGATTCCCAAGATGTTGATGTTCAATCTTGCCATCTCATGTTTGACCACCTCCAGCTTACCTTGATTCATTGATCTTACATTCCAGGTTCCTAAACAATATTGTTCTTTACAGCATCGGATTTTCTTTTCACCACCAGACACATCCACAGCTGAGTGTCCTTTCAGCTTTGGCCCAGCCGCTTCACTCTTTCTGGCGCTACTTGGAAATACCCTCTGCCCTTCCCCAGTAATATATTGAACACCTTCCGACCTGAGGGGCTCATCTTCTGGCATCATATCTTTTAGCCTTGTGATACGTTCCATGGGGTTTTCTTGGCAAGAATCCTGGAGTTGGTTGCCATTTTCTTCTCCAGTGGACCACATTTTGTCAGAACTCTCCGCCATGACCTGTCCATCTTGGGTGGCCCTGCACGGCATTGTTTATGGCTTCACTAAGTTATGCAGGCCCCTTCGCCACAACAAGGCAGTGATCCATGAAGGAGCTCTGCCATATACCATCATGACTAACAGTCATTGATAGATTTATCTTCCACAGATTTGTCTAATCCCCTTTTCAAACAATTTATCCCAGTGCCCATTACTGCATTTTGTGACAGCAAATCTCATACATTTATTTTGTGTCATATGAAAAAGTCCTTCCTTTTGTCTCTTCTGACTCTCCCACCAATCAGCTTCATTGGATGACCCCAGCTTCTAGTGATGTGGGAGAAGGAGAAAAACTTCTTTCTATCCACTTTCTCCATACTAGGCATAATTTAATTGTATACTTCCCAGCCATATCCCTCCCTTGTCATCTTTTTTTCCTAAACTAAAGAGCTCCAAATGCTTCCTTTGTATGGGAGATGCTCAAATGTCTTGATCATTTTGGATGCCTTTTCTTTCACCTTTCCTAGCTCTTGTGATATCCTTTTTTTGATGGAGCAACCAGAACTGCAGTATTATGAAAGGTGCTCCACCATGGATTTTTATCAAGACATGGCAATACTGGCAGTTTGATGTTAAATCCCTTTCCTAATGATCCCTAGCATGCAATTATGGTTTAGCTTACAAAAACTGACTTACAAAAGCTATATCCCAGAAGCCCATTCTGATGCATTTTACTTGGAAGTATTTATCACTTCAGTTCAGTGGGACTTCCTCCCAAATGAATATGGGTAGAACTTAAGTCTTAACAGAGTGCTAGCAAGACAAGTGGCCAAGCTTCCTTCTTAAGAGAGTTTTGAAGCATTGTTTGAGGGATAGATTTTTTTCCCCACAGGGGTGGGGGTGGGGGGAAGGAATCTAGTTCACAGTCCAGTGTTCTATATGTATAATTCCAGTGATGAAAACAAGCCACTGTATAGCATTTCAAGACTTTTTTTAGAAAAATGCAAAATGCTTCATCTACATAGTCATTTACAGGGGATGCTGGTGGTGCCCCTAATTCCAGTGGGGCAGAGATTCCATTCTGGGGTTTATTTACAACAACCCAGAAGTCTAAAGGAGCTATCTGATGTGCTGGACCTATTTTGGGGGTAGGGTTCAGCACCGTGGATAGCCCCTTTAGACTTGTGGCTGGTTGTAACTAAAACCCAGAATAGAATCTTTGCCCCACCAGAAGTGGAGCCACCAGCCTCCTCTGGTCATTTTGGTAAACCTTGGGGTTAGTGATTCTCTTAATTGTGCCTATGAAGAACATTGTAGATAGTGGGGGCTAGTGGCTCCGATTTTGGTGGGGCTATAAATCCATTCTGGGTTTCAGTCAGAACCAGCCACCAATTGGAGCCACCAGCCTCCACTGGTTGTAGCACCACTCTGATATGCATAAGCATTTTTCTAGATGTGCAACAACTTCCCTGCAATGCGGCCTTCATTTTTTCCCACTTGTTTGAGGCAAACATCCCCTGCTATGGCAATGGCGCAGGAGAAACAGCAGAACAGATGTTAAATCTGTTGTGATGCAAGCTGTACAGTGGGAGACCTGTGTTTAGTGAAATATGAAAAATTGAAGATTAAATGTTAAATGAGAGGTTTGGGATTAGCCTGTATATAAGTACAAAAAGATTGTGACAGATAGTTCCTTTATTTCTGTACTAAATTAGTTACCTGTAAACAAGCAAATTCCCGTTATTCCTCAAAAGGTGATATATAACTTTATTTTATTTATTTGCATTTTAATGAGTCATTAAAGTCCCATAACCCTCCTGGAGATTGCACTTAACTCTGAAGTGCCATCGTTAATATGTAATACATATACATCTCAGTAATAGGATAATTATAGGCATGGCTATTTTATGTACAGTATAGATGATATAGTAGTTTGACAGTATAAAGGTTCAGATTCTATACATTGTATTCCATGAGCCAAATATAAATTCTTATGGGTAAATGTAAGCAACCATTTACCAGATGACAATCTACCATGACAATAAGTTAACCACTGATTAGCCAGCCATTTGTCCTAACTTAAAAAACAACAACCCAAGGCTCATCTTTAAAAAATACCCTGATATGTATGTGCTACACTGAAGATTGCACACAACTATTGAGATTACAGCAGTTTGGATCCAGAATTGTTCTTCTACCAGCAGGATACTGCTAGCAGAACAGGACTTCCATGTCCTTTCCTTCTACCTAAAGCCCCCATGCACCCTCCAAATCTGCTTTGGAGTTGGGATGGGGTGGAATATTAGGGGCAAAAGAGAGAGAGAGAAAGCTAATTGGCTTATATTTTGGCCACTTAATGCGAAGAGAAAACTCCCTGGAAAAGACCCTGATGCTGGGAAAGATTGAAGGCAAAAGGAGAAGGGGACGGCAGAGGATGAGATGGCTAGATAGCATCACCGATGCAATGAATATGAACTAGAGCACACTCCGGGAGAGAGCAGAGGACAGGAAGGCCTGGCGTGCTATGGTCCATGGGGTCACAAAGAGTCGGACATGACTGAACGACTGAACAACATGGGCCAATTAGAAGGGGAAAAATAGGAGTTAGTGCAAAAATTTACCTATCCTTATCTGCTGAATTTGTGAGTGTTAGAAGTTCTCCTGAGCACCTTCCAGAATGAGAAGGGAGACAGAGAGAAGGAAAAGGGGTTGCTCTTCTGAGCAGCATGTATGAGGGTCCTTCCTGTATTGAAAGATTCTTACAACCCAGAAACTTGAGGTGTTGTTTTTATCCCTCCTCTCAGGATTCAGTAATTGAAACAAAACTAAGTTCTAACTTCAAGTTGGCTCATCAGATTTGGAAGATGAGTTTCAAGTTGGAATGTTATGGGAGTCCACGGGGGGGGGACTACCCCTCGCCCACCCTCCTGAATCCCAATCAACAAACCATGGGGTGCTCGTGGACCCACTTGGTGAGTGCCCTGCGGCTCAGTGAGCACCTGGCAGCTGCCCATCCTCCTTAGCGAGCTTCCATTGTACACAACAATGGCGGTTTGGGTGCTACTGGGTAGGTACTGTTGCATACTTGGTGGCTGTTAAGGGCCCACTTATGCAACATTACAGGTGTAAATGGAGCAGCACGGCAAGTAGGGGCAGGTGGCATCAGTGGCTTGGCTAACGCCTGACAAAGCTGGGCGGGGGGTGGTGTCTGTCTATTCCTAGTTTCATGGAGTGATGTCAGAGGAATCTAGGGATGTATGAAAGTCACTTACCTTTCCGCAGATTATGTTGATGGGGGGGGAGGCATTCCATCCCTCCCCCTAGAATCCTTGATGGGGGGGGAGGCGATCTGCTCCTCCCCCCCGAAATCCTCCACGGCCGGCTGTGCTCTGCGGCAGCTCCGCGGAGCAGCTGGCCAGGCCCAGCCCAGGCCAGAGCCATCCGCAGCCGGATTTCTAGCCGCAGACGGCTCTGGGGAAAAAAAAAACGCGTACACAAATGGCGGGGGCTACAGCCGCCGCTATTTGCATTCCTTATTTTTGGCCATCTTAATCTACATAAATATTTACATAGACTATGACGGCGAAAATAAAGGGGAACTAGGGATGTACGAAAGTGACTTACCTGGTCTTGCAGCTTGCTTCGCGGTGGGGGGGAGGCGCTTCGCTGCTCCCCCCGAAGTTCAGGCCGGGGGAGAGGCTTCCCGCCTTGCCCGGCCAAAATTCAGGCCGGGGGGGGAGGCTTCCCGCCTCGCCCGGCCGAAATTCAGGCCGGGGAGAAGCGCCCCGTCTCCCCGGCCACGAACTTCAAAAGAAAAAAAGAAAAAACGCCCCTGTGATAGGCTACGTAACGATTAACGTAGCCTACCACAGCTAGATCTGCAAAGTCAGCCATGATAGGCTACGTTAATCATCACGTAGCCTATCACTGGTGACTTTGAAAAAAAAAAAAAGCACGTATGCAAATGGCGGCCCCCTAAAGGAGCCGCCATTCACGTTCCTTATTTGGTCCCTGTAGTCTACGTAAAGATTTACGTAGACTACAGAGACCAAATAAGGAACACAAATGGCAGCTCCCTATGGGGGCCGCCATTAGCCATATGCGCTTTTTTTTTTTTTAAAGTCACCCGTGATAGGCTACGTGATGATTAACGTAGCCTATCACGGCTGACTTTGCAAATCTAGCCATGATAGGCTACGTTAACCGTTACGTAGCCTATCACAGGGGCGTTGGGGCATTGTTGTTTTTTTTACTTTTCTTGTAATGGCGGAGGCGGCAGCCGGTCGAAAGCCCTGCTGCCGCCCCCGCCCCTGACGAAGACCTGCCGAACCACCGCCGGGACCCGCCACCAGGAGGGACATTCGTGAAAGGTAAGTCCCATCCCAGGGGGGGCGGGGGGCGGAGAATTTCTCCCCAAACAACCTTCGGAGGACCGAATGCGTTGGCACTCAGCCCCCCGAAGTTTCGGGGAGAAATTCTCCCCCATGCCTAGTAGGGATGGTGGAGAATTTCTGAGAATTTCTCCACAAATCTCGGTGAGGCCGAATGCCAACGCATTCGGCCCCCGAAATTGGCGGTGAAATTCTCCGCCACCCCCCCGCCACCCCCCGGGATGGGACTTACCTCCTGCAAATGTCCTTCTCGGCGGCAGGTCCCAGCGGCGGTTCGGCAGCGGTTCGGCGGGGGCGGGGGCAGCGGCCGGTCTTCCGACCGGCTGCCACCGCCGCCATTACAAAATAAAGTAAAAAAAAAAAAAAACCCATGATAGGCTACGTAAGGATTAATGTAGCCTATCACGGCTAGATTTCCAAAGTCAGCCATGATAGGCTACGTTAATCGTCACGTAGCCTATCACGGGTGACTTTGGGGGGAAAAAAAGAAGCGTGTACGCAAATGGCGGCGGCCCATGGGCGCTGCCATTTGCATTCCTTATTTGGGCACGTCTAGTCTATGTAAAGATTTACGTAGACTACAGCGAAAATAAGGGAACGCTATTTGTGTTGCCCTTATTTTCGCCGTAGTCTATGTAAATCTTTACGTAGACTACCCGGGCCCAAATAAGGAACGCAAATGGCGGCGCCAATGGGCTACTGCCATTTGCGTACGTGCCTTTTTTTTTTCCAAAGTCACCCGTGATGGGCTACGTGATGATTAACGTAGCCTATCACGGCTGACTTTGGAAATCTAGCCATGATAGGCTATGTTAATCATTACGTAGCCTATCACGGGTTTGTTTGTTTTTTTTCACTTTTTGTTTCACGGCCGGGGAGACGGGGCGCATCTCCCCGGCCTGAATGTCGGCCGGGCAAGGTGGGGCACCTCCCCCCCCGGCCTGAATTTTGGCCAGACAAGGCAGGATGCCTCCCCCCCCTCGCCTGAACTTCGGGGGGAGAAGCAAAGCGCCTCCCCCCCACCGTGAAAAAAGCTGCGGGGCAAGGTAAGTCCCTTTTGTACATCCCTACTGCTGTGACAAAAAGTCAGTCATGTAAGCTTGGTAGAGGTTTCCCTACATTTCTTTTTTGAGGCTGAAGTCACCTTTTCCATCAAGTTCAGTTCTGACACAATAATGGGGTTTCTGGGTTGCCATGTTTGCAAAGGTGTAAAGAAAAGTTAAAAGGTTAAACAAAGCAAAACTGGCTTAATACCTTTTCCTTCCATCTGGCTTAACGGGAAGCTCAACATAATATATTTCTGTGGGGATGGCTCCGTGATTGTCGCCCTGAGGCAAAATCGGCAATTTTTCAAGTATGAAAAGGGATGGATAATGGAAATCAGGACAAAATGGGCTCACTAGATAGGTGTTTGCAAATAATTCTGCTTGGGTCATGCAGGGTCTGAGTGCTCCTAAGAGGCCATCCTTGCCTTTTCCAAGGCTGGAATATAGTTTTTTCTCGAGACCCAAGCTACCTCTACCCCAAACAGCAGAACTTAGGGGTGTTTTGTAAAATTGTGTTGGTCCCATGCTGTGAAGAGCTAGACATACATAACTACTTAATTGTGTCTACATACTTGTCCTACAGCTCTGCTGTAGTACAGGAGTAGCTTGCACATATACTGCACCATCCGGTAAGGAAAGCTTAACTGGCATTGCACCTTACCATTACTGTCTCTTGTGTAATTACCAGAAATAAGACCATGTGCAGGTTCTGTAAGATGTCTTTGAATCTTAGAAATGAAAAGGCTATGAACTTGCATGCATCAGGGGCTGCACCATTGTGCGAAAGGCAATGGGTCAGGAGCAGAACAGCAGTGGGGAATAGTGATATACCAAACCCACAAATAGCTGTAGCATGACTATAGCCCTCTTCATGCATTCTTCTGAATGTGTGAGAGCTAAAGCTGGGGATGGAGATGCTTATGCACCCTACAAATGCCCCTGTGAATCTGCGCCACCACCTCAGCTCCCTGACCTTGCCATGTTGAGTGTCAAGGTCTGCAGGGGAATTCTACTTGCATTCACTTCAATGCCAGTAGAACTCTCAACGTGATCAGGAACCCTGATGTTTATTGTGCCGCCCTGCATGCATAGCCTTTTTTTCTTCAGAAAAGCCACCCATAACCCAACTGCTTTAGTAGGCACATGTGTGTGCAAATTATCCAGTGTTATTCTTGTGGAAACTCACATTTGCAGTGTCACAGACCAGCAACACCCTATTGCAAGAGTGGAAGGGGGAACTGGCAAAATAGTGTGCCCCCCTCACTCTTTTTGCCCTTTCCTTCCTGTGGCCTGCTCCAGATGAAATACATTTTTCCCCTCAAGCTGCCTCCACCAAACCAGCTTTAAAATTCTTTGGGTCACCAGTATCTACTTTTAGGTAGTATGGGGGTTGAGTATTGGACGTAAGGTAGGAAACCCCAAAAGAAAAGAGACCATAAGGCTTCAAATAAAAACATTTAAAAATTCACTGAAGAAAAATGTTAAGAAGAAAAGGTTTTAAAATCTGAATGGATACATACACACAAAATGGATACACAACATACACAAAAAAAAATATGAGCAATAGGTTAATAAAACAACCAGGGATAAACGCATCCAGCTAACCTAACTAGACTGTATCCTTATTTTATCCAGGTCCCTTATCCTTATTGCAGTAAGCAATATCTTACTGTCATTGGTCCAGCACTCTCTCAACCAGCACTCCAGTTCCAGTAGCTGTGACTCTTTCTTTCCTCTAAGACCCTATGCTTATTTCCTCCTCCTTTGCTTTTCACTGCCTCTTTTTACATTTCTGTTATGGGCTTTTATATCTTAAAATTAATTGTTGTTTTTCCCTCCCCAACTCTGACCAATCAGGAGAGTAGTTTCTTGTTCCCAAGTTCTTCCTCTGAGCTTCTGTTTAACCTACTGAAAAGATCATAAACTCCTGGGTTCCTAACCTCCCAGTTTCCTGAGCAAACATCTTGACTCCTATAAACTAACCAACCTTTTGATCTTTTGGCTGAAACTGACCACTACACACATGTGCAAATGCACACACACAAGATTAAACACCATATCAAAAAATCAAACTACATATAAAAAAATGGTGATAGTTCTGTTTCTTCACATGCATGTTTGAACTAGGTGTTTAATTTACAAAGCAAAACAATGTGGGTACATGTATGATTTCCTTGTGGAGAGTAAAGGCATTCAATTTTTGGAGGGAAAATGGCCTGAAGGGAAAGGCTTAATCATCTTCTATCCTCTCCTGCACTACTCTCCCTCTTCAAATTGTGGCATTCTGTAAAAAACAAAACAGAACACCAAACTGTGTAGTTTTGCCCTCAGAAGAAGAAAGAGAAACCCAACTGTTAGGCAACTTGTCTGTGACTATGAAAGATAACAGCCATTCTTGCAGCTGGCAAGGTAATGATTGACCAGTGATGTGGGATGTGACAAGGCATTTCATTTCATTCAATTTCTTAGAAACTAACAATTGATACTACAAGTTGATTTAAAGAACAGGACATGACTGGGCATGCAGATTCATCACGTTACATAGCTCAGGTTGTTATTTCCTAAACTGCTACAGCAGCGGTGAGGATAGCTTTCTAATCACTGCCAAAACTTGCTCCAGTGGTTTGCTTTACTTCAGCCTACCATAACACTGAAGACATACATGCAGTCCATCACAAGGCTGCACTCTTCTGATACTATGCACTCTTCTGATATGTGCATGCCAGAGGAATTGAATTACAGTTCTGAAGGCACAATGTATTAAAGGTCATGGTCTATGGGTGATGAGTCACAGCAGTTGATGTTCACTCATGGCTCTGAAGAAGAATATGGTCCAACTAAAGATGTATGGGAATTTTGTTTCAGTTCACAACTCACTCTCAAAAGCCCCATTCACAACCCTGGGCATGAACAGGAGCACCTATTCTCTGAAAATGTTTGCAAATTCTCAAACTTGTGTTCATGTTTGCAAACTGTGCACTTAAAAAAAATGCACACATTTAAAAATGCACAACTTTAAAAATGTGTATATGCAAAATGGGGCTGTGAATGGTCCATATACACAAGATTAGAGATGTTTGCTTGCCTGTAATCTTGCATACATGGGCAATTTACTGGGCCATTTTGCATATGCGTTAATATGTACATTTGCAAAAATGCATGTATTTGCACATATCCAAATATGCGCATTTGTGAAAATGCATACATTCATGTATACACAAAATGGGACCATGAATAGCCCATATACACAAGATTACAGGCAAGCAAACACCTGTAATCTTGCCTGTATTGGCTACTCACTGCCCCATTTTGTGTATATGCAAATATGGTCTTTTACATGATTGCCATTTTTTCCCCAAAAATGGTGACTGCGGAGCTCGACAATTATGCCCAGGTGAGTGTGGGCAGGGGGCAAGCAGGGGCAGGGGCTCGGCGAGCATGAGTTGGGGGTGCAGGCATAGAAGGTTCGGGTACCCATGCCATCCCTCTTGGTTATCCCTTTTTGACTGCCTTCCCATTGACAGATTCTGATGGAACTCACTTCATTGGAAAGCTCTTGACATGCAGATTCCATGAATAACAGTAGTTTTTGCTATAATTCAAAGTCAGGAGTTTATTTCAGTCCATAAAGCTCTCTCTTTTTTTAAGAATTAGGCTATCTTCTGTAACAATGTACTGTAAAGTTTTATTTTTAACATAAAAAGTCCAAGTATAATTAAACAAACATAATTAATTGCAAATTGGAGCAAAATGAAATTTGAGCCAAAAAAGGTTCTGTACACCTTTATAAACACAGGTGCAGACCAAAGTACAATGATATGCCAGTAATATACAGCCTGTAAAGAAATCATGACGGGATAAGAGACACCCACACTTCGGGTGTTTCAATAAATGCAGTTAGTTAAGTTAAATCTTTCATTATATTTGGATTTTCTCCATGAGCTGTGCTTGCAGGGAATGAGCTGGCCAGAGATTAATGCAATAAGGTATGTAGGCTGATTCTATTCTGTGTTCAGTGGTATTTACTCTCAAGTAGGTTACTTTCAAGTAGGTTTACTGCTGCCACACATTTCTATGTTTCTTTTTTAATGACATTTATAATATTTAGCATATATCTGGCAAAACTAGTGTAATAAAATCAATTCATTAAATAATAGCTACTTATTTATTTTAAATATTTATATACTACCTATAACTATCAAATCACAGGATGGTGTAAACATTTCATTAAAACAACAATTAAAACAAACTACAAAGATAAAAACAAGCAAATAAAAAATCTAACATGCTAGGTATTGAAATCAGCAAATACCTGGAGAAACAGATGGCTTTCTATTTTCTTAGTGGAATATCTAAGGGTGAATGTCCAAGTTCATTCAATAGTTTTTCATTAACATAATTGGTTTAAGAACATGAGACTTAACACATAAATTGCTATAACACTATAAAATAATTCCTTAAATATTACCCCAATATATATGGCCATATATAGGGATGAACAAATTGGCAATGTTGGTTTATTTCTCATTTTTCCAATGCCCTTTTTGTTTTATCCTGCTTTCCACATCGGTTTGTGATTTTTTAAAAAAAAACTTCAAAATTTGAATTCATATGCATTTGAATGTGCATCTCTGCTAATATGCACATTCTTGCGTGACATTTTGCCTATGATATGCATTTTTGCATGGGATTTTTGTTCCAAGAACTGCATTGCTAAATTCTGAGAAGCGTTCAGAACTGTGTTCTGGTTCACATATTGATTTGGAAAGTGCAAATTGGGTAAGTTCTTATCAAAAGTCAAACTGAACAAAATTCTCCTGCATCTCTGGTTGTATATTATCAGCCTTTTAAATTGAGCCTCATGAGAGGTAAGAAATTACTGCATGCAACTTTATTCAATTGCATTCTATTCAATGTAAGAATAAATCACTCTATTTAGGCAGCTGGCTAGGTGGGGAAGTAACCTTCCTTTAACATAACTGCAAAATGTGGTCATGAAAACAATCATGAGGTGTGATGACACATAACTTTAACAGAACATTCAACATTATTGCAATATAGTGTGCTGCAAGTTGAATGCTTGTGCTACGACAACCAAGCTACAAATCCCAAGAGGTAATATAGTAACACACATGCATCAGGTACTGCAGATAATTGTACTAACATCTTGAGACAGCAAAAATGTTGGTAATTAAATTGGATTTTTATGGTCACCCAGGCCAAGAGAACTGGCTTAAGAACCATAGAATATGAAACAAATTGGACTGGGGCAGTGAGCCCACCCATCACTAAGGTTAACTGCTACTTCAATGGTACTGGGTCCAGAGCAAGTTCAGGCTGCTAGCACAAGTCTATAAGACGGAGGACTGTGCTAGTAGAGAGCCTGTGTGCACAATTCTGAGTACTATGGTCATATGTAGGTGGTGCAATGCCAGTTACACTTCGGGATGTATGGATTTTATCAAATCTGTTCCATCTCCATTTTGAGGGTTGTCAGGTGCCTTGTGGTGCAGCGGCAGCGAGTGCAGCAGCGGCAGGTGCGGTGGTGGCGGGTGCAGTGGCTGGTCTCCTGGCCGGCCGTGGCCGGGCACAGCGTACGCAAATGGCGGCGGCTACAGCGGCCGCCATTTGCATTCGCTATTTTTCGCTGTTCTAGCCTACGTAAATATTTACGTAGGCTAGAATGGCGAAAAATAGCGAAAGCAAATGGCAGCCACCATAGCCGCCGCCATTTGCGTATGCGTTTTTTTTTTTTACTTTGCCGTGATAGACTATGTAAATATTTATGTAGCCTATCATGGTTAAGTACAGGGATGCAAATGGCGGAGGCTACGGCCACCGCCATTTACGTCCCTGCTGCCCAGCAGCTAGGGATGGGGGAGAATTTCTCCCCGAAACTTCGGGGGGCCGAGGGCCAACGCATTCGGTCCTCTGAAGGTTGTTCGGGGAGAACTTCTCCGCCCCCCCGCCCCCCGCCCCCCCCCGGGATGGGACTTACCTTTCACGAATGTCCCTCCTGGCGGCGGGTCCCGGCGGCGGTTTGGCAGGTCTTCGTCAGAGGCGGGGGCGGCAGCCGGTCTTTCGACCAACTGCCGCCGCTGCGATTACAAGCAAAGTAAAAAAAAAACAACGCTCCTGTGATAGGCTACGTAATGATTAACGTAGCCTATCACGGCTAGATTTGCAAAGTCAGCCATGATAGGCTACGTTAATCGTCACGTAGCCTATCACAGGTGACTTTAAAAAAAAAAAAGCACGTACGGCTAATTGCGGCCCCCATAGGGAGCCGCCAAAAATAAGGACAACGCAAATAGCGTTGCCCTTATTTTTGCCGTAGTCTACGTAAATCTTTACGTAGACTACAGGGACCAAATAAGGAACACGAATGGCAGCTCCCTATGGGGGCCACCATTTGCGTACGCGCTTTTTTTTTCCCCGAAGTCACCCGTGATAGGCTACATGATGATTAACATAGCCTATCACGGCTGACTTTGCAGATCTAGCCATGATAGGCTACGTTAATCGTTACGTAGCCTATCACAGGGGCGTTTTTTTTTTCTTTTTCTTTTGAAGTTCGCAGCCAGGGAGACGGGGCGCTTCTCCCCGGCCTGAATTTCGGCCGGGCGAGGCAGGAAGCCTCCCCCCCGGCCTGAATTTTGGCCGGGCGAGGAGGGAAGCCTCCCCCCCTGGCCTGAACTTCGTGGGGAGCAGGGAAGTGCCTCCCCCCCACTGCAAAGCAAGCTGCGAGACCAGGTAAGTGACTTTGGTGCACCCCTACCAGCAGCTGGATGTCCGACTGCAGAGTGGAGCTGGCCGGGCAGAACTCTGGGGGAAGGGACAGAGAACCTCCCCCCCATCGAGGATTCTGGGGGGAGGGACGGAGCACCTCCCTCCCCACTGCGAAGCAGATCCGCGAAACGGTAAGTGACATATGTACATCCCTAGCAACAAGAAGAAAAGGTGGAAGACAACAGAAGAAGCCAATGTGGCTTCACAAAAAGCTTAGAGATGACCTGAAAACAAAAAAGGACAGGTATAGGAATTGGAAAGAAGGCCAAGTAACAAAGGAAGAGTACAGGCAGGTAGCACAGAATTGCAGGGATGGCGTCAGGAAGGCTAAAGCTGAGAACCAGCTGAGGTTAGCGAGGGATGCTAAAAACAACAAAAAGGCTTTCTTTAGCTACGTGCATAGTAAAAGACAGAGGAAAGAAATGGTGGTTCAGCTATTAAATAAGGATGGCAAAATGATAATAGATGACTAGGAAAAGGCAGAGGTGCTCAATTCCTACTTTGGCTCAGTCTTCTCCCAAAAGAAGGTCTATGACCCCCCTGGCAAAGGCGAAGTACAAGCTGAAGGGGCAGGATTGCAGCTTGAGATCGATAGGCATATGGTCAAGGAACACCTAATTACTTTGAATGAGTTCATATCTCTGGGTCAGATGAACTGCATCCTAGAGTAATAGAGGAACTGGCAGAAGAACTCTCAGAACTGCTGTCTATTCTCTTTGAGCAATCATGGAGGACGGGTGAAGTGCCAGATGACTGGAGGAGGGCTGATGTTGTCCCTATCTACAAAAAGGGTAAAAAGGAGGAACCTGGGAACTACAGACCAGTCAGTCTGACATCAATCCCTGGGAAAATTCTGGAGCAGAAGATAAAGCAATCCATCTGGAAGCACCTTGAAAACAATGCAGTGATTACTCGAAGCCAACATGGATTTGTCAAAGACAAGTCCTGCCAGATGAATCTGATCTCATTTTTTGATCAAGTCACCTCCCTTGTGGACCGTGGGAATGCTGTAGACATCATATACCTTGACTTCAGCAAAGCTTTCGACAAAGTTCCCCATGATCTCCTGATGAGCAAACTAGCTCAAAGTGGGCTAGATGAAACAATGTGGCTACAGAATCGGACTCAAAGAGTGCTTATCAATGGGACCCTCTCAAATTGGGGAGAGGTAACGAGTGGGGTACTGCAGGGCTCATTCCTGGGCCCAGTGCTCTTCAACATTGTTATTAATGCCTTGGAGGAGGAGGAGGTGCAGGGAATGCTGATCATATTTGCAGATGACACAAAATTGGGTGGGATAGCTAATACTTTGGAAGACAGAAACAAAATTCAAAGTGATCTGGATAGACTGGGGCACTGGGCAGAAAACAGAATGACATTTAATAGGGATAAATGTAGGGATGTACGAAAGGTACTTAACTTTCTGCCGATTATGCTGATGCTGGGGGGGAGGCGTTCCGTCCCCCCCCCCGGAATCCTGGCCGGGGGGGGAGGCGCTCCGTTTCTCCCCCCTGGAATCCTGGCCAGCCAGCTCCACTCCGCAGGGATTCTGCGGAGCTGCCGGCTGGCTCCGCCAGCAGCCGTACATCCGGCCTCTGGCTAGCAGGGGCGCAAATGGCGGCGGTCGTAGCCACTGCCGTTTGCATCCCTGCAGTCAGCTGTGATAGGCTACGTAAGTGTTTACGTAGCCTATCACGGCTGATTAAAAACAAAAACAAAAAACGCGCATACGCAAATGGTGGCGCCCATGGGTGCCGCCATTTGTGTTCCTTATTTTGGCATGTCTTAGTCTACATAAACATTTACGTAGTGTAAGAGGGTGAAAATAAGGGGAATACAAATAGCATAGACGCCGCCATTATAAGAAAAGTAAAAAAAAAAAAACGCCCCTGTGATAGGCTATGTAACGATTAACGTAGCCTATCATGGCTAGATTTGCAAAGTCAGCCGTGATAGGCTACGTTAATTGTCACGTAGCCTATCAAGGGTGACTTTAAAAAAAAAAGCGCGTACGCTAATGGCGGCCCCCATAGGGAGCCACCATTCATGTTCCTTATTTAGTCTCTGTAGTCTACGTAAAGATTTACATAGACTACAGCGAAAATAAGGGCAACGCAAATAGCGTTGCCCTTATTTTCACCGTAGTCCACGCGAAAGTCCTGTAAGTCCTGGGACAGGACTTACTTTGTTCGAATGTCCCTGGCGGCGGTGGCTCCAGCGGCGGTTCGGTGGCGGTTTGGCGGCGGTTTGATGGCGGTTCGGCGGTGGCGGCTGCGGCAGCCGGTCTTCCGACTGGCTGCCACTGCCGCCATTTCCAAGTAAAACAAACAAACAAACAAACAAACATGATAGGTTACGAAAAGTTTTATGTAGCCTATCACAGCTAGATTTTTAAAAAACACCATGATAGGCTACGTAAACATTTACGTAGCCTATCACGGCTGACTTTGGGGGGGGGGGGGGAAAGTGCGAACACAAATGGCGGTGCCCATGGGCGCCACCATTTGCGTTCCTTATTTTGGCACGTGTAGTCTACGTAAACATTTACGTAGACTACGGCGAAAATAAGGGGAACGCAAATGTGGTTCAGCTATTATGGTGGTTCAGCTGTGGTATGCTTTGGATCATGAGCTGTTCCTTTCCTTCTCCCTACTTATCTCTTCCCATCATTCTGGTACAAGTTAATCTTGGTTTCTTCAGTCCAAAGAATCTTATTCCAGAATTGGGCAGGTGTTTGTAGGTGTTTGCTGGCAAAGGCTAATCTGGCCTGTCTGTTCTTGAGCATTACCAGTGTTTGCACCTTGTTGTGAAGCCTCTGTATTTACATTCATAAAGCCATCTCTTGACTGTAGATGTTGACACTGACATGCCTACCTACTCAAGAGCGTTCTTGACCTGGCTAGCTGTTGTGAAAGGGTTCCTCTTCGCCATGAGCAGAATTCTGCGATCATTAGGGATGGACGAAAGTCACTTACTTTTTCACGGATTCTATTCATGGTGGTGGTGGGGTGTTCCATCCCACCCCCCGGAATCCTCGACGGGGGGGGAGGTGATCCGGTCCTCCCACCTGGAATCCTCAACAGCCGGCTGTGCTACGGCTGCCGCCATTTGTGTTCCTTATTTTTCGCCGTCTTAGTCTACGTCAATATTTACATACACTAAGACGAAGAAAATAAAGGGGAATGCAAGTAGTATAGCGGGCACTATTTGCGTTCCCCTTTATTTTCACCTTCTTAGTCTACGTAAATATTTATGTAGACTAAGACATCGAAAAATAAGGAATGCAAATGGCGGTGGCCGTAGCCGCCACCATTTGCGTACGCGGTGTTTTTTTTTTAACCCAGCCGTGATAGGCTACATAAGTCTTTACGTAGCCTATCACATCTATGTAAAAAAAAAAGAAAAAAAGATGAGACTGCAAATGGCGGCGGCAGCAGCTGGTTGGAAGACCAGCTGCCGCCGCCGCCGCCATTGCCGCCAGAGCCAGTGCCGTCCGGAACATCTGCCCCAGGTACGTCTCGTCCCGGGGGGGATCCGTGGGGGGCGGGGGGTGGCAGGCCATTCCAATGGATTTCGGGGGGCTGAATGCACTGACATTCAGCCTCACTGAGATCCGTGGCAGAATTCTCTGACATCCCTAGTGGTCATCCACTTTAATTGTCTTCCTTGGTCTTCCAGGCCTTTGGCTGTTGTTGAGCTTGCCAGTTAATTCCTTCTTTTTCAGGATCTTCCAAACTGTTGTGTTGGCCACTCCCACTGTTTTTGCTATTTCTCTGATGGGTTTATTTTGTTTCCTCAGCCTAATGATGGCCTCCTTCACTCGCATGGACACCTCTTTGGACCTCATGTTGGGAGTTCCATTGAACAGCTACCAAATGCAAATGTAACCCTCAGAACCATCTCCAGACCTTTTATCTGCTTGACTGGTCATGCAGTATCCAGGAAACAGGCCACATCTGGCCATGCAGCTGCTTGTCAGCCATTTGTTCCATTGCTTATGAGTCACCAACGATGGGTGTGTGTGTATGCCACTGGTTGTACTTCCTGAATGGTTAGTACCCCACTTTTGTTATACCCCTTGAATTACAGCTGAAAGCCCTGCCTTCGCTCCCATCTGGGTGTGTTTCCAAAACTGCCAAAACAGTTATCCTTGTTCCAATATTTCTGGAACAGTTATCCTTGTTCCAGTATTCTAGGGATGTCAGACTTCCGCGACGGATCTCAGTGAGGCTGAATGCCACTGCATTCGGCCCCCCGAAATCCGTCATGGAACGAAGCCCCCTATTCGTCATGGAACAAAGCTATTTACGTTGCCCTTATTTTCACCGTAGTCTACGTAAATCTTTACGTAGACTACAGGGACCAAATAAGGAACGTGAATGGCGGCTCCCTATGGGGGCCACCATTTGCATACGCGCTTTTTTTTTTTTTCAAAGTCACCCGTGATAGGCTACGTGATGATTAACGTAGCCTATCACGGCTGACTTTGCAAATCTAGCCGAGATAGGCTACGATAATCGTTACGTAGCCTATCACAGGGGCATGAGGTTTTTTTTACTTTTCTTGTAATGGCGGCAGTGGCAGCCAGTCGAAAGACCGGCTGCCGTCCCCGCCCCTGACAAAGACCTGCCGAACCGCCGCCGGGACCCGCCGCCGGGAGCGACATTCATAAAAGGTAAGTCCCATCCTGGGGGGGGCGGGGGGCGGGGGGGCGGAGAATTTATCGCCGAGCCTTCAGAGGACCGAATGCGTTGGCACTCAGCCCCCCAAAGTTTCGGGGAGAAATTCTCCCCCATCCCTACAAAAAGTTTGGTTTGCATTTTAATGCAGACGTACCTAATTTTGCACTTTTTAACCAATACATGAACGGCTAACTTGGTTCCCTTTCGAAATGGTCATGTCTCTTAATTTTGCACTGGAGTTTTGCAATGAAAAAAATGCATGCAGAAATGCATACTTTAGGGGAAAGTGCACTAAAAATGTTTTAAACTGAATCCTACAGGGAAGGGAGATGTAAAGTTGGGGATAACAATGGATAAAGGCTCATGCACCACAATGGAGAGAACAGCTCTAATCATGCCCATTAACAGTCTTCACAAACATGTAGGAAGAAAGCCAGACTATGAAGCACATGGTCTTCAATAAGGATGTACGAATCACTTACCTGGTTCTGGTCAGGGCATCCGCTGGGGGGGGGAGGTGCTCCGTCCCTCCTCCCGGAATCCTCAAAGGGGGGCAGGCGATCTCATCCTCCCCCTCGGAATCCTGCCCAGTCAGCTCTGCTCCATGGTGGCTCCGTGGAGCAGCCGGCCAGGGCTGTCCGCAGCCGGACTTCCAGCTGCAGACGGGCTGCTGTAGACGCAAATGGTGGCTGCCGTAGCAGCCGCCATTTGTTTCCTTCCAGGCTGCTGTGATAGGCTACATAAATATTTCGGCATGCCCCCCCAAAAAAACGGCGTACGCAAATGGCAGCGGCTATGGCGGCCGCCATTTGCATTCCCTATTTTTTGCCATTCTAGCCTACATAAATATTTACGTAGGCAATTACGGCAAAAAAAAGGGAACCGCAAATAGCATAGTGGGCGTTATTTGTGTTTCTTTTTTTTCCCACCATAAATACTACGTAAATATGTACATAGAATAAAACATAATCCTACATAATGATTATCATTACTAGTAATCATTAGTAATCATTAGGCAATTACGGCGAAAAAAAAGAGAACGCAAATAGCACCCACTACGCTATTTGCGGTTCCCTTTTTTCCTCCATAATTGCCTACGTAAATATTAGCCGTAGCCGCCGCCATTTGTGTATGCCTTTTTTGGGGGGGGATGCCATGATAGGCTACATAAATTCTTATGTAGCCTATCACATCTTGAAGGACGGCAATGGCGGCTGCAGCATCCCGGCCACGACCAGCCAGGAGACCAGCTGGAACTGCCTCCGCCGCCACATCTGCCGCATCCACCCCAGGTAAGTTCCATCTCGGAAGATTCTGCGGGGGGTTGGGGGGGGTGGAGGCCGTTCCACCACGGATTCCGTGGCGGAATTATCTGCCATCCCTAGTCTTCATTGTCTATATACTAATGCCCACAGTATGGGAAACAAACAGAAAGAACTTGAACTCTTAATACAGGAGGGAAATTATGACTTAATAGATGTAACTGAGACTTGGTGGGATGACTCACCTGACTGGAATACAGCAATGGAAGGATATAACTTGTTCAAAAAGAGCAGGAGGAACAGAAAGGGAGGTGGGGTTGCACTATACCAGGTGGCCCAAAAGTAGGTATACAGTTGTTTAGAATGTGGATGGGAGGGGGACAGAATGTGTGAGTAGTAGATGTGTGGGTAGAGTCAGAATGACGGTTGGGAAGAGTGACAGGGAGTGACAGGTAAATCAGTTAATGGAATACATTTCAAGCACTTACGAGATTAAACAATGTGAAACAAATGTAAACGTAATAAACAATGTAATAAAATGCAAATAAACTATACTGTATATCTACTTTGGAGCCACTCTGTATTAATGAAAATAACATTCAAATTGCATTAGATTAGGAATAGGAACATTGCTTGCATGAAATATGTATATTCGACAAAAATCCGCCAGTGCTCTCATCTAAAATTATTCTTCCAGCACTCCCGAGGGCTCCATAGGAAGCCTCCCAAGCAGCTACAGTTCCTGAAATTCCCATGGGTGGTTGTCTGGGCATTGTACCTAGTGTGGAAGGCTGGGAAGCACTGCTGAGACCAGCACAAAGCTGTAAAAAAAAAAAAAAAAAGTTAAATGGAAGAATACAATCCTCTTTGGGTAAAATCCAGTATAAGTCCTACTTAGAGTAGACCCATTGAAATGTTGAATCCTACCCTTTGTCACCTCATAGTGTTATAAGGTAAGAAAGCAGAAATAGACCACCGCCTACACCCCCTCCTGGAAATGTCTCCAAAGTTTTCATGTGCACACTTTGTTTCATGGGTGATGTCTTTTCACTGTTCTTCTGTGCCATGAATGCCTGCCTGCAAATGCCAAAAATATCAGCATGTCACTAGTCTTCCCTAGCCCTATGTGAAGATACCAAGAACTGGACTTGACACCATATGTGCATGCAAAGCATGTGCACAACCATTGAGATATGACACTTCCCTCTCTCTCATAACCATGATTGACTTCCGGGGGGGAGGAAGGTATTGGGGGGGGACTTACCTTTCCCAGTAATAGAATCTGAACGGGCAATCTCTTTTGTTTCCACCTCCATTCGGAGCCGCAGCTCCTGACCTGTTACTCCTGAGTCATAAATCAGAATTCTTCCAGTTCCATAGTCTGCTTAGTTTTTAATTTCTCATTAGTGAGGTTTTTCATGGATCTGAATTGTTACAGCATCAAATAATATCCAGTGGTTTCAAAATAACCTTTTCCCCTTAGTGAAGATCATGTGCTGAATACAAATGGTTGTTCACGGCTGCTTCACAATTCAGGATATCAACCATACATTTATTAAAACTTGGAATGCAGATGTCCTTTTGTCCTAGTGCTATTGCACCGTAAAGACGTCTTGCTCTCTTCATCTGAGAAATGACAAGGCTATTTTGTAACTTTGTGTTATCACAAGCATCAAGGTTATTAGAAATTCGAGAATATTTGAGCCCTCGCTTTATTATATTTGCAACAACAAAGAACAACAAAAATTGAAAATCTAATCATGCATCACACTGACCGTAACACCTTGCTTTAGATGCTTGGCTTTTAAATTCATAGAAGGGAAGAGGCACAACAGAAGAACAGTAAAGGAGGAACGCTGACTCTGGGGCAACTTAGGTAGGCCAAGCCCAAGAGGCTGTTTGATTCAGAGCAGTAAAAAATAAAACATTCCTTCATGGAGCTGCAGCATAAGTATGTTCCTAAACAGAGATTGATTCATACCATCCCAATTCACCTGCAATTTTTAAATTCCCAACTTGAGCTTAAAATATGACATGTACTGGCAGAAAAGCCTCAGAGCCACTGTGGCAGCCACCAATATACTATGCTGAGGCTGCTGCTATCCCTGACTCTACCCCTTGTTCCACATTGCCCACCAGAGCCATATAAGTGAAGTATGGTTGTTAAGGAAGGGCACAATGTTCAGCATTTCAGCATTTAACCATTCCGGAAAACATATTGTATAAATTAGGATGGACAGATCGATCTATTTGTTGTCAATGTCAGCTTCACATATGTTCATTTCAGCATGTTCTGCATCGCTCGCTCGCTCTCTCTTGCTCGCTCTCTCTCCCTCTCTCCCTCTCCCTCTCCCTCTCCCTGTCCCTCTCTCTCTCATATACACATGCATTCTTTCCCCCAAAATATATGTTTTACCCTCAAATGCTCATTTTTCTATGCACATCCTTCAAATACACTTTTTTGCACATATTTAACCTAAGCTATGCATGTTTACCTGCATTTTGCATTGTTTTTTGAGCTGAGAATTATATCACAAAATTCCCAGAACTGTACAAACTGAACAATACATTCATTCTGCTCTGTGTACTGATCTGGGATTGACTGAATCAAGTCAGTTCGTTTAAAAGTGTAGACTGAATGAAATCCTTGAGCATCCATAAATATCAAGCATAATTATTATTGTATTAGTTCTCTTTGTCCTGTAAAGGACAAAGGCTTTGCTGTAAAGGAACAGGGGGCAGCATAAGAACAATAGGGCTTGGGCACCATCAGGTGGTAGTGTGATAACTGGGCCAGAGATGGGACTGTTTCACCCATTCCTATGAGGTTCGATGTATCATATGATCAAAGTGTGTGCTGACACTCTAGCTAGTCCTTAGATTCTCATGAACAACAATAAAACAATGATTCTTATGGATAAAGAGTGTACAGATAGAACACAAACATGGCAGAATTCAGACAAGGTCACAATGCTATAAACACCTAGTTTTGGAGAATAGTTTTGGCACTGCTGCCATATTTCTGGTGGTGAACCCATTTGTAGAACCAGAACCCTTTTGCCATTGAGTAACATTTGAAATATATGGCACTTGCTATTTAGGCATGCATGGCAAGGACAAATTCTGCTGGTAACAATGTTCTGGTTATTATGCTAAAAGGAACAAAGGGTTGGCTGATTTTACTGGCCTGAAATAGTTACAGTTCTATTGAAAATAGACTTACATGTCATGATGAAACTGGCCATTGAGCCACCTCCAAAATGTTTGTGATATATTGTCAAACTTTCCTGAAACTTAGAACACTGATTTACCTCTCCACTAAAGCCAATTTTAGCTAACTTGCTGTATGCATGTGTTCCAAATGGAGTACTCAATAAAATCTCTAGTTGTGGGCATTGTAAATGGAGCATTATGAATGAGACAAGGGACCCAGACAAAGTGCATTCAATGAGCAGCCTCCAAATGAACTATTCTAAAAATGGGGCCTTCAGATTTCTGTCATGATAACGTACACATGATGAGTCTGAGAATTTCCAGATTGAGCTTGAGACTAAAAAGAAGTTCTTTTGAGTGCGCAGTTCAGTTCAATGCATAGTTTTATTTTTAACCCAAAGCATTAACATAAGAACATAAGAAGAGCTATGCTGGATAAGACCAAGGGTCCATCTAGTCCAGCAGTCTGTTCACACAGTGGCCAACCAGCTGTTGACCAGGAACCCACAAGGAGGACATGAGTGCAACAGCACCCTCCCACCCATGTTCTCCAGCAACTGGTGTACATAGACTCACTGCCTTTGGTACTGGAGGTAACACATAACCATCAAGACTAGTAGCCACTGCTATCTCTTTCCTCCAGGAATTTGTCTAACCCCTTTTTAAAGGCATCCAAATGGGTGGCCATCACTACATCCTGTGGTAGTGAATTCCATAGTTTAACTATGCACTGTGTGAAGAAGTACTTCCTTTTATCTGTCCTGAATCTCCCACCAATCAGCTTCATGGGATGACACCAAGATCTAGTGTTTTGAGAGAGGGAGAAAAATGTCTCCCTCTCCAATTCTCCACTCCATGCATAACTTTGTACACCTCTATCATGTCTCCCCTTACCCTCCTTTTTTCCAAGCTAAACAATCCCAGCTCTTGTAACCTTCCCTCATTGTTCAGGAGGTGTGTGTTGACTGAGGCAGGACTGCAGTGGACTCCGGCCTTAAACATTACGCACTCCCAATCACACCAATGGAATGAAGTGATTTTAAACATTCAGTACAGGGCAGGAAAAGGTGAGAAATATCCCTTGCATAGTTCACAGATTATTACCACTATGGTATTCTCACCAGTTGGGATACCTCTTGATCTTAAACATATCATGTTCACACAGTAGCCACCTCCAGTTTTACTTGGATCACAATGGTCTTTGGAGAATAGAGGAAGCATTATTCTATTGCCCACATTTTTCTTCTTACAGTTGTCCTCCTACGAATTATGATTACAATGAAAAATCATAGGCAATCCTATGGTCCCTGGAGGTCATCCCAGGGACCATAGGATTTCTCGGATTCCCACTCCCAAAGCATAAACACTGCAACCTTTGGAGGGAGACTACATAATCGGATTCCTGCCCTTCCCCCTCATAGCTACCATGGAAAGAACTGTGGTGCCTGCTTTCTGAGGTAGTAAAAGCTGCCTTGAAGGACCTCAAAAAGGGGGCATTCTGGTGGGTGAGGAGGGGAGCGGGGAGGAAAGGCCCAGATACAAAAAATCCTATGGACTCTAAAATCATCTTACTGCTCATCTCATGCCTGATCCCTCTTCTCAATTGTGATCTCTGATGTCTTTGCACAAATGGGAGATTTGTGCAAATTGAGCTGTGATCAACTGGGAGATTAGAGCAAATCTCCCCCAGTTTGCACAAATTTCCTAATATGAGCAAATTTCCTCCATAGAATAAAGCAGGGCTGATTCTGTCTACTGAGGGAATTTGCACAAATTAGGAGATTTCTTCTGATTTCTGTAAAACAAACCAGGAACTGGGAACAAGACAAAAGCGAGCAGGTGTTCAACACTTTGCAAAACATTTCAGTGGACATGTGCTCCTGCTGGCATCCAGGCTTCGAACGGGGCATGCCCACATGTTTTGTGAGCAAAACCAAAATTTTCACACATCCCTATGTACATTGACAAACAGGAAAGACCGTACTCTTCTACCAAATGTGTGGTGGGCATGTTAGTATTAGGGGATGTAGCTACTAGTCATGATGGCTGCATCTTATCTCCAGTGTCAGAGGCAGTATGCCTTTGTATGCCAGTTGCTGAGTGGGGGGGCATTCATGTTCTGTTTGTAGGCTTCCCATGGGGTTGGCCACTGTGCGAACAGAATACAGGACAAGGCCTTCATTTTGAGACAACAGGGCACTTCTTATGTGGTTATGACATGGCCAGAAGTGCGATGCCACTCCCACCTTCATGCATGTGGTAAATCTGTGAGGAGTTTCATTGGAATGCTCTTAGAGTAGGGATGTGCGAACCTATCCCCATCTGGGTTCTCTGGATGCCCGCCAAGCCCCTGCTCCAGCTCGCCAGTCCCCGGACTGTGCTCAAACCCCTCTTGTGGTTGGCAAGCAGCCTGCACTCACCCCAGTGGCCTCGTCAAGCTCTGCAGTCACCATTTTCTTGAAAAATAAAATGGCGATCGCACATTCGCAAAAATTTGCATTTTCACGCATTCACAAAGATGCACATTTTTGTGATCCCCATTTTATTTCCCCCCAAATGGCAACCACGAAGCTCAACAAGGCTGCTGGGGTGAGTGCAGGCCAATCGCTGAGCATGGGCAGGGGGCGAGTGGGGGCAGTGGCTCAGCGAACAGGACTTGGGGTTGTGGGCAGGGGCAGTTCCATTGGATTCCTGGATGGAATCAGGCACCCATGCCATCCCTATCCTAGAATGATACTCCATGATATGGTTGGCTTGTCCATTTCTCAGACTGCTGATTAAAGAACAGAGTGGCCCTGGCCCCTGGTGGCATGAATATTGATCCAAATGGCTCAGATAATAAATCTTTATTTATTATTTATTATTAAATTTATTAATTGTCCATCTGGCTGGTCACCCAGCCACTCTGGGTGATGTACAACATACAATAAAACAGTTTAAAACAATAAAATTCTACAATAAAAACATTTTCTAAAATACCCTAACCCACCCCAAATGTCTGCCTGAACAACCACGTTTTTAATGCACGACGGAAGCTCATTAAAGAGGGGGCATGGCGGAGTTTCCTAGGGAGGGAGTTCCACAGAGTGGGGGCCACCACAGAAAAGGCCCTCTCCCTCGTCCCCACCAGTCTAGCTGTCCTGGCTGATGGGACAGAGAGAAGGCCATCCGAGGCTGATCTTGTTAAGCAGCCTGTCTGGTGCTGCTGGAGGCGCTCCTTAAGATCTTGGCTTACTTACCACATTTTATAGGAGAGGGACATTCTTCCATCCCTTCTGTCACCAGAATCTGTATCTATGGGAATGGAGAAGTTTAAATTAGGGCGGGGAGGGATTTAGCAGTCTTCTCATTGAAGCTTGGTTTTGCTGGAGAAGTTATGCTATGTATTACACTCTCCAAACAAATGATGAGACTTTCAAATGGAGTCCGTGAATGGCCTTTGCAAGATCAACTAAATTCAGGATAAGCCTGCAATAATAGATACAAAGCTCTTTAAATCCATGAATGCCCCTAGCCCTGATGAGAGTTAGCCATTTTATGCTGTCTGGACTTATCTTGAATCAGGAAAAATCCCTTTATACTAATTAAATGTCCACAATAGATTTCTTCATTCTGAAGCCATCCATTCACTTTTCACAATTAGTCTGAAACCAAAGAACTCCTACTGACTGAAAGAGCGGGGGGGGGGGGGCTATTTTTGTGTAAGGCACATTGAAAAATGCACCATGAAATTGTCTTTGTTAATATAGGAAGCTGATTTGACTGTCCTCTTGGAGCAGTCATTGATGCAGTTGTCAGTGTCTTTGTTACACATTTTTAATCTAACATCTTTTTCATCTAGTGATTAGTATAGCATTGTTGTTTCTTGTTGTTGTTGCTTTTATGAATGATCTCATGACCAAGACCTAAAACTATACAGTATTTTACATCTTCCAGGATGCATAGATGCTTGACACTACCTCTTTCCTTTCCAAGATACCCACAAACTGACAGCAGATGCATAGTTGCATAGGGCACGGGATAGTCTAGATTACCCGATGGATATGGCTCCTTGTCCATGGCTTGCTACTAGAGTTGTCACCAAACTTTCACCTGAACTTCAGCAAAATGCAGTGTGAGGAATTCTGAGGGAAGCCAAGAAGGCTAAGAATAGCAAAATTTCTCAGACCCCAGTTCAAATCTGCACTGAGTTGTCTTGAAGCGCTTGCTGGGCGGCCTTGGGCCCATTCTTTACCTCTCAGCCTAACCTACCTCACAGGGTTGTCGTGAGGATTAAATGTGGGAGGTGGATGAGCCATGTACTCCACCTTGAACTCTTTGGAGGAAAGGAAGAATGTAAATATAATTCATTAATACATCAAGGCAGCCTTCCCGCACTTGGTGTCCTCCAGATGTGTTGGACTGCAACTTTCAGGATTCCTGACCATTGGCTATATTGGCTTGAGCTGATTGGAGTTGAGGACACTCCAGTTGGTGTCTGGAGGGCATCAGGTTGGGGGAGGATGGTCTGAAGTGTCATGTACCACCCGGGTGTCACTTGCCTTCCAGAGGCCTCTAGCTTCCTTGTGAGAGAGGCAGCCTTACTAGCATTACACTGTGCAAAGGTGCACAGAGCTAATGCTTGATGACTCTCACCCTTCCTGGAAACTAGGAACAGTTCTGCCTCTAGAGCTGAGCTCCCCTCTTTAAAATGGGAAGGTGGGCTTGGTTCCGAATTCCAGACATGAGAATGCAATGAACAAGAACTAATTATGCCATATACCATGATAAGATTTGGGTACATCAATGATTATAGTATCAATGCTGGTTTAATATAACTCTACAAAGCATGAGAGAGAAGAAAATAAAATAAAATAACACTAAATAGTGTTATTTAGTGAAACCTGCAGCAAAGGTTGATATTCCCTGAGCCTGCTGACATCTCCCTTGTACATGGGTGTCCCTGTCTCGGCTACATAAGGATCGGCACTCACTCCCAAACATCTCTAATAGAGTGATGTGAAGTGCGTTAAGTTTGATTGGCATGTAAAGGGAGGGAACAAAGGCTCATGGTCTCTATTCTTTTGAATTACCCACTTCTGGTGCCTTTATCTCTCCTCAAATGTCTATGAATTGTACTATCTCACACATTGCCTGAGCACTGACAATGGTTCATATTCCTGTCTCATAAACTTATTAAACTGGCATCGATGCTGAAATCTTTGATGTATTCAAGACTTAACATGGTGTGTGGCCTAGTTATCTATTGTTTATTTTATCCCTAAGGCCTATGTTAAAATGTAGGGCTCCCTGCTCAGGTCTGAAACTTAAATTCCAGAATAGCCTAAGGCTTCTTTTTCATGATCCAGAAAGCAGCACCTGCAGGAAATTCCTAAAGCGGTTCACTTGTGTTAAATGTAAAAACAGCTGCAATCAAGTATTCCCATTTATTTCACAATGTGAAGTGTGACCAGACACAAAAGAAAGGTAGGTGAGAAGGTAGCTGAAAGGCAAAAATAAAAAATGCTCAGGAGATGGATGAGTGATGATTGTTGTCAGCTGCAGGCTGGCATGAGCGGATGCTTCTTGCATCGAGCATGCTGAGAACCAGCTCCAGCAGAGGTCAAGCTGCAAGGGTGGATCGGAAACCAGGTCTGCTTGCTGTAGCTTCTCCTGCCTCCCGATATGGTGAAGGAGTTTCCAGGCATATCAAAAGTGGAACATCTGTATCAAAAAGTGTTTGTAAAACTACCCATATACCCAAGGAGCCATCCTCTGTAGCTCAGAATATGCATACAAGAAAGCAGTGGAGACTGGTGGCTCTGATTTCAGTGGGCCTGTGAATTCATCCTGGGTTTCAGCCAGAACCAAGGTGGTGAACCTACTTTGTGGATAGGGTTCAGTACCTTTGATAGCAACTTCAGAGTTCTGGTTGGTTCTCACCAAAACCCAGATTGGAACACAGCCCCACCAACATCGGAGCCACCAGCCTCCACTGCAAGAAAATGTGGCCTAATTCACACAAACAGAAAGTGAGGTGATAAAACTGTCACTGAACTGTATCACTTGAGAACTGTAGGTGAGGACTTGCATTTGGATTTCCATGGCAGGAAAAATATGTATAACTGCACAAACTCCAAACAGGGTTTGTACAGGGGAGAAGTCTAAAACTGAACTCTTCTACCTGGCATCCAGCTTTAATATTTCTCTGTGTTTAACTTGTTTACTTTTTTTATTAAAATATTTCTAGGCTGCCTTTCAGGCCAGGAATCCTCCCAAGGCAGAATGTGTGGAAATGTGTGTCTGTTTGTTCCGTATATGGAAGAGCATTCAGCTATGAGGTCTCCCCACTCGTTGTCTCAAATAATACTGCCCAGGAACAAATTTATAACATCATCACCTGCTCTTTGTGTGAATATGGCCTGTGACTAAAAATGAAAACAGAAGAAGGCAGGGAAAGGAAAGGGGGAGGACAAATACAGACCAAATGTTATAACAACAACCCCTTTTTAAAAAAGACTTTCCTAAGTTCCTTGTTCAGATGCTGTTGCTATTGCTGTTGGTGTTGCTGGTGTTTTTTTATTGTAAAATAATTTCCAATCTATGAACAAGTTTATGTGAATCTATTCATGAAGATGGACTATTTTTGCTCATAGGGCTCTACACCATACCTTTCTCACCACTACACAATACGATCCAAATAAAACTTGACTTTTTGCCAGTTGTGTTTTTCATTTTGGCTAAATAATAAATAATAACAAACAGATATTGTGCTTAAGCTTTATCTGTTCCCTGCATCACTATGGTGCTGTTCCAGAGGGAATAGGAAGAGAATGTGGACATGAGATAATTAGGTTTGGACACAAGAGAATTAGGTTCGGATTCTTGCCCTACCCAGGGATGGGCAAATCTGTCAGTTTTAGGTTTATTTATTTATTTCATTTCTATACCACCCAATAGCTGAAGCTGTCTGGGCATTTCAGAAAAGTTAAGACCACAAAGTACAGCATAAAAAACCTAAAATATAAAAGCTTAAAACTACAGTATAAAAGTACAACCAGAATAAAAACTATCAGCAATGCAGAGATTTAAAATACATATTTAAGACAGCAGAGCTAAAAGACTGGGATGCTAAAATGTTGGGGAAATTTTTAAAAAAGGTCTTCACCTGGCACCGAAAGGAGTACAGTATAGGTGACAGGAAAACCTCTCTAGGGAGCTCATTCCACAACCCGGGTGCCACAGCACAAAAGGCCCTCTTCCTAGTAGCCACCCGCCTCACTTCCTTTGGCAGGGGCTCCCAGAGAAGGACCTCTGAAGATGATCTTAGGGTCCAGGCAGGTACATATGAGAGGAGATGATCCTTCAGATAACCTGGCCTCAAGCCTTTTAGGGCTTTGAATGTTAATACTGGAAAAGTATTGGCATTATATAAACTTGTTGGCTTCTCTCAGTTTCTCACTTTTCTAGTCTTCAGTTTATTCTGTCCTATTTCCTCATCAGTTTGAGATTGTTTTTTCAGAAGTCTTCACTTTTGTGAATATGGATTTGTGCACACCCTTTTGCGAAGAGAAAACTCCCTGGAAAAGACCCTGATGCTGGGAAAGACTGAAGGCAAAAGGAGAAGGGGACGGCAGAGGATGAGATGGCTAGATAGCATCACGGATGCATTGAATATGAACTTGAGCACGCTCCGGGAGAGAGCGCAGGACAGGAAGGCCTGGCGTGCTATGGTCCATGGGATCACGAAGAGTCGGACACGACTGAACGACTGAACAACAACAACAAAACACCCTTTTATCTAATATATGCATTTCAGTATGCACTTTTGCATGATATATTCTCTTTTTTGCAAGCATTTTCTCTTACATAATGCTCATTTTTCATACTTTTTTATTTTTCAAAGAACAACATCACAAAATCTGGAGAAGTGTGGATACTGAAACTTGAAAGCCTTGTTATCACCTCATTTAGTTGCCAGAGCAAGAAGGGCCTGTCAATTGCCCTGCTGCTCCAGCAGATGGTGTCACTGCTCCTGGTCTAGAAAAAGTCCTGGAGCTGTGCTTCCCCACATTCCCCCTGCACTACACCACTGTGTGCACAAACATTGTGCAGAAAGAAAGAAAATAAGCAATGTTGATGTGGTTGTACGTACGATAGCATCGAGATTCCTCTTGTGCAGTGTTCTGCTGATGCACATATGCACTTCTGTACATTGGCCAAACACCACACAAAAAGGACCTTGATGCCACTATATATGTACATCAGGCTTGTGATTTTGTGGTGCAGGGTGGAGGAGACACTAATTAACTGAACTAAATGAAGTCTATGGCGAACTGCAGATGCAAAATGCTCTGCACACCATTCTGAAATCAACATGCAGAACCATACAGAATTCCTAATGCATTAGTTCCACTTCAGAAACAAACAGCTGGCTATTCAGTGCTCCAAAAAGCAGGAAAACATTTGGATGAGGAGAATTTTGGAAGCATCTCTAAATATCAGGCACATCTTGCATGGTTCCTGCTCTTTCCAAGCACTCTTGTTGTGAGCCTGGGCACATGGTATTGAATGGTGCTCTCAGTCCCACCCCTGCCAATAGTAACTTCAAACAACCCCCTGAAAGTCCCAAACACTTTCCTTAACTTGGAATTCTCAGTTCTGCTTCAACAGGACATGCTTAGAGCCAGACGAGATGAAATGTCATTAAGCAATTAGCAATTGCATGAAGGGCTTGAAAAACAGCACATCCAGGAGTGGGAGTTGACCTGGACTGGGACCTTCCTCCCTGCTGAATTGCTAGATCAGCCTCTTCAGTGCTGTTTGCATTGGAAGAAAACCTCCCATCTGCATCAAGGGAAGGTTTTCTAATAACGCTCTTTGCAGGCACAATCTGGTTCTGGACTGGGACTGCAGCATGGGCCAAAGGCTTACAGCCCTCTCCTCCCCCCCCCACCTGCAAAAGGTTCTTAATCTTAGCCCACACACCTGTTCTTTACTTTTAAACAGCCATCTACACAATCAAGCAAATGGTGTCTTGCCCAGTTTGGTTCTCATTTTTGTAAACTGAACTTGGAGCTCTGGTAGTTATTTGCTTAAGGTGGCTATTTTTGTAGTTTGTGACACCATGTATGTGTGTGTGTGTTTCTTGCATATCTCAAGAACATGAAGTTTCATTTGAGCTTTGAACCATGAGAAGAACCTTACCATGATGTTCATTCACAGCCTGCCATGATGTTGCACCAGGACAAACTTGGATATATGGATGACATAAAAGGTGGACAGATAGTTCCATTGAGTACATTAGTGGCTCTCATTCACTGAATGGCTTGCAGAAAATAATGCATTCAAAGGGGTTTTCCACTCATCTGTCCATAATAAAAAATAGATGATAATATTTTGAATCTAATTGCTGGGATTCTTCCATGAGCTACTCAATAGGAGAATGGGAAAAACTTATCCCAAAAAGAATTCTGAAGATGGTTAAGAAATCCTCCAATAATGTTGGTATTTGTTTCCTTTGGATTTGTTGGCACAAAAAGCATTTTCCCCACCCTTTGAAAATCTCTTCATGACAAGAGGTTATTGTGCTTCAATAAAATGAATAGCATCTCTGACCCACTGTCCTGTTGAAAGTAATGAAATTAGATGAGTGTGGTTCAGTTCAGTGGGGTGAATCTGTATGCTTTTAAGTTCGTGGAAAATATGTTCACAAAGGCTATTTATTATCTGTAAAAACACACACAAAAGTTTTACCTTTTTAGACAATGTTTCTTGTACTGTCCGGAGTCAGGACATATTTTAAAATGTACTGTAGAGTGGTCATATTTGTTGCAATAAAAGGTGAACCCATGTGCCATTTCAATAAAATCAGGGTGAGCGTAATCTTCTGTGGAACACACTATCCAGTCTGAAGTTGATGATATAATTACATATGTAATGTTTTGACAATAAACACCAACAGCAATTTCTGTTCTTTATTTTTGTGTTAAAGATACATACACTTTTGCAAATACAAATACAAAATATGAGCTATGCATGTATTTTAAAAGGACAGAAGAAAGCAAACAAACAAAAGAAATATATCAGTTCCATCACTCATGCCAAAGACTAGTTGTTTTGTTGTTGTTGTTTTAGTAAATATAAAAAATGGGAGTGGGGAGAAGTCAACAGAAGCAGTCATAACAACCCAGCATCTCCAGGAAGGGCTAGAAAAGTCCCCTGTCTGAAATCCTGGACAGCTGTTGTCAGTCAAAGAAGACAAAACTGAGCAATACTGACCAGAGGGGAGGTGACCCTGAACTTAAGCCTAAGTGGGCTCAGGACCTAGCGAGAGATGTGAGTTCTGTCAAACCAACTGGAAACAGTGACCACAGTGCTATCACATTTAATTTATATTTAAGTGGGAAATTGTCAACATGGTCTCATTTGACTTCAAAAAGGAAACATTTCTAAAATGAGGGAACTGGTAAAAAGGAAGCTGAAAGGGGAAGTCAAGGGGGTTAAATTTCTATAAAATGCTTGGAGGTTATTCAAAACCACAGTAGTAAATGTTCAGCTAGAATGTCAAGAAAGGTAGCCCCAAGTAGGGATGTACGAATTGTGTACCTTTGGTGCCGCTTGACTTCCGTAGTTTGCGGCCCGTGCTCCGTTCCACTAAAATGGAGAGGAGAACCAACTCTGTGCATGTCTACTCAGAAGTAAATCTTATTGAGTTCAATGCGACTTACTCCTACACATGTCAGCACCCCACTTGCCCCCAGCATTTTGTCCATTCCCTGAGCATGTGCAGAATGTGCTTTTTATTCAAACAAAGAGAAGCTTGCTAATCTTTCCGCTCATGCTACATTTGTACCAGTGTGACTGCTTCGGAAAGTGTAACTTTCCATTATACTGTCTCTTTTTCATGAGTTTCATAACAGAAGTGTAGTGTAGTGGTTAGAGACCAGCCCAACGTCACCCAGTGAGATAACTAACAGGAGGTTTGATGAGCTGCATGTGGAAATACAAAGCTGAGCTGGGGGCAAGTGGGGTGCTGACATGTGTAGGAGTAAGTCGTATTGAACCCAATAAGACTTACTTCTGAGTAGACATGCACAGAGTTGGTTCTCCTCTCTGCTCAGCTTTGTATTTCCACATCCAGCTCATTATCAAACCTCCTGTTAGTTATCTCAGAAGACCCTTGGGTGTCAACAACAACGCTGGATGTGGAAATATAAAGCTTAGCAGGGAGAATAATACCTCGTGCAGGGCTCCAGGACCAGCATGGTCATTTCAAAAGGTTTTTTCTTTCTTTAAAACAGTGTCGCTTTAAACAAAGAGTTTATTGCTCAGGCACACCTAGGACAGCCTTCTTTTGGGAAGCCCCTAGGAGGAGGAAGTGTTCTGGCTGAAAGTAAATGGAGATGGAGGATTTCAATTTAAAAAGAACACCCACAAATAAGGCGGTGAGCACAATTCATTTTTTAAAAAAACCTTACATATTTATTTTCGGAATATACTACACTGCGTTTTTATTTAAGAAATTTTGTGACTCTTTGCGGACGATGAAAAAAAGCCGCAACTGCTTTGACTGCTGGCTCCGCAGGACCTTGTGGTGCTGTTCCACAGAGGATTCCATGGCACAGACTGAAGGGGATACGATCCCATTTCAGTCCTTGGTGGAATTCTCTGACATCCCTAGCCCCAAGTCCAAGAGAACACCAGCATGGTTAATGAGCAGTGTCAAAAATGCTTTTAGAGAAAAGAAGGCATCCTTCAGAAATTGGAGCAAATGAAGAGAACAAAAAGGAACATGAACTTGCACAAAGGAAATGCAAGCAGACAATAAGTGATGCAAAAAAAGTATTTTGAGGAGCATATCACTAACGACATCAACAGCAACAATAAATAATTCTTTAAATACATCTGAAGCAGGAAACCAGCTTGGAAGGAAGCTGGACTATTGGATGATAACGGAGTTAAAAGAGGACTAAAGAAGGATAGGGAGATTGCAGAGAAGAGGGATTAATTCTTTTTATCTAGCTTCACTGCAGAAGACGTGGGGCAGATGATACTCATGGCTAAACTGATATTTTCAGGATGAAATTCTGAGGAACTGAGGCAAATATTGGTGAAAAGAGATGAAGTGCTGGGACTCACTGACAAATTGAAAGCTAATAAATCACTGGGCTGAGATGGTATCAATCCCAGAGCTCTTAAAGAACTCAGATATGAAACTGCTGATCTAACAAAAATGTGTAACATGTCCCTAAGATCAACCTCTGTACCAGAGGACTGGAAAGTGGCAAATGTACCACCAATTTTTAAAAAGGGATCAAGGCAGAACTGGGTAATTACAGACCAATTAGCTTAATGTCTGTTCCAGGTAAATTGGTGGAAGGCAAGGCATTATTAAAGATAAAATTAGTAAGCATATAGAAGGATCAGTCCTGCTAAAAAAGAAAAGAAAAAAAGAATCAACATGGCTTCCACAAAGGTAAGCCCTCACTTACTAACCCTTTACAGTTCTTTAAGGGAGCAATCCTATGGCCACTATATTTTGGAGGTGACGGACTCAACCTTGGGGGAGCTGGGGGTGGCGATGGCCAACAGGAGGCTCTGGTGTGGGCTGGTCCATGAAGTCACGAAGAGTCGGAAGCAAATGAATGAATAAACAACAACAACCTATAGCCACTAGACAGTGGCTAGGCAGCCATAGGATATCTTGTTTTCTGGGAACCGAATTCAGAGCCTGCACTCCAAGGTCGGTTTCCAGACAACTGACCTCCCCTCAATTCCACGCTGCCTTCGAGGCAGTGCAGAGAAGCCCCATCCTCCACGCTTGCAAGAGGACTGCAGAGCAGCAGAAAAAGGGCATGTCTGGGGGCGTTCCAGGGTGGGGAGGGCAGAAATGCCTGTATGACACATCCAATGCGTTGTACAGCAGCCTCCTCCCCTGCTCTGCCCCCCCCCCTGCAGCTAGACAGCTGAAATCTGCTATCTAGTAGGAAATGCAGGGCAGGAGGAGTGCGGAGGGAACAATCCCCTCTGTGCTTCTTCTGCCCTGCATTGGATAGGCGGTCATCTCCGAGGTTGGAGGCGGCGGCCTATCTGAATAGGGTTGCGCCCTAAGAGTATCAATAAACATGTGGACATTGTTTACTTGGACTTCCAAAAAGCTTTTGACAAAGTCCCTCACCAAAGCCTCCTGGGCAAACCTAGCAGTCATGGCATAAAAGGAGATGCCCCCTTATGAATCAGTAACTGGTTGAAGTGCATAAGAGTAGGAATGAATGGTAAATTCTCCCAACGGAGGGTTATAAAAAAGGGGTCCCAAAATGATCTGTATTCAGACTAAGGCTTTTCAGCTTGTTCAGAAATAATATGAAATTAGGAGTGTGCAGTGAGGTTTGCTGATGACACCAAATTATTTAGGGTGTTAAAAAGGGGGGGGGGTTGTGAAGAGCTCCAAAAGGATCTCTCCAACCTTGGGGAATGGGAATTATAATGGCAAATGTATTTCAGTGTAAGCAGCTGTAAGGTGATGCACATTGGGGGGAAATCCCACCTTCATGTGTACACTTATGGGATCTGAGCTGGTAGTGACTTACTAAGAAAGAGTTCTTGGGACTGTGATGGATAGCTCAGTGAAAAGGCCAACCCACTGTGTGGCTGCTGTGAAAAAAAGGCAAATTCCATGTTGGGCATAATGAGAAAAGGAACTGAAAATAAAATGAAACCCAGCATTTATTTATTTATTACATCTCTATACTGCCCCATAGCCAAAGCTCTCTGTGAGCGGTTCACAATATCATATTTCCATTATATAAAGCTATGGCATGACCGCACCTGGAATACTGTGTGTATAGTTCCTGTCACCACACTTTAAACAAAGACCAATCATAATGACCAAGGGGCTGGAGAAACTCCCCTATGAGGAAAGGTTACAATGTCTGGGACTATTTCGCTTGGGGTGGGGGTGAGTATGGGGAGATGAGATACAGGTGTACACATCTCTGCATGGTGTGAAGAAAATGGATAGGGAGATGTTTCTCTCCCTTTCTCATAATATTAGAACCTGGGGTCATCCCATGAAGCTGAATGGTAGAAGATTCAGGAGAGAGAAAAGGAAGTACTTCTTCCCACAGCACATAGTGAAATGATGGGATTCACTACCACAAGATGTAGTGATGACTTTTAAATGGGATTAGACAAACTCATAGAGGATAAGGCTATCAATGTCAACAAGTCCTGATGCATATATCTTATCTCCAGGATCAGAGGCACTAGGCCTCTGTATACCAGTTGCTGGGAAACATGAACTGGAGTGGGCAGTGCTGTTGCACTCATGTCCTCCTTGTGGGCTTCCCACAGGCAGCTGGTTGGTCACCGTGTGAGTGTGAACAGAATGCTGGACTAGAAAGGCGCTTGGTCTGATTCAGCATGGCCCTTCTCACGTTCATATCTTGCATCTCAAGCATCCGACTCTGTCATTTGACAGTCACTGTGAAGAAGGATCTCAGATACTGCGTGAATGAGTGTGTGTGCTTCTTTTTGTAACTTTTATACTAGTCCTCCTTATATGGTACATTAGAAGCAAACTAAATGAATACATTCAAGTGGTACTCCTTCATGCAGCTTTTTTTCAAAAACCTTTTCAATGTCTATTATTTTCTAATAGAATTTTTCTTCTAAAGGTCATCACAGGCTGACAGAGTAAAGGATAAGAGTTCAAAGTAGCTCAGGCTATGGCATTATAATGAAGCCACTAGAAAAGTTCTTGATATTTTTCTTTAAATTTCA
Source organism: Heloderma suspectum (assembly GCF_057233095.1). Taxonomy (NCBI): domain Eukaryota; kingdom Metazoa; phylum Chordata; class Lepidosauria; order Squamata; family Helodermatidae; genus Heloderma; species Heloderma suspectum. The sequence goes on from NC_139459.1 coordinate 313,830,874, forward strand.
CTATAGTTATTAGCAACTTAATTAAGAGTGGAATTCAGAATTAAAGGGTACTTGGAAAACAGTATGAGACAGGCTTATAAATGAGGAGCCCCTTAAGAAAGACTTACATTTTAACATACATAATTTTATGCCAAGAATGAACTACGGGGAGACGATGGTAAAATGAAGCACTGCTCTGATTTGCAGGCACAAAGATATGCACTTGTTGGGAGTATCTAGAGGTTCACTGTTTCAAAATCATTCCTGTGGAGGTACTCCAGGATTCTCTTCTGTCTTCCCTCGTGTTCCATGTATACCTGTAGGTGTTAAATGAGATTGTCTAAGGAACAGTGTCAACAGTATGCAGACAACATCCCGTTACAAACCAGCTCCCCACCCGCCCCACAACCACCTCAGAATCAGACCTGGTTTTGGTTCTGAAGCAGTGGCATACCTTAGGCTTAGCCATTGACTGAATAGGGTCATGTTTCAGGTTGGGTGAGAATTTCCTTTGGTTCCCTTTTTAGCCTGAGCTTGCCAAAATTCACAAATTTCTTCATAAACATTGTGAAAAGATCTTGAGATTTATTTATTTTTTAAATCACAATTCAGAAAGCAAAATTGACAAATTCATCCATCCAGGCCCAGTGCTTTGAGAGGTTCACTCTTCAGTATCTGGCTTTGAATCTGTGTATATTCATATGAAATAAATAAATAAATAAATAAATTCAACCAAGTTTGTAGGGGTGAATTAAGTTGCCACTGCTTTTCTCTCCAGCTCCTCATCTTTAACTTCTGTAGGGCAGGCAGGTACAATGTGATCTTCTCCATCTTGGGAACTGCTGTACCTATTGAATTTGGTCAGTGGAGATGCATGAGAATTTAGTTTTGGTTCATTTCTTTTGTTGGAATCTACCAAAATTCACAAATTTCTTCATATATGGGATAGAAGGATCTCAACACTTAAAAAACAAAATTGAATGTTGGAGAAAGCAGAACTGACAGCTTCATTCATCTCTACTCTAACGAACTGATGTTAGATCTTGGACAGGTTTGAGATAGTGTTTGTGGGTAAAGTCTGGCTTTAGGAGACTTAAACCACTGATTTCCTCCCACTAGGATGACTGTGGACATGAAAAACCTGACAGAAAAGTCTGTGGACTAGAACACATTGCATCAAGACATCAGATATTGTCCTGATTATGACGATCCACTTCTGGCTACAGAATCCCAGGTTTTGCTGCAGTTCCTTGTTCTGGTCAGCTGATTACAGTCTGGCTTATTACACTGGCTTCACCTTGTTCTTTCCTAGATGTTCCTATGCCTGTCCGCCTGCTTGCCTGCTCTGCCCCTGCTCTGCCCCTCTCTGGTACCTTGTGGACTGATTTCACCCTATGCAATCATACCTGTGCTGAGATCACTTAGACCTCTTCAACACAGTCGAGTTCTGAACCTCCACAGAGCTAAAGGCAACTTGGGAAAATGGGTCTTCCTCTTATTGCTGCCACTCAATCGTCATAATGTGCAGTTCATGAATACTGACGAATTCATCACTATCCTTGGATTTTCAGGAGTTGGTGGTGGCCAGGTGGGCCTTGCATTGCCCACATCTCCCACTCCATGTCTCCTCTCTTGTGGGAAAAAGAGGTAGGGACTATTCCCTGCATGTGCTGGTAACCTCTAGGCTTGATTTCTGTAATGTGCTGTACTTGGGGCTGCCTTTATATTTAGTTCGGAAACTTCAACTGGTACAAAATATGGCAGCTAGGTTGGTCTCTGGGACACCCTGTGGAGACCATATTACACTGGTTTTGAAATCTTTACACTGGCCAGTTTGTTTCCAAGCAAAATTTTTGTATTTTTGTGAACCGCCCAGAGAGCTTCGGCTATTGGGCGGTATAGAAATGAAATAAATAAATAAATAAATAAATAAAATATAAAGTGCTGGTTCTTACCTTACATGGTCTAGTTCCAAGGTACCTTAGGGAGAGCCTTCTCCCCTACGTCCCAGTCTGCCCCTTAAGGTCCTCTGAGGGCTCTCTGCTGCGGCTGCCTAATGTGAGATTGGCAGCCACACACAAGAGGACCTTCGCCTTTGCCGCCCCTCAGGTATGGAATGACCTGCTGGTTGAAATGCACCTGTTGACCTCGTTGAAGGTTTTTAAGGAGGCAATAAAGACACTATTATTCCAGCAGGACTTCCCTTTTTAGAACTCTTGTTCCTTTTGCTAACTTTTGTATACTGTTTTAAGCTGTGTTGTTTTAAGCTGTGCTTTATTGTTGGATTTTTTAAAAAAATTGTTTTAGTTCAATTTCTTTTAGCTATATGTTGTTTGTACGTATATATTCTCTATATATTTTTATGTAAATGGTTTTTAAACTTTGTATATTGTATTTTAATGTTTTAACTTTTGTAAACCACCAAGAGAGCTTCAGCTATGGGCCAGTATAGAAATATGATAGATAGATAGATAGATAGATAGATAGATAGATAGATAGATAGAATTATCCAACCTTGCCCTCAAATTTCCTCTTAACTTTGGAGCTGAGGAGGGGAAGGGAGGAAGGTTTTTGCTCATCACACTCATCAGAGGAAGGTACCAGACTCACTACGGTGAATGTAGTTGTTGACACCTGTATGTCAGGGATGCAGAACATCAGGCCCAGAAGCCACTTCTGGCCCACCTGAGGTCCCAATCTGGCCATCTGAAGTTGCCCAAATGGCCATGACCCCAGCCCCTGACCACCAATTATTGGGTGGTTTCCTGGCATTTGTGTAGTCCCCCCCCCCGCCATTCTTGCCATCATGGTTATGAGCACTGTTAAGGGAGTTATTAGTAGGGATGTATGAAAGTCACTTACCGTTTTGCGGATTCATTCGTGGCAGAGGGGGAGGCGCTCCATCCCTCCCCCCAGAATCCTCAGCAAGGGGGAGGTGCTCCAGTCACCCCCCCGGAATCCTGCCTGGCCAGCTCCGCTCCGCGGTGATTCCGCGGAGCCGCCGGCTGGCTCCGCCCACGGCCAGACATCCAGCCACTGGGCAGCAGGGATGAAAATGGCGGCGGCCATAGCCACCGCCACTTGCGTCCCTGTAGTGAGCCGTGATAGGCTACGTAAGTATTTACTTACTACGTAAGTATTTATGTAGCCTATCATGGCAGGCTTTAAAAAAAAAACACGTAAGCAAATGGTGATGGCTATGGTGGCCACCATTTGCGTTCTGTATTTTTCGCCATTTTAGCCTACGTAAATATTTACGTAGGCTATTACGGCGAAGTAAAGGGGAATGCAAATGACGTAGTGGGCGCCATTTGTGTTCCCCTTTTTTTTGGCCGTAATAGTCTATGTAAATATTTACGTAGGCTAAAATGGCGAAAAATACAGAACGCAAATGGCGGCTGCCGTAGCCACCACCATTTGCATACACTGTTCTTTTTTTAAGCCTGCCGTGATAGGCTACGTAAATACTTATGTAGCCTATCACGGCCTCCACAGGAACACAAAAGGCATCCCTGTGTTAGCCGTGATAGGCTACGTATGTATTTACGTAGCCTATCATGGCCATGAAGAAGTGAATGGTGGCCGCAGGGTCGGCACCGATGGAAGCAGGTAAGTGCTCTGTTTCGCGTGACTTTCATGGGTTGAGGGGGTAGGGGCTTCGTCTCACCCGACTTTTGTGGGTTGGAGGAGGCGGGGGCTTCATTCCACGATGGATTCCGAGATCCGTCGTGGAATTGTCTGACATCCCTAGTTATTAGAGAAAAGAGAGCTTCCTTCAGAAAATGGAAATCTTGCCCAAGTGTGGAAAACAAAAGGGAGAACAAGCTTGCACAAAGGTGATGCAAGTAGACAATAAGAGAGGCAAAAAAGCATTTTGAGGAGCAGATTGCTGACAACATCAAGGCCAGCAATAAAGAGTTCTTTAAATATATCAGAACCAGAAAACAAGCTAGGGAGGCAGTTGGACCATTGGATGACGATGGATCTAAAGGAGTACTGAAGGAGGATAAGGAGATTGCAGAGAAGCTGAATGAATTCTTTTCATCTGTCTTTATTGTAAAAGATATACGATGGATACCTTTGCCTGAACTAATGTTTTCAGTAAGGGAGTCTGAGGAACTGAGGCAAATAATGGTGACAAAAGATGACGTTCTCAACCTTATTGATAAATTGAAAGCAAATAAATCACCAGGTCCAGATGGTATCCATCCTAGAGTTCTCAAAGAATTCAGATATGAAATTGCTGATCTTCTAACCAAAATCTGCAACATGTCCCTAAGAACAGCCTCTATACCAGAGGACTGGAAGATGGCCAATGTAATGCCAATTCTCAAAAAAGGAATCCAGGGAGGAACCAGGAAATTACAGGCCCATTAGTTTAACCTCTATTCTGGATAAATTGGTTGAAGGCATTATTAAAGATAAAATTAGTAAGCATATAGAAGGACAAGCCCTACTGAAAAAGAATCAACAAAGCTTCCACAAAGGTAAATCCTGTCTCACTAACATTTTAGAGTTCTTTGAGAGTGTCAATAAACATGTAAACAGGGGCAAACAGGTAGACATTGTTGACTTGGACTTCCAAAAGGCCTTTGACAAAGTCCCTCACCAAAGACTCCTGAGCAAACTTAGAAGTCATGGAATAAGAGGAGAGGTCCTCTTATGGATCAGTAACTGGTTAAAGAACAGAAAGCAGTAGGAATAAATGGTAAATTCTCCCAATGGAGGGAAGTAAATAGTGGGGTCAGGGATCTGTATTGACAATGCTTTTCAACCTGTTCAAAAATGATCTGGAATTAGGAGTTAACAGTGAAGTGGTTAACTTTGCAGATGACACCAAGTTATTTAGGGTGGTTAAAACAAAAAGGGATTGTGAAGAGCTCCAAAAGGATCTCTCCAGACTGAGAGAATGGGCATCTAAATGGCAAATGGAGTTCAATGTAAGAAAGTGTAAAGTGATGCATGTTGGGGCAAAAAATCCCAACTTCAAGTATAGCCTAATGGGATCTGAGCTAGTGGTGACTGACCAGGAAAGAGATCTTGAGTTGTGGTGGACAGCTGGTGTCAACCCAGTGTGTGGCTGCTGTTTAAAAAAAGGCAAACTCCATGTTAGGCATAATTAGAAATGGAATTGAGAATAAAACTGCCAATATCATACTGCCTTTATACAAGTCTATGGTGCAGCCACACTTGGAATACTGTGTCCAGTTCTGGTCACCACACCTAAAAAAAGATACTGTAGAGCTGGAAAAGTGCAGAAAAGGGCAACTAAAATGATCAAGGGGCTGGAGCATCTCCCCTATGAGAGAAGGTTACAACAGCTGGGACTGTTTAGCTTGTGGGGGGGAAAGGAGAGTAAGGGGAGACAGGATAGAAGTGCACAAAATTAAGCATGGTATGGAAAATGTGGATAGAAAGACATTTTTTTCCCCCTCTCTCAAAATACTAGAACCCAGGGTCATCCCATGAAGCTGATGAGTGGGAGATTCAGGACAGATAAAAGGAAGCACTTCACACAGTGTATATTTAAACTATGGAATTCACTAACACAGGATGTATAGTGATGGCCACCAATTTAGATGGCCTTTAAAAGGGGTTGGACAAATTCCTGGAGGGAAAGGCTATCAATGGCTACTAGTCTTGATGGCTATGTGCTACCTCTAGAGCCCATGAGCCTATGTACACCAGTTGCTTGGGAACATGGGTGGGAGGGTGCTGTTGCGCTCGTGTCCTGCTTATGGGTTCCTGGTCAACAGCTGGTTGGCCAGGCCACTGTGTGAACAGAATGCTGGACTGGACTAGATGGACTCATGGCTCTTCTTATGTTCTTAAGTTCTTATTCTAAAAAGTTGAAACATCTTTCCTAAAGCTTTATTTCTGGCAGTAAGGGCTTTAAGCTACAATATGCTGGTATTTCTTTTGATATTTTGACCCACCCCTTTTGCCTTCGTCCCTGCCCACCACTGGAAGATGGCTCCCAAGAGCTTATCTGAAATGGGATTCAGTCCTTATGCTGAAAGAGGTTCAACACCCCATACACACATACACACACACACACACACATGCTCCCTGAAAAGTGTGTGTGGGGGGGAGACTCAACACAGATATGTGCTGTGTAGATAAATATGCAAATGTGTGCAGTGTGGGTAAGGCCTATGTAACCCAGAACAAGTAGTCAATGAAGCAAGAATCTCTGTCGAGGGAGAGGGAGGGAGGGAGAGAGAGAGAGATTCTCATATATATATATGAAAATCTGGAATATACAATGCCACAACTAATATACATTATTCAGCCAATACATTATTCCAGGTTACCTGAAGGATCGCCTCCTCCCATATGTGCCTGCCCGGACCTTAAGATCATCATCAGCAGCCCTTCTCCGTGAGCCCCTGCCAAAGGAAGTGAGGCGGGTGGCTACTAGGAGGAGGGCTTTTTCTGTTGTGGCACCCCGGCTCTGGAATGAGCTCCCTAGTGAGGTTCGCCTGGCGCCTACACTGTACTCCTTTCGGCGCCAGGTGAAGACCTTTTTATTTTCCCAGGCATTTTAGCTTTCTCAATTTTTATCTTTGCTGTTTTAAATCTGTATTTTAAACTCCTGTACTGCTGCTAGGTTTTATTGTGGTTGTATTGTTATATTGTGGTTTTAATGTTCTATATATTTTAAATTGTTTTATTGTGTGTTGTTTGGTTTTAATTTTTGTGAACCGCCCAGAGAGCTTCGGCTATTGGGCAGTACAGAAATAAATAAATAAATAAATAAATACGTTTAAGGGCTGTGATTTTCATGACTAACAATAGCATTAGCATTGGCTATTGGATGCAATATTATATCTTACCTACTCCTGGCCATTAAATGTTATGTGGTAAGAAGTAATTTGGTTAAATGGTAAAATCTATACTCTTCAGAAAGATTTACTACAACACAAATCAAAGCACAGATAAAATACTCATGCCATAATGTGTGATTGTTATAGCCATTAAGCTGGAAATCCTTAGGCAAAATTAGTTCAGTGGGATCCACTGGCTCCATCTAAAGAGGTTCCTACCATTTTTTTATGTGTTAGAAGGGAAAACTTTACACTTTACCATTTTGTTTCATTTTTAAAATGGTGGTCTCTTTCTGAACAGCCTAAAATAGAAACAATTTAAGCCTCCTGTGCTTATAAAAAGCTCTTTATTAATCTTATTTGGTGATCAAATAGGCTCCAATTAAATTTTAAATTTACAGTTTACACTTTCCTTGTCACCCTTTTTCATCCTGCGACATGTTAAGAATGTGGGAGTATATAATGCATATATCTGATTCTGAAGATTTTATTGTATTTGACTAATAGCCATTATAAGCAACCTAACTTAAAATATCATATAATAGCAGAAGGTGATCAGAACCAGGTTAACAAATCACTCACACAGTCCGCTGCGAGAGCATTTGGAGCGCTTGCATGAATATGTTTTGCAGCCTTGGCAAACAGAGCTGTTTTGTGTGTGACATAAGGGCCGCAGTCTGACAGTAACCAACAAATCTTCGCAGAGATACTTTTACCCTGTAAGGATGCCAAAATCTGTCCCAGGAATCTCTCCCTGGGGAGATTATGCATATGTGCTCAAGCTGAATGAAAAACCATGTGGCCTGATTCACAGGGCATGAAAATAGGGTGCCATTTCAGCTGGTTTTTCAGGGTGAGGTCTAAATTCATGTGCCGGCAGCGGCATTTTCTCCCAGAAGTCGTTATCATGTAGTGCTGAGGTCTTCAACAGGTTGCCCCTGTGTACCAATGCTCCGGTGGACACTCTCTTGCTGCCCACCAGGCTCCCTGCCCCTCCTAGCTTTTAATTTTTTTTAGATTTTTAAATAAATAGCATGTCTAACTGGGAGGTTGATGTGCTGTAAAGTAAAGCGCTACCTCCAGCACCATCTTTATTTCTAGGAATGTCTCCGGCCCTCACATGGCAGCCATTTTGTGAGAGCACCTACTAAACTCTCTAGACATTCAAAATGTCCCCACTGATCCAAAAAGGTTGGGGACCCCAGTTGTAGGGTCACTCCCTGGGGCTCTTTGGAAAGGACAATGGTGGCCATCAGGAAGAATGGCAGTGGATTTTGTTCTCACCCCAACATTCAACCCTGCATTAATGAAAATTCACTAGGGATTTTGGCCCCTCTGTCATCACATCCCCACATACCCCAGTTTGAGCCAAAGGGTCTCATCTAAGAACCCTTGGCTCAGCACTAACATGTATTCGATAGCTTTAATTTTTCTATGAGTTTGATATTTCCATTACAAGACAAAGGATGGATGGATATAGTTTAAAGCTACACCCAAAGGCTTTCTCTCCAGAATATAATCTACAATAGTTCACTTTCAGGCTGTGAAGATTTCTTGGAATATTCTTTCACTTTGTAGACTCTGTTCCAGGATCTCTGTAACACAACAAAGACAGCAGGTGCTGGAACAAAGCCTGGAAATATAATCCATGCCCGAATGATGACATATTTACTACACCAAAAATGAGCAGCCTCTGTGTGATTACGTTCTAAAAGGGCTTCCAGGCCTGCCTCATTTGCCTTCGCTGGATATCCATGCAGACTTTACAGTATTAATAAACCCTTGTAAGTATGAGTGCTGCTGTAACTGTGCAGAAATTCTGGTCTTGGGTGTTAATCTTATAGTGCTAGTTGGACACCTATTTCTTCTTTGGCCAATTTGGCCAAACACTCTGACCAGGGTGACTGCAAGCACTTGCCATAGCTGTTTCTCATTTATCTTATCTGTGTCAAGTTAGCTGTTCTGTATGCTAAGGTCTGATGTTCCCTTGATGTTTTGGTTGGCTATGCAGAAACAGGGTGTTTTATTCCTGCTATTCCTCATCATGGTTCACTAACTGGAGCTCAATGATTGTTCATTTATCTCTTGCTCTTTACTCTGTTTTGTTGCCTGCTGGGACATCGGTTTTGCCCTGTCCTAGGGGCAAAACCGTCATTGTGGTAAATGTGTGTCTAGCAGCTGTGTCTTCTTTTCATTTTTACTCTAGAGTAGGCACCAGGAGCTGATCTGGATCCTACAAGCCCCCTACACCCCATACACACCATGGCCCTGTTTCTCAATGCATTCCTGAAGAAGAGCTCCAGACTCTAGCCTCTATCTCTGAAATTAGTGATGTGTATTATCAGCTTCCTTGTTTTTGTTAACCCTCCGCATTTGATTTATTTCTTTATTATTTAGTGCATTTCTAATCTGCCCAATAACTGAAGAACAACATCCCAGGAGAGCAAGAACTGTGGCAGCAGGGGAATCCTCTGAGGAGCAGGCAGGAGTCATTTTCCTCTGGCCAGCGTCAACTCCCTGCTCCTTCACTGCTGCTACAGCAGCCTGTCTGGCCTGGAATTGGAAGGGCTCATTATTTCCAGCTCCCTGAAACAGCTGAGGACCCAGTTTCCTGGGGAGTGTTTGGCATCCAGCCATTGGCTGTCCCTCCAGGGAGCCGGACTTAAGGGAAGCTAATGTGGGTGGCGGCACCCTCTGCAGCAACACCCCCGAGTGGGGCTACACCAAAGGGGAGGTCACCCCTCTGGGGGAGCCGCTCTGGGGGGCAGCGAAGGCCATACCCCTTGGTTTTTCTCTCCTCTCTCTCTGTCTTTCCCTTCTTTCTCTCCCCCTTGTGGGGAGTGAGGGGAGGATTTCTGGGGTTGTCTGGAGGTTGGGGGGTGGCCTTTGTGTTTTGTTTGTTTTTCCAGTTACGCTCTTTATTATTTTTATGTGTTAAGTATTGAAGGTGAGAGGGAAGTGATTTTATACCCCAGGGTGAGAGCCTGCGGTTATTGAATTGTGCCCCTGCCCACAGGGTGAGAGATGGGAGGGGAGCGTTAGGTGTGCATTCCAGGTTAGAGATGGGATGTTGGGCTTGACTGTGTTTTATTCTGCTGAATGTTGCTGAGTTTGACTTCTTTTTTTAGACAAAGTCAGCATTATGTGTATAGGGGAGGCAATAATGTGGGGGACATGGGGAGATACGGTGCTAGCAGAGCAAAACCCCATAGGAGAAGGGATGGCAGGTATTTTACACCTATCCAGCCTTCTGGCTGTCCTGGCCAAGCCACCCACATAACCTTTGCCTGTTTCTTTGCAATGCGAGGTCAGTCCGGAATAAGATCGAAACCATCCATGATTTTAATCTTGGATGAAAAGGCTGACCTGGAATGCATTACGGAGACTTGGCTGGGGAAAATAAGTGGGCCTGTATGGATGCAGCTTCTCCCAGTTGGGTACTCTGTGGTAGAGCAGGTAAGGAGAAGTGGATGGGGAGGCGGCGTAGCAGTGGTCCATAAAGATAACATCCCCCTGAGCCCTGACCAGACTCACTGTGAAGGGACTGGCTCACGTCAAGTATGTATACCTCAGCCTTGGGACTAGGGACAGATTGGGATTCTGTTGGGAATTGGGATTCAGATTGGGATTCTGAGTACCAGCCACCCTGCTACCTAACAGAGTCCCTAACTGAGCTGGTCTCGGAGCTGGTGTTGGAGTCACCCAGGCTTTTAATCCTGGGCAACTTCAACATCCCCCTTGGGTCCAGCTTGTCAAGTCAAGTGCAGCCCAGGAGTTCATGGTGACCATGATAACCATGGGCCTGCCCCAGGTGGTCAAAGGGCCACCACATGAAGCTGGTCACATGCTCAATTTGATCTTTTGCTCCAGTCAGGAGAATGATCTATGGATGGAGGTTCTATCTGACTCCACGTTGTCATGGACAGAACAGATCACTGTCTGGTCAGGGCCGGTATCACAGCTACTACCCACCTCTGCAGGGGTGGAGAATCAATTAAGATGGCCCACCCCCAAAGGCTGATGGATCCATTGCGATTCCAAAATGCCTTGTGGGGGTTTTGGCTGGTGTAGGGATGGCGGAGAAATCCGCCACGGACTCTAATGAGGCCGGATTCTTTGGAATCCAGCCCCCCGGAGTCCGTGGTGGAATGGACTACCCCCTGCCACCCCCCCAAAATCCCCCCCCGGTACAGAAGCTACCTGATGGCGGATGGTCCGAGTCGCCGTCTTTGTTCTGCTGCCGGGCTGAGGAACAAAATGGTGTCCAGTGTAGGGGACGCCATTTGCATCCCTGCTGTTGGCCGTGATTGGCTATGTAAATATTTACATAGCCAATCACGGCCAATGGCAGGGATGCAAATGGCATCCCCTACACTGGACGCCATTTGCGTCCACAGACCAGCCACGGCCGGAAGTCCAGCAGCAGCCGGAGCCAGCCAGTGGCTCCATGGACTCTCCGCAGAGTGGAGCCAGCTGGGGAGGATTCCAGGGGGAGGACCAGATTGCCTCTCTGCACCTGCAGATGCCCCGGACAGGAACGGGGTAAGTACTTTGTACACCCCTAGGCTGGTGCCACCACTGATCCTGTTGAGTCCCTGGTCTCTGTGTGGAATGAAGACCTGACCAGGGTTATTGACTCAGTTGCTCCTGAACGTCCTCTCCTACTGGCTTCCAAACAAGCTCCATAGTTTACAGCAGAACTGAGGGATCTGAAGTGGCAAAGTCAATGACTAGAGTACCAATGGCAGAAAACTTGACTCTGACAAGGCATATCATAGGAATCATTTGAAGTAGGGATGTACAAAACTCACTTACCTTTGCTCTGTCCCTCCCCCAGGAATCCTCAACGGCGGGGAGGGAGGTGATCCGGTCCTCCCCCCCGGAATCCTGGCCGGCCGGGTCCGCAAATGGTGGCGGCCGTAGCCGCCGCCGTTTGCGTCCCAGCAGTCAGCCGTGATAGGCTACGTAAATGTTTACGTAGCCTATCATGGCTGATTTAAAAGAAAAAACACACGCGCATATGGAAATGGCAGCACCCATGGGCGCCGCCATTTGCGTTCCTTATTTTGACACGTCTTAGTCTACATAAACATTTATGTCTACATAAATGTCTATGCTATTTGCATTCCCCTTATTTTTGCCATCTTAGTCTACGTAAATGTTTACATAGACTAAGAATTGTCAAAATAAGGAATGCAAATGGTGGCACCCATGGGCGCCGCCATTTGCGTACGCGGGTGTTTTATTTTCTTTTAAATCAGCCATGATAGGCTACGTAAACATTTACGTAGACTATCATGGTATTTTTTAAAAATCTAGCCGTGATAGGCTACATAAATCTTTACGTAGCCTATCATGTTTTTTTTGTGTTTTTTTACTGGAAATGGTGGCGGCGGCAGCCGCACTGCCGCCGCACTGCCACCGGAGCTGCCGCCACCAGGAAGATTCGCCCAAGGTAAGTCTCGTCCCGGGGGGGCGGGGGGGCAGACCGTTTTGCCACCGATTTCGGGGGGCCGAATGCGCTGGCATTCGGCCTCCCTGAGATTCATGGCGAAATTCTCTGACATCCCTACAAAACTGTGCATGTTGTTGTTAGGGGTGCACGAAAGTCACTTACCTGGTCTCGCAGCTTGCTTGGCGGTGGGGGGGAGGCACTTCGCTGCTCCTCCCGAAGTTCAGGCTTCCCTCCTCGCCCGGCTGAAATTCAGGCCGGAGGGGAGGCTTCCCGCCTTGCCCAGCCGAAATTCAGGCCGGGGAGGAGGCGCCTCGCCTCGCCCGGCCGCGAAATAAAAAGTTACAAAAAAAAACTGCCCCCGTGATAGGCTACGTGACGATTTACTTAGCCTATCATGGCTAGATCTGCAAAGTCAGCCGTGATAGGCTACGTTAATCGTCACGTAGCCTATCACGGGTGATTTAAAAAAAAAAAAAGTGCGTACGCAAATGGCGGCCCCCATAGGGAGCCGCCATTCGCGTTCCTTATTTGGTCACTGTAGTCTACGTAAATCTTTATGTAGACTACGGCGAAAATAAGGGCAACGCAAATAGCATTGCCCTTATTTTCGCCGTAGTCGACGTAATCTTTACATAGACTACAACGACCAAATAAGGAACGTGAATGGCGGCTCCCTATGGGGGCCACCATTAGCCGTACATGCTTTTTTTTTTTTTAAGTCACCCGTGATAGGCTACATGACGATTAATGTAGCCTATCACGGCTGACTTTGCAAATCTAGCCGTGGTAGGCTATGTTAATCGTCACTAGCCTATCACGGGGGCATTTTTTTTTTTTTACTTTTCTTAGAATGGTGGCGGCGGCAGCCGGTCGAAAGACCGGCTGCCACCCCCGCCCCTGACGAAGACCTGCCGAACTGCCACCGGGACCCGCCGCCGGGAGGGACATTCGGGAAAGGTAAGTCCCATCCCGGGGGGGCAGGGGGGTGCAGAGTATTTCTCCCTGAAACTACTTCGGGGGGCCGAATACATTGGCACTCGGCCCCCCGAAGTTTCGGGGAGAAATTCTCCCCCATCCCTAGTTGGTGTATGCGCAAAAATGTGCATATTTGCGAATGTGTATATTCTCATGTGCGAAATGTGCATTTTTATGAAGGCACACATTAGCGTGCATGCAAAAATGCACATTTTTTGGAAAATATGCCTTTTCATGCACACGCAAATATGCACATTCACAAAATGTGCATTTTCGCATGTGCACAAATATGCACATTTTTGTGATCGCCATTTTATTTCTCAAATAATTGTGACTGCGAAGCTCAATAAGGCTGCCAGGGTGAGCCGAGGTCATTCGCCCAAGGCAGTCTTGAGGCGAGCAGGAGCTCGGTGAGTGGGGCTCGGGGGGGTGGGCAGGAGCGGGTCCTCTGGATTCCCAGACTGAATTGGTTGCCTGCACCATCCCTACCCCCCCCGAATCTGACCTTAGATCCTTCAGTAGCTCGCTGTGACACCTTTAATGAGTGTCACATGGATAACATCTCTAGGATACCAGCTGACTTGGATGCTGTCATGGGGACAGAAATCAACAGTGGGGTATCCAGAAACTCTGATTGCATAATTAAATCAGATCATTTTCAGCTTGTGACTCCTGATGATGTGGACAAGCTGCTTGGTTTGGCCAAAAAGACAACTTGCCTTCTCAATCCCTGTCCATCCCGGCTTGTAATCCAGGGAGGGGAGATGGTAAAGCAATTTTTGCTGAATATTATTAATGCCTCCCTAAGGGAAGGTAATTTTTCATCATTTATGAAAGAAGCAATTTTTAGACTGCTTCTGAAGAAGCCTTCACTTGACCCTCTAGACCTCAATAATTACAGGCCAGTAAGTAATTTACCATTTGGGGGCAAAGTAATCAAGAAGGTGGTGTCCATTCAATTCCAGGCAGTCTTGGATGAAATTGATTTTGTTGTTGTTGTTCAGTCGTTAAGTTGTGTCCGACTCTTCGTGACCCCATGGACCATAGCATATCTTTGCCTAGGAATCGATAGGGGGAATGCATCCCTGTTGATTCTTTTTGATCTCTCAGCGGCATTCAATACCATCGACCATGGTATCCCCCTGGATTGCCTGAGGGAGTTGGGAGTGTGGTTCCACTCCTTTCTCTCAGGACAGTTCCAGATGGTGTCACTTGGGGATAGTTGTTCCTCAAAAAAGGAACTATTATGTGGAGCCTCTCAGGGCTCCATTCTATCCCCAATTCTGTTTAATATCTACATGAAACCACTGGGGGAGATCATCAGGAGGTTTGGGGCTGAGTGTTATCGGTATACTGATGACACCCAAATCTATTTCTCCTTAACATCTTTATCCAAGGAAGGTATGACTTCTCTGAATGACTGCCTGTAATCGGTAATGGGCTGGATGAGGGAGAACAAGCTGAAGATGGATCCAGGCAAGACAGAGGTGCTCATCATGAAGGGTCCTAATTCAGGTATTGAGATATGTCAACCAGTTCTGGATGGGGTTGCACTCCCTCTGAAGGAGTAAGTGCATAGCTTGGGGATACTTCTTGACACAATCCTGCTCCTGGCACCCCAGGGGGAGGCAACAGTGAGAAGTGCCTGCTATCAACTTTGGCTGATATGCCAGCTACGCCCATTGCTGGAACATGTGGACCTGGTAATGGTGGTGCATGCACTGGTAACCTCTAGGCTTGATTTTTGTAATGCATTGTACTTGGGGCTGCCTTTATAGTTAGTTTGGAAACTTCAACTGGTACAAAATATGGCAGCCAGGTTGGTCTCTGGGACATCCTGTGGAGATCATATTACACCGGCCTTAAAATCTTTACATTAGCTGCCAATTTGTTTCCGAGCAAAATGTAAAGTGCTGGTTCTTACCTTGAAGGCCTTACATGGTCTAGGTCCAAGGTACCTTGGGGAGCACCTTCTCTCCTACATCCCAATCCTCCCCCAAGGGCCTCTGAGGGCTCTCTGCTGCAGCTGCCTAATGTGAGACTGGCAGCCACACAGAAGAGGACCTTCTCTTTTGCTGCCCTCAGGTGTGGAATAACCTGCTGGTTGAAATGCACCTGCTGACCTCATTGAAGGTTTTTAAGCCGGCATTAAAGACACTATTATTCCTGCAGGTCTTCCCTTTTTAGAACTCTTATTCCTTTTGCTGATTTTTGTGTACTGTTTTAAACAGTGTTGTTTTAAGCTGTGTTTTATTGTTGGGTTTTTAAAAATTGTTTTTAGTTCAAAGTTTTTTTTAGCTATATGTTGTTTGTATATAATTGCCCACATGTTTTTATGTAAATGGTTTTTAAACTCTGTATATTATATTTTAATGCTTTAACTTTTGTAAACCACCCAGAGAGCTTCAGCTATGGGGCAGTATAGAAATTTTTATTATTATTATTATTATTATTATTATTATTATTATTTTCAGGGTTACAAAACTAAAATGTCATTTTAAAATACAGTTAAAATATAAAATACAGTAAAATATTTAGAAGTATAAAATACAATATAATGCAAAATAATAAACAGCACAGGAATTTGATAGGTATGAGCTTCAACTAACTATCCAACAATATTCCTTCATATTCTTAGGTAAGATCATAATGGTAATAAACTTCAATACCTAAAGGGCCACTGACATTCCCTTTAGGAGACTACACAGATACAGTTACATAAATACTTATACAATTGCAAACAAGGGGTTGGATTCAGGAGCTGTCTTCCACAAGAGGAAGGGCTCCCCATGCAGGAGGTCCCCCTGCCTGATTTTTGGGGAAAATTTCTCCAGTCATAAATTCAGTTTGTCCCAAAGTTTGAGGATTTTTTAAAAAGTTTGCATTAAAAAATCATAAGCATTTTTGTGTAAATTTCTTCCAATACATGCATTTTGTATGCAATTTGCCTAATATACACATTTTTGCAAGCCGTTTCCCTAATATAATGCATTTTTAATGCTATTTTCCCTAACATACACATTTGCATACACATTTTTCATTGAAGAACGCCATTGCAAAATTCAGAGATGAGCAAATTTCAAAGGATAACTGAGGCCAGATCTACTCCTTGGGTCATATCATTACAATCCCATCATGTAATGCTATATCCGTCTTGCACATTTATACCTTGTAGGGCACACAATGACATTTCTTGTGGTACTTTGGATAATGGGGAATAAAAAGCAGAAAGTCACGCTACGATAGTGGTATATCGAATATGTCATGTGCCCCAACAGTTATTAGTGCACTTCAATACTGCTATAAAGCAGTAGTGTAGATCTAGCCAGAGTTTCAGTCCATAGAGTAGTTCAAAAGTGCAAAATTATGAATGAACTTTCCCCCCGTCCCTAGGGATATGGATTAAAATGCAAGACCTTCAGCAGAGAAACATTAGAGCCTCTTCCTCTTTGGGAGAAAGAAAACAAAATACAAGTTGGATATCTGAACTGGCTTGCCTATGACCGCTTGTGGGGGGAAAAAACATCACCACTTATGGACTAAGAATCAATAGAATAAAAGAGAAGTCTGCTTTAGTACTCCTGTGTGTCACACACTCCTGTCCCTTGCTGCTGACAGTGTTCTTTTTCCATACACTTTGACAAGCTCCCAACCAAACCTCAGGGGTTGAAATTATGCATTCAAATAGATTCAGTTGACACCAGAGCTGCTGAAGTGACAAGTAAACATACAGACTGAGTTGTGTTTGATATATTGAAGCCCAACTCTCTCCTCCCTATCTTTTGCTAATAAATATGTGCCAAACGCTATTGCTCAGCAAGTTGGTTGGCTTTTGGGAGGCTATTAGTGCAACCCAGTTTAAACAGAATTATGGCACAAGAGGTAAATATGAAACTGAGTTTGCTGTGAATACAAAATGTTTGGGGGCTGTTCAGAAGATCTCTAAAGGGACTGTCAAAGACACTTTCATTTTCTGATATACAACCCTGATCAACTTGGCAGTGAATCACTTATTTTCCTGATCTTTTCTATTTAACCTCCTTTCTGCTATGTTCCCCATACACCCACACAGATTTCACAGTAAGTATTTTAAAACTCTTCATTAATCGCAGGTCACAACTATGCTTTTTAAAATGCTGGGTTGTGTGTGTGCGTGTGTGTTTTAAGGGGGGGAAAGGCTATGCAGAGATGCACTACACATGATAAAATGATTCTAATTCATTTTAATTGGATGTCTGCATTGGATTTTCCATTAATTATTTTAAATTTATTATTTTGGAAAATCGCTGAAAATGTGTTTCTTTAGGAAGCCAAACATTTCTTCTGCATTTTGAAATCTCCTCTTACCACACTATTATTATAAATTGTATGTAAGACATCAAAGAGGTGTACATATACCTTTAAAAAAAACATGGGGAAGGGCACAGTTTTTGTAGAATGGCACCATACTGCTAAAGGTTTATGCTATCAGAGTATTATGCCATGTTCAATAATATATAATTGGCCCTTTATATATGGCCAAATGCATGTGTGTGTATAACCATATGCATCTGGGATTAAAAAAAAAAACTATATGCATCTGATACACACACACACACACACACACACACACTTGCGTATAAGAAACAGTTGTTGATGCAATTGGTTCAGCTTTCATAATGGCACAATTATTACACACACACGACTTAAAATGGCACAGAGTGATAACCAGAATTTAACTTGCTAGGTTGAATAATATGTATGAAGCATCGTATCAGGGCCAACCTTAGGCCTTGAGTGCTTCCTCTATTTGTTAAGAATGATGCAAGTACACTTTTACCATTACATAAGACAGAGGCCCTGCTCTATGGTGAACCATTAAGGTTGATGGGTTGGTAGGCACAGGAACAGGCAAATTTATTTAGATATTCATTTGTTCATTCATTCATTCAGTCGTTGGTTCATTCATTGTTTATATACTATCCAACTGGAAGATGCCCATGGGGCAGTTTACAATCATAAAGCAAAACAAAACAAAAACCCAAACAATAAAATAGCAACCAGGTTGGGGAAGATTGTCTTATGCTGATATAACATTCTCCTTCCATCCTACATCATATGATCTATTTGGGGTTAACTCTTTCTGGACATCTGGTCTGGCACTCTAGCACTAAAGTGAGTTCAGGAAAATGCATCCTTACTCGGAAGTTTGGGAAATTACTACAGATGCAAAATTTTGAATTCTCATTGCCTTTTTATGAGATGTTATCACTACTATCACCATAATTCATATGAATTACATGACTTATTTTATTCGCTTTAGGGGTTTTGCCTGTATATATTAGAAGAGGGATATGATACCTTCAATATATTTATCCTTTGCTCCAGTGTCATCTATTCCCACGTAGAAACTTGTGGGAAATAGAAACTGTCATCTCTTGACTGCATTAATACCTCTTTGTTGGTGATATCTGGCTGTATCTGTTTCTTAAAGTCTTGAAGATGTACAGCTGATACATTAGACTCTGTTTACCTCCTCAGGTATGTGGAACATAGAATCATAGAATCATAGAATAGTAGGGTTGGAAGGGGCCTACAAGGCCATTGAGTCCAACCCCCTGCTCATTGCAGGAATCCAAGTCAGAGCATCCCCGACAAATGGCTGTCCAGCCTCGTCTTGAAGGCCTCCAGTGTGGGAGAGCCCACCACCTCCCCAGGTAATTGGTTCCATTGTCGTATTGCTCTTACAGTCAGGAAGTTTTTCCTGATGTTCAGCTGGAATCTGGCTTCCTGTCACTTGAGCCCATTATTCCGTGTCCTGCAGTCTGGGATGATCAAGAAGAGATCCTGGCCTTCTTCTCTGTGACAACCTTTCAAGTACTTGAAGAGTGCTATCCTATCTCCCCTCAGTCTTCTCTTCTCAAGGCTAAACATGCCCAGTTCTTTCAGTCTCTCTTCATAGGGCTTTGTTTCCAGTCCCCTGATCATCTTTGTTGCCCTCCTCTGAACCCTCTCCAGTTTGTCTGCATCCTTCTTCAAGTGTGGTGCCCAGAACTGGACACAGTACTCCAGATGAGGCCTAACCAGTGCTGAGTAGAGGGGAACTAGTACTTCCTGGGATTTGGAAGCTATGCTTCTATTAATGCAGCCCAAAAGAGCATTGGCCTTTTTTGCAGCCACATCACATTGTTGGCTCATATTCAGCTTGTGATTGACAACAATTTCAAGATCCTTCTCGCTTGTAGTGTGGTTGAGCCACGTATCCCCCATCTTGTAACTGTGCATTTGGTTTCTTTTTCCTAGGTGCAAAACTTGGCATTTATCCCTATTAAATGTCATTCTGTTGTTTTCTGCCCAGCACTCCAGTCTATCCAGATCACTTTGAATTTTGTTTCTGTCTTCCAAAGTATTAGTGATCCCACCCAGGGATGTTGTACAATCAGCAAGCAGAGATGTTTCAGTGGCAATAGGATGAATATCGTGACACTGGGTTGTATTCAGTGTTAGCCTAACAAGTCCGATTCATTTCAGTGAGTCTACTGTAAGTATGACTAACATTGGATAAAACCCAGTGACCCCAGTTCCACAAGTAGTGAGATGTTCCAGTGGTGCAGTGCCTACCTGGGTCTGGTTTTCTTTCAAAAGAGGTCACAGGGGGGATGATGACATTTTGTAATACTTGAGGTTTTTTTACAAATATACAGACTGAGCAGTGCCTGCTCCATCTTTCAGAGGGCCCTTGGGCAAGACATCCTCAATGAATGCCTTCAGTCAGCGAGTCTGCATTCTCACCACCATTGTCACCAGATGCTATTGCCCCTCCTCCTTCTCATCGCTGCTGCCACTTGCTATCTGGCAGAGAGCCAGGGAGCAAGGAGGCCGTGGCATCTGCTGCTGCTCCTTCCTGCCACCACCATTGTCTGGGCCAGAGTGAGAAGCAGGTGAACAGGCAGGTTGCCATGGTGGAGAGGAGGAGCAACTCCAGAGGGCTTTTGTCAGATGGGCCCCTGCTGAGGTTTGGGCTCTCAGCAGGTGCTCACCCATACCTGCCCTTGATACTGGCTCTGACATTGAGCATGGGTGGAAGGATATTATTTGTACACTTCAACAACAAATTCACTGCTGCCTGGTGGTTTGTGTTCTCCGATGCAAAGAGAATAAGGGAATGAAATCTTTTGCTCTATCTGTCAACAGGGATAGGGGAGAAAGGCATTTGGTTCACATTTTAATGTTAAATTACAGAACTTTGCACTTTTGAACCAATATGAAAACCAAAACTGAGTTATTCTTAAAAATATGCCCTTCTCTGAATTTTTCAATGGAACTCTACAATTTAAAAAGACGCATACAACAATGTGTGCTGTTGTGATCCCCCAGACTGTTGGTTCTAGGGGATGTCAACATTTGCGCTGAGGACACCTTGTCTGGGGCAGCTCAGGATTTCATGGCCTCTATGACAACCATGGGACTGTCCCAACATGTCATCGGCCCAACACATGTATCAGGGCATACTCTAGACTTGGTGTTCTCAACTGAACATGGAAATGGTGGTCTGAAGTTGGGGGACTTTGCATCAATCCCCTTATCATGGTCAGATCATTACCTGCTGAGGTTTAGACTTACAGTGGCTTTTCCCCTCCACAAGGATGGGGGACCTATTGAAATGGTCCATCCCCAGAAGCTAATGGATCCGGATGGTTTCCAGAGGACTCTGGGAGGTTCCTGGATGATATGGTGGGCTCTCCTGTTGAAACCCTGGTTGATCTGTGGAATGAAGATATGACCCAGGCGGTTGACATGATTGCTCCTGAGCACCCTATCCCGAGTAGAGCTCATACTGCTCCATGGTATGAAATAAAATAGGAGACAGCTTGAGTACAGATGGAGAAGAACTCCTAGTGGATGCAATCGAATGCTGGTATGTACCTATAGTAAAGTGTATTCAGGGCAGTGAGGGCGGCAAAAAAACATCACTTTGCTGCCTCTATTGAATCTTCTGTCTGCTGCCCAGCGAAGCTGTTCAGAGTCGTCCAGGGGCTATTACATGCCAGTCATAAGGACACTGTAGATCCCTCTGAAGCCCATTGTAATGCATTTGCTAGGCACTTCCAGGATAAGATCTCTTGCATCTGCTGGGACTTAGACTCCATTGTTATAGCAGGTGAATCTGGTGAGGTATCCAGAGCACAGCCTTGTCCTGTTTTTCTGGATGAGTTTCAGACAGTTGGTACAGCTCAAGGACATTGACAAGGTGCTTGGACAGGTTCTTGCAACCAGTTTTGTTTTGTACTGGATCCTTGGCCCTCTTGGCTGATAAAAATTGGCAGGGAAGGAACAGCTGGCTAGGGCAGGGAGGTGATTAATGCCTCCTTGTGAGAGGGAGTGGTCCCGGGCCACCTCAAAGAGGCAGTAATGAGACCACTCCTAAAAAAAACCCTCCCTGGACCCAGAAAATCTTAGTGATTTTAGGCCAGTGGCAAATGTTCCTTTCCTGGGGAAGGTTCTTGAGCGGGTGGTTGCCAACTAGCTCCAGACACTCTTTAATGAGACTGATTATCTAGATCCATTTCAGTCTGGATTCAGGCTGGGGTTTGGCATGGAAACAGCCTTAGTCACCCTGTGTGATGACCTATGTTGGGAGAGAGACAGGGGAAGCGTGACCTTGTTGATTCTCCTTGATCTCTCAGTGGCTTTTGATACCATCGTCCATGGTATCCTTCTGGGACAATTGTCTGAGCTGGGAATGGGAGGCACTGCATTGTAGTGGTTTTGCTCCTACTTGGATGGTTAGCTCCAGAAGGT
This sequence comes from Heloderma suspectum, assembly GCF_057233095.1. Taxonomy (NCBI): domain Eukaryota; kingdom Metazoa; phylum Chordata; class Lepidosauria; order Squamata; family Helodermatidae; genus Heloderma; species Heloderma suspectum. Next base: position 313,852,891 of record NC_139459.1, read on the forward strand.
GGTGCTTGGGGAATATTGCTCGGCCCTGTGGATTCTCCAATATGGGGTTCCACAGGGGTCAGTTTTGTCCCCCATGCTATTTAACATCTACATGAAACTATTGAGTGCGGTCATCCAGAGTTTTGTACGCTCTGCATGTCAGTATGCTCATGACATGCAGCTCTATTTCTCCTATTCATCTCCTTCAGGTGAGGCTGTGGATGTGCTCAGTCAGTACCAGGTTGCGACAATGGACTGGATGAGGGGTAATAAACTAAAACTCAATCCAGACAAGACTGAGATGCTATTGGTGGGTGGTTCTTCTGACTGGATGAAGGGTGCTCAACCTGTTCTGGATGAGGTTGCACTGCCCCTGAAGGAGCAGGTTTGTAGCTTGGGCATTCTCCTTGAGCCATCTTTGTCACTTGAGGCTCAGGTGGCCCCAGTGGCACCGAGTGCCTTCTACCAACTTCAGTAGGTCCAGCTATGCCCCTATCTGGACAGGGATAACCTGGCTTCAGTTGTCTATGCTCTGGTAATCTCCAAGTTAGATTACTGCAATGCACTTTACGTGGGGCTGCCTTTGAAGCTGTTCAGAAGCTGCAGCTCATGCAAAATGTGGTGGCTAGATTGATAACGGGGACCAGAAGGTCTTAACATATAAGACCAACTCTGGCCTACTTGCACTGGCTGCCTGTATGTTTCTTTCTGAGCCTGATTCAAGGTGCTGGTTTTAACCTATAAAGCCTTACATGGCTTTGGACCACAATATCTGACAGAGGGCCTCTCCCAACACAAACCTACCCATACACTACACTCAACATCTAAGGCCCTCCTCCAGCTGCCTACTAGGGAAGCTTGGAAAATGGTGACAAGGAAGAGGGCCTTCTCAGTGGTAGCTCCCAAAATATGGAATTATCTCCCCAACGAGGCCTGCCTGGTGCCAACATTGTTAACTTTTCAGTGCCAGGTTTAGACCTTTCTCTGCTCCCAGGCATTTGGCAGTATATGATAAGTTTTAATTGATCCTGGAATGGCTTATGGTTATGGTTGTTTGCTTTAAGATTGCTTGTTTGAAGTTGTTTTAGATATGTGTTCTTCTATATATTGTCTGTTCATGTGTTTTTTTTATGGAATTGGCTTTTAAAATCTGTATATTGTATTTTTAAATGTTTTAATCTTTGTTTTTAATCAGAGAACTTTGGCTATTGGGTGGTATAGAAATGTAATAAATAAATAAATGTGTACATTAGGGGAAAGTGCACACAAAAATGCATATATTACAGCAAATAAAATGCATTTATTAGGAAAGGTGCTTGCAAAAATGTGTACACTAGGCAAAATGCACACAACATATGTGTGGATTTTCATGCAAACGCTTTAAAAAACCTCTTAAGAACATAAGAAAAGCCCTGCTGGATCAGACCAAGGGTTCATGTAGTCCAGCATTCTGTTCACACAGTGGCCAACCAGCTGCCCACATTCAGTTCAAATTGAATTTAAGGTTGGAAGAATGTTCAAAGTTCAGGAGGAAAGAAACTTCGGGTTGGAGAAATGAGAAATCAAGAGAACCAAAATTGATAGAATCATTCCTAGATGTAGAAATGTTGTTCTCCGATTCTGGAGCAAACCAAAGTACTATGAACTGAGCTCACCTAGACTGGCACCAGCTTAATCAGTACAATCCCTCCCCAGCAGCAGAGGGTCTTGGCCATGGTACTGAGTTCATTCCAGGACAACCAACCTACGTTTGAATAAGCTGCCCATAAAGTTGACCATCACGGCATCATGTAATATCAGTTTGGAAGACAGCTGCCCAGCTTCTGGTGCCAACTGTACTCTATGGCAGCTTATTTTAATATAGGTAGGATCTGTTGTTCAGCATGGGCCTTATGCCCAGCCTTTCTTGCTTTGGCTCTTTGTTGGATCGGAGCTGGATTGCATCACTGGAGGAGAATGTATGGTTCTTTCACAACATGCACAGAAGCTCTTGTGGTGCTCCAGTTACGATCGTAACAAGTTTTGCAGAAAAATAAAGGGGATTGGATTCTGGAAATAAAATAAAATAAATCTCCTGGCTGGAACAGGAAAGTGTTGCTAAAAAAAACCCCTTGCATCATTCAGGTGGGAATACTTGGTGCATGTAGTGAAAGCTCTCTTGAGCCTACACAGAGCCAAACTTTTCATATAAAAGAATGGGATACCCAGTGTACCCTTAAATTGCACCACTAATCTATAATTGGTATACTGACCCTTTTTAAAAGTCACATCAAAAGCCATCTATTATAATAAGCAAAATGCTTAATCTGTGTTGACAATGGTCCCGGTCAGAAAATGAAATCAGGGAGGCACCAAAATGAAAAACTGTTATAGTAATTGGTAACTTCAATTACCAGCACATTGATAGGATAAATGCATCTTCCAATCATGACAAAGAGGTTAAATGTTTTGATGCCCTAAAGAAATTTCCCTAGAACATTTGGTCATTAAACAAACTGGAGAGGAGGTGACCCAGGATTTAATCCTATGTGGTGCTGTCTGGGACCTAGTGTGAGATGTGAGTGTTGTCAAACCAGCTGGAATATTTAAGTGGGAAACAGCCAGGGAAGTCCAACACAGTCAAAAGAGGAAACTTCTCTAAAATGAGGGAGCTGGTAATAAGGAAGTTGAAAGGTGGAGTCAAGATGGTTACATCTCTTCAAAACACTTGGAGGTTACTGAAAACCACAATAAGAGAAGCTCAGGTAGAATGTATATCACAGGTCAGGAAAGGTAGCACCAAGTCCAACAAGTCAACAACATGATTAACAAGCAGTGTCAAGGATGTTATTAGAGAGAAAAAATGGCTTCCTTCAGAAAATGGAAGTCTTGCCCAAATGAGGAAAACAAAAGGGAGCACCAGTTTGCACAAAGGAGATGCAAGCAGACAATAAGAGATGCAAAAAAGCATTTTGAGGAATATGTCACTAAAAATATCAAGGCCAAAAATAAAGACTTATTTAAATATTAGGGCTGTGCACCACTTCAACCTGAAGCCCGAGTTCCAAGCCGAAACATGGATTTTCTTGTCACTTTGGGCTGCTTCCAAAGTAAGCACAAAGTGGCACAAAGTGGGCCAAGTTGCTCCAAAGCCCAGCCGTGCTGCCTCTTCCAGTATTACTGGAAATAGAACCTGTGCCATTTGCATAGGATCTATTTCCAGAAATACAGGGAGTCACCATTTGAGCAATGGCAACTGCCTGGAAGAGGAAGAAGGCTGCTGGTATGAATCCCGAAGGCCTAGGAGCTGGCAGTGCTGGTGAAAGCAGCATAGGGATGGCGGAGAATTTCTCCCCGAAACTTCGGGGGGCCGAGCGCCGTGTTCGGCCCCCCGAACAAGTTTCGGGGAGAAATCCTCTGCACCCCCCCCGCACCCCACACCCCCCTCGGGACAGGACTTACCTTAGCCGAATGTCCCTCCCGGAGGCTGTTCGAGCGGGGCGGGAGCGGCAGCCAGTCTTTCGACCGGCTGCTGCCGCCGCCATTGCAATAAAAGAAAAAAAAACGCCCCCGTGATAGGCTACGTGACGATTAATGTAGCCTATCACGGCTAGATTTGCAAAGTCAGCCGTCATAGGCTACGTAAATCGTCACGTAGCCTATCACGGGTGACTTTAAAAAAAAAAAAAAGCGCATATGGATAATGGCGGCCCCCATAGGGAGCCGCCATTCCCGTTCCTTATTTGGTCGCTGTAGTCTACGTAAACATTTACGTAGACTACAGCGACTAAATAAGGAATGCGAATTTAAAAAAAAAAACAATGGAGTTCGCGGCTGGGCGAGGCGGGAAGCCTCCTCCCTGGCCTGAACTTCATGGAGCGAAGCGCCTCCCCCCCACCGCGAACAAGCTTCGACGAAAGGTAAGTGCCTTTCGTCCACCCCTACAGCAGCAGCAGCAGCGGCAACAGCAGCAACAACTCCCTGGAGCAGGAAGATGGCTGCTGGCATGTGTCCCAACAGCCCAGGTAAGGAGCTGGGGGCTTGTGCAGCACAGAAGGGGTGGCAGGAATAGGGGGAGGCGAAGCAGGATTTGGCCATCTGAATCCCGCTTTGGTTCCAGAAGCCAAAGTGGGTCAGGGCCCCACCAAAGCAACCTGAAGCAAAGCAGGCCCACCTCAGAAGCCCTGAAGCAACCCTCGAGGCAGATCAGAGGGTCCCTGCACAGCCCTATGAAATATATCAGAAGCAGGAAACCAGCTAGGCAGGCAGTTGGACTGTTGGATGTCAATGGACTTAAAGGAGTACTGAAGGAGGACAAGGAGATTGCAGAGAAGCTGAATGAATTCTTTTCACCTGCCTTCACTACAGAAGATATAGGACAGATATCTGTGCCTGAACGGATGTTTTCAGGTAGGATGTCTGAGGAACTGAGGCAAATAGTGTTGACAAACGATGAAGTTCTCAACCTTATTGATAAATTGAAAGCAAATAAACCACTGGGCCCAGATGGCATCCATTCTAGAGCTCTTAAAGAACTCAAATATGAAATTGCTGATCTTCTAACAAAAATACTGTATATAACTAGGGATGTACGAAAGTCACTTACCTTTCCGCAGGGGTGCTTCGCGGTGGGGGGGAGGCGCTTCGCTTCTTCCCCTGAAGTTCAGGCGAGGAGAGGGAGCCGTCCCGCCTCGCCCGGCCGAAATTCAGGCCGGGGGGGAGGCTTCCCGCCTCGCCCGGCCAAAATTCAGGCCGAGGAGAAGCGCCCCGTCTCTCCGGCTGCGAAACAAAGTGTAAAAAAAAAACACAAGCCGTGATAGGCTACGTAACGATTAACGTAGCGTATCACGGCTAGATTTCCAAAGTCAGCTGTGATAGGCTACGTAAATCATTACGTAGCCTATCACAGGTGACTTTGGGGGAAAAAAAGCGCGTATGCAAATGGCGGCGCCCTATGGGCGCCGCCATTTGCATTCCTTATTTGGTCCTGGTAGTCTACGTAAAGATATACGTAGACTATGCCGTAGTCTACGTAAATCTTTACGTAGACTACCGGGACCAAATTAGGAACGCAAATGGCAGCGCTCATAGGGCGCCGCCATTTGCGTACGTGCTTTTTTTTTTTTCAAAGTCACCCGTGATAGGCTATAACGATTTACGTAGCCTATCATGACTGACTTTGGAAATCTAGCCATGATAGGCTACGTTAATCGTTACGTAGCCTATCACGGGTTTTGTTTTTGTTTTTACACTTTGTAATGGCGGCGGCGGCAGCCGGTCAGAAGACCGGCTGCCGCCCCTGCCGAAAGGCCGACGAACCACCACCGGGACCCGCTGCCAGGAGGGACATTCGCCAAAGGTAAGTCCCATCCCGGGGGGGCAGGGGGGTGGAGAATTTCACCGCCGATTTCAGGGGGCCGAATGCGTTGGTGCATGGCCCCCCGAAGGTTTGGGGAGAAATTCTCCGCCATCCCTATAATATGTCCCTAAGATCAGCTTCTGTACTAGAAGACTGAAGAATGGCCAATGTAACATCAATTTTTAAAAAGGGATCCAGTGGGGATCTAGGAAATTAAAGGCCAGTTAGCTTAATGTCTGTTCTGGTGGAAAGCATTATTAAATATAAAATTAGTAAGCATATAGAAGGACAAGCCCTGTGAAAAGAATCAACATGGCTTTCACAAAGGTAAGCCCTGGCTCACTAACCTTTTGGAGTTCTTTAAGAATGTCAATAAACCTATGTGGACATGGATGATCCAGTAGACACTGTTTACTTGGACTTTCAAAAGCTTTTGACAAAGTCCCTCACCAAAGCCTCCTGAGCAAACATAGCAATCATGGTATAACAGGAGAAGTCCTCTTATGGATCAGTAACGGGTTGAAGAACAGAAGAGTTGGAATAAATGGTAAATTCTCCCAATGGAGGGATATACAGAGTGGGGTCCCACAAGGATCTGTATTAGAACTGATGCTTTTCAACTTGTTCATAACTCATAAGTGATCCAGAATTAGGAGTGAGCAATGAGGTGGCCAAGTTTGCTGATGACACCCAATTGTTTTGGTTTTGTGTGTGGGATTTAAAATCCCACACACAAAACCAACAACTTCAGATGTTGCTTCTTCAATTCCCAGTTCACCTTAGAATCCTCACACAAACTCAGGCCCCTCCCACCTTTCACTCACTCTCTGGCATACTATTAACTCTATCTTACTGGGGTTAAATTTAACAATATGAACACATACAATAATATAATAGGCATGTGTTACAGTGTCAACATGCAGAATACAGTTCTAATCACCTCACCTAAAAAAGGATATTGCAGTGTTGGAAAAGAATGCAGAAAAGGTTAAGTAAAAGATCAAGGGACTGGAGCAACTCCCCTGTGAAAAACGCTTACCATGTCTGGGACTGTTATCTTAGAAAAAATGTGGGTAAGGTCTACCCATGATACAGGTGTACAAAATTATGCGTGGTGTGGAGAAAGTGGAGAGAGAGACATCCCCCCCCTTCTCATAATATTAGAACCTAGGGTCATCCCATGTATCTGACTGGTGGGAGATTCAGGACAGATAAAGGGAATTGATTTATGACACAAAGCATTGTTAAACTATGGAATTCACTATCACAAGATGTTGTGATGGCCACAAATTTGGATGGCTTTAATAGGGGGTTAAACAAATTCATGGAAGGTTAGCCTATCAGTAGCGACTAATCCTAATGGTAGGGATGGCAGAGAATTCCGCCATGGATCTCGGTGAGGCCGAATGCCAGTGCATTCGGCCCCCTGAAATCTGTGATGGAACGGCCTGCCCCGCCGCCCCCCCACGGATCCCCATCGGGATGAGACTTACCTGGGGCGAATCCTCCGGGCAGCGGTGGCGGCAGCAGTGGCAGCTGTTCTTCTGACCGGCTGCTGCCGCCGCCATTTGCAGTCTTGTCGTTGTTGTTGGCTTTTTTTACAAGACGTGATAGGCTACGTAAAGACTTACATAGCCTATCACGTCTGGCTTAAAAAAAAAAACGACGCGTATGCAAATGGCGGCGGCTACAGCCGCTGCCATTTGCGTGCCTTATTTTTGGCCATCAAATATTTATGTAGACTAAGACAGCGAAAATAAGGGGAACGCAAATAGCGTAGCGGACGCTATTTGCATTCCCCCTTATTTTCACCGTCTTAGTCTACATAAATATTTACGTAGACTAAGACGGCCAAAAATAAGGAACGTAAATGGCAGCGGCCGTAGCCACCGCCATTTGCATACACACGTTTTTGTTTTTGTTTTAAGCCAGATGTGATAGGCTACGTAAGTCTTTACGTAGCTAATCACGGCTGACTACAGGGACGCAAACGGCAGCGGCTACGGCCGCCTCCATTTGCCTCCCTGCTAGCCAGCGGCCGGATGTCTGGCTTCTGGCAGAGCCGGCCGGCTGGCGGCTCTGTGGAATCCCCGCAGAGTGGAGCGGAGCAGAGCTGGTCGGCCAGGATTCCTGGGGGGAGGCGCGGAGCGCCTCCCCCCCACAGCGGAACCCGGCGGAGCCAGGTAAGGGGAGTTTCGTACATCCCTACCTAATGGTTATATGCTACATCCAGTTATTAAAGGCAGTATGCTGAGGAACAAGAACAAGCACAAGCACTCATGTCCTACTTGTGGGCTTCCCAGAAGCAGCTGGTTAACCACTGTGTGAACAGAATGTTGGATAAACTGGATCTTTGGTTTGACCCAGCATGGCTCTTCTTACATTCTTAAAATTCACAATATCTGGAGCCCAGGGGAGGGTCCTAGACTAGCCATTTCAGTAGGAGGGACAGGAACAGGATGACCTGGTGGGTATGCAGGACTTAGCTCTCTCTTCCCTCCCCTGCCTCAATAGATATATCATAATCCATCTTCCTATTTCTATTCTATTCTATTCTATTCTATTCTATTATTTCTATACTGGCCAAAAGCTGAAGCTCTCCAAGTGGTTCACAACAGTTAAAACCAATTCACCATCATGCCGGATCCAGAAGGAAAAGGAAGGAAAGGTTCCTCTTGTGCAAGCACCGAGTCATTACTGACCCCTAGAGGGATGCCGTTTTCCCCAGTGTTTTCCTGGCAGACTGTGTAGTGGAGTGGTTTGCCATTGCCTTCCCCAGTCCTAACTACCTTTCCCCCAGTAAGCTGGGTACTCATTTTACCGACATCGCAAAGATGGAGGGCTGAGTCAACCTCAGCCGGCTACCTGAAAACCAGCTTCCGCTGGGTTCGAACTCAGGTCGTAGGCAGAGTTTCGGTTGCATTACTGCCACCTACCACTCTGCGCCACACAAGGCTCTTACTGAATCCAGAAGCACCCCCAAATTGTGAATCTGATCATTTAGGGGAAATGCAAACCCTTCCGGAAGAGTTTGAGCATCACTAAGGGCAGGCATTGGGAGAAGACACCAAAGAAGAGCCCATGTATTGGTTAGAATTTAGAAACCCAACATTTTTGTTGACAAACTCTTTTGGTTTAATGTTTGTAACTCAGTGCCTTAGACATGTCCCCATATGATTATAGGAGATGAAAACACAAGGGACCTGGATGAAAAATAACCTTATTCCGCACGTACTGATGTCATGTACTGTGCAGTACTACCAGTGGTCACAATCTTGAGTGTCAAAATACAAAAAATACAAAATACAAAAGAAGCTGAGAGCAACTATTGCAGGGATTCCAAGATTGGACACAATAATAAACTCTTAAGTTGATAACTGCTCTTTAATGCATTTAGGTGAAAGAATGTGACTTCTCATAAGTATAGGTACTGAATGAAAGACAAAAGGCAGACTTTCTTTCACTGTCAGACAAACTAGAGATGTAGAAGTGGCTGCTAAAGTGTCAGACCGCAGCGAAACCTATCTATAATATTAACTGGGGGGCGGTGGAGACTGGGGGGCATTTGATTCACAAAATGTTAACTATTCATGTTTTTCTTCCTTCACTATGCTGTCCTAAACTCACTTTGCAAACTACTGAATTATATCCTGATTCCTGAGTCTTTACTACTATATAAAAGTATAGTATATTATACTATTATAGATAAAAGAAAATATACACTTTTAAAAAAAAATAAACACTTTCAAATAATATCACATCATGATAGCACCTCTGTTGTACACTCTAGCATTTATTTCATTTGGAAATTGCTTTCCATAAAAAGATTTGAGTATTTTCTTAACACACTGCCAATAGACTGTTTTTTATACAATTAGAGCCATAAAAGCTTAAGTATGCAATTAAACATTCATAATATATTCATGAGTTTATTAGCAAACTATTCTCAGTTCTGAGGGCAGTGTAGCAGGGAAAGAAACAAATTCCTTGATTAATATTTTTAATGAGAAGAATTCATTTGCATTTTTTCTGTACTGTTTTTTCTTTTTCTTTTATATATTCAGTGAGAATTTCCCAGTATATCTGATGCTGCATACAACTTCTGAAACACTCAGATCCCAGAATTAATCCATTGTGTAGCTTTTAGGAAAACATCATTACAAATCTAAATGAATAGTTAACCTACACACTTTGAGAGTTAAGCCTTTACTTATTTGTTTGTTTCAGTGCTTTTTTTCTGGAGAAAAAGGTAACGGAACTCTTGGATTACGCTTCCTCAGCAGTTGATGATGCTGATTAAATTGTAATGAAATGAAAAGCATTAAAATAGCGGACAAACACTACACACACACACACACACACACACACATATTAGAAAAAAAGTTGCTGGAACTCAGTTCCGGTGAGTTCCACCAGTAAAAAAAAAGCACTGGTTTGAAAAGAAAAAGAAAAAAGCACTGGTTTGGGAAAAAAAGCACTGGTTTCTTATTTTTTAATCAGTCCAATAAAAAGCACTCTCTGAATGTATTTCAAACAGTTAAAATAATGAAATACAATACAAATAGTTTAAATATATATATATATATATATATATATATATATATATATATATATTGTATCCAGCAGGCAGCAGGGCAAAGAAATCTCAGAAGCCTCTGAGATCGGAGGCTTCCATCTAGCAGGTGGCAACCCAATAGAGTTGCACCTTAAAATGCTGGTGAGAAAAGAAAGGTCTTTAGCACTAAAGAGATAACAATGGAGGCACCAGACTTGCCTCATTGGGGAAGGCATTCCATTTTTAATGGCACCAAAGAGAACCACTATTGATTATGTCTCTAAACTTGCTATGGAAGACTTTGTTTCTATTATTTTGTTTTCTCTCAGCTGTTTCATGAATGCCTGTGCCTGTCTTGATTTCTCATCAACCCATGATTAGTGAACACTTGATGCCTTGCTGCCAAATGTGTGAGTTGCCTCCATTGAAAACCACGATCTTTGAGGTGATTTGAGGCAGTAGGAAGCAATATGTTGCCTTGAGTGCCATTTTGAGCAGAAGACAGGGCATAAATTTAATGAATGAATAATATGAACATTCTGACTGTTCTGTTTGATCAGTAATGGATCATTCGCACATTCAAGTCCTCCTCACTGGATGTTATGAGGCGTTTAACACACATATGTGAACTGGGCTACACTATCTGATATTTGGATTTAGGAAGTTGCTCCATTACATTGGTGTTGACCAAAGTTGTGGTTGTTTTTCATTCATTGATTGATTACATTTCTATGCCATCTAATAGCCAAAGCTGTTTGGGTGATTCACAACATACTAAAAGATAATACAATGCCTTTAATATTCCAAAGTTTACAACAGTTAGAAAACAAGTTATAAACAATCAACAGTAAAGTTACCAGTAAAGTCATGGGGAGGACCACGATGTGCCTGCCTGCAACACAGCTGTGAATGATGGGGACCTGTCAGAAAAAAGAGTTGGCAGCCCCAATTCACCACCACAAACATGGTTGAATACACAGAATTAAAACTCAGACATTTAAGAGCTAAGCACTCCCACTCCTGGGGCTGGATGGATGGACCTGTCAGTTTTGATTTCTCTCACATTTAATTAAAAAAAATCTCAAGTTCTTTCTCCCTGATTATGAAGACATTTGTGAATTTTGATGAATTCTTATCAAAAACATATTGAAACAAAATTCTCACTGATCTATTGTGTTACTTTTGCATGTGTTCACTCATAAGTCAGTTCCATCCTGTTCTTGCATTAATCTATGATAAAAAATACCTGACTGTCCCCTGACATAGAAATTCATATTTGAATATTTGTAATCAATGTGTTGTTGTTGTTGTTAACGTTAATGTTAACATTAACATTTCTATACTGCCATATATATATATATATATATATATACACACACACACATAAATATAAAACATATTTTCCCTCAGAATACACATTTCTAAATGTATTTGCTCTCAAAATATTATGCGAAACACATTTTTTAATGTTTTTGGCATCAAGTCAGAACATACAGGGAGTGCGAAAGCCAGTGGAGAACTAACATATTTGTTGGGGAGGTGCACACCAGGTCAGGTCATATCAGAATCCACAAAGAGCAAATCCTTCAAGCATCCCAATGGTGCGGTATACTTTATTCAGTCCTGCTTTCTGTTTTCGGTACCCAGCAGCCTGCTGGCAGTATGTTTTATGTGGGCCAGGCTGTGGCTACTGATGTATGGATGATCACACTTGCCTTGTAATTGAGCCTCAGGCTTCCAGATATACAACTTCATTTCCCAAAACAAATGTTTGTATGTAATCTTTACGACTATGTTTGTATCTCACCTCAGTGAACCAAATTTTGCATTTCACAGAATGTGGCTTGCCACAATGGCTGGCCTAATCTAGCAATAAGCATATTCTAGTAGCATAACCAGCGGCAACTGAATGGAATTTAAGCTTTTGAATAGTGGCAAAATGTATCACTGTCTCAGAAGAATATAGCATTGTACCTTTGTTGACTTTGGCCTTGCTCATGAAACATCATTCATAAGTGTTGTGAAAGGTCATTTTTGAGCTGTAAAGAATCCATTATTCTCCACATTTGCATTCCTTTGAAAGACAGTGATGCTTCACAAATGAGCTCTATATTAAACATATCTATTCTTCTGCCTTATGCTCACTTTTAAACTCCTGGATCCAAAAGTGCTTCCCTCCTAGACAGCATTTCTGAGATGCTGGGACCCTTATTAGTTTCCTCCCCCCAGCCCACCCACTTTCTCTTCTTGCATCAGACCAGGAATAGAAAAGTTCAAGGTTCCTGCAGAGCAGAGTGGGCACATTTTCCTCACAGGTGCTTCTTCTAATTAAGCTGGGAGCCAGATGAAATGTTCAGTATATCCTCTCACTGGGATTCCCATGTCTGATATTGACCCGTCTCCTCACGCAGTTGTGCTGTCTGATAATTTTTTTCTCCTGGTGGTTTCTTTTTCTTTCTCTGTACGCTGTGTGTCTGTATTTTGTGTTTGTGTTGCTGAATTACAGTCACCCCCTTTTTTTCTGACAGGTTCCTCATTTTTAACAGCTTCAGGACAGACAGGTACAACATGGTCTTTCCTATGCTGGCAATAGCTTTAGCACCTGAGTCTGGCCAGCACAGTTGGGGAAAAAAAAATAGTTTGGTTTATTTTTGATAAAAAATTTACCAAATGATAAGAATGCGCTAAGAATTTGCTGAGTTCCTTCATAAAAGGGACAGAATTTCAGATTTTTAAAAATTCAGATTTCAAAGAAAATGAAACTGACAGATCTGTCCATCCCTAATGGTTGAATTAGCTTTCTTGACCTTGCTGTCCTCCAAGTGTTTTGGAGTACAGCTCCTATCATTCCTCACCATTGGCCACGCTGGCTGGGGCTGATGAAAGTTGAAGTACAAAACATCTGGAGGGCACCAGGTTGGGAAAGGGAGGGTTAGGTGGAGTGTTAAGCATTCCATTCCTGATGCAGTCCTCAGAAATACCTTTCATGCCAGTCTTTACATGAGAGGTAAATGTACACCCAATGTTTAAAAAACCAAAAGGCAAAATTCAGAAGCTAGTGTGGAAACATTTTAATCTCCCAGGACACTCTGCTACTGCTACAGGTGTGTATATGTGTGGGCATGCATGTCAAGTAAGTATAGATAACGCATCATGCATCCAAGAAAGTAGCTTCTAATTAGGGCTGCGCCCTGCTTCAGCCCAAGGCCCAAACCCTGAGTTGAAGCGGGCTGCTTTGGGTCACTCTGAGCCCCTTCCAAGGCAAAGTGGAGGGGGCATGAAGCAACCCGGAGCAGGTTGGTGGCTCTCCAAAGCCCTTGGTGTGCTTCAGAACTTTGCCCCCCACCCCGGCCCAGCCATGCTGAACTGAAGGGGGTGAGGCTAACATCCCTGTGGAGGTAGGGGGCAGGGCCAACATGCATGGCCCTGACCTTCTACCCACTTTAAGCCCTCACACGTTCAGGCAAATGCCTGAACAGGGCTATTGCCTTTAATTTTAAATGCCTGAACAGGGCTATTGCCTTAAATTTTAAGACGTCTTAAGGCAAATTCGAGTATATAAGGGCATGTTTTAGTTTCATTTCCAAGTGACCCCACCTTTTACATGTTTGCTTTCTGACCCGATGTGTGTATACCTGCCAACTGAGGAGAAGATCTTCAGGGGACCGGGGGGTGGGGGGAGTGTGTTTGCACAATGACGCTTTGTGCACTGGCTGTGACTTTTGCTAAATCGGTCTGACTTGGCAACAGTTATCCGTGCCTTGGTTACATCATGTCTAGACTATTGCAATGTGTGCCATGTGGGGGCTTCCCCTGAAGAGTGTCCTAAAGCTTCAATTGGTGCAAAATGTGGCAGCAAGGCTGCCAGTGTATGGTATTGAGACCATATTCTCCTGTTCTGATACACCTGTACTGGTTGCCAATTGCATCTGGGTGCAATTCAAGCTGTTGGTCTCTACCTTTAAAGCCCAGAAAGGCTTAGGACCTAGCTATCTAAAAGACCACCTTTCCCATTATGAACCTGCCTGGCTATTAGAATATGTGGGAGATGCCCTTTTGAGGGCACTATGACTTGCAGAAACCTGATTGTCGGGGTGTCGGGGTTCCTCTTATGACCTGGACACCCTGAGCAACTTGTTAAGTCTTGTGCCTCCTTAAGAGTCCCATCTTCCTTCTTTTAAACTTCCCCTTCCCAATAATGTGAGGTTTAGGCTGTAGATGTGGGGTGATTGACACTCCAAACACCTGAGGTTTAACACAACAGTTTACTAGTAAATTAAAGCAAGCAAATCACAACTAAAGTTATTTTCCCAATAGAGCTGAGTGATACAACAGGCCACAAATCATATAAGATAATTTATTGCTTGAATCCAAAGACCATCACAAAACAAAAACCAGATACAAGCCATTTAAACAATAGAAGCCTTACATAATATGACCAAAAGTTACAAATTTAAAAACAACACTTGCAGCATGGGGAAATAATGTTACCATTAAAACTCGGGTAGAAATTAAACCTTGCCAGAATACAATTTTATATAATCAAATCTTGGGCTTACTATGGCACCTTACATAAAGAGCGTCAGGTGATGAGAGAAACTTGTCCCTGTACCTTGCAGCCTTGATTGCAAATGTTGCCACCCTTTGAACAACAAACTGATTTTCAGATTGTAAAAGAAAATCCAATTTCTGTGATATGCTCCAGGATTTCATTTTCTTTAAGAAAGAATCTAAATAATTATGTCTAATATTGGAGTATAGCCTACACTCAAGCACGTAGTGGGCCAAGTCCTCCAATGCTAGATTTCCACAAACACACAATGTATTCTGAGCTGGAATGCCATAGCATCTCCCCCATTTCATCCTTGTGTCCATTTGTTCAAAAACAAAACATAGTCTACTAAAAGCTGTCTGATGCTCCATTTTCATGGGAAATGTCAGATGTTTTTCAAGTTGCTGCTGCTGTTTTGCCCTGGCAAGTTGCTGCCATTTTGTGGCAGCTGAGGCTGTGAGGGCAGTTAAGTCAGTTTGTGCTCCTATATCAAAAACTCTTTGTTTGAATATATTTCTGCTGGCAATTTCTTTTGGTTTAGTACTTGGACGGAGAAGCCAACATTTAGGAGAAATTTTGATATTTTTAGCCACCAGACATTTCCCAAATCAGATATCCTCTGTTCCTCCACACCCATTTTAGGCAACCTGTCTTCTGATTGGTTATTTATTCTACACCAGAAGTTAACTATCCTAGTATAGAAAAAGGCGTTAAGAGAAAATAAAAGTTGCAAATAATGCCCTAACCCTGGCGCCAGCTTGTCTGGCAAAGGGGGGGGGGGTTGTAGGCAGGTGGGGAGAGAAGAGGTGGCTGCTGCCTATTGGGTGCCCCCCCATGGCACCACCAGGCAGGGGAGGGGTTGACAGAGCCCTCTTAAGCTCTGTGCCCCCTCCCAATCCAACTGTCTTGCTCGCGCAGCTGTCCTGCGTGAGAGAAAACTAAAGATCGACCTCCCGGCTGCCGGCCATGTCTGATGGAGCAGTCGGTCCAGCTCGCCCCATCCTCATGGCTGCCGGCACTCACCGAGCTGGCAGGGGGCCTGCTCCCGCTCGGGCGGCTGCACCTTCCCTCCCCTAACGGCGGCCAGCTGCAGCTCATACCCAAGGGCAGCTGCAGCCGGTGCCTGCCGCACCTTTTGTGCGGCTGCACCTCCTCCCGCTGCCCTTGCTCAGGGACCAGCACTGGCAGGTCCTGGTCGGTGGCAACGGCGGCGGCCTGTGCTTGCCACGCCTTCATGCTCGCCATGCCTTTCCTGCAGCTGTGCTTCTTCCTGGCAGCAAGCAGCTCCAGCTGGTCCCTGTCTGCGGTGGCAGCAGCGGCTCACGCTTGCCATGCCTTCGCGCTTGCCATGCCTCCTGCGGCTTCACCTCCTCCCCTGGTTCCTGGCAGCAGTGGCGGCCAGCCCAGGCCATGCCTCACATGCAGCTGTACCTCCTCTCCAGGCAACCAGCCCCTGCTGGCCCCTGGCGGCCAGCACTGGCTGCGCCTTTGGTGCAGCTGCGCCTCTTCTCCCTCCCCATGGCGGCTGTAGCGACTGGCTGCGGCTGGTGCCTTGCAGCAGTGGCCAAGACTCACAGCCTTTCGGCCGGCTGGAGCACCAGGCAGCCTGAGTGGGCCGTGCCTTCTCTGGCGCCGGCCGCTTGCCCTCTGGCCACGGCGGGCATGGCTGCCTGCTCCGGGGTGTGTTCTGCCGCAGCGCAGGTGCCACGTGCCTGGCTCTGCTGGCTTCGTGCTCTGGCTCCTTCTCCTTAGGGATGTACAAAACCCCACTTACCTGGCTCCGCCAGGTTCCTTTGGGGGGGGGAGGCGCTCCATCTCTCCCCCCGGAATCCTGGTCAGCTGGCTCCACTCTGCGGGGATTCCGCGGAGCCACCGGCCGGCTCCGCCAGCAGCTGAACATCCGGGCGCTGGCTAGCAGGGATGCAAATGGCAGCGGCCGTAGCCACCGCCGTTTGTGCCCCTGTATTCAGCCGTGATAGGCTACGTAAAGACTTACGTAGCCTATCATGTCTGGGTTAAAAAAAAAAAATGCATATGCAAATGGCGGCGGCTACGGCCACCGCCTTTTGCGTTCCTATTTTTGGCCGTCTTAGTCTACACAAATATTTACGTAGACTAAGACGGCGAAACTAAGGGGGAACGCAAATAGTGTAGCGGACACTATTTGTGTTCCCCTTTATTTTCACCATCTTAGTCTACGTAAATATTTACGTAGACTAAGACAACCAAAAATAGGGAACCCAAATGGCGGTGGCCGTAGCCGCCGCTATTTGCATACATGGTTGTTGTTGTTTTTAACCCAGACATGATAGGCTACGTAACTCTTTACATAGCCTATCACAAATGGTGGGGGGAAGACTGCAAATGGTGGTGGCGGCGGCAGGAGCCGGTCGGAAGACCAGCCGCCGCTGGAGCCGCCGCCGCCGCCCGGAACATCCACCCCAGGTAAGTCTCGTCCCGGGGGGGATCCGGGGGGTGGGGGGGGTGGCAGGCTGTTACGCCATGGAGTTCGGGGGGCCGAATGCACTGGCACTCAGCCTCACCGAGATCCGTGGCAGAATTCTCTGACATCCCTACTTCTCCTGCCTCCCCACCGACAAGGACTCCTCTGGGTCAGCTTCTCCGGACCTTGGGCACTCAGGTTTGGTGTTCCTGGGTGGGAGGGTTACTCCCTGTGCCCCCCACCATGCATTCTGGCCTGATAGCCAGAGGGGTGTGACCTATGAATGGCCCCAAAGGGGGTGAGTCCAAGCCTCCCCACACCATTTCCTCCCCACACCATTTCCCACCCCACCTTTAGTGTTCCCCCCCCAAGATGTCCGAACTTTTCATCCGTCCTCTGTTAGACCCATGCATGTGGCGGGACGTGCCCAACCTTGTTTGATCTTGAACGCCATACACGGTTTGCCCTGGTTAGTATAGGGGTGCACGAAACCCCACTTACCTGGCTCTGCTGGGGTCCGCAGGTGGGGGGAGGCAATCTGTTCCTCCCCCCCGGAATCCTGCCCAGCCAGCTTTGCTCCGCAGCCAGTCAGCGGAGCCGCCAGCCCGGCCAATCTGCAGAGGGGCTTTTGGCCGCTGCCGGGCTGCTGCAGACGCACATGGCGTCCTGCATAGGGGACGCCATTTGCATCCCTACGCTAGCCCGTGATAGCCTATATAAATATTTACATAGCCTATCACGGCTAAAGCAGGAACGCAAATGGCATCCCCTACAACATTTGTGTCCCCGCTTTAGCCGTGATAGGCTATGTAAATATTTACGTAGCCTATCACAGGCAAGAGTAGGGACGCAAAGGGCGGCCGCTATGACAGCCACCATTTGCAGCCGCAGCAGCCCGGCAGTGGCCAGAGCTGCCACCACTGCTGCCGCCGCTTCATGCCCCGTCACAGTTGCTGCCACCGCCGGAGCCACCACTAGGTAGGTCCGTCCCAGGGGGATTCCATGGGGTGGCAGTGGGGAGGCTGTTCTGCCACGGACTCTGGGGGGGAGGCAGATTCTAAAGAATCTGGCCTCACTGGAGTCTGTGGTGGAATTCTCTGACATCCCTAATTGCAGCTCGCCTGGACACCATTGAGGCTCCCACATCCTCCTCTCTGGCTCTCCTTAGCGACCCTCCACCGCCAGAGGCAGTCACCCCTCCTGAGGCCTCCCTGTCGGCGGCGGCCCGAGCAACATCATCCGCCTTCCCAGCAGGGGACTTCAGCATGGCTGCTCCAGATGCAGCCCGCCTGGTCACCTTTGAGGCCTCCATCTCATCTTCGCGGGCCCACCTTGGCAGCACACCACACTGGAGGCAATCCCCCCCTGGGGGGCATCTTTTTCGGCAGCATCACAAACGATGACTTCCCCTTTGCTCCCAAGGGAGCTGGGGGCGGCTGCCCCAGATATGGGTGGGACGAACACACACCCTTGGCACCTGTGTCTCCTGCTGCTCTATCAGTTGCATTGCCACAGTAGCCCCCGCCACTCAACTCCGCTTCGCTATGGTCTGGCAGGGTCCTGCCAGATTAACTTAGGATTCTCCCCCTGCAGGTCCTGAGGATGGGCGTTCGAGTCCTGGGTGGTGCTTTCCCGACCTCCACCCTTCACTCAGACACCACGTGGGTGCCACTATTAGATCCTCACGAGAATCTGGGGTGAGGGTCAATGCCCACTGGGGCTCCTTCTTCTCCTAGGCTTCCATCTGGGGAGCAGCGTGACTGGCCTATTCCTAGGCTTTCCACAGAAAGGACCGCTATCCCCCCTTTATGTGCAGGGAACTGTGGGACCAGGATCCTCGGCTCCAAGTTATCAACCCTTCCCAGCTGGGTCCTGGCGTCAGAGCTGCAGATGGCCCTCTGCCTATTTCAGGTACAGACATTCCGCACCACTTGCTGTGCTGGGAGGACTGCTACAAGGGCGCATGCTCCTGGCAACCATGCTGTTTTTGTCATGAGTGCTCCCCCATTGTAGCGGACACCACCTGGGCTCCTCTTTTCCAAGAACTCTTGGTGGGCAGGGTTCCCCTTGGGAAAGCCACTGTGCTAAGCCCAGTGGCGAGCTACAGCCCCCTCCATGCGGACCCCAGTATGGTTGGGGTGGTGCCACCCCTCCAGTTTTGGGGTCAGCATTAGGGATGGCGGAAAATTGCGCCGCGGATTTCAGTGAGGTCGAATGCACTGGCATTCGGCCCCCCGGAACCCATGGCAGAATGACCTCCCCCCCCCACGGAATCTCCCCCAGGATGAAGCTTACCTGGGATGGATGTTCCGGCGGCTGCGGCGGCAGCAGCGGGGGCAGCAGCTGGTCTCTTGGCTGGCTGCTGCAGACTCAAATGGCAGCCACCACGCCATTTGCGTAGCTGCCTTTGCCATACTTATGTAGCCTATCATAGCAAGCAAAAAAAAAAAACACCTGTGTATGCAAATTGCAGCAGCTACGGCGGCCGCCTTTTGCATTCCCTTTTTTTCACTGTTTTAGCCTATGTAAATATTTACGTTAGCTATTACAGTGAAAAAAAGGGGAACACAAATAGCGTAGTGGGTGCTATTTGCATTCCTTTCTTTTTTCGCCCTAATAGCTTATGTAAATATTTACGTAGGCTAAAATGGGGGGGAAGGAACACAAATGGTGCACACTACGCTATTTGCGTTCCCCTTTTTTTTCGCCGTAATAGCATAGATAAATATTTACGAAGGCTAAAACAGCGAAAAAAAGGGAACGCAAATGGCAGCTGCCGTAGCCGCCGCCATTTGCATACGTGGTTTTTTTTTTTCCAGAAGGCTGCCCAGCAGCTGGATGTCCGACTGCGAGCAGCCCCGGCCAGCAGCTCCGTGGAATCTCCTCGGAGTGGAGCCGGCTGGATCAGGATTTCGAGGGGAGGTGCAGAGCGCCTCCCCCTCCCCCGCAAATCACCCCGTTGAAAAGGTAAGTGACTTTCGTACATCTCTAGTCAGCATAGGCCATACTGAACTTGCAATCACAGATCCATCCTTGCCATGCATCAACGGGCTCTTGGAAAACATCGGCAAAGAAGTACTGGCAGGACAGGTTATTTCCCCCTTCTTTCCCACCCCTGTTACCTAATCTATGGCTTCCCCTCTCAGAATAATGCCCGTGACATAATTCAGAGAGTTTAGGCTAATTCATAGCCCCTCTTTCCCAAAGGCCAGTCCTTTCATGCCAATAGGTGCGAAACACCTCTTTCGACATAATGGTTGTCTCAATCCGGGATACTGGCTTCTGGTCCCTGATGGGCATGTCCTATATAGAGTCCACAGACAGGGTCAATGTTGCCTTACTGCATGTATTTGTTCCCCCTTTCCCTTTGACCAGTGCCCCTTTTGGCTCTCAAAGGACAGATGGCCTGCCTGCCACCTAGCATTCCAGGAGAATTGAGTTAGATGCCCTAAGCAATGTTCTCGCCTCCCTCAGGACAAATATCTGGTCCTTCGAGCACAGCCCTGGGCGGTTTTTACATCTCCGTAAGTTCTCCCTTGGGGGCCCTGCAAGACATTGTAGAGCAATTTTTAATTTCCCATGCAGGGTAGTGGCCCCTGGCCATGCCTTCCTGAGCTGGCTCCATAGGGCACTGCAGGGACTGCAGCTGCCACAACAGTGGACCAGGCTCACTTCTACTGTATGCATGGATTTGTGGGTTTGGCTTCAATTTTGCAGGAGTTTTTATGGCGTCTCCTCCTGGAGGCATAAGCTGCTCCTCCAATGCCGGCCTGCAGTGTCACTTGGATGCCACTGGTACCCTGGATTTCAGGACCATTCGGCGAGTTTGGTGGTCCTCTGGACAGTAACCCAAGTTTTGCGCCACCACTGGAATTTGTCCAGACCTTACCCTTCTGGAGTTCTTTCCTAGTTTCCTAGCCATGCACCTTTGGGCCAACCTCATAGCTAAGTCGGTAGCCATCTCTTGATACTACAGTATGGCTGCTGGGTCCATTATTAATTCCCTATAGGGATGTACAAATCCCTTACCTTGCTCCACTGATGGGCATCCACGGTGGGGTGGAGGCGATCCATCCCACCCCCTGGAATCCTGCCCGGCCAGCTCTGCTCCACTCCGCTCTGCGGCAAGGCCACAGCCAGACTTCCAGCCACTGCCGGGGTGCAGCCACAAATGGCAGCTGCTATGCCAGCCACCATTTGCGTCCCTGCCAAGACGTGATAGGCTACGTAAGTATCTATGTAGCCTATCATGGCAAAACGCAGGGACACAAATGGCAGCCGTTATGCCATTTGCGTCCCTGCCTTTTGCTGTGATAGGCTACGTAGATACTTACGTAGCCTTAGGGATGTCAGAGAATTCTGCCACGGACTCCAGTGAGGCTGGATTCTCTAGGAATCCATGGCAGAATGGCCTCCCTCCCCCTGCCTCCCCGCAGAATCCCCCCGGGACAGACCTTACCTGGGGTGGATGCAGCAGCGGTGGCAGCTCCGGCGGTGGCTCTGGCAGCGGCTCCGGCGGCGGAGGCGGAGGTGGCTCCAGCTGGTCTCCCAGACAGCTGCTGCCGGGCTGCTGTGGCTGCCATTTGCGTGCTTGCAGGCAGCTGTGATAGGCTACGTAAGTATTTACATAGCATATCATGGCAAGGAGCAAGGATGCAAATAGCAGCCGCTACGCCATTTGCGCCCCTGCTCTTTGCCATGATTGTCTACGTAAGGATTTACATAGCCTATCACAGTAAAGGCGGCCACGCAAATGACGTAGCAGCCACCATTTGCGTGGCTGCCTTTACGGTGATAGGCTACGTAAATACTTACGTAGCCTATCACGGCAAAGAGCAGGGGCGCAAATGGCATAGCAGCTGCCATTTGTTTCCCTGCTTTAGCCGTGATAGGCTACATAAAGATTTATGTAGCCTATCACGGGCTACCGTAGTGGCTGGAGGCTCTGCTGCAGATTGGCCCAGCCATTGAGGATTCTGGAGGGAGGAACGGATCACCTCCCTCTCCCAGCAGATGCCCCAACTGGAACCAGGTAAGGGATTTGTACATCCCTACGTAGCCTATCATGGCTTCGCAGGGATGCAAATGGCAGTCGGCATAGCAGCTGCCATTTGCGGCCACAGCCCGGCAGCAGCCAGAAGATGACCTGGTGCCGCCGCCGGAGCCAGGTAGGCTCTGCCCCGAGGGGATTCCACGGGGTTGTGGTGGGGACTGCTCCATTCTGCCACAGACTCTGGGGGGGGCAGATTCTAAAGAATCTGGCCTCACTGAGATCCATGGCGGAATTCTCCAACATCCCTAATTCCCTATACTCCAGGAGTTGAGGGGTCTTGTCATTAGTCAGAGCGTGTACGCTCCAGTGTCTGCATCATAACATCTGGTTCCAGGCCTGCCATGGGCTGGTTTGGCAAACCAGATTGCTGATTCTCCATCAATAATTAGGGATGGGGGAGAATTTCTCCCCGAAACTTTGGGGGGCAAGTGCCAATGCATTCGGTCCTCCGAAGGTTGTTCGGGGAGAAATTCTCCCCCATCCCTAATTATTGATGGAGAATCAGCAATCTGGTTTGCCAAACCAGCCCATAGCGTTGCCCTTATTTTTGCCGTAGTCTACGTAAATCTTTACGTAGACTACAGGGACCAAATAAGGAATGCAAATGGCGGCTCCCTATGGGGGCCGCCATTTGCGTACGCGCTTTTTTTTTTTCAAAGTCACCCGTGATAGGCTACGTGATGATTAACGTAGCCTATCATGGCTGACTTTGCAGATCTAGCTGTGATAGGCTACGTTAATCGTTACGTAGCCTATCACGGGGGCGTTTTGTTTTGTTTTTTTTCTTTTGAAGTTCGCTGCCGGAGAGACGGGGTGCTTCTCCCCAGCCTGAATTTCAGCCGGGCGAGGCGGGAAGCCTCCCCCCCAGCCTGAATTTCGGCCGGGCGAGGCGGGAAGCCTCCCCCCCCGGCCTGAACTTCGGGGGGAGCAGCGAAGCGCCTCCCCCCCACCGCGAAGCAAGCTGCGAGACCAGGTAAGTGACTTTCGTACATCCCTATATAGAATCAGATTAATAGTTCCTGGGCCTTGGCCCCGTGGGCACATCCTTTACCAGATCCCTTCCTGGCAGTATTGTGTGGGACCGACATATTGAATCCAAGCATGCCGTCCTGAATTCCATACCTCCCAGTACTGGAGCCGCCTACGACAGAGAGGGTAGCAAGTCCTGCGCCCTAGGAGCAAACCTCAGTCGCAAGATTCCGGGCCTTACCTATACCTCATTTGCTACATGGTTGCGTGTCTTAAGGAGCAAGGGGATATCTGCCAGAGCCAGAAGTAGCAAGCTGGCCTTTTTTAGTCTACCTTGCCACAATAGGGGAGTTACTGACAGATTTCAGGGCCAGGAGTGCAGGGTAGGGTTCCGGCACAGATGCCACCTGCTCTAGCAGATTCTAGGCGGCCTCTCTTTCTGGCTACCCTTCTTGGGTTCTGAGATTATGTCCCTCCATTTGCCCCTCCCAGTATGTCATTTCCCTGTTCCATGTGCCAGCCTTAATGGCCTTCTTCGGGGGCCCTTGGGATTTTACAGTTGTTTCGGGCTCCCAAGTTTGACTTGTCTGGGAGGGCCTTGAGATACTATGATGTACAGGTCTGTCCCACTGAAATCCACCTGCGTATTCATAGGTCATAACTATCAGTGTGGCAAGGGCACGGCAGTGGCCCCATGGCCAAGCGCAAGTCAATGGGCAATGCCCTGTCATGGTCCTCACGAGTTTTTACTGGAATGCTGCGGGTCTCGTCACTCCATCGGTCCACCATTGTTGAAGTTTCAATCTTGGCACTCGAAGCATTAGCCCCAGCATGCTAGGCCTAGGTAATTGTCAATTTGGACCCCCTCTCCTTGCTTTAAAGTGGTCTCAGTGGCAGTCGCTTTAGGTTTATTTCACAGGAAGTTACAGCGATGGGAAGACGGCGCTGTGGGGTGTTCTGGCCTTGTGTTCGCAATTTGGCTACTTCTTCCCAATACATTTTCCCTTCGCTTGCCTAATGTTCTTATTCCTTAGACCATCGGATTCGATGTACGCTGGTACAGGTGCTCTTATGTGGGCACAGTATGGTGTTTTGGCTGCACAAAGGGCTTCTCTGTCAGCCTTCAGATCTCAGCTTCGGTTACCTCAACACGTTTTAATCCAGTGGTTGGCAGATGAGGCATGCAGTGGGAGTTCCTCCTCTTACCCTGTTTCACCAAGGTTTTTGTCAGTCTTCCTCTGCATGTACAGGTGCTGCATGTTGGAGGGAATGACTTGGGATTAGGGATGTCAGAGAATTCTGCCATGGATCTCGGTGAGGCCGAATGCCAGTGCATTCGGCCCCCTGAAATCCATGGCGGAACGAAGCCCCCTGCCCCATGAAAGACGCGCGAAATGTAGCACTTACCTGCTGCTGTTCGCGCTGCTTTGTGAATGGCGGCCACGTCTGCGGCCGCCATTCACTTCCTCATTATAGCCGTGATAGGCTACGTAAGTATATATGCAATGTATCACGGCAAAATACAGTGACGCAAATGGCGGCAGCTACGGCAGCCGCCATTTGCATCCCTGCAGGCTGCCCAGCAGAGCAGAGCCGGCCAGAGAGAATTTCGGGGGGAGGGACAGAGGTCCCCCCCACTGCAAATGTCACCCTTCGAAAAGGTAAGTGACTTTCGTACATCCCTACTTGGGACATAAGCCAGGCAAGGACCTGACCAAACAAGCCTTGGCTAATGTGCAGGTGGTCCGGCATACCTGGCTGGAAGTAGCCATGTTGTATTCCTCACTGCTCCCATAGATCAAATGTAAGGCTCGGATTGATGCTGCTATTGGCAGGACACATTGGAGGCGAACAGAGAAATGGCTTTGCCTGTTTGAACAAGGTCATGGATTCACCACCCACCAGGAAATTTCATGAACAAGGAGGGAGCAGGCAGGACGGTGTCCACCTGTCCAATGTAGGGATGTACGAAAGTCACTTACCTTTTCGAAGGGTGACATTCGTGGTAGGGGGAGGCGCTCTGTCCCTCCCCCCTGAAATTCTGGCTGGCCGGCTCTGCTCCGCAGGTATTCTGCAGAGCCGCCAGCTGGCTCCGCCAGCGGCCAGACATCCGGCCACTGGCTAGCAGGGAAGCAAATGGTGGCGGCCTTAGCCGCCACCGTTTGCATCCCTGCAGTCAGCTGTGATAGGCTATGTAAATGTTTACGTAGCCTATCATGGCTGATTTAAAAGAAAAAAAACATGCGTATGCAAATGGCGGCGCCCATGGGCGCCGTCATTTGCGTTCCTTATTTTGGCACGTCTTAGTCTACGTAAACATTTATGTAGACTAAAACGGCAAAAATAAGGGGAACGCAAATAGCGTAGCGTCTACGCTATTTGCGTTCCCCTTATTTTTGCCGTCTTAGTCTACATAAATGTTTACGTAGACTAAGACGTGCCAAAATAAGGAATGCAAATGGTGCATTTGCGTACACGCGTTTTTTTTTCTTTTAAATCAGCCGTGATAGGCTACGTAAATATTCATGTAGCCTATCATGGTGTTTTTTAAAAATCTAGCCGTGATAGGCTACGTAAATCTTTACAGAGCCTATCACATTTTTTTGTTTGTTTGGTTTTTTTAACTGGAAATGGCGGCGGCGGCAGCTGGTTGGAAGACGAGCCGCTGCAGCCGCCGCCACCGAACCGCCGCTGAGCCGCCGCCGCTGCCACTGCCACTGCCGCCAGGAAGATCCGCCCAAGGTAAGTCCCATCCCAGGGGGGGCAGGGGGGCAGACTGTTCCACCACCGATTTCAGGGGGCCTAATGAGCTGGCATTCGGCCTCCCCAAGATCCGTGGCGAAATTCTCTGACATCCCTAGCAATGTAGGGTACAACTAGGGATGGCAGAGAATTCCACCATGGATTCCAGTGAGGCAAGATTTTTTAGAATCTGGACCCCCAGAATCCATGGCGGAATGGCCTCCCACCCCCCGCCCCCCCACGGAATCCCCCGGGATGGAACCTACCTGATGCCAATGCGGAGGCAGCAGCTCCGGCAGCAGCTGCGGTGGGCTCCGGTGGCAGCTGGTCTCCTGGCCGGCTGCAGCCGGGCTACTGCAGCCACCATTTGCAACCTTGCAGCTGTGACCGGCTACATAAGTATTTACGTAGCCTATCGCGGCAAAGAACAGAGATGCAAATGGCGGCCCCTATGCCATTTGCGCCCCTGCTCTTTGCCGTGATAGGCTACTTAAGTATTTACATAGCCTATCATGGTAAGGGCAGCCATGCAAATGGCGGCCAAAATTTGCGCCCCTGCTCTTTGCCGTATTAGGTTATGTAAGTATTTACATAGCCTATCACAGTAAAGGCAGCCACACAAATGGAGTGGAGCGGAGCTGGCTGGGGAGGATTCCGGGGGGAGGGACAGAGCACCTCCCCCCGACCACAGATGCCCCTGCATGGAGCCAGGTAAGGGATTCGTACATCCCTAGGTACAACATATTTCTGTTTGATCTGCAAAGGGGCCTGCGGGAAGTACTTCTACACAGGTGGGGGGAGTTTCACAAGCAATAGGCTTGTGCCTCCTGAGGTGGCTAGGACAGGCAAAAGCAGAAAGAGATTAGGGATGGTGTGCATGCAGAGGCACCTTATGGTGACAGGTGACGCCTGAGGCCCCCCGAATGGGTTGTGCGGCTCGGCAGGGGGATAAAGGTTGCCTGGGAGACCAACCCTCCTCTCAGGATTGTGCGGCACCAGGAGGGGGTGACAGGGGAAGGTCTACCTCCCCCACAAAAGGCAGTCCGGAGGGGTGGCGAGATCGATGCCACCCCTCAGGCTGGGTGTGCTTTCGCCCAAGAAGTGCCAGCTAGTCCCTGGCACAGTCAGCTGCCCATCCTAGGTACCTCTTTGCAAATATATTTTCAATAAATGTGGCCCAATTTTCAACCCAAGCCTTGTTGTTTGACTCTTCTTTGACCCATCTCCGCTCTCAGCAGAAGTTCCTCTACCCTACCTGCACTTAGACTTCTCCAGGCTGCTTCTTCGTGCTCCTTCTTCATGCTCAGGTCTCTCTGACTTTCTGGTCCTCCTCTCTTTCTCACTGGCTCTCTCTCCCTTTTTATTCCCTCCTCCCCCAAAACCAAAAGTACTGTTTCAAACCTGGAGAAATGAAACCTAACTCAGGAAAATGAAACTTAACCAGGGAAATGAAACTACTCCTCTCAGGGATACCCTCTCCCAACAAAAAACCTGCAGGCCTCTAGGTCTAACCTTTTTACCTTGTGTCTGTAGGCCTCAAACCTTCATGCAGGCACTTGAGAAAGGGCTTTCTCCAGTGTTGCCCTCCAAACTATAGAATGTGCTCCCTCAAGAACTATGATTGGTCCCCACTTCCTTGCCCTTTAGAAGGGTATGAAGGTGCAACTCTTCAGTTTAGGCTTTTAAAATATGTATTTTCAATGTTTGTAATGTCCTTGTTTTTATTGTTTTAAGGTGTTATTGTTTTCACTGTTGTATACTTCCTTGATGGATTTTGAGAAGATAAGACAGCATATAAATGCTAATAATAAATGAATAGAATAAATGCAGTGTCATGCACCTGATGACATGGACTCTAGCCCATGAAAACTTGTACCATGACAATTTTGTTGGTCTTTCAGGTGCCACAAAAGTCTTCCTTGCTGTCCCAGAAGACTTGATTATCCTAAGCTGCTACAGGCAAGGCAACATTACAGAATCGATGGCAATGTGGCAGCATTGTGACTAAACTTCTTGAACATTATCACAAGTTGCTTTTTAAAAAAAATTGGTGCTGCTTTTAACATTTGTCTGCTTCACTGCAATTCCTAATTTAGGACATACTTTTCTTCAACATATCACATGTGTGTAGCCACTGATGTGTCTACCAGGGTTATTCCAAGTGGCAACATTTTTGTTCTGATTAGCAATCGTTTTCTTTGTTTTCCCCCAACTTTTTTTTTAAAATAATTTATTTATTTATTTATTTCATTTCTATACCGCCCAATAGCCGAAGCTCTCTTGGCGGTTCACAAAAACTAAAACCAAACAACACACAATAAAACAATTTAAAATATATAGAACATTAAAACCACAATATAACAATACAACCACAATAAAACCTAGCAGCAGTACAGGAGTTTAAAATACAGATTTAAAACAGCAAAGATAAAAATTGAGAAAGCTAAAATGCCTGGGAAAATAAAAAGGTCTTCACCTGGCGCCGAAAGGAGTACAATGTAGGCGCCAGGCGAACCTCATTAGGGAGCTCATTCCAGAGCCGGGAATAACAACCTGCCATGTGGATTTCTCTCAACCCCCCAGAGCTTTTAACTGCCACCACTGTAATTCTTTATGTGTGCCTTCCCTCTCCATCTTTTTGTTTGTGTTGTCATTTGCAGACACTCTTCCCTGGATTCAAATGGCTATATCTGCACAATGAGGAAATCAACTGCCAGCTCATCCACATGATAGATTCTAAGCAGATTCCTATCTCAGTGGAGTTAGCTCCAATTCCTCTAACAGACCCTTCTTATATAGCTAGGATTATGACTGGAAAAAGATAGGGGGGGAATAATTTGAATCCTGGTAAACATATCCTGCAAAATATAAGGAATGGACTTAAAAGATGGGTAAGCAAATACACACTGGGTTGGATTCAGATCTAGTCGTACTTAGAGAGGTGGTGTGTCCCCTCCCTGAGTGGACCAACCTCCCCCTGACTGCTGTCTAACTAGCTGCTGGAGCAACTCCCCTCTGAAGAAAGGCTACAACAACATTGGATTTGGGGCTCTTTTAGCTTAGGAAAAAAAGGTGAATAAGAGCAGCATGACTGAGCTGTATAAAATTATTTATGGTGGAGAGAAAGAAGATGTGGACGTGTATTCTCCCTGTCTCATAATGGGGTCATCCAATAAAACTGAAAGGTCTGAGTTTCAGGACAGATAAAAGGAAGTACTTCTTCACACAGCAAATTGTAAACTATAGAATCATTTGCCACCACAAGATGTAGAGAGGGCCACCAACGTTAATGGCCTTAAAAGGGGATTAGACAAAATCATAGAGGATAAAAGCTATTTTTGGCTACTAGTCATGGTGGCTATACATTACTTCCAGTATCAGAGGCTGTCTTCCTGTATGCCAGTTGCTACGGAACATGAGCAGGGCGGTTCTGTGTCACTCCTGTCCTGTTTCTGGGCTTCCTAAAGGCATTTGGTTGGCCACTGTAGGAACAAAATGCTGGACCCGATTCAGTCTGGGTATTCAGCGGACCTGCTCCTGCCTACACCCCGGAGCCCCGTTCACCAAGCCCTGGCACGCCCCCTGTCCGCAATTGGCAGATGGTCTGCACTCACCCCAGTAGCCTTGTCAAGCTTCACAGTGGCCATTTTCTGAGGGGGAAAAATGGCAATCACAGAAATGCGCAAATTTGCACACATGCAAAAACGTGCATTTTACGAATGCACATTTTTGCATATGTGTGGAAATGCGTATTTAATGAAAAATGCACATTTTTGTATACACACTAATGTATGCCTTCACAAAAATGTGCATTTCACACAGGAGAATATGCACACTCTCAAAATGTGCATTTTCGCACATCCAAAAACGTGCATTTTTGCAATCCCCATTTTATTTTTTTTAGAAATGGTGACTGTGGGATCTTGACGAGGCCGCTGAGGTGAGTGCAGGCTGCTCACCAACAGCGGGATGGGTTCAAACGCAGTCCGGGGACCAGCGAGTGGGGGCAGGGGCTGGACAAGAGTCTAGAGAACCTGGACAGGGGTGAGTTCATACATGCCTAGTAGACTGTAACCAGGTGACCTGTCTGCATGCTCAGTCTGCTCTCCAGGTGGTAACAGTGGGTGGGAAAGCTCAAGGTTTCTGCTCTCCCTTCTAACGGTTTCAGTCAAACATGGACTGCACAGCCATTTAAACTAGCACTATGCGGAATTTTTTGCCCCATTTATATTCTACCATTCATGGGGGAGGTTGGGGTGAAAAGCAACTGCATGCAAAAATTGTGGGAAGGGGAGGGAATTTCTCCA
Source organism: Heloderma suspectum (assembly GCF_057233095.1). Lineage (NCBI taxonomy): Eukaryota > Metazoa > Chordata > Lepidosauria > Squamata > Helodermatidae > Heloderma > Heloderma suspectum. Next base: position 313,882,829 of record NC_139459.1, read on the forward strand.
AAATGTATCAGGGTGCAGGGCTTGAGTGCTTACCTAACTGGAAAGAGGTGGCAGAGGGGCGCCTGTGTGCTCTTTCTTTTACCAACACCACCCTTTCTGTCCTTTCAGCTTCTCCAATTGCTGGAGTTTCTTGGAGAGTCCCTGGAGGACTTAGCCAGGACTTTCTCCGTTAGGGATTTCCAATGCTGCTGCCTGCTGAGTGCCTGAAAGCTGAGAGAGGAGTTGTTGTTGTTGTTGTTGTTGTTGTTGTTGTTGTTGTTAAGAAGGCTTTTAATAACAATAAAGCAAAATAAAAAATTCCCCTCTTGGCTTTCAGGCACTCAATAGGCAGCAGCATTGGAAAACCCCATGAGAGGAAGTCCTGGCTAAGTCTTTCAGAGGGCTTTCCAAGCAGCTCAAGCAGCTGGAGAGGCTGCAAAGACAGAACGGGGGGGATGGTAAAAGAAAGAGCACACAGGTGTCCCTCTGCCACCTACTTCCAGTTAGGTAAGCACTCAAGCCCTGCACCCTGAAAAATGTTGGAGAAATTCTCAACATCCCAATGAAATAGGCAGAAAAATGACTGCCTCCTTCGCAGGGAAGCAAAGAGGTTGCAAAAGGGCAGGTGGGGTTTCAGCACAGCACTACTTTAAATCAAGAATTACTTGAAATAGAAGACTGATAATGAACATCTCCATGGGGCTAAGGAAAAAAATGTATTAGAAATAATTTTGTAGTACTTTAGAGACTAAGGGTGCAGCCTCTGAACTCAAAGGCTTACAGTCAGTTACTACTGTGGGCAAGAATCCCTTAGAAGAAATGGAGTAGCACTCATAGTCAATAAAAGGGTGGGAAAAGCAGTACTGGGGTACAATCTCAAAAACGACAGAATGATCTCAGTACGAATCCAAGGCAAACCATTCAACATCACAGTAATTCAAGTCTATGCCCCAACCACTGAGGCCGAAGAAGCTGAAGTTGATCAGTTCTATGAAGACCTACAACACCTTCTAGAACTAACACCAAAAAAAGATGTCCTTTTCATCATAGGGGATTGGAATGCTAAAGTAGGGAGACAAGAGATCACCGGGATAACAGGCAAGCATGGCCCTGGTGTACAAAATGAAGCAGGACAAAGGCTAATAGAGTTTTGCCAAGAGAACATGCTGATCATAGCAAACACACTTTTCCAACAGGACAAAAGGTGACTCTACAAATGGACATCATTGTTGTTCAGTCGTTCAGTCATGTCCGACTCTTCGTGACCCCATGGACCATAGCACGCCAGGCCTTCCTGTCCTGCACTCTCTCCCAGAGCGTGCTCAAGTCCATATTCATTACATCAGTGATGCTATCTAGCCATCTCATCCTCTGCCATCCCCTTCTCCTTTTGCCTTCAGTCTTTCCCAGCATCAGGGTCTTTTCGAAAGAGTTTTCTCTTCACATTAGGTGGCCAAAATATTTCAGCTTCAGCTTCAGTATCTGTCCTTCCAATGAGCACTCAGGGTTGATTTCCTTTAGGATTGACTGATTTGTCCTCCTTGCAGTCCAGGGGACTCGTAAGAGTCTTCTCCAGCACCACAGTTCGAAGGCATCGATTCTTCAGAGCTCAGCCTTCCTTATAGTCCAGCTCTCACAGCCATACATTACTACTGGGAAAACCATAGCTTTGACTAGATGGACCTTTGTCGACAAGGTGATGTCTCTGCTTCTTACTATGCTGTCTAGGTTTGCCATAGCTTTCCTCCCAAGGAGCAAGCGTCTTTTAATTTCATGGCTACAGTCACCATCTGCGGTGATCTTGGAGCCCAAGAAAATAAAATCTGTCACTGCATCCATTTCTTCCCGTTCCATATGCCAGGAAGTGATGGGGCCATATGCCATGATCTTAGTTTTTTTAATGTTGAGTTCCAAACCAGCTTTTGCACTCTCCTCTTTCACCCTCAACAAGAGGCTCTTTAGATCCTCTTCGCTTTCTGCCATTAGGGTGGTATCGTCTGCGTATCTGAGGTTGTTGATAATTCTCCCGGCAATCTTAATTCCGACCTCTGATTCATCCAACCTGGCATTTCTCGTGATGTACTCTGCATATAAGTTAAATAAGCAGGGCGACAATATGCAGCCTTCTCGTACTCCTTGCCCAATTTCGAACCAATCGGTTGTTCCATGTCTGGTTCTAACTGTTGCTTCTTGACCGTCGTACAGGTTTCCCAGGAGAAAGGTACTGTGCTCTGGTACTCCCATCTCTTTCAGAATTTGCCACAATTTGTTGTGATCCACACCATCAAAGGCTTTAAGCATAGTCAATGAAGAAGAAATAGGGATGTACGAAAGTCACTTACCTGGTCTCGCAGCTTGCTTCGCGGTGGGGGAGAGGCACTTCGCTTCTCCCCCTGAAGTTCAGGCCGGGGGGGGGAGGCTTCCCGCCTCGCCCGGCCGAAATTCAGGCCGGGGAGAAGTGCCCCGTCTCCCCGGCCACGAACTTCAAAAGAAAAGTAAAAAAAAAAAAAAAAAAGCCCCGTGATAGGCTACGTAACGATTTACGTAACCTATCACAGCTAGATCTGCAAAGTCAGCCTTCATAGGCTACATTAATCATCACGTGTTTGAACACTTTAAAAGAGTGTTCAAACTACCGTACAATTGTGCTCATTTCACATGCCAGCAAGGTTATGCTCAAGATACTACAAGCTAGGTTTCAGCATAGGGATGTACAAAAGTCACTTACCTTTTCATGGATTTGATTCGTAGTGGGGGGGGTGGCACTCTGTCCCTCCCCCCGGAATCTTTGATGGGGGGAGGCGATCCCGTCCTTCCCCCCGGAATCCTGCCTCGCCAGCTCCGCTTCACGGTGGTTCCGCAGAGCAGCTGGCCAGGGCCGTCCGCAGCCGGAGTTCCAGTCATGGATGAGCTGCTGCAGACGCAAATGGCGGCCACTGTAGTGGCTGCCATTTGCGTCCAGCCAGGCTGCCGTGATAGGCTATGTAAGTATTTACGTAGCCTATCACGGCAAGCAAAAAAAAACACCAGCGTACAGAAATGGTGGCACCTACGGAGGCCACCATTTGAGTTCCCTATTTTTCACCGTTTTATCCTACGTAAATATTTACGTAGGCTCTTACGGCAAAAAAAAAAAAGGAATGCAAATAGCGTAGTGGTCACCATTTGCATTCCTTTTCCCCCCCGCCATTTTAGCCTACATAAATATTTACGTAAGCTATTACGATGAAAAAAAGGAATACAAATAGCGTAGTGGGCGCCATTTGCGTTCCTTCTTTTTCCCGCCGTTTTAGCCTACATAATTATTTATGTAAGCTATTTTGGTAAAAAAAGGAAAGCAAATAGTGCCCACTACGCTATTTGCATTCCCCCTTTTTTTTGCCGTACTAGCTTACGTAAATATTTATGGAAGCTAAAACGGCAAAAAAAAAGGGAACGCAAATGGCAGCCGCCATAGCCATTGCCATTTGCGTACGCTGTTGTTGGTTTTTTTGCTTGCCATCATAGGCTACATGAATACTTACATAGCCTTTCACAGCAAACAGCAGACGCAAATGGCGGCCGCAGCAGCCGGTCGAAAGACCAGCTGCCGCCGCCCCCCAAGCTACCGCCCGAGCTGCTGCCGCCAGAACATCCGCCCCAGGTAAGCTTCGTCCCAGGGGGTGGGAAGCCATTCCACCATGGGTTTCAGTGCATTTGGCCTCACTGAAATCCGTGGCGGAATTATCTGCCATCCCTAGTTCAGCAGTATGTGAACCGAGAAATACCGGAAGTACAAGCTGGGTTTCCAAGAGGCAGAGGAACTAGAGATCAAATCGCCAACATTCACTGGATCATGGAGAAAGCAAGAGAATTCCAGAAAAACATCTCTTTCTGCTTCATTGACTATGCCAAAGCCTTTGATTGTGTGGACCACAACAAACTCTGGCAAATTCTTAAAGTGATGGGAGCACCAGACCACCTTACCTGTCTTCTGAGAAACCTGTACAAGGGTCAAGAAGCAACAGTAAGAACCAGACATGGAACAACCAACCGATTGGTTCCAAATTGGGAAAGGAGTACGACAAGGCTGCATATTGTCACCCTGTTTATTTAACTTATATGCAGAGTACATCAAGAGAAATGCTGAGTTGGATGAATCAGAGGTCGGAATTAAGATTGCCGGGAGAATTATCAAAAACCTCAGATACGCAGACGATACCACCCTAAAGGCAGAAAGCGAAGAGGATCTAAAGAGCCTCTTGTTGAGGGTGAAAGTGGAGAGTGCAAAAGCTGGTTTGAAACTCAACATTAACAAAACGAAGATCATGGCATCTGGCCCCATCACTTCCTGCATATAGAAGGGGAAGAAATGGAAGCAGTGACAGATTTTACTTTCTTGGGCTCCAAGATCACCGCAGACGGTGACTGTAGCCATGAAATTAAAAGACTCTTGCTCCTTGGGAGGAAGGTATGGCAAACCTAGACAACATAGTAAGAAGCAGAGACATCACCTTGCCAACAAAGGTTCATATAATCAAAGCTATGGTTTTCCCAGTAGTAATGTATGGTTGTGAGAGCTGGACTATAAGGAAGGCTGAGCGCCGAAGAATCGATGTTTTCGAACTGTGGTGCTGGAGAAGGCTCTTACGAGTCCCCTGGACTGCAAGGAGGTCAAATCAGTCAGTCCTAAAGGAAATCAACCCTGAGTGCTCATTGGAAGGACAGATACTGAAGCTGAAGCTCAAATATTTTGGCCACCTAATGCAAAGAGAAAAGTCACTGGAAAAGACCCTGATGCTGGGAAAGATGGAAGGCAAAAGGAGAAGGGGACGGCAGAGGATGAGATGGCTAGATAGCATCACCGATGCAATGAATAGGAACTTGAGCACACTCCAGGAGAGAGCGGAGGACAGGAAGGCATGGCGTGCTATGGTCCATGGGGTCACAAAGAGTCAGACATGACTTAAGGATTGAACAACAACAACAGCATCTTCATCTTCTCGTATTTAGCCAGCTTAGAGGGATATACTGACTATAAAGCATTAAAAGTGCTATATGGGGGGGGGGTGTTTCAATTAACAAGAAAAGGTTCTATTGGTTAATATGTTTAGGCTTGCAGCCTTACAGTGCAAATCTATACATCTCTACTCAGAAGAAAGCCAATTGGGTGCAGCAGTTACACTGTTGGACTAGGACTGTGGGCATCTGGACTCAAATCCACACTCAGCCATTCACTGACCTTTCACCATCTTTTGGCCTAAGCTACCTCACAGGGTTATTATGCCGAGAAAATGAGAAGGAGGAAAAGAACCATGTATGCCCCCTTGAGCTTCTTTGGGTGGTATAATATGATAAATAAATAAATCCTCCATAGTTCAGTGGGGCTTACTCTGAGGTACAGGGGTATAGGATTGCAATCTTAGCATATCACTGAAGACGTACGTATGACCAATTTGCTTCAGTTTGTTTTGACCAGACTTTACCCAGTTCACACCTCCCAGAATTGATCACAGACCTGAAACGATGTCATTGAAAAATGTGTATTACAAAATGTGTACCTTTGGAGGATGTGCATAGGGATGTCAGAGAATTCCGCCACGGATCTTGGTGAGGCCGAATGCCAGTGCATTCGGCCCCCTAAAATTTGTGGTGGAATGGCCTGCCACCCCTCTGCCCCCCCGCGGATCCCCCACGGGACGAGACTTACCTGGGGCAGATCTTCCGGGCGGCAGCGGCTCCAGCAGCGGTTTCGGCAGTGACGGCTGTGGCGGCTGTGGCAGCTGTGGCGGCTGGTCTTCCGACCAGCTGCTGCCGCTGCCATTTGTCTTGTAAAAATGTATGTATATATGACATGATAGGCTACGTAAAGATTTACGTAGCCTATTATGGCTGGGTTAAAAAAAAAAACACGTACACAAATGGCAGCTGCTACGGTCACAGCCATTTGCATTCCTTATTTTTGGCCATCTGAATCTACGTAAATATTTACGTAGACTATGATGGCGAAAATAAAGGGGAATGCAAATAGCATAGCGGGCGCTATTTGCGTCCCTTTTTGATTCGCCGTTTTAGCATACATAAATCTTTACGTAGGCTAAAATGGTGAATCAAAAAGGGACGCAAATAGCGCCCACTACACTATTTGCATTCCCCTTTATTTTCACTGTCATAGTCTACGTAAAGATTTACGTAGAATCATTTGGCCAAAAATAAGGAACGCAAATGGCGGCAGCCGTAGCCGCTGCCGTTTGTGTACGCGGTTTGTTTGTTTTTTCCTAGAGCCCTCCACGGCCGGAAATCTGGCTGTGGACGGCTCTGGGCTGGGCTGGGCCTTGCTGGCTGCTCCGCGGAGCTGCCGTGGAGCATAGCCAGCCATAGAGGATTCCAGGGAGGAGGAACGGATCACCTCCCCCCCCATTGAGGATTCCGGGGGACGGACGGAATGCCTCCCCCCCACCATCAACATAATCCGCGAAAGGTAAGTGACTTTCGTACATCCCTACATGTGCACAAGCACACTTTAATCAAAAGGAGTGAAGTGAATTATCAAAATGTGCACAATTGATGCATACAATTGGAAAAATTGTTACATCTGAAATACACACACATTTTTGGTGTGAAAAAGAAGCAGCTTGCAATCTGATACAGACACGAGTCGGGACAAGCTATGAGGCAGAACTCAGAAAACATTGACAAGCTCAATTTTTGCTGATTTGTGTGTCCCTGCATATCACATTGCTAAAGATTCTGTAAAACAATTGTATAGGGCTTATGTTTCATTCATCACTGTTGATTGTCTGTTAGGTTCCTTCCAACACTGCAGGCAGTGGCAAAATAAATTTCTATAAAGAAAAGAAAAAGTCAAAACTCAAAGATAAAAAAAATGCAAATGAACGAAACATAAAACAAATGCAGATTAATAGAATACAGAACCCACTAGGCTTTCAGCACTGAGAACAAGTGGAATTCCTGAATTAAAATGGTGCACATTGCTAATGCAAGCATGTTGAAATGATGCAAAACTATAGTGAATATTCCTTTTTAAGGGAAGACAGATCACCATGTACGTTGCCTTAATTCATAACTCACTCCACAGGTTCTGAGACTGAGTTTGTCAGCCAAGTACTCACTGCTTACTATTTGCCTTCATAAATGCAGATTCAGTACAGCCGCTGCTGAAAAAAGGGCGAGCCCTGATGTGAACTATAATATTTCTGCTCTACATCATTTGTAACTCCAGAGTTTTCTGCAAACACCTTAGATCATTTTTCCATCTCTGCTCCTGGCAGCCTCTGATCTAAGTACCACTTTTTCGCTTCCACTGCATCATAAATTTATTCCCTCCTCGGTTTACTTTTCACTCTTACAGGGTTAGCTTATCAGGAGCACCACTTTGGCCTTTTCAGCCTTCTTTACCCTGCTGCCTCCCAGTCTCCTAAATTTGTCTGTTTTCTTATCTGTGTAAAAAAAATCAGTCTTTAGTCTTCAGAATTCCATTTATATTTAGAAAGAGTAGGGGCTAAGGCCAGTTTGTAGGGAAAAACAAGGGATGAAAATTCAAGGGTACAAGTAGGGATGGATGGACTTACTTCCATCTGTGATCACTGGGCACTCACCAAACCCTCCCTGCTGCCTGTACCTGCTCGCGCTGCTGGATGAGTGCCCGGGAACTGCTATGCAGCCACCCGGTCCTTAGCGAGCCACCATTTTGTGTAAAAATGGTGGGTCGTTATTCTGTGTTAAAGGCCTTTTATGGAATTGACAGCCATAAACCTGCCTTGTGCGGTCCATTCATGCCTCTAATCTCGCACAAAAGGCAGCTTTGCAGCCATGAAGCTCACTAGGTAACTTTGTGCCAGTCACTGACTCTCTGCCTAACCGACCTCACAGGGTTGTTGTGAGGATAATATGCAGAGGAGGAGGACAATTTAAGCCACTTTGGGTTTCTTGTGAGAGGAAAAAGGGTGGGATATAAATGGAATAATTTTACAAAATGCAAATTTGGGAAATTGTGAAAAATTCCCAAGACTTGCATTCTTGCTCACATTTGTGTTCAGGGTTATGAATGGGACATATTCACATGATTTGCAAACAGGACTGAACTTCCCGTACATCCCCAAAAAAGAAGTATGAAGATATTTATTCTAAAAAACACACACCTATATAATTTTTCATGTATATGTGCTCATAAATAACAGCAATTGCACTGAATTTTTCCAGCTGCCTCGTTCCCTGGAATTGCTGCTGCTCATATTGATGCTAGCTAGGGATGTCAGAGAATTCCGCCATGGATCTCGGGGAGGCCGAATGCCAGCACATTCGGCCCCCTGAAATCAGTGGTGGAACGGTCTGCCCCCCCCCCCGGGACGGGACTTACCTTGGGCGGATTTTCCTGGCGGCGGTGGCTCCGGTGGCGGCTCTGGTGGCATAGTCTATTACAGCAAAAAGCAGGGACACAAATGGCATCCCCTACGCTGGACGCTGTTTGCATGCCAGCAGCCAGAAGTCCGCCAGCAGCTGGAGCCGGCCGGCAGCTCTGCAGACTCACCACAGAGTGGAGCCGGCTGGCAAGGATTCTGGGAGGAAGGGACGGATCGCCTCCCCCCCCCGTGGACCCCCGGCGGATTCCAGATAAGGCTGTTCCATTTTCATATCTAAGCTGTCACCCCATATATATCCCACTACAAAAAGAAATAGCCTGATCATATAAAACTCTGCACTGAAAATATTGCAGTAAGCTGCCTTGGGAGGGCTTCTGCCCTGAAAGGTGGCCAAGAAATATTTTAAATTATAAGAATAATAAAAAAAAATATGACCATGTACCTATTGATGTTTCACAGGGCTAGCTTCAGGGGCATCTTCGGGGGCACCATTGTTGGGCACCTTCCAAGATTCATGCCTCATTGCCAAGAGCATAGCAGATCTGCTGTTCCTCCTCACCATTGTTCACCCAGCCTTTTGGCCTAAAGCAAGTGAGCATGGAATGATAGCGGCAGGGAGGAGGAGGGGGTGCTGCTGTCTGCTTGGTAGCCAGTTCTCTGTTAGGCAAATGAGCAGGCAGTAGCAATGATAAGGAGCAGCAGCAGAAGTGTGTTTGGCCCACTGAGCAATTGGTCCCAATATAGAGAGAAGGGCCAACTCAGGCTGCTTTGGGAAAGGGCCCCCCAAAACCTGAAGGCAGTATTACTATTTCAAGTCATTGGGTAATATCCAGAGTTTGCTCTGGCCAGCAGAGCTCTGCTCAGGGAATAAACTCACCAGCAGAATGGGAGAAACAGGTTTTGCCTACCCCTTCCCCCACACAATTGCTTGCACCCTCCAAGTATCTGCTCTGGAAGGTGGGGGTACCCTTCGAAGCATATTTGTGGAGGGCTCAAGCAGCTGTAGGAAGAATCGGTGAAAGACAACTCACCCCCCCACACCTTCTGCCAGTGGGGTCCCTTCACTGGATCAATTTTACAGCATGTGAATTTAAGGAATGTGAACTTCCACATTCAGAAGACGAGGTCCAGATCCAACCCAATGTCACTACAAGGACAGAGAACTATGAAGCACAGTATACTTTCTGCAACTCATACACGATGCTGCAATTTAAAAAGAAATGTGACAACAAGTAATCTATCGATCTTTCTATATAGAAACAGAGTGGATAAATGCTGGTGTGCCAACAGGTCTCCACAGCAATAGCAAATGTTGTCAGCGTTGAAAGCATGGGTCACCTGATAGCGCAAAGGACACCTGAATTTGATATGCCCATACTGTAAAGTGGTGGTGGTTTGGCATTTTCAAAGCAAAATCATTTCTGGATAGGCTAAGGGCACTTATCCCTGCTCCCAGCATTCTTTAACTTGTACACTAGAATAATGACCTATATTCAGAAATCTAGATAGCACTTGCTTAGGAATGTGCAGGAATCCCTTGAGAAATTTTGCTAGCCTTTCCAAAACTCATTTGGCTTCCTCCAAAACATTTAGGATGTTTCTCCCTCCACATTTGCTTTGTAAAAATATTACTCTCCTGGATCTTATCAACTTCACACAATGCACAGAGAGTTTTATCGCCATACCTGCAAAACCAATGAGATATCTCAGTATTTGTGACAGGCAAATATCTACTACAAAGGAACATAAGGAGATCCCTGCTGGATCAGCCCAAAGGTCTATCTATGCCAGCATCCTGTTTCCCATAGTGGGAAATTGCCTCTAGGGATGTACAGATTTTGTAAAATCTGTTCAGTCTGCATTTTGCAGATTGGCAGGTGGCTTTCATTCTGTTGTTTGCTCCTTGATGGAATCTGTTTGTTTGTTTTTTCCAGTTTCCCAAATTTGCACAAATTTGCACTTGCAAAAATGCAGAAATCCCCCCAAATGCTCAAATCTCCTCAAAATATGCAAATCCCCCCCAATGTCCATTTTCATGCTTTAGCCTATGGGGAAAATGCAAATTTTTGGCTGGTGGCTTGTTTGTTTGTTTTATGCATTTTTCTACAACTAAATTTGCATAAAATTCTGGAGGCTAAAAAAATAGTCGACAAGACCACAGAATCCATGTGACTCAGGAAAAGCCAGTCCACTGAAAAACCCACGGGTCAGATTCATAGAAATCCCAACTCATTTCATTCCATTGCAGATTTCTCTGCCATTCCTAGATGCCTCTGAGAAGCCCACAAATTTGTAGGGATGGCGGAGAATTTCTCCCCGAAACCTCTGGGGGCCGAGCGCCAACGTGTTCGGCCCCCCAAACAAGTTTCGGGGAGAAATCGTCCACACACACCCGCACCCCGCACCCCCCCCCCCAGGACGGGACTTACCTTCGCCGAATGTCCCTCCCGGTGGCGGGTCTGGCCGGCGGTTCGGTGGGTGTTCGAGCAGGGCGGGAGCAGCAGCCAGTCTTTTGACCGGCTGCCGCCGCCACCATTCCAATGAAAGAAAGAAAAAAAAACGCCCCCGTGATAGGCTACGTGACGATTAACGTAGCCTATCATGGCTAGATTTGCAAAGTCAGCCGTGATAGGCTACGTAAGTCGTCACGTAGCCTATCACGGGTGACTTTAAAAAAAAAAAAAAGCGCGTACGCTAATGGCGGCCCCCATAGGGAGCCGCCATTCGCGTTCCTTATTTGGTCGCTGTAGTCTACGTAAAGATTTACGACTTTGCAGATCTAGCCGTGATAGGCTACGTTAATCGTCACGTAGCCTATCACGGGGGCGTTTTTTTTAAAAAAAAAAAAACTTTCGAGTTCGCGGCCAGGCGAGGCGGGAAGCCTCCTCCCCGGCCTGAATTTCGGCCGGGGCAAGGCGGGAAGCCTCCCCCCCGGCCTGAACTTCGCGGGGGGAGCAGCAAAGCGCCTCCCCCCCACTGCGAACAACCTTCGACAAAAGGTAAGGGACTTTCGTCCACCCCTACAAATTTGAGAAGTAGTATATATCCATCATGACTATTATTTACAAATTTTATTTATACCCAGCCTTTCCACCAAGGAAATTGTTCTCAAGGTGGCTAACAATAATAGCAACCAAAATGTAAAATAAAAACTTAGTTAAAAATATCAGAAAACAAATACACTAAAAACAGAAATATATATAAAAAACCCCAATAAAAGAATAAAAACAACGCCCAACCCAACTGACTAGCTTATATGTCAAAGGTCTGTTGAAAAATGTATTTGCCTGCCAGCAGAATGACAGAAGAGAGGGACCCAAGCTAGCCTCCTTTGGCGAGGAGTTCCAGACTGGGAGCCTAGCCACCTGGAAGGCCCTCTCCAGCGTCCCCACCAAATGCACCTCTAATGGCAGCGGAATTGACAGAAGGGCCTCCCCCCAAGTCCTTAAAACCCAGTCAGGCTCTTATGGGAGAAGGTGGTCTTTCAGGTATCCTGACCCCAAGCTGTATAGGGTATGTTTTTACAGCTAGTAGCCATTTACAGTCTTATTGTCCATGAATTTGTCTAATCCCCTTAGAAAACATCTTGGTGGCCATCACTACATCGTGTGGTAGCAAATTCCATAGTGCAGCACAATGTGACTAACTGCATTAATGTTCTGTGTGTGCCAGGTAGGAATGTGCAGAACCTTCCTGAGAAATGTTGATATTCTTATCAGGAAATCTCTTTAGGCTTCCATAGAATTTTTGAGTTATTTCTCTTGAACAGCAAACTCCAACTTTGCTTCAAGATTTATTATAGTCAAAAAGTGGTTCAACATTTTCCAAAATTTTAGTGGCAACTCTGTGCTTTGCTGGATCAGAGAGGTTATCTACAAGAAATATAACTGAAATTATAGAAGAAGTCTGCAAAGGTTGATGAAATGCTTAATATTAAGCTAATTGTGGGCTAATTCAAGTAATTTTTAATGTAGAATTAGCTCATGCACCTAGCTTTGCATTGGTTGGAATAGCCCTTAGCTTGATACAGCGAAGCCTTCAAGAAAAGTAACATATTGTGCCCACCTTGCTTAAGTGACACTGCTGGCACCCCTAGGCACAGCCCCTGCTATGCTGCACTGCTGTTGTCCCTGAGAGAGGGGTCTCCCCACACCATTCTCCTGAGGAGAGCTGTCCCACAGCAGTGGGCAGGGGGCAGGCATGTAACTTTGTCCCTCAGCCTGATAATCTTCTCTAGCTTCAAACGGAATGGACTGCAAAGTGATGTGCTGGTTAAAAAAGTCTGCCCCTAGTGACTGAAGACAGTATTGCAGGCTTCAATCACATGGACTCATATTAATTAAAATTATTTGCTGGATTTTAAAAACCAAGTTACTCTGAGATGCACACCCTTAGGGCCCCTTAATATGCATGCCAAGTTTTAGGAGTCTAGGTTTCACAGTCTTGGAGCTGTCAGATGCTGACAGACAAACACACATCCTCTTTGATGATGATAATGATGATAGATCGATAGATGATAGATAGATAGATAGATAGATAGATAGATAGATAGATAGATAGGCACTACGATGGTTTATGCAAACATTTTGCTGGAAAAAGACAGTGATCTTTGACCAATCTCTTTTCTCCACCTGATTCTACACAACAATGGTGGTATATTTGCTCAGATGAGGGTGTAACATTCCAGCAAGCCTGGTGTATAATCAGGGTTCACTTATGCAGTCCTAAGCACTTATTTGCTGGCATAGCAAGCCTTATGGTCAGCTTGTAAGCCTGCTACTTGACTTAACGTATTTATTCTGTTATTTGTGCAGCAACAATACCTTGTTAGATGTTATGAATCCCCCAAGGGAATAAACGGATATCTCATCAGTTAGTTGTGAGGACAAAGATTTTATTTTAAAGGTAGAATATCCATACAGAATTGCTAATAGGATCTATCTTTCCTTTTGCATCAGGACACACTGAAACAAAAGACATATTGCCTTCTCTTTCCTATCACGTTCATTGGCTAATTCCATTTTACTCCATGTTTTGTTGTTCTCTAGCAAGGGGAATGATTAGCATACCTCTCCCTAATGAGGATTTTAAACAATACCAACATACATTATTCCCACATTATGATTACTGTGGCATTCGTTTCGTAGGCAAAAGGCAAACAACCTTGTGGTCACCTAAACTCAGTATATTTGATGTTGAGTTTCAATGTACCCATTTTGCTCTTTTAGAAGTTACACCCAGAACAACTGCACATCTTTTTGAATTTGTGGCTCAATTTTGGAGCCACAAGAATGAAGTCTATTCTCAGGTGCTCTGTCACAAGCTGTCCAAACAAGGCTTTACAGTCAATTCAGACATGACAGAATTCTCTCCCCCTGCCCATGTACAGGTAAAGCAACATGAAGAAGAAGTAGTGCCTGGCCTGGCATGATCACACTGATAACTGCAGCTTCCCAATCCCATTTTGTAGAGTGGGGGAGTCCATTTTTTAGCCTACCACATTCACTAATAATACAAAAGCCAACATTTAGGGTTATGTACTGAAATATGTAATTCACAATATTGGAAAAGCTTGCAGTGCAGATTGAACTATGAACTTCATCTAGTCAGAGGGATGTTGTTCTAGAGCAGCTGCTTAGGAGCTTATATAGGGTTGTGCACATCAGCAGAACCCGAGCTCACTGAAGTCCTTTGAATTCCCTCTTGAAGCTCATTCAGACTCTCGAGTCCGTATCAGATTGCGAGTTTTGATTTTTTTTTCTTTTTGCATGAAACTCTGTTTGCATTTTTTGTGTGTATTTTGTCCATTTTAGGGATGGACGAAAGTCCCTTACCTGATCCCGCAGCTTGCTTCGCGGTGAGGGGGAGGCGCTCCATTCCTCCCCCTGAAATTCTGGCCGGGGGGGAGATGCCCCATCCCTCCAGCCACGAATCTTGTCTCCTGCTGGGACGCAAATGGTGGCGGCCGTAGCCACCGCCATTTGCGTCCCTGCAGTCAGCCATGATAGGCTACGTAAATCCTTACGTAGCCTATCATGGCTAACTTTGGGGGGGGGAAGTGCGTACGCAAATGGCGGCGCCCATGAGCGCCGCCATTTGCATTCCTTATTTGGGCACGTGTAGTCTACGTAAACATTTACGTAGACTATGGCAAAAATAAGGGCAACGCAAATAGCGTTGCCCTTATTTTCGCTGTAGTCTACATAAATGTTTACGTAGACTACACGTGCCCAAATAAGGAACGCAAATGGCGGCGCCCATGGGCGCCACCATTTGCGTACGCGCTTTGTTTATTTCCCCCAAAGTCAGCCGTGATAGGCTACATAAGGATTTATGTAGCCTATCACGGTGTTTTTTGAAAATCTAGCCGTAATAGGCTACGTAAATCTTTACGTATCCTATCGCATTTGTTGTGTGTGGGGTTTTTTTTTACTGGGAAATGGTGGCAGCGGCAGCTGATCAGAAGACCGGCTGCCGCCGCCGAACCGCCGCCGCCGAACCACCGCCGGGAGCTGCCAGCACCAGGGACATTCACGCAAGGTAAGTCCCATCCCGGGGGGGGGGGGCAGGGGGCAGACCGTTTCTCCACCAATTTCGGGGGGCCGAATACGTTGGCATTCAGCCTCCCAGAGATTCGTGGAGAAATTCTCCGACATCCCTAGTCTAAATGCATGTGTTGATTGTGCACACCTTTGAAATGTATGCATTCTTCTCCCATTGATTAAAGTGTATTTGTGTTAGGGATGGTGGAGAAATCCGCCATGGACTCCAATGATGCCAGATTCTTTAGAATCCGGCCCCCTGGATTCCACGGCAGACAGACTGCTCCCCCCCCCACTAACTAAGGTCAGGATGGACCCTACCTGGTGCCGGCCAGTCTGGGTCCATCCTCTTCGTTCCGCAGCCATCCACTGCCAGGCTGTGGATGCAAATGGCATCCGGCATAGTGGACACCATTTGCGTCCCTGCCCTTTGCCGTAATTGGCTACTTAAATATTTATGTAGCCTATCACGGCAAAGAGCAGGGACGCAAATGGTGTAGCAGATGCCATTTGCCTCCCTGCCCTTTTTTTGATTGGTTACATAAATATTTATGTAGCCAATCACAGCAAGGGTCAGGGACATAAATGGCGTCCCCTATGCCGGATGCCATTTGCAGCGGCAGCCCAGCAGTGGACAGAAGTCCGGCTGCGGACGGCCCCGGCCAGCAGCTCCACAGACTCGCCGCAGAGCAGAACCAGCCAGGGAGGATTCTGGGGGAGGGACATATCACCTCCCCCCCCCAGCGGACCCTGGAGCAGACTGGTAAGTGGGGATTTGTACAGCCCTAATTTGTGTGCATTTTTCAAATGTATACATTTTTCCGTGCTCACGTTGTTGAATTTTGGGTATGTCGGCTGTGAATCACATTGTAGGCTTGGAAATGAAGTGCTTCAATTGCAGATTGGATCTGAGTCCATATTAGGTCCTGAGCAAAAATAAACTGAAACAAATTTCTCATACATCCCTAAGCTTAGGGCAGTGTCCAAGGTTTCCTGTGTGACAACAGGACCCACTGCTAGTGCAATGGGAAGCTAGTGCTTCCTAGAACAACAGGAATTGAGCCAAAATGCTCATTTCCAGGACAGAAAAAGTCAGTAGAGAAAATTGAGGGGAGTGCCACTGACCTGTCTCATTCCAGCAATGAGAGCTTCGGCTTGTTTCCAGGATTGATTTAAGAAGCGCTAATGTTCTGTTGTGCTAGTGTTGGGTCCTGCTAGTGAAACATCCTCAATAGATACACAGCAGCAGCATTGGATACTGCACTGAGAAAATTAAATTTACAAGCTGCCTTATACCAGGTCAGACCACTGGCCCAACTAACCCAATGCTGTCAGCTCTGACTGGCAATGGCTGTCATGGGTCTTAGGCAAAGAAGCAACTTTCCCATCACCAGCCTGCCTCTTCATACTTTTAACTGGAGATGCCAGACTTCAACCTGGGACCTTCTAAAATGCAGAGCATGTGCTCTGCCACTGACTGAGCTATGTTCCCTGCCTAGTTGCTCATGCAGATTCCATCAGTGGAGGCTGGTGGCTCCGATGTCAATGGGGCTGTGATACCACTCTAGGTTTCAGTCAGAATCAGTCATAACTCTAAAGGAGCTATCCAAGGTGTTCAACCCAATCCCCCAAGTAGGTTCAGCACATTGGATAGCTCCTTTAGTGTTAATAGGGTCGACGGCTTTGATGGCTCTTTTAGAGTTAGGTTCAGCATTTGGATAGCTCCTTTAGGGTTAGTAAGTTCAGAACCTTGGATAGCTCCTTTGGAGTTAATAGATTCAGCCCTTGGATACCTCCTTTAGAGTTCTGGCTGGTTCTGACTGAAATCCAGAGTGGATTTATGGTCCCACTGACATCGGAGCCACCAGCCTTCACTGGTTTTCACACATCACTTATTGTATTGCATATTCTCCCTGAGGCCATAATCCCAAACCTAAGTAAACTTTAACTTATCAATGGGCTTTGTTGTTCAGTTGTTCAGTCGTGTCCGACTCTTCGTGACCCCATGGACCATAGCACGCCAGGCCTTCCTGTCCTGCGCACTCTCCCGGAGTGTGCTCAGGTTCATATTCATTGCATCGGTGATGTTATCTAGCCATCTCATTCTCTGCCATCCCCTTCTCCTTTTCCTTCAGTCTTTCCCAGCATCAGGGTCTTTTCCAGAGAGTTTTCTCTTCGCATTAGGTGGCCAAAATATTTCAGCTTCAGCTTCAGTATCTGTCCTTCCAATGAGCACTCAGGGTTGATTTCCTTTAGGATGGACTGATTGGACCTCCTTGCAGTCCAGGGGACTCGTAAGAGTCTTCTCCAGCACCACAGTTTGAAAGCATCAATTCTTCGGCGCTCAGCCTTCCTTATAGTCCAGCTCTCACAGCCATACATTACTACTGGGAAAACCATAGCTTTGATTAGACGGACTTTTGTCAGCAAGGTGATGTCTCTGCTTCTTACTATGCTGTCTAGTTTTGCCATAGCTTTCCTCCCAAGGAGCAAGCGTCTTTTAATTTCATGGCTACAGTCACCGTCTGCGGTGATCTTGGAGCCCAAGAAAGTAAAATCTGTCACTGCTTCCATTTCTTCCCCTTCTATATGCCAGGAATTGATAGGGCCATATGCCATGATCTTAGTTTTTTGAATGTTGAGTTTCAAACCAGCTTTTGCACTCTCCTCTTTCACCCTCAACAAGAGGCTCTTTAGATCCTCTTCACTTTCTTCATTAGGGTGGCATCGTCTGCATATCGGAGGTTGTTGATAATTCTCCCGGCAATCTTAATTCTGACTTCTGATTCATCCAACCCGGCGTTTCTCATGATGTACTCTGCATATAAGTTAAATAAGCAGGGTGACAATATGCAGCCTTGTCGTACTCCTTTCCCAATTTGGAACCACTCGGTTGTTCCATGTCTGGTTCTTACTGTTGCTTCTTGACCCTCGTACAGGTTTCTCAGGAGACAGGTAAAGTGGTCTGGTACTCCTATCACTTTAAGAATTTGCCACAGTTTGTTGTGATCCACACAATCAAAGGCTTTAGCGTAGTCAATGAAGCAGAAATAGACTTTTTCTGGAATTCTCTTGCTTTCTCCATGATCCAGCGAATGTTGTCGATTTGATCTCTAGTTCCTCTGCCTCTTGGAAACCCAGCTTGTACTTCCGGTAGTTCTCGGTTCGCATACTGCTGAAGCCTAGCTTGTAGGATTTTGAGCATCACCTTGCTGGCATGTGAAATGAGCGCAATTGTGAGGTAGTTTGAACACTCTTTGGCGTTGCCCTTCTTTGGAATTGGAATGTAAACTGACCTTTTCCAGTCTTGCGGCCATTGTTGAGTGTTCCAAATTTGTTGGCATATTGAATGCAGCACTTTAACAGCATCATCTTTTAGGATTTGAAATAGCTCAGCTGGAATACTGTCATCTCCGCTAGCTTTGTTGTTACTAATGCTTCCTAAGGCCCACTTGACTTCACTCTCGAGGATGTCCGGCTCAAGTTCAGTGACCGCACTATCATGGCTATCAGGGGCAGTAAGATCTTTCCTGTGTAGTTCTTCTGTGTATTCTTTCCACCTCTTCTTAATCTCATCTGCTTCTGTGAGGTCCCTGCCTTCTTTGTCCTTTATCATGCCCATCGTTGCACAAAATGTTCCCTTGAGATCTCTGATTTTCTTGAAGAGATCTCTAGTCTTTCCCATTCTGTTGTTTTCCTCGATTTCTTTGCATTGTTCATTTAAGAAGGCCTTCTTGTCTCTCCTTGCTATTCTCTGGAACTCTGCATTCAGTTGGATATATCTTCCCCTTTCTCCCTTGCTTTTCACTTCCCTTCTTTCCTCAGCTACTTGTAAAGCCTCATCAGACAGCCACTTGGCTTTCTTGCATTTCTTTTTCTTTGGGACGGATTTCGTTGCTGCCTCCTGAACAATGTTACGGACCTCCGTCCATAGTTCCTCAGGCACTCTGTCTATCAGGTCTAATCCCTGAAATCTATTCCTCACCTCCACTGTGTATTCATCAGGGATATGATTTAGGTCATACCTGAATGGTTTAGTGGTTTTCCCTACGTTCTTCAATTTCAGCCGAAATTTTGCAAGAAGCAGCTCATGATCTGAGCCACAGTCAGCTCCAGGTCTTGTTTTGACTGACTGTATGGAGCTTCTCCATCTTTGGCTGCAAAGTACATAATCAATCTGATTTCGATATTGACCATCTGGTGATGTCCATGTGTAGAGTCGTCTCTTGTGCTGTTGGAAAAGAGTGTTTGCTATGATCAGCGTGTTCTCTTGGCAAAACTCTATTAGCTTTTGTCCTGCTTCATTTTGTACACCAAGGCCATGCCTGCCTGTTATCCCGGTGATTTCTTGACTTCCTACTTTAGCATTCCAGTCCCCTATGATGAAGAGGACATCATCAATGGGCTTAAGTGCTCCAAATTCTGTAATGAATTGTGGCCTGAAGGTTTCACTGTAACAACGTTATTACTACTTTTTAAAATAGTTTTTAACATAATTTAGGTAAAATATTATAGGCAGAGATGTTCCATCTAAACTGATCTTCACTTATAATAAAGAATAGTTTGTCTTTAGGCTTTTTAGATGGTTATTCAAGACTGTAGCAAGAAATTTCAAGATAAATTTTAAAGATCAGTCATTTTGACACATTAGGGCTGGTGCAACCTGATCTGAAATGGGCTTAATATTTGGGAAGATCAAGTTAAGATCAAGATCACTTGATAAAGTGGAGTTATGCTAGTCTTCTGAGGAAAAAAAAGAACAACAGATATGTATGTGTGTGAGGGAGCATATCCATCCACACAAGTCCTATAAAATCATTTTAAAAGGTGAGATTAAAATATGAATGGCCTCATCTTCAAAGAAGATAGCGTATAGGAGCCAAATGACTGAGGTTATCAGTATTTAGTAAACTGAGGTTGAGAACCCCATAGATGTAGGTAGGACCACCTATGCTCAGTTGTTGCAGGCTGGTGTTCAATTTGCATAATATTACATGTTCCATAATTACAATTTGTAGTGACTTATCCAAACATTGGCCTCCAATTGAGTAAATTACTTCTTGAAAAACTCATCCAGATCTGGACAAACATCATAATTCCTCATAATTTTTACTTTCTTGGGGCAAGTAAAGATGCTCCTTCCCTCTCCCTTGATCAACCAAATTCAAAGCACCTAGGCCTTGCATCAGAACAATCTTATCTAACTAAGGGTGAAGTTCCTTTCTATATTTTTAAAAAACCAAGTTCTCCTGCATTCTTTCCTTCTTACTAATTAAATTATAAGTACTTCAACCAGACTTGTGGTGGCCATGTGTCTTTTTCTTTGCCAGAGGATAGTCCTCTGTCTGAAGGGTTGCCAGAGGACTGCCCTTTTCGAAGCCATCCTCTATCTGAAGGGCTGTCCGGCCCAAGTCTGGTTAAAGGTAAAGAACCATTAGAAGGGAGAGCTGGGCCTTGAAGTTGCCCATCCACAGCACCTGGGCAGAAAACTAAGTAAGTGAATTATGCACACCACCTTGGGTTCCATAAAGAAGAAGAAAAGGCAGGATATAAATGTAACAATTTGTTTTTAAAAAATCTAAATTTCATTCTACATGTATAAATTAGCATAAGCAGATTTTATGCAAATTTGTGTCCTCTTTTGTCCTCTATTTTTCCTAGGTGCTCTGTACCTGGGCATGTTTAGCCTTGAGAAGAGAAGACTGAGGAGAGATAGGATAGCACTCTTCAATGACTTGAAAGGTTGTCACAGAGAGGAAGGCCAGGATCTCTTCTCAATCATCCTAGAGTGCAGGACACGGAATAATGGGCTCAAGTTACAGGAAGCCAGATTCCAGCTACGGATGGCGGAGAATTCCACCACGGACCCCAATGAGGCTGGATTCTAAAGAATCTGCCCCCCTGGAGTCCGTGGCAGCACAGAACACTTACCTCCGCCTCCCTGCAGAATCTTCTTCAGCCAGATTCTCTGGCTCCAGAGCACCAGCGATACAGCCACAATGCTGTATCACTGGCTGAAGGGGATTGACTGTGGATGCAAATGGCATCCAAGATGCCATTTGCGGCCATAAGGTCTTAGCTGAAGGTAAATGCAGCCATAAATGGCCACATTTAGCTTAAACTAAGACCTTTACAGCTGCAAATGGTGTCCTGGACACCATTTGCGGCCCTGTTTTTTCACGCATTTTTCCGGTCCTGGAGCGACATGGCCATTTTAAAAGGTTTTTTCTTTCTTTAAAACAGCATTGCTTTAAACAAAGAATTTATTGCTCAGACACACCTAAGACAGCTTTCTTTTGGGAAGCCCCTAGGAAGAGGAAGTGTTTTGGCTGAAAGTAAATGGAGATGGAGGATTTCAATTTTAAAAGAACACCCACAAACAAGATGGTGAGCACAATTCATTTTTTAAAAAAACTTATGTATTTATTTCGGAATATACTACACTGCATTTTTATTTACAAAAATTCCACAACTCTTTGCAGACAACGAAAAAAAAAGCTGCATGACTGCAGGACCTCATGGTGCCGTTCCGCAGAGGATTCCGTGGCACGAACTGAAAAGAATTCGATCCAATTTCAGTCCGTGGCAGAATTCTCTGACATCCTACTGTTAGAGCAATACAACAATGGAACCAATGACCTAGGGAGGTAGTGGGCTCTCGCACACTGGAGGCATTCAAGATGAAGATGGACAGCCGCTTGACAGGGATGCTTTGGCTTGGATTCCTGCATTGAACAGGAGGTTGGACTCGATAGTCTTATGAGCCCCTTCCAATCCTACTGTTCTACTGTTCTACAATTCTACAATTCTACGGATCTATTTTGGTGATGCATTTCCAGTTTTTTGGCAATTCCTAAGTGGCCGATCCTACCCATATCCCCTAATTAGAATTTATTTTTATTTTTAATTTATTTTGCAACATTTGTATCATGCCCAATAACTAACATTCTCTGGATGATTAAAAATGACTATGGATTCATTTTTTCCCTTAATGGAGAAATACATTTGTGGGGATAATGCAAATGAAATTCATGTCATCAATTCGAAATATACAGCACAGTTCTTTTCTTTAGCTATCCTTTCTGCTATTTTTAACATAAGTGTTTTGTTTTTAAAAGTGCTAATTATTTGGTATGGCATGATTTTTATGATGGAATACTTTTATTGTGATCTTTCTTTGCAGGGGAAAGGAAAAAGAAAAAAAGAAAAAAAGAAAATTAAATTAAATTAAAGCTACAATTAAAGAGATGTAAAGTCATTATCCAACACAGAGATCAAAATTCATTCCAGAATACAGCTTATTATTCTAATCTATGTCTAATTGTGAAAAGTACTGTTACTCCATTAGGTTAAACAGATGACTGCATATGGCAAGATTGAAGGTTATTGTCAGTTATGGGTATTTTTATTTGAAATTGATCATTTTGGATGTGGCAATTTAATTCCATTCTAGATCTTTGTTATTTTTCATTCTAGCATTAGTTACTGAGCTGAATTTATGTTACAAGACTAAAGCTCATATATTTTGGCAATTGGTATGCCTTGGAACCTGCATTCCAATATGTCTTCCTTTGTCCATGGACAGTTTTGAAATGTTGAACTGAAAGAACACAACTAATCTTCTGCTGCCAGTCCTTCTATTTCAGTGGTTCATGAATCACTGTGGTCATGCTTAGCCCAAGCTGACTAAAGGATCTCTAAATCTCATGATGGTAAATTAACCCCAAATGTCACTTTGCTTCTCAAACTTTATTGGCCAGGATAAATCAAATCAATCTTTGAAATAGAAATCAGTTTTTATACCCTTGTCTGTGATAAAACATTACAATAAAATTAAGGCATTTAAAGTAAATATATTATACCTTTGAGTGGATATAGATCTTATCTTGATTTTTTCTAAATATTTCCCATATTAATTAAGAAAAAATAATGGATATACCAAATATATTCAGCCCCGGGGGGGGGGGACCTTTCACCTAGGGATAGAATTTTACTTCCCTGAACACTGATAATTCCTAAAATACAGAGTCATCTCCCCCACCCCAAAATATAGGTGAATCTGTGCCCATGACTTTGAATATGTATGTACTTTGCATGTCCCAGCCAAAATATAGCCAACCTTTGTGGACACAGGGGCTACCAAAGACCAGAACCACTAGCACATGAACTAGATGCAGCCTCTCTGTCCATGCTCTGACAGCTCTAAGTGTGTGTGTGTGTGTGTGTGTGTGTGTGTGAGAGAGAGAGAGAGAGAGAGAGAGAATGGCATGAGCATAGATCAGGGGTACAGAACCTCAAATTTGGCCTTCCAGGGGTCCCAGTCCAGCTCTCTGTGGTTCCCAGAATGCCATGCCCCTTCTCATTTGGTGGTTTCCTACCCTTTGTACAGATTTTCCCCATTCTGAAAAGTTGAAATGCCTCATGATTAAAATCACCAGGGGCATTTACATTGAAAGCCAGTGTGGTAAAGAAGCCAGAACGTTGGATCTGCCGGTGGAGGCCGGTGGCGCCCACTTTGGTGGGGCTGTAAATCCATTCCAGATTTCAGTCAGAACCAGCCAGGACTCTAAAAGAGCTACCCAAGGTGCTGAACCTATTTTGTGTTCTGCACCCCCCCAAAATCAGAGGCAACAGCCTCCACTGGAGTCTGCTCTGCATGTGAGAATGTCATGGTCAAATCCCTTGGGCCAGCTACTGTATATCAGGCTATCCTAGTTAATAGGGTTTTGATGAAGCAAAAACATCTCTGCATTTCTCGGAGGAGCTGTGACATGTAACAAATAAACAAATAATAAATACTTCTATAACTTCAAAGAAAGAAGCCATACCCTACAATGATCTGACAAAGATGCCAGTCTCCCAGCTTGACGGCAACAGTAAGTAACAAATCAATGGGATTACTTAGGTAAATGAAGTTTTTGACACTTATGAACACCTTCATCATGTAACCATTCTATCCCGATCAGACAAGTCAGATGAAGAGGCTCACGCGCACCTTTTCAGTGATCATTTTCTTGCTTTCAAAACAGACCAGTTTTTTTAATGAGTATAAAAGAGGATCACAAAAATGTAATAAGAATGATAGTGGGCTGAAAGGTAGTTGCTATTTATAGGCCAAAGGATGAGAACATGGAGAGGAGCATAATGGGATAAAATCAGATTGAGGGGCCTGTCAGGTATGACCCAGCTACCTGGCTAATGGCTGTAGCAACTGTTTAAGTATGTGGCTGGATGGAATAAGTTATGAAAAGGTGTGAAGTAGTAGGTCATATTAATTCATGGCTAGTGTGTGTGAGAAGCAGTGTATCTGGGCATGCATTAATACCTTGCAGTACTTACATCTGAAATGACAACTTACGTTATATCAGCTAAGGCTATGTATGGACCCCCCAATCCAACTCAGAGGCAACTTCGGGGCTTCTGAGGTGGGCCAAATTTGGCTCGGGCTAATTGGGGGAGCCCCTGACTCGCTTTGGCCTATGAAGCCAAAGTGGGATTCAGACATCCAAATCCCACTTCCCCCCGCCAACATGCTGCCCAGCCCCCAGCTCCTTACCTGGGTTCTTAGGCTTGTTCCATGGGGGCGGGGTGCCTGGGGAATAGCTGTTGCTGCTGCTGCCAGCACTGCCAGGGGGAGCCACCAGAGCCCCTGCCCCCCTGGTGCTGCTGGGGGAGCTGCTGCAGCTCCTAGGCTCTCTGGAAGTGTGCCAGCAGCTGTCTTCTTGTTCTGAGGGATGGGGGGAGCCATTTTCAGAATGGCAACTCCCTGTCTTTCAAGAAATACTGGGAGTCACCATTTTAAAAATGGATCCCCCCCCCTCCAGAACAACAAGGTGGCTGCTAGCACACGTCCACAGGACCCAAGTAAGGAGCTGGGGGCTGGGTGGTGGCAGTGATGGTGGCATGGTGGCTGGGCTTGCAGATCATGCCAAAGTGCACCAAGGTGCTTCGGAGCAACCCGCTTCGCTTCAGGCTGCTTCATGCTCCCTCCGCCTCACCTTTGAGGTGGCCCAAGGTGGCCAGAATCACCCTGCTTTGCCTCAGAGCTTGGGCTTCATGCCGAAGCAGTGCACAGCCCTAATATCAATGATGAGCACCATATTCCTATTCCACATATATTGTAAAAAATGCTGCAGTTGAGCACAGTTAGATCTCCATGAAAATAAAATGTACTTACTTGTTTCCTGAGTTGTGGGCACTATCTGTATACCACCATGATTCTAGCCTGTGCCCTCCAGACATTGTTGGACTACAATTCCCATCATCCCTGACCATTGGCCATGGGGGCTGGGGCTTATGGGAGTTGTAATCCAAAACATAGGGAGGGCATCAGGTTGCCTAGTCCATGTAGGGGTGTACGAAACCCATTTACCAGTCCGCTGAAGGGGTCTGCAGGGGGGGGCAGGGAGGCGATCCGTCCCTCCTGCTGGAAACCTCCCCAGCTGGCTCCACTCTGCAGCAAGTCCGCGGAGCCACTGGCTGGGCACATCTGCAGCCGGACTTCTGTCCGCTGCCGGTCTGTGGCCGCAAATGGCGTCCACCATAGCGGACACCATTTGTGTCCCTGCTTTAGCTGTGATAGGCTACATAAATTTTTATGTAGCCTATCATGAAAAGAGTAGCAACACAAATGGCTCTTTGCCTTCATAGGCTGCTCTTTGCCTTGATAGGCTACGTAAATATTTCTATAGCCTATCACGGCTAAAGCAGGTACGCAAATGGTGTCCGCTATGCCAGACGCCATTTGTGGCCACAGACCGGGGCAGTGGACGGCAGCAGATGGACCAGACCAGCCGGCAGCCGGTAGGGTCCATCCAGGGAGAATTTCGTGGGGTGACAGAGGGGAGTGGTCTGTTCCACCACGGACTCTGGGGGCAGGATTCTAAAGAATCCAGCCTCATTGGAGTCCATGGCAGAATTCTCTACCATCCCTACACCTCCATGCTTCTCCTGCCCTGCTTTGGATAGACGGTCATCTCCAAGTTCGGAAGCAGCTGCCTATCTGGATAGGATTGCTCCCTAAGATGACTATGTTGAAAGTAGAGCCACGTTGTATTGAATGTATTCTCCTAAAGCAGAGGTGGCCAACTTGTGGCCTGCCAATCTTGTTGGACTGAAACTCCCATTAGTCCTAGCCAGCATAGCCAATGGAGAGGAATGATGGGCATTGTAATCCAACAACATATGAATGGCCATCACTGTCTTAAAGGTTCACCAGCCTTAGCCTGACCATAATGAAGAAGTAGTGACTAGTAAGACCCTTCTGGTTGGAGATACATTTTAAGGCTCAATTTAATTTGGTGGCTATTTTAATGCAAAGCATTTTATTTTCTGTTATGTAGAATTTTGTTGCTGATCTTGAGTCTCCAGGATAAAATGGTATGGTGTTGGTATTTATCTAGCACTCTCAATGGCTGTGGTGCTTTACAAAGTACAAGAGGAAGGTCCTTGCCCTGAGGAGTTTGTAATCTAAAAATCAACACAAAAGAGACAACAGAGGAAGAAGGAGGAAATGAAGGTGTCACAGGGCCAGCCACACCCTGACGTTTTTCTGGTATTCTCTTGCTTTCTCCATGATCCAGCGAATGTTGGCGATTTGATCTCTAGTTCCTCTGCCTCTTCGAAACCCAGCTTGTACATCCGGTAGTTCTCGGTTCACTTCACATGCTGCTGAAGCCTAACATATGATTATATAAATGGGGAAAAAAACCTATTTCATAGGTTACAATAACATGGGGTAATATAACAAAGATTCCAAATAATTAGATAATTCCGATAATTATATTTTAAATTATAGGCTTCTACAGTCTTGAATATACTATAGTAGATATAGATTGGAAAGATGGGTATGTTATACTGTACTGATCTTTAAGTCCAGCTCACTGGGTTGCTGATTTGTATGGTTGTTTTTAAATATATATGCCTTAGGGCGCAATCCCACGGCATGGTCTGAAGGCACAAGAGGCAGCCACCTTGCTGAAGCTAAGCAGGTTTGGGTTTGGTCATGGCTTAGAGGGGAGACCACCTGGGAACCACATGTAGCCACCTTGAGTTCCATGATGGAAGAAAGGTGGGATATAAATGTAATAATAAATAAATAAATAATAAAATCCTACGGGGATAGTCGGCTGCCTCCGAACTCAGAGGCAGCCTACTAGCCTGTGCGGGGCAGGCAGAGTGCAGAGGGGATTCTCTTCTCTGTGCTGTGGCTGCCCTGCATTTATGGCTAAACAGCCAATTTTGGCTGTCTAACCGAGGTGCTTCAGAGCAGGGAGGGGAGGCCGGACAGTGCATAGGAAGCATCATTCCAGCACTTACATGGTCCCCTCCTCACCCCCAGGAACACCCCCCTTTTGCTGGCTCTGCACTGCTTTTCTGAGCACAGAGCCAGGAACGAACCGCACCTCCTATGAGGGGGTGGGGAGGGGGAGGGGAGTCAGATTTCTGGGAACCAAGCTTGGAGTGCCAACTCCAAGCTTGGTTCCCATAAACCAAAAAATACTATGGCCATCTAGATGCCGTCTAGTGTCCATAGGATTGCGCCCTTAGTTTTAATAAAACACAAGCGGGCAACGTATAGAGCAATCACTGTACACCTAAGCTTCTAATAATACATTTAATTCAGCTCTTTAACCCACTTTTTCAGAGAAAAGTTAAGGTAAAACACCCCAGTTCAAGGCTTCCCTGTACATATGGAGCCCTATGTGTGCAAAGGAGTGCTGCATGGGGCGAAGGCAACTTGAATACACTGCCCATGCTGGACAGAGGCCATGCCCATATTTCCTATAGTAGAAAGTGTCAATCATCTGTTGGAGTTGGAATGGTAACTGAATCCAATCCCTTTTAACAGGCCATCAGTGCTGGCCAGTTGTTCTGGATCACATTAATTGTAAATAGTTACGTGTGCCTCTGCCAGGGTGGATGGGGAGTACGATGATGAGTTAAAAAAACCAAACCAGTTTCCCTCTTGCCTAAATGATAAGGTTTTGGGGTTGCATCCAGAATTAGCCTTCTGCAAATGGAAGTGGTCTTTCCATTTATGGAAGCAAGTGATTCAGTGCTGGAGGAAGGAGGTGGAGATAATTTCTACCAATTCCCTTATCCCCCTTAAGCCCCCCCCACACACACACACACACACTCACACAACCTCCCAATGTCACCCAACCTTCCAGAACAGATTTTTGGGAAGTCTAAGGGGCTTCATAGGGAAGGCTTCATAGGGATTCAGCAAAAGTTTCCTCCCTCCTTCCTCCAACTAGAGTATTTTGTGAGCAGAGTTCCAGTCATAGGAACTCTGAATCCATTTTGGGGGGCCTATTCACATGTGCACACAGGGAGGATTGTTAGGATAACTATGGAGGGGGGGTTAGTGAAACCATGACACATGGGCCTGTCACACAGCCGGAAACTAGGCAGCACCGCATGGTTCCACTACCCCCCATAGTTACCAGCCAAGCTTACCTGAGTGGTTAGGGTACATCCTGAAGTCCTCCATGGCGTGAACGGGCTCCTGGCGGCTGTTCCAGCATTCTGAATGGCTGCATGGCCATAGAGAAAGTTCATGGCAGGGCAGCTAGAGTGTCACCTGTCACCTGCAGTAGTGGACGCTCTACCCAGCGGATTCTATGGTTGTGTCCTGGAAGTTCTCCCGAACCTATTTAAGCCATTTGCGCCCCTGTTTTTTCATGTGATAGGATACGCAAATATTTGTGTAGCCTATCGCATGAATGAAAAGCACAGATGCAAATGGCATCCAGGACGCCATTTGCAGCCATAGAGGTCTTAGTTTAAGCTAAATGCAGCCATTTACAGCTGCATTTACCTTAAACTAAGGCCTTTATGGCCACAAATGGTGTCCTGGATGCCATTTGTGTCCGCAGTCAGTCAAGTCCCCTTCAGCCAGTGATACGGCATGGTGGCTATATCACTGGCACTTTGGAGCTGGCCGGTGGCTCCACAGAATCACCGCAGAGTGGAGCTGGCCAAAGATGCTTCCGGGGGGAGGAATGGATCACCTCCCCCCCACGGGCAGATTCCCCACTGACCAGAAGGTAGGGAATATGCCCATCCCTACTTTGAACACACCTATGACTCACTCTCCATTGCAATCTTTTTTTAAAAAAACTATTCACTGGCACATGGCTGCATTCAAAGCTCCCCATTACTGATTAAGGATGGCATCGATTTTATTGCCTAGAACACATCTTATTTAGGAGCAAATCTAAGGGCCAGTTCAGACATTCAGAAATTTATGCGGCATCTATGCCCTCTGAACTGGTCGTGCAGCCAGTTGCTAAATGCCACGTCAGTATCCCCAAGCTACAAACCCATTTTTCAGGGGAAGTGCAACTGCATCCAGAACAGGTTGGACACCTTCCATCTGGTCAGAAGAACCACCCCCAAACAGCATCTCAGTCTTGTCTGGATTGAGCTTCAATCTGCCTGGTTTGCCGAGAAACCAAAGAGCTGGTGGTGCAAGTAGTAAGGCTGAAAACTAGTTGTTTCCAGAGCCTTACTGCCTATGCCACTGGCTTTCTGTTTTGCCACACACTTGCACACCATGCCTTACACTGATGTTGCGTAAGAATTGGTACTGCTTGGTTCTGTACCATAATGATGCTAGGGATGTATAGGGGTGGACGAAAGTCACTTACCTGTCCTCGAAGGACGTTCGCAGTGGGGGGGAGGCACTTTGCTGGTCCCCCCACGAAGTTCAGGCCGGGGGGGAGGCTTCCCGCCTCGCCCGGCCGAAATTCAGGCCGGGGAGGAGGCGCCTCGTCTCGCCCGGCCGCGAACGCGAAAGTTAAAACAAAAACAAAAACACCCCGATAGGATACGTGACGATTCACGTAGCCTATCACAGTTAGATCTGCAAAGTCAGCCGTGATAGGCTATGTCAATCGTCACGTAGCCTATCACGGGTGACTTAAAAAAAAAAAGTGCGTATGCTAATGGCGGCCCCCATAGGGAGCCGCCATTCGCGTTCCTTATTTAGTCGCTGTAGTCTACGTAAATGTTTACGTAGACTACGGCAAAAATAAGGGCAACGCAAATAGCGTTGCCCTTATTTTCTCTGTAGTCTACGTAAATCTTTACGTAGACTACAGCGACCAAATAAGGAACGTGAATGGCGGCTCCCTATGGGGGCCGCCATTATCCGTACACACTTTTTTTTTTTTTAAGTCACCCATGATAGGTTACGTGACGATTGACGTAGCCTATCACGGCTGACTTTGCAAATCTAGCCGGGATAGGCTACGTGAATCGTCACGTAGCCTATCAGGGGGCATTTTTTTTTCTTTCATTGCAACGGCGGCGGCGGCAGCCGGTCAAAAGACCGGCTGCCGCTCCCGCCTCGCTCGAACACCCACTGAACCGCCGGCCGGACCAGCCACCGGGAGGGACATTCGGTGAAGGTAAGTCCTGTCCCGGGGGGGGCAGGGGGCGGGGGGGGTCCGGAGGATTTCTCCCCGAAACTTGAGAAATTCTCCACCATCCCTAGGGATGTACGAAACACCTACCTGGCTCCATGCCGGGCAATCCACGGTGGGGGGGAGGCGCTCCGTCCCTCCCCCCAGAATCCTCGATGGGGGGGTGATTCGGTCCTCCCCCCTGGAATCCTGCCCAGCCATCTCCGCTCTGTGGCCAAGCTGCAGAGCCACCAGCCAGCTCTGGCCACCCACAGCCGGACATCCAGCCGCTGGGCAGCCCTGCAGGGATGCAAATGGCGGCTGTCGTAACCGCCACCATTTTCGTCCCTGTATTGAGCTGTGATAGGCTATGTAAATATTTACGTAGCCTATCACGGCAGGGGGAAAAACCCCAGCATACGCAAATGGTGGTAGCCCCCGCCATTTGCGTACGCTGGGTTTTTTAACTTTTTTTCCCCCCTGCCATGATAGGCTACGTAAGCATTTATGTAGCCTATCACGGCTATGAAGAGAAGGAAGCGAATGGCGGCCGCAGGACAGCTGCCATTCTCAAAGCAGCGCGGACGGGAGCAGGTGAGTGCTCCATTTCGCATGCCTTTTGTGGGTTGGGGGGGTGGGGACTTCGTCCCGCGTGCCTTTTGTGAGTTGGGGGGAGCGGGGGCTTCGTCCCACAATGGATTTTGGGGGGCCGAATGCACTGGCATTCGGCCTCACCGAGATCCGTTGCGGAATTCTCTGACATCCCTACATGATGCCTGCTCACCTGGTAGGTTTCTATAAGCATATTATTTCATCACTCTGCAGTGCTCTTCCCCAGCAGGTAAACATACCCTGTACAGTTTGCCCTGAACGTTTCACCACCTAAGGAAGGGAGAGTGCAAAACTGTGAAACTGTGTAAACAATCCTTCATTTTAATAACTGATCTCATATACCTTATAAGTTGCTTTGCAATGAATTCTATGAAGTAACCTCAATTTCCAGGTTTTATATAGTAAAGTAAATGAACAGTGGCCTGGTTTTTAAAAGCTTTGAGCTTCCAGAGCTCCAGTCCTGCTAGGCCAAAGGGTACTCAAATCCCACAGAAACATCCAAATGGCACGTGGATTTTGAACTATGTGGGACTGCTAGACAGCCATTTAATTAGCTACTCAGATGAGAGCATTCTTTAAAATTCTTGTCCCACTTACGGATATTCCAACTTTTTGTTTTGAAAAACTCGTCACATTAATTAATTAATGCTGGCCTGTTTTCCAAATGTATGCCTCACAGTTCATTTTTGCAGTACATGATGATCAGTTTTATCCTACTTCGCTTGGGGTCCAGCAGCTATCTGTTCCATTTAACTTCAGACTAAACAAAATAATTGTCTATGTCATCAGTGTCAGTCTAGATAATTTTGACAGAGAAGGTAAAAGGCTGACTCACATTATGTCAACTTGCCAAAATCCTTTAAGCAATTAGGTCTATGTGTGGCAGAAGGGGGTCAGGATTTAGCAGGGCATTTAAGTAAGGATGTCAGAGAATTCTGCCATGGACTGAAATTGGATCAAATTCCCTTCAGTCTGTGCCACAGAATCCTCTGCAGAACGGCACCACGGGGTCCTGCGGAGCCAGCAGTCGTGCAGCTTTTTTTTTTTGTCCGCAAAGAGTCACGGAATTTTCAAAAATAAAAACACAGTGTAGTATGTTCCAATAATAAATACGTAATTTTAAAAAAAAATGAATTGTGCTCACCGCCTTGTTTGTGGGTGTTCTTTTTCAATTGAAATCCTCCATCTCTGTTTACTTTCAGCCAAAACACTTCCTCCTCCTAGGGGCTTCCCAAAACAAAGCTGTCCTAGGTGTGCCTGAGCGATGCACTCTTTGTTTAAAGCAATGCTGTTTAGGGATGTACAAAACCACTTACTTGTTTCGTAAGTGGCATCTGTAGTGGGGTGGGAGGCGCTCTGTCCCTCCCTCCAAAATCCTTCCTGGCAGGCTCTGCTCCATGGCAACTCCATGGAGCCACCGGCCGGGTGCATCCGCAGCTGCGGATGGCTGCGGCAGGTCTGCGGCCGCAAATGGCAGCCGGAGTAGCAGCCACCATTTGCATCCCTTCACTGAGCCATGATAGGCTACTTAAATATTTATGTAGCCTATCACGGCAAAAGCGGGGACACAAACGGAGGCCACTACGCCATTTGCATCCCTGTCTTTTTCCGTCATAGGCTATGTAAATATATACGTAGCCTATCATGGCAAAAGAAATGACAGGGACGCAAATGGCGCAGCAGCCGCCATTTGCATTCCTGCTTTTTCCCATGATAGGCTACGTAAGTATATACATAGCCTATCACGGCAAAAGAAAAGACAGGGATGCAAATGGTATAGTGGCCACCATTTGCGTTCCTGCCTTTTGCCGTGATAGGCTACGTAAATATTTACTAGGGATGTTAGAGAATTCCGCCACGGATCCCAGGGGGGGCCGAATTCCAGTGAATTTGCCCCTCCGGAATCGGTGGTGAATGGAGCCCCCCACCCCTCCACCCCACAAAACCCCACGAAATGGAGCCTACCTGGCTGGTGGCTCTGTGGCCTGGCCACGTAGTGGAGCCCACAGGGCAGGATTCCGGGGGGAAGGAATGGATCGCCTCCCCCTTGTCGAAGATTCTGGGGGGAGGAACGGATTGCCTCCCCCTAGGGATGGATGAAACACTTACCTTCCGTTCTGTTCTGTTTCTGCTGGGGGGGGAGGCGCTCCATTCCTCCCCCCTGGAATCCTGGCCAGCCAGCTCCGCTCCGCAGGGATTCTGCGGAGCCACCGGCCGACTCCTCCAGCAGCCGGACATCTGGCCGCTGGCTAGCAGGGAGGCAAATGGCGGCGGCCGTAGCCGCCGCCGTTTGCGTCCCTGCAGTCAGCCATGATATGCTACGTAAATGTTTACGTAGCCTATCACGGATGATTTTTAAAAAAAAAACACGCGTACGCAAATGGCGCCGGCCATGGCTGCCGCCATTTGCGTTCTTTATTTTGGCACGTCTTATTCTACGTAAATATTTCCATAGATTAAGACGGTGAAAATAAGGGGAACGCAAATAGGCGTCTACGCTATGGCTGCCGCCATTTGTATATGCGCGTGTTTTGGGTTTTTTTTAAGTCAGCCGTGATAGGCTACGTAAACATTTACGTCGCCTATCATGGTGTTTTTTTTTAATCTAGTTGTGATAGGCTACGTAAATCTTTACATAGCCTATCACATTTTTTTGTTTGTTTGGGTTTTTTAACTGGAAATAGCAGCGGCGGCAGCCGGTCGGAAGACTGACCGCCGCCGCCGCCGAACCGCCGCCGGAGCCACCGCTGGAGCCGCCGCCACCAGGAAGATCCGCCCAAGGTAAGTCCCATCCTGGGGGGTGGCGGGGGGTGGCGGGCCATTCCATCACCAATTTCGGTGGGCCGAATGCACTGGCATTCGGCCTCCCCGAGATCCGTGGTGGAACTTTCGTACATTCCTACCTCCCCCCACTTGTGGAACCCCGTGGAGCTAGGTAAGCGGGGTTTTGTACACCCCTAGTATTTACGTAGCCTATCACGGCCTCCGCAGGGACGTCAATGGCATCCCTGCATTAGCCGTGATTGGCTACGTAAATACTTACGTAGCCTATCATGGCCATTCGAAGGAAGGCCGCCTTTTGCGTTTCTGCTCTTTGCTGTGATAGGCTACATAAATACTTATGTAGCCTATCATGGCAGCCTGGCAGGACGCAACTGGCGGCCGCTATGGCGGCCACCATTTGCATCGGCAGCAGCCCGGCCGCGGCCAGAACTCCAGCTGCGGATGGCCCTAGCCGGTGGCTCCACGGAGCCGCCGCAGAGCAGAGCCGTCCAGGGAGGATTCCGGGGGGAGGGACGGAGCACCTCCCCCCCACCGCGAATCACACCTGCGAAAAGGTAAGTGACTTTCATACATCCCTACTGTGAACATACCCACATATAGTGCCAGATTTACAATTCAATCTTATGCATGTATACTCAGAAGTAATTCCCACTATTTTCAGCAGAGCATACTCCTACGAAAATGTGCATAGGCTTGCAGCCTTAAAAAATTATGGTCTTTTAAATTTTGTAAGCCACTTTGAAAATGTAGAATATTAAAATGCCTATAAATTGATGATTATTATTTATTTTTATTATATTTATTTATATCCCGCCTTTTCCCCAATACTGGGACCCAAGGCAGCGTTACAACATTAAAACTTATACAATTTAAAAATTCACATTTTCTGCTAATTGTATTTGAGGAACAAATGGAGAATATCAAATCATGGAAATCAGAAGGAATACATTATTACTACTACTGCTACTACTACTACTGGCTTAATTATAATGGTAAGATTGTCACACCAAGCTCAGGGGTTATAATTTTGTCTCAGCTGTAGAAATAACAATGAATAAGACAGGAAAACTAAGA
The DNA here is from genome assembly GCF_057233095.1 of Heloderma suspectum. Classification (NCBI taxonomy): domain Eukaryota; kingdom Metazoa; phylum Chordata; class Lepidosauria; order Squamata; family Helodermatidae; genus Heloderma; species Heloderma suspectum. Next base: position 313,917,593 of record NC_139459.1, read on the forward strand.
CCATGGTTTATTTTTGCTAGGGATGTAGGAAAGGACTTACCTTGTCCCGCAGCTTTTTTCGCGGTGCGGGGAGGCGCTTCGCTTCTCCCCCCGAAGTTCATGCGAGCGGGGGGTGTCTTCCCGTCTCACCTGGCTGAAATTCAGGCTGGGGGGGAGGCTTCCCGCCTCGTCCCCGGCCGAAATTCAGCCCGGGGAGAAGCACCCCGTCTCCCCGGCCGCGAACTTCAACAGAAAAGTAAAATAACAACAACAACGCCCCGTGATAGGCTACGTAATGATTTATGTAGCCTATCATGGCTAGATCTGCAAAGTCAGCCGTGATAGGCTACGTTAATCGTCACGTAGCCTATCACGGGTGACTTTAAAAAAAAAAAGGCGCGTACGCAAATGGCGGCCCCCATAGGGAGCCGCCATTCGCGTTCCTTATTTGGTCGCTGTAGTCTACATAAATCTTTACATAGACTACGGCGAAAATAAGGGCAACGCAAATAGCCTTCTAATTTACCCACTGAAAGGAAAGGAAAGGTTCCTCCTGTGCAAACACCAAGTCATTGCTGACCCCTAGAGGGATGCCATTTTTCCTTGGCGTTTTCCTGGCAGACTGTATAGCAGGGTGGTTTGCCATTGCCTTCTCCAGTCGTGACTACCTTTCCCCCAGCAAGCTGGGTACTCATTTTACCGACCTTGGAAGGATGGAGGGCTGAGTCGACCTGAGTCAGCTACCCGACACCCGGCTTCCGCTGGGATCGAACTCAGATCGTGGGGAGAGTTTCGGTTGCAATACTGCCACCTACCACTCTGCGCCACACGCGGCTCATGCATACCCACTGGACGGCTTTAAAACACTGCCATGAAAATGCTTGTGAGAATTAGGGATGTACGAAAATTCTGCCACAGATCTCGGGGAGACCGAATGCCAGCGCATTTGGCCCCCTGAAATCAGTGGTGGAACGGCCCGCCACCGCCCCACCACCCCTGGGATGAGACTTACCTTGGGCGGATCTTCCTGGCGGCGGTGGCTCCGGCAGCGGCTCTGGTGGCAGCGCAGCGGCAGTGGCTGCGGCAGCCGGTCTTCTGACCGGCTGCCGCCGCAGCCATTTCCAGTTAAAAAAAAAAAAAACTGTGATAGGCTACGTAAATGTTTACGTAGCCTATCATGTCTGACTTAAAAAAAAAACATTTGCGTACGCGCATTGTTTTTTTTTTTTAAGTCAGCCGTGATAAGCTATGTAAACATTTACATAGCCTATCATGGCTGACTGCAGGGACGCAAACGGTGGAGTCTACAGCCGCTGCCATTTGCATCCCTGCTAGCCAGCAGCTGGATGTCCGGCTGCTGGTGGAGCCGGCCGGCGGCTCCACAGAATCCCTGTGGAGCACAGCCGGCCAGCCAGGATTCCAGGGGGGGAGGAACAGAGCGCCTCCCCCCTCGCTGAGGATTCCAGGGGGAGGGACGGAATGCCTCCCCCCAACCATAAACATAATCCATGAAAGGTAAATGCCTTTCGTACATGCCTAGTGAGAATGTCTGTCGAAAGTAGAATTGTGAATCTCTTTGCGGTGAAATTCTGCACTTCAAGCATCCTACAGTCCTAATAATTTTAATTGGCGTTCTTCTATTTAGCTACCTTACTTTAAACACGCAATTAAAATGGCGCTACCTGCCACTGACTTTGTGGGGACACTTTCTGATTTCTTAACACCGCATTTTCAATTGTTACCCCCGCCCCCACCCCTCAGCAGGCTGTTTTCATGTACAGCCAAATATACTTCCATTCTACTTACTAATAAATTGCTACTATTCAGATACTTTAATTATAGTAAATTTCATGCTGCTTTGAAAGACCACAGAGCACCCTACCATTGTTGCAAGGAAGGGACTGATGGAGCAAATGTGCAGTTTTTAAAAACATTGGAAATATGTATAATAGGCAGGCAGGGCTTCTGAACAAAAACAAAGAAGACAAAATGCTGTGAAGAACTTACAGAACAGGCATCTGCATGGTTGAAGGTCCAGCTTTGGAATTTTTTAAGGATGGACGAAAGTCCCTTACGTGGTCCCGCAGCTGTTCTCGGTGGGGGGGGATGTGCTTTGGTTCTCCCCCTGAAATTCAGGCCGGGGGGGAGGCGCCCCATCCCTCACCACTGAAATTCTGGCTGGGGGGAGTGCCCCATCTCCCCAGCTGCGAAATAAAAAAGTTATGAAAAAAAAATGTGATAGGCTACGTAATGATATACGTAGCCTATCACGGCTAGATTTTCAAAGTCAGCCGTGATAGTCTAGTAAATCGTTACGAAAAAAAAAGCGCGTACACAAATGGCAGCACCCATGGGCGCCGCCATTTATGTTCCTTATTTAGGCACGGGTAGTCTACGTAAAGATTTACGTAGACTATGGCAAAAATAAGGGCAACGCAAATTGCGTTGCCCTTATTTTTTTCTGTAGTCTACGTAAATCTTTACGTAGACTACCCGGGACCAAATAAGGAACGCAAATGGCGGCGCCCATGGGCGCCGCCATTTGCGTATGCGCTTTTTTTTTTCAAAGTCACCCGTGATAGGCTACGTAAAGATTTATGTAGCCTATCATGGCTGACTTTGAAAATCTAGCCGTGATAAGCTACGTAAATCGTTACGTAGCCTATCACGTTTTTTTTTTTTTTAACTTTACTTGGAAATGGCGGTGGCGGCAGCCGGGCGGAAGACTGGCTGCCACCCCCGCCCCCACCGAAACGCCGCCGAAATGCCGCCGGGAGCCACCGCCGAGAGGGACATTCAACAGAGGTAAGTCTCATCCCAGCGGGGGCGGAGAACTTCCCCAACAATTTTGGGGGGCCGAATGCGTTGGCATTCGGCCTCCCGGAGATTCATGGAGAAATTCTCCGCCATCCCTAGAATTTTTTGAGGTTACTTGTTGATCTTGTAATAACAGGAGAAATGCAAGTATCTAAGCATAAGTTGTATTGCTTTACTAGATGTCCCTCTCTAATTATTTATACTAATTTTATTGAAAGTGTATTTTTATTTCTACTGAGTTTTATTTTAAGCCATCTTTAGAATTTGGATAGGTATGTCATTCCCATAAGAAAACGCAGAGAGAAGGAGTTTGTGTGCGTCTGGCCCTACTCATTCAGCAGGGCATATTCTGTATCAGGTTTTCTGTGTAGGCTTTCTGTCTGTGTGACCTGGGGGAAGAAGAACTTTCTATAGTTCCATTGTCATGGACAGATCACTACCTGGTGAGGTGTAGACTTGCTGGGACTTGGAGCCTCTGCAGGGGCCACAGGGGGACAATTAAGATAGTCCGCCCCAGGAGACTGATGGCTCTGGATGATTTTCTGATGGCTCTTGGGGATTTTCCTGTCACTCAGCAGTTGAGCTCTGGAACAGAGAAATTGCCAGGGAATATGATCACTCCTGAGTCTCCTCTCCCATGGAGTAGAGCTAAACGAGCCCCCTAGTCTTCCAGAGTGCTGCAGGCAATGAAACAAGTGGGATGTCAACTAGAACAACATCGGTGGAAAACTCAGAACAAGTACAATCGAACACAGGCTACAGCTCATTTGAAAGCCCCCTCCATGGCAACTGTACTTCCCTGCCACCGTTGTGTCTGCTCAGACTCACCCAATAGAGTATTTTCAGGTGGTCAAAGGCCTGTTACGCTCTGGCGTTCAAGAAGAAGAGGTGGACCACTCGATAGTGTCAGGGTTGCCTCTGAGCATATAGAGTGGCAGAGTAGCTCAGATTCTGAGGAAGAGCTGAAACATGTGGGGGAGGAACTTTCCCAGGCTTCAGAGACACAGCTGCATGGAGAGCCCCCCCCCCACTTCACACATCCCTGGGAGTGATAGCGGACAGGGGGAGGCGAGGGAAGGACAACCTGAACTCTTAGACGCAAGACACAGATGCAGGCACAAGCGTGAAGTCGCAGGGGCTGAACTTTGGCACTGTTCAGCATCAACAGCTGCACCCAGATGTGTCCTGGGAGATGGGGAGATCTTCTCCTCCCATCCCTTAAGTTAAGAGAGCTTGCCACCTTTTTCCCAAATGGAGACCAATTTTCGTAATTTCCCTTTGAACTCCTGGAAGGCTGTTTCTTTTGTAGTCTGTGGGTCTCTAGCAATTTGCATCTGTATGCCTCATTAGGGTAAATGGAATTAAAGCCTTGGAAATGCAGCCTCTTGTCTGGGTGTTGATTTGGCTATTTGAGTTCTCAGCTGGGCAAAAAGGGAATCCTGACAGATAGCATGCTTAGGGATGTTGGGGAAATCTGTTTGAAGGGTGGAGTTAGACACGTTTTCCTAGGTTCAGACCCCTGGACTTCATTCTGGTTCCCACTGCAGTGCCCAATTCAGCCTGCAGTGAGTTGGGCCGATTCACAGATTTTCTAGGCATTTTGCAAAATAATTTCCTGCAGGTCACGCAATTAGCACAAGCGCCTGAGCAATTCCCACAGATTATGGCCAAATTTGGACAAATGTAGCCAAAATTTGTGCAAATTAGCTCAGGAATTTGTTCAAATTGCAAAAATAAGTGCAAAAAATGTTCCTGGAGTTTGGGGAAAAGCCCACAACTTGGCTCACAGATGCAAATCAAGTCATACACACCGAGGGACTCTGTTGATTTGCCTGTTGGATTTCCCAATGATGGACATTCCCAAGCTTGCTGTCACCAATTTGTGTGACACTTTGTGGATAAAATGGATCATATCCATTCTGACATGGATGCCATAGTTGATACAGGTCTGATGGATGTAACTTTGGCTCCTGCTTGTCCATTTATAATGGATACTTTTCCATTTGTACAGCCCGAGAATGTGGACAGGATCCTTGGAAAGGTGAGGCCTACCACTTGAGTGCTGGACTCTTGGCCTTCCTGGCTTATAAAAGCAGCTGGGGTGGAAAGTCTGACTGAGTGGGTAAAGTGAACACCTCTTTATGGCAAGGAATGATTCTGACTTGCCTAAAGGAGACAGGGATAAGACCTTTGTGTAAAACAAAAACAAAAAAACACTCTGGACCCCACTGTGTTGGATAATTTCTGGCCAGTCTCTGGTATTCCATTCTTGGGCAAAGTGGTAGAGCATATGGTGCCTTCTCAGCTCCAGGGATTCCTGGATGAGATGGATTATCTAGAACCACTTCAATCTGGCTTCAGGCCTGGTTGTGGGACAGAGAATGCTTTGATTGTCTTGGTGGACAAACTACTAGGGGTGCATGAAAGCCACTTACCTGGTCTCGCAGCTTGCTTCACGGTGGGGGGGAGGCACTTCGCTGCTCCCCCCGAAGTTCAGGCTGGGGAGGGGAGGCTTCCCTCCTCGCCCGGCCAAAATTCAGGCCAGGGGGGAGGCTTCCCGCCTCGCCCAGCCGAAATTCAGGCCGGGGAGGAGGCGCCTCACCTCGCCCGCAACGAAATAAAAAGTTAAAAAAAAAAACGCCCCCGTGATAGGCTACGTGACGATTAACGTAGCCTATCATGGCTAGATCTGCAAAGTCAGCTGTGATAGGCCACGTTAATCGTCATGTAGCCTATCACGGGTGACTTTAAAAAAAAAAAAGCGCGTATGCAAATGGCGGCCCCCATAGGGAGCCGCCATTCGCGTTCCTTATTTGGTCGCCGTAGTCTACGTAATCTTTACGTAGACTACAGCGACCAAATAAGGAACGCAAATGGCGGCTCCCTATGGGGGCCGCCATTAGCCGTACGCGCTTTTTTTTTTTAAGTCACCCGTGATAGGCTACGTGACGATTTACGTAGCCTATCACGGCTGACTTTGCAAATCTAGCCGTGATAGGCTACGTTAATCATCACGTAGCCTATCACGGGGGCGTTTTTTTTTTTTTTACTTTTATTGGAATGGCGGCGGTGGCAGCCGGTCGAAAGACCGGCTGCCGCCTCTGCCCCTGTCGAAGACCTGCCGAACCGCCGCCGGGACCTGCCGCCGGGAGGGACATTCGGGAAAGGTAAGTCCCATCCCGGGGGGGGGGTGCGGGGGGCGGGGGGGTGCAGAGAATTTCTCCCCGAAACTACTTCGGGGGGCCGAATACGTTGGCACTCGGCCCCCCGAAGTTTCGGGGAGAAATTCTCCCCCATCCCTACAAACTACACCAGGAATTTGACAGGGGGAGTGTGTCCCTGTTAGTTCTGCTGGAACTTTCAGTGGCTTTCAATACCAGCAACCATGGAATCTTTCTGAGACATCTGTCTGAGATGGAAGCACTGTAATATAGTGGCTCTGGTCCTTCTTGGAGGGGAGATCTTAGAAGGTAATGCTGGGGTATTCCTGTTCGACACCATGACCATTGGCCTGTGGTAACCTTCAGGGTTCTATCTTATCCTGCTTACTGTTTAACATATACATGAAACTGCTGGGAGAGATTGTCCAGAGTTTTGGATTCGATGCCACAACTATGCTGACGACACCCAACTCTATCTCTCCTTTCCATCCAAATTCAAAGAAGCTGTTTTGGCTCTAAAATGGTACTTGATGTCATAGACTGAATAAGGACAAACAAATTAATCCAGACAAGACAGAAGTGTTTTGGTCAGTCAAAAGGCAGATCAGGGAATAAAGAGTCAGACTGTGTTGGATGGGGTTACACTTTCCCTGGAGACTGAAACTTGCAATTTGGGTATACTCTTGGACTTGGCCCTGAACCTGGATGCCCAGGTCTCAGTGGTGGCCAGAAGTAGGGATGGCAGAGAATTCCGCCATGGAATCTGTGGTGGAATGGCCTCCTGCTCCCCGCCCCCCCCGTGGAATCCCCCCGGGATGGAACTTACCTGGGGCTGATGCAGCGGATTTGGCGGCGGTGGTGGCTCTGGCGGCAGCTCTGGCGGCTGGTCTCCTGGCTGGCCGCGGACGGGCTGCTGTGGCTGCCATTGGTGTCCTTGCAGCTGTGATAGGCTATGTAAGTATTTACGTAGCCTATCACAGCTAACCCCCCCCCAAAAAAAAAACAGCGTACACAAATGGCGGCAGCTACAGTGGCCGCCATTTGCGTTCCCTATTTTTCGCCGTTCTAGCCTACGTAAATATTTATGTAGGCTATTACGGTGAAAAAAAGGGGAATGCAAATAGTGCCCACCACGCTATTTGCATTCGCCTTTTTTTCACTGTAATAGCCTACATAAATATTTACATAGGCTAGAACGGCGAAAAATAGGGAACGCAAATGGCGGACACCATAGCCACCGCCATTTGCATACACCTTTTTTGGGGGGGGTTGCCGTGATAGGCTACATAAATACTTAGGTAGCCTATCATGGCAGCCTGGCTGGACACAAATGGCGGCCGCTATGGCGGCCACCATTTGCATCCACAGCAGTCCGTCCGCAGCCGGAAATCAGGCTGCAGACGGCCCTGGCCGGCTGCTCCACGGAGCCGCTGTGGAGCAGAGCCAGGCAGGCAGAATTCTGGGGGGGGAGGACCGGATCGCATCCCCCCCCGTCGAGGATTCCAGGGGGAAGGATGGAGCACCTCCCCCCCACCACAAGAAATTCCGCGAAAAGGTGAGTTTTGTACATCCCTAGCCAGAAGTGTGTTTCTACAGCTGAGGCTAGTGCACCAGCTCCGTCCATTTTTAGAGATGTTGGATGAGGTCATGGTCACACATGCCTTAGTTACATCCTGTTTGGCCTACTGTAATGCATTCTATGTGGAGCTGCCCTCCAAGACTCTTCAGAAACTTCAGCTGGTCCAGAATGCAGCCAGGCTGTTGACTGCAGCTGGTTACAGGAAGGACATGACTCCCCCATTATAACAGGTTCACCTGTCTAAGTCCAACCCTAACCACACCACAATCTTGGACAGCAGCGTGGAGGCCTGAGGTGCATCCTCAGAATTATGTCTCAGAATTATGTCTGTGGTTGCCAAGAGAGCTTGATGATGCACAAGCCATTTGAACCCAGAACTCACCTGTCCAAGTCCAACACTAACCACACCATAATCTTGGACATCATTTATAGACTTGAGGGTGGATATCATGGAACAATTTTATTATTTATTTATTATTTATTTATTTGTTGCATTTATATCCCACCTTTTTTCCTCTTGCAAGGAACCCAAGGCGGCTTACATTATCCTCCTCCTCTCTGTTTTATCCTCACAACAACAACCCCGTGAGGTAGGTTGGGCTGAGAGTCTGTGACTGGCTCAAAGTCACCCAGTGAGCTTCCATGGCCAGGTGGGGACAAGAACCTAGGGATGTCAGAGAATTCCGCGACGGATCTCGGTGAGGCCGAATGCCAGTGCATTCGGCCCCCCAAAATCCATCACTGAACAAAGCCCCCGCCCTCCCAACCCACGAAAGGTGCACGAAATGGAGCACTTACCTGTTCCCGTCCATGCTGCTTTGCGAATGGCAGCTGCCCTACGGCCGCCATTTGCTTCCTCCTCTTCAAGCCATGATAGGCTACGTAAATACTTACGTAGCCTATCACAGCAGGGGGAAAAAAACCCAGTGTACGCAAATGGCGGTAGCCACCTCCATTTGCATACACTGGGGTTTTTCCCCCTGCCGTGATAGGCTACATAAATAGTTACATAGCCTATCACGGCTCAATACAGGGATGCAAATGGCGGTGGCTATGACAGCTGCCATTTGCGTCCCTGCAGGGCTGCCCAGTGGCTGGATGTCTGGCTGCAGGCAGCCAGAGCCGGCTGGCGGCTCTGCAGCTTGGCCACGGAGCAGAGCGGAGCTGGCCGGGCAGGATTCCGGGGGGAGGGATGGAGCGCCTCCCCCCCATCGAGGATTCCGGGGGGAGGGACGAAGCACCTCCCCCCCACTGCGGATGCCCCTCAGCGGAGCAAGGTAAGGGATTCGTACATCCCTACTAGAACCCGGATGTCCCACCTCCCAGTCTGTAACCCTCACCATGACACTACACTGGCTTTGGGTGATTTCCAAAGTTTCTTGGCAGATGTTGTTAAAGTTCTATGTATTGATGGGTGAATCTCTCAGTTTCACTCCTTCCTGCATTCAATTTTTTAAAAAAATCCCTAATGTTCTGTCTCTCCAGAATATGAAGAACTTTGCTAATGTTGATAAATTGTTATAAAAATGAAAATTCTCACCCATCTGCACCAGCCAAATTCAATAGGTACAACTGTTCCCAGTATGGAGAGGACCATGTTGTGTCAGCCTGCCATTTAGCTGTTAAACAAAGAGCCTGCCAGAAAAGAAAGAGGTGGCAACCCCAGCTAAGCACTAAAATGTTTGAATACACAGGGAGTCAAACCCAGACTGTTAAGCACAAACCCCTCAAACCCTGAGCCTGGATGGACCGATCTGTCAGTTTCAGTTTCTCCCACATTTGTTTGAAAAAAAAAAAGTTCTTTTTATCCCAAGTATGGAGAACTTTGTGAATTTTGGTACATTCTTATCAAAAACTAAATGAAACAAAATTCTTATTCATCCTTAGGGATGGGGGAACGAGTGATGTTTGAGCTTGCAAAAATTCTCCAAACTCCACTTTGAAGGCTGGTTAGGCTTAGGCTCACTCCCGCTTTTGTTTGCAATCTGTTTTTCTGATTTGTTCTAACAGGAAAGTGCTCATTTTAAAAATTGTTCATTTCTGTGACTATTTTTCTAACGTGTGCACTTTCCCCCATTCAGTAAGGTGTGAAAATGTATATTTAAAAAAACAATATCCACCTTTTTAAAATGTAAAATTGCACTTTGGGAATGTGCAAATGTTATTTGAAAAAAATGTACTCCTGTTCATGTTTGGGGTTGCAAATGGGGCAGGTTTGGATGATTTCTGAACTGAAATGAAATTCTTGTACATCCCTCCCCTTCCCTTGTTCTATGTGCAGAACAGAATCTTTTCATAAACCATGCATACATAGAATGTGAGGTTCTTTAGAACATGCATAGACATGGTGGGCTGCATGCTGTATATACCCATTCTTGCATATGACTACAAGCTTCAGGCCACTCCCTTCTTCCTACAATATTTCATACTAAAAAGCAATTTGCAGCATAGAAAGAGGTGAGCTTCTTCTCCCTGTAAAGTGCTTGCCTTCTTTATAATAAAGCCATGCAGAATAATAGTACAGTCGCAATAAATAGATAATGTCATTCACTCTAGACTCCAAGCAGAAGACAAAAGCTTTAATATCATCATTATTCTCTTCAGGGTTGTGTAAGCGAACATTTCAAATCCAGGTTTCCTTAGTGACTATTTAGCATCCCAGGATTCATTACAGATCTGAGAGATAAAGCTCTTACCAAGACCACTGATCTATTTGCACAGAACTCTGCATACTGTAGTGGAAACAACTGTAAAAGCAACTTAAAAGCAGGCTCTTTCTTCAAAGCTAATACGACACACCTAGGCACTCTTGCATTTGGATTATGCCTTCCATTGGTGATCATAGAATCATAGAATAGTAGGGTTGGAAGGGGCCTACAAGGCCATCGAGCCCAACCCCCTGCTCAATGCAGGATCCAAGTCAGAGCATCCCTGACAGATGGCTGTCCAGCCTCGTCTTGAACACCTCCAGTGTGGGAGAGCCCACCACCTAGGGATGGCGGAGAATTTCTCCACAAATCTTCGGGAGGCCGAGCGCCGAGGCATTCGGCCCCCCGAAAGTGTTGGGGAAATTCTCCACCGGCCCCCCGCCCCCCCAGGATGGGACTTACCATGGCTGAATGTCCCTCTCGGCGGCTGATCCCGGCAGCGGTTTGGCGGCATTTCACTGGGGGCGGGGGCGGCGGCCGGTCTCCCGACCTGCTGCCACTGCCGCCATTACAAAATAGAAAAGTAAAACACACACACACACACCCGTGATAGGCTACGTGATGATTTACGTAGCCTTTCACGGCTAGATTTCCAAAGTCAGCCGTGATAGGCTTCGTAAATCGTCACGTAGCCTATCACGGGTGACTTTGGGGGGGGGGAAGCGCATACGCAAATGGCGGCGGCCCATGGGCACTGCCATTTGCGTTCCTTATTTTGGCACATCTAGTCTACGTAAAGATGTACGTAGACTACAGCGAAAATAACGGCAACGCAAATAGCGTTCCCTTATTTTCACCATAATCTACATAAATCTTTACGTAGACTAGACGTGACAAAATAAGGAATGCAAATGGCGGCACCCATGGGCCGCCGCCATTTGCGTACGCGCTTTTTTTTCCCAAAGTCACCTGTGATAGGCTACGTGATGATTAATGTAGCCTATCACGGCTGACTTTGGAAATCTAGCCGTTATAGGCTACGTTAATCGTTACGTAGCCTATCACGGGGTTTGGGGGGTTTTTTTTCACTTTTTTTTCGCGGCCGGGGAGACGGGGCACTTCTCCCCGGCCTGAATTTCGGCCGGGCGAGGCAGGGCTCCTCCCCCCCTCGCCTGAACGTCGGGGGGAGAAGCGAAGCGCCTCCCCCCCACCATGAAGCAAGCTGCGGGACAAGGTAAGTCCCTTTCGTACATCCCTACCACCACCTCCCTAGGTCATTGGTTCCATTGTCGTATTCCCATAACAGTCAGGAAGTTTTTCCTGATGTTCAGCCGGAATCTGGCTTCCTGTCACTTGAGCCTATTATTCCGTGTCCTGCACTCTGGGATGACTGAGAAGAGATCCTGGCCTTCCTCTCTGTGACAACCTTTCAAGTACTTGAAGAGCGCTATCATATCTCCCCTCAGCCTTCTCTTCTCAAGGCTAAACATTCCCAGTTCTTTCAGTCTCTCATCATAGGGCTTTGTTTCCAGTCCTCTGATTATCTTTGTTGCCCTCCTCTGAACCCTTTCCAGTTTGTCTGCATCCTTCTTCAAGTGTGGTGCCCAGAACTGGACACAGTACTCCAGATGAGGCCTAACCAGTGCTGAGTAGAGGGGAACTAGTACTTCCCGGGATTTAGAAGCTATGCTTCTATTAATGCAGCCCAAAAGAGCATTGGCCTTTTTTGCAGCCACATCACATTGTTGGCTCATATTCAGCTTGTGATCGACAACAATTCCAAGATCCTTCTCGTTTGTCATGTTGTTGAGCCACGTATCCCCCATCTTGCAACTATGCATTTGGTTTCTTTTTCCTAGGTGCAGAACTTGGCATTTATCCCTATTAAATGTCATTCTGTTGTTTTCTGCCCAGTGCTCCAGTCTATCCAGATCACTTTGAATTTTTTTTTTTGTCTTCCAAAGTATTAGCTATCCTGCCCAATTTTGTGTCATCTGCAAATTTGATCAGCATTCCCTGCACCTCCTCCTCCAAGTCATTCATAAAAATGTTGAAGAGCACGGGGGCCAGGACTGAGCCCTGCGGTACCCCACTCGTTACCTCTCCCCAGTTTGAGAAGATGCCATTGATAAGCACTCTTCGAGTCCAATTCTGTAGCCAACTGTGGATCCACCGAATCATTGTTTCATTTAGCCCACTTTGAGCTAGTTTGGTCATCAGGATATCATGGGGCACTTTGTCGAAAGCTTTGCTGAAGTTGAGGTATATGATGTCTATAGCATTCCCACAGTCCACAAGGGAGGTGACTTGATCAAAAAATGAGATCAGATTTGTTTTGCAGGACTTGTTTTTGACAAATCCATGTTGGCTTCGAGTAATCACAGCATTGTTTTCAAGGTGCTTCCAGATGGATTGCTTTATCATCTGCTCCAGAATTTTCCCAGGGATTGAGGTCAGACTGACTGGTCTGTAGTTCCCAGGTTCCTCCTTTTTGCCCTTTTTAAAGATAGGGACAACATTAGCCCTCCTCCAATCATCTGGCACTTCCCCCATCCTCCATGATTTCTCAAAGAGAATAGACAGCAGTTCTGAGAGTTCTTCGGCCAATTCATTTATTACTCTAGGATGCAGTTCATCTGGCCCTGGAGATTTGAACTCATTCAAATGAGGTGTTCCTTGACCATATGCCTATCGATCTCAAGCTGCAATCCTGCCCCTTCAGCTTGTACTTCGCCTTTGCCAGGGGGGTCATAGACCCTCTTTTGGGAGAAGACTGGGCCCAAGTAGGAATTGAGCACCTCTGTCTTTTCTTTGTCATCTGTTATCATTTTGCCATCCTTATTTAATAGCTGAACAACCATTTCTTTCCTCTGCCTTTTACTATGCACATAGCTGAAGAAAGCCTTTTTGTTGTTTTTAGTATCCCTCGCTAACCTCAGCTCGTTCTCAGCTTTAGCCTTCCTGACACCATCCCTGCAATTCTGTGCTACCTGCCTGTACTCTTCCATTGTTGCTTGGCCTTCTTTCCACTTCCTATATGCATCCTTTTTTGTTTTCAGGTCATCCCTAAGCTTTCTGTGAAGCCACATTGGCTTCTTCTGTTTTCTTCCACCTTTTCTTCTTGTTGGAATTGTTTGTAATTCTGCCTTGAGAATTTCCTTTTTTAAAAGCTCCCACCCATCTTGGACTCCTTTTCTCATTAGCGTTGCTTGCCATGGGACCTTACTGATCATTGTTCTGAGTTGATTAAAATCAACTCCATCCCTCCCCCCGGAATCCTCCCCAGCTGTCTCCACTCCGCGGCGACTCCACAGAGCCACCGGCCGTGACTGGGCTGCTGCAGCCGCAAGTGGTGGCCGCTATGCCAGCTGCCATTTGCGTGGCTGCCAAGCCGTGATAGGCTACATAAGTATTTATGTAGCCTGTCACAGCAAAAGGCTGCCATTACTGTGGCCATTACATCATTTGCGTGGCCATTACATCATTATGGTGGCCATTACATCATTTGCGTGGCTTCCTTTTGCCGTGATAGGCTACGTAAATATTTATGTAGCCTATTACAGCAAAGAGGGGTGTAAGTATTTACATAGCCTATCATGGCAAATGGCAGCCGCAGCAACCTGGCAGCGGCCAGGAGACCAGCCAGAGCCACTACAGCCGCTGCATCTACCACCAGGTAAGCTTCGTCCTGGGGGGATTCCGCAGGGTGGCGGGGGGAGGCCGTTCAGCCACGGATTCCTCACTGGAGTCCATGGCGGAATTCTCTGACATCCCTACCATACACATTCCTCCAGTATAGGAGTCAGTATGGCTCTGAACAAAAGTTGTGGGGGAACATAAATGGGAGGGTGCTATTGCATCATGCCCTGCTTCTGGGTTTTCCATAAGCATCTGGTTGACCAGTGTGGGAACAGAACGCTGGAGAAGACAGGGCTTCAGTCTGATTCAGCACAGCTGTACTTGTATTCTCAATCCAGCATGGGTCTGTTAGATAGGATCAAGCTCAGTTCTCAATGGCTGCAGTCGCTATAGGTAGGAAACTGGTTTTGCCTCTTACCCATGTTGTCCCAATTACATCCCTGTACTTTCTGCCAGATAAAGTGATTTGTTGTTATTCACTCCTATGGGAAAGAAGTAAAACACTGCACCTGAAGACACTGTCAAGGTGGGAGCACAACCTACCATCTAACTCTGACGTTGGGTGGCCCAATTGTCCCTGGCAGGGTTCCAGAAGTGAACATTGCATCTCTGTTGCAAATAGAGATGTGTGAGCAATTCAATCCATCAAGGTGGTGCTTTTATTTTTAATGGAATATATGTAATAAATAATAAATGTACACAATTTGCATCTCCTGGACCTGAACACAAACCTGAATGTAATTTGTGGTCAGAAAACTGTGCATGTCTGAGCTTGTAATGGATTTCTCAAAGCAAAAATAAGTGGGCTTGACAACATTTGAAAAATGTGCAAAGAAAAATGCAAACATTTCCAAAATGTGCACAAATATGCTTTAATCAATGGATGTATGCATCCAAAAATGCCACAGTTGCCATTTAGCCTTATACAGATATGTGACGCACACACGCCCCACCTCCTAATGTGTTTATGCCATAATGCTGGGAATTTTGCCATGTAATATATAAGAGCAGCTTTTAATAAGCAATTTCAAGAGATACCATGGCAGCTTTATGACCTGATGCAAGGGGTAATCAATCAATTTTTTAATGTCCAAAGGAAATATGCTTGCTGGCATGTAGATCAGCAATGGGCAACTAATGTCTCCCCTTCCAGGTAGGGATGTTAGAGAATTCTGCCACGAATCCCAGGGGGGCGAATTGCAGTGGATTCAGCCCCCCAGAATCTGTGGCGGAATGGAGCAACCCACCCCACCACCCTGCGAAAGCCCCGCGAAATGGAGCCTACCTGGCTGTGGCTTCGGCTCCAGTGGTGGCGGAGTTTGCGTTCCTGCTTTAGCCGTGGTAGGCTATGTAAATATTTACGTAGCCTATAATGGGCTACCATAGGGACACAAATGGTGTCCCCACCCCACCACCCCGGGAAAGCCCCGCGAAATGGAGCCTACCTGGCTGTGGCTTCGGCTCCGGTGGTGGCGGAGTTTGCGTTCCTGCTTTAGCCATGGTAGGCTATGAAAATATTTTAGGGGTGGACGAAAGTCACTTACCTTTTCTCGCAGCATGTTCGCGGTGGGGGGGAGTGCTTCGCTGCTCCCCCCGCGAAGTTCAGGCCAGGGGGGGAGGCTTCCCGCCTCGCCCGGCCGAAATTCAGGCCGGGGGGGAGGCTTCCCGCCTCACCCGGCCGTGAACGCGAAAGTTAAAAAAAAAAAAACGCCCCCTGATAGGCTACGTGACGATTCACGTAGCCTATCACGGCTAGATCTGCAAAGTCAGCCGTGATAGGCTACGTGAATCGTCACGTAGCCTATCACAGGTGACTTTAAAAAAAAAGTGCGTACGCGAATGGCGGCCCCCATAGGGAGCCGCCATTCCCGTTCCTTATTTGGTGGCTGTAGTCTACGTAAATGTTTACGTAGACTACAGCGAAAATAAGGGCAACGCAAATAGCGTTGCCCTTATTTTCGCCGTAGTCTACGTAAACATTTACGTAGACTACAGCCACCAAATACAGAAGGGGAATGGCGGCTCCCTATGGGGGCCGCCATTATCCGTACACACTTTTTTTTTTTTTTTAAGTCACCCGTGATAGGCTACGTGACGATTGACGTAGCCTATCACGGCTGACTTTGCAAATCTAGCCGTGATAGGCTACGAGAATCGTCACATAGCCTATCAGGGGACTTTTTTTTTTTTTTCTTTTATTGCAATGGCGGGGGCGGCAGCCGGTCGAAAGACTGGCTGCCGCTCCCGCCCCGCTCGAACACCCGACGAACCGCCAGCCAGACCCGCCGCTGGGAGGGACATTCAGGGAAGGTAAGTCCCGTCCCGGGGGGGGGTGCGGGGGGATGCGGAGGATTTCTCCCTGAAACTTGTTCGGGGGGCCGAACACGTTGGCGTTCGGCCCCCCGAAGTTTCAGGGAGAAATTCTCCGCCATCCCTAAAATATTTACGTAGCCTATAATGGGCTACCATAGGGATGCAAATGGTGTCCCCTACTCAGGACACCATTTGCATCCACACCAGCCTGGCAGTGGCTGGAGGCCCCACTGTGGGTTGGCCCAGCCGGCGGCTCTGTGGAGTGGAGCCAGCCAGGCAGGATTCCGGGGGGGAGGAACAGATCGCTTCCTGCCCCATCGAGGATTTCAGGGGGAGGGATGGAGCACCTCCCCCCCACAGTGGATGTCCCTGGACGAAACCAGATAAGTGTTTCGTACATCCCAACTCCCAGGTGGTATCTAGCCCTCACTATGCTTTGTCTGATTTTAGCCTTTCCCCCCTCAATTCCCCACCTTTCATCTGAGAGGGATGGTGCATACCACCTAGGAGAGCATCCTGAAAGTGAGAGAGCAGTGTGTACAAGCAAAGCGCAAGTTTGTAAAAGTTCTTCAAATTCCACCTCCGAGCTCCTTCTATCTCATGCCCATATCAGATTGCAATATTTCTTTTTTTGTTTTCACATGAAAATTCATGTGTATTTTTGTGCATATTTCTAAAAATGTATGCATCAATTGTGCACATCTTTGAAGGGTATGCATTCTTCTCCCATTGATTAAAATGTGTTTGTAAATTAGGGATGGCGGAGAATTTCTCCACGAATCTGTGGGAGACTGAATGCCAACACATTCAGCCCCCCGAAATTGGTGGGGAAATTGAAAAAAAAAAAAAGCGCGTACGCAAATGGTGGCGGCCCATGGGCGCCGCCATTTGCATTCCTTATTTTGGCACGTCTAGTCTACGTAAACATTTACGTAGACTACGGCGAAAATAAGGGAACGCTATTTGCGTTGCCCTTATTTTCGCCGTAGTCTACGTAAATCTTTACGTAGATTATACGTGTCAAAATAATGAACGCAAATGGCGGTCCCCATGGGAGCCGCCATTTGCGTACGCGCTTTTTTTTTTTCAAAGTCACCCATGATAGGCTATGTGACGATTTACATAGCCTATCACGGCTGACTTTGGAAATCTAGCCATGATAGGCTACGTAAATCGTTACGTAGCCTATCACGGGGGTGTGTGTGTGTGTTTTACTTTTTTTTTCACGGCCAGGTAGACAGGGCGCTCCTACCCTGCCTGAATTTCGCTGGCGAGGGATGGGGCACCTCCCCCTGGCCTGAATTTCGGCCAGGCGAGGCGGGGCGCCTCCCCCCCTCACCTGAACTTTGGGGGGAGAACCAAAGCGCCTCCCTCCCCTCACCGCGAAACAAGCTTCGAGAACAGGTAAGGGACTTTCGTCCATCCCTAGTTTGTGTGTATTTTTCAAAAGTATGCATTTTTCATGCAGATTTTTCAGATGTACATGTGCTGTTGAGCACATTTTGGGGGGTCCATAAATCACATTGCAAGCTCAGAAATGTACAGACTTTGACCACAGAGGCTTTCATGTCCATGTTTAGTTCAGGAGCTCAGTGGTAGAACACCTGCTTTGAATGCGGAAGGTCCCTATGGTTATGTTAGTGCAACATAATTTACGTTAGCACTAGTGTTGACTTGGATACTGCTCAAAAGCTTCAGAGAGACAATAGGTTGTCTAGTCCAACATAACAATCGCCCCAAAAGGGGAGAGGAAAACTCTCCTGTAGAGTCAATGGCAGTTTCAGGATTAGAGGTGCATGGATTCCCCACCGTCTGTTCCGGTGGGGAATCCGTGAGGGGGGGAGGCAATCCATTCCTCCCTCCTAGAATCCTCCAGAGCAGTTCCGCTCTGCTCAGATTCCAAGGGGGGGGGAACTAGCTTGGGGGCACTTACCTTCCCTCCTGCCAGCCAGAGCCGTTTGCCTCCTCCCTCCCTGTCCCTGCCGATTGCCATGCCTTATAAAAAAATAGAAATGGCGATCCGGAGGATGTGCCCATAGATTTATATGCAAATACAGTCATGAATCTTGCGTATAAGTCTATGTGTCCATAGGCTTATACGCAAGATTTATGGCTCTATTTTGCGTATAAGTCTATGGGCACATCCTGCTGATCGCATGTGCCGTTCCGCCTCCAATCCTCCTGGAGCGGAGGTAAGTGGTCCCAATCCACTGCAGATTCCTGAGGCCAGATTCAAAAGAATCAGGCTTCATTTGAATCCACAGCAGATTTCTCTGACATCCCTATTCAGGATACAGATGGGGATGGCTCATTGGGAGAGCCATGTCATAAATGTCACAAGGGAGATCTAAAGTCAGCAAACCTAATCACCTCAGTGCTGTGCCCAAAGTTAATCAAAATTAATCTCTTCGACTCGGGGTTCGGGCCTTAGCCTGAAGCAGTGCACAGCCCTATAAAAAACCATTCATGTAATGACATGAAACAGATAGCACACACAACAACGTATATCTAAAACCATTTAAAACAATCAGCTAGAGACAATCCAAGACCTGATAAAAAAAAAACACTTGGTATATGCTGCCAAATGTTGACAACTGGGAACCCACAAGCAGGACAAGAGCGCAACAGCACCCTCCTGCCCATGTTCCCCAGCAACTGGTGTACAAAGGCTCTCTTCCTCTGGTACTGGAGGTAACACATAGATATCAGGACTAGTAGCCATTGATAGCCTTCTCCTCCAGGAATTTGTCCCACCCCCTTTTAAAGACATCCAAATTGGTGGCCATCCCTACATCCAGTGGTAGCGAATTCCATAGTTTAACTATGTGTTGTGCCCTAAAAGATTTCTAACAGTGGCTTTGCTTTCAGAAATAGGTATATAAAAGTATTAGGAAACCGATTTCTTCACATCACTAGCAGTTAGTTGCCCAAGCAGTTTTCAATTCCTGCTAACGTCACTCTTGAGTGTTATGATGCATACATTTAAAAATCTAATGAAGGAAGTCTTCAAACTGGCCATTCATTTCTCAAGGAATTGTCTCACTGGCTTTATGAACAGACATAGTGGGACACAGTTGCCTGATCCAATCCCCTTGGTGGAACGAACAGACACAATTCTGTTGACAACAATGGGCTTCAAATCAAACTAAAAACTGATCTGATTCCAAATGTGTATTTTTGAAAATGTATATGCTGCAGGGGACACATCACAGCTACATCATGCAGAAAGCAGAAATCAAATGGAAGCCATTAAAATGTAGCAGCTGCACTGTAACGTTCTACTTTGATGGATGGTTGTGGAATGTTTAAGGAGTTATCTGCTTACTGTAGTAAAGCTTCGTCTCTCTTGTACACCACAGGACTGTGACTCTGTAGGACAAAAGAATACACTATCCCACTTCGTACTGTTCATACCAGCTGAAATAAAATAGCCTCATATATTCACCTTCCCCCTCCCACAGGTGGGGAATTTGGGGAAGGGATTTCAAGTATTTGTGGAGGTGAGGGGAATATGTTGCAACTGGTTTCAGTAGCACTTACCTCAGAAGTGAGTGGAGGTAGTTTTCTCTTTTAAAAAAACATGTTTAAAAGCTGTATTTTTGCGGCTGCCTGTGGTGGAGCAAGCAAATCTCTTCTTCCCCACCCCAACTGACCCTGAAATGAAGCTATTTCCTGGCAAAAAGACAAGCTTTTAAAAGTGAGCCAGTGTGGTGTAGTGGGACTTGAGAGACCTGGGTTCTAGTTTCCACTCAGCCATGAAGCTCACTAAGTAACTTTGGGCCAAAAATGGACTCTCAGCTAACTGACAGGGATGTTGTAAGGATGAAATGGAGAGGAGAAGAAATATGTACGCCACCTCAGGTTCCTTGCAAAAGAGAAAAAAAAGATGAGATATAATCCTTGCAAAACGGGGGGAAAGATGAGATATGAATGTAATCATAATAAATAATAATACATAAAATTAGGCTGGTATACCAACTACGCCCTTATCTGGACAGAGATAGCCTTGCTACAGTTATCCATGCTCTGATAACATCTCGTCTGGATTACTGCAATGCGTTATACGTGGGGCTGCCTTTGAAAACGGTCCGGAAACTTCAGCTGGTCCAAAATAGGGCAGCAAGATTGTTAACAGGGACTGGCCTGTGAGCTCATATTACGCCAGTACTTTTCCAGCTGCACTGGCTGCCAGTCCATTTCCGGGCCCAATTCAAAGTGCTGGTGTTAACATTCAAAGCCCTTAACAGCTTGGGGCCAGGTTACCTGAAGGATCGTCTCCTCCCATATGTGCCTGCCCGGACCTTAAGATCATCATCAGCGGCCCTTCTCCGTGAGCCCCTGCCAAAGGAAGTGAGGCGGGTGGCTACTAGGAGGAGGGCTTTTTCTGTTGTGGCACCCTGGCTCTGGAATGAGCTCCCTAGTGTGGTTCGCCTGGCGCCTACATTGTACTCCTTTCGGCGCCAGGTGAAGACCTTTTTATTTCCCCAGGCATTTTAGCTTTCTAAATTTTTATCTTTGCTGTTTTAAATCTGTATTTTAAACTCCTGTACTGCTGCTAGGTTTTATTGTGGTTGTATTGTTATATTGTGGTTTTAATGTTCTATATATTTTAAATTGTTTTATTGTGTGTTGTTTGGTTTTAATTTTTGTGAACCGCCCAGAGAGCTTCGGCTATTGGGCGGTATAGAAATGAAATAAATAATAATAATAATAATAATAATAATGATAATAATAATAATAATAAAATGTAAAAAGAAGTTTTAAAAGGGGGGAACTGCTCCCCGAAAACAACCAACATCACCCAATAATTTGCCCTCACATAGACACACACACTGACAACAGTCTAAAGCCAGGCATATGCATGCATGCATTTAATCAACATCTGTGATGATGAATGGGAATAAATCACAAGATGATCTTAACATTGATCTTAACATCTTTTCCCCACTTCATGTGGAAAATATGGAATATATATATATATGCTGCACGATTGTATGAATGCCTGCACTGAACTGAGTTCAATGGGACTTGCTTCCAGGTAAGTGCATAGAGGACTGCAGACTAACTATAGCTGGATTGGAGCCTATGGCTACTTTTACAGTATACTATGCAGGGTTTATATATCCTGTATGGGCAGGAGGGTGCTGTTGTACTCGTGCCCTGCTTGTGGGTTCCTGGTCGACAGCCAGTTGGCCACTGTGTGAACAGAATGCTGGACTAGATAGACCCTTGGTGTGATCCAGCATGGCTCTTCTTATGTTCTTACATAGATGTTCACCTCTTGCTTCCTCCTATATTATAACAAGTAAAATAACAAAGGTATTTTCTTTACACCCTATGAAAATATACTCCCATTTATTTATTTATTTGCTTGCTTGCTTGCCCGCCCATCTGGCCGGTCACCCAGCCACTATGGGCGATGTACAGCAATAAAAACAGTTTATAAAATAAAATTCAACATTAAAAACATCACATTTCTAAAATTACCCTAGCCCACCCCAAATGCCTGCCTGAACAACCATGTTTTTAATGCATGGTGGAAGCTCATTAAAGAGGGGGCATGGCGGAGTTCCCTAGGGAGTGAATTTCACAGAGTGGGGGACACCACAGAGAAGGCCGTCTCCCTCATCCTCACCAGCCTAGCTGTCCTGGCTGATGGGACAGAGAGAAGGCCAACCAAGGCTGACCTTGTTGAGCAGCCTATCTGGTGTTCCTTGCGATAGGCTGGGCTGGAACCATATAGGGTTTTAAAGGTCAAAACCAACACCTTGTATTTGGCCCGGAAAACAACTGGTAGCCAGTGCAGCTCCTTCAGCACTGGAGTGATGTGATCTCTCCGGCAGCTGCCTTTAATCAGGCGAGCCGCCTCATTCTGTACCAGCTGCAGCTTCCAAACCATCTTCAAGGGTAACCTCATGTAGAGCACATTACAGTAGTCTAAACGAGAGGAGACCAGGGCATGTACTACTGATGGGAGCAGATGGTCGGGAAGGTAGGGGTGCAGCCGCCATATCAGATGGAGTTGGTACAGCGCTGTCTGGCTCACAGCGGACACCTGAGCCTCCATGGACAGCTGGGAGTCTAAGATGACCCCCAAGCTGCGGACCTGGTCTTTCAAGGGTAACCATACCCCATTCAACACTAGGTCAACATCCCCCAACCTCCTTTTGTCTCCTACCAAAAGTACCTCAGTCTTGTCAGGGTTCAGCTTCAGCTTAGTCCTCCCCATCCAGCCACTCACCATCTCCAGACATTTGAACAGGGATTCTATGGCCAACCTTGGTGAAGATTTGAGTGAGAGGTAGAGCTGCGTGTCATCCGCATACTGATGACACCACACCCCAAACCTCCTGATGATAGCCCCCAGCGGCTTTACATAGATGTTAAATAGCATCGGGGAGAGGATGGATCCCTGTGGCACCCCACAAGTGAGTGGCCATGGGTCCGAAACCTCCTCTCACAGTGCTACCCTCTGGTACCTGCCAGAGAGGAAGGACCGGAACCACCACAATACGGTGTCTCCAGTGCCCAACCCCTCCAGGCGGTCCAGGAGAATACCGTGGTCAACAGTATCAAAAGCCACTGAGAGGTCGAGAAGAACAAGGAAGGAGCATTCACCCCTATCCAGAGCCCTCCTCATATCATCCACCAAAGTGACCAAGGCCATTTCTGTCCCATGCCCAGGCCTGAAGCCCGACTGAATTGGATCTAGATAATCGGCTTCTTCCAAGTGTGCCTTCAACTGCATCGTCAATCACCTTGCCCCAAAAAGGCAGATTCAAGACTGGGCGAAAGTTGTCCAGAATTTGGGGATCCAAGGAGGGCTTTTTTAAAAGCAGTCTTATCACCGCCTCCTTGAGGGCTGATGGCATCACTCCCTTCTCAAGGGAGGCATTCACCACCGCCTTGATCCCCTCACCCAGCCTCTCTCTGCAGCTCATAATGAGCCAGGATGGGCAAGGATCAAGTAAGCAGGTGGTCAGCCTTACAGATTAAAGCACCTTGTCCACTTCATCAGAAGGAAGAAGCTGGAACCGATCCCACAAAACCAGTGTGCCACAGACCACCTCCTGCTTACTAACTGTATCCACACGGAATAACACTCCTAATCCAATCAATTTTATCTGCAAAGTGCCTTGCCAAGGCCTCACAAGAGGCCTTAGAATGTTTCAGCAGTTCTGGAGCAACTGGACCGACCAGGCTCCAGACCACTTGGAACAGCCTCCTGGGACAGCACTCTGCAGATGTGATAGAGGCAGCATAATATTCCTTTTTTGCTGCCTTCACCACCACATGATAGGCTGAAGATACAGCTCTAGCCTGTGTCTGATCGCCTTTGGAGCGAGACTTCCGCCACTGGCGCTCTAGCCGTCTCACCTCCTGTTTCAGAGCTCGTAACTGAGGATTGAACCATGGTGCAGTCCAAGCCCTGTTCAGGGGGAGAGGGTGTTTCGGAGCCACCCGATCCAATGCCCCAGTGATTGTGGCATTCCAGCCACCCACCAGGGTCTCGACCGAGTGGCTGTTGGCATACTCCAGACAATCCCCAAGCATATTCAGTAATCCATTCGGATCCATAAGATGCCTGGGGCGGAACATTTTAATGGGTGGATGGGTCCTCCACTCCTGAGGAGGGGTTGTGGAACCGAGAAGTCCAACGTCACCAGATAGTGATCTGACCATGACAAGGGGGGTGGATATACCTCCAACTTCCAGATCATTCCCCACTTCTCCAGAAACAAACACAAGGTCTAGTGCATGAGTGACCAGCTACATGGGTGGGCCCAGTTGGAATATGGTCTCCCAGGAAGCCATGGTCTCCATGAAGTCCTGAGGTGCCCCTGTGAGGACAGCCCCTGAATGTACTCCTCATGTACTATTTATGTACTATTTATGTACTATTTATGACTCTGAGGGCTTTTCCAGACAAGGATTTATTGAGGAATCACCATGGCTCACTCACTCACATTTCACGGGCGATCCAGATGATGATGTCATCCTTTTGTAATCCACTGGTATTTTCTCAGCAATTCTCCTGAACTTTTGTTTAATGTGGAAAAGCTGTTAAGGAGAGAAAGGGAAGAATAGCTGCACATTTTCTTTGATGGTGTGGACAGTAAAATGCAGAATGGAATCAGGGTGGGGGGAGCTTACCCTGGGGAAGGTGGATGACATGTTGGAAGGCCCCCCCTTTCCTGATTGCTTGCCAGGTATTCCCTGTTGTAGAACCCTGCCCTGCAGCTCCTTCCTTCAAAATGGCATTAGCAGCCATTTAATGAATTGTTTCTTTTGCTGCTTTACTCCCAGAACACAATGTGTGTAGCACCAGAACTGAAATACTTTGAAGTTTGCTGTCATCCTTTTTTTTTCTTCAATGCATCATGTCAGTGGTGTCCAGAAGAACAGACTTGCATCAGGAGCACAATGAAACATTCTGACATTTGGCACTGAAGCTTTCTTTTTACAAAGCCGGCAAATGGGGAATAGGCTCAGTAGCCCACAAGTCCCCCTTTCTAGCAGCCATGTCTGTTGTGAAACTGGGCAGGAAGTTAGCAGACGCAGGAGAGCTGTGTGCTCCATATTTCTAAATTAAGGTATTCTGAAATACCATACTTCCATTAAAAAAAGAAGTTTTTATAAAAGTGGCATGTATGGGCATGCATTTTTTCCATGTGTATTTTTCCAAATGTATGCATCGTGTGCACATTTTTGAAATGCGTGCGTTTTTAAAAATGTATGCATTTAAAAAGAAATGTACCGGCTGGAGGAGGGGGTCTGCGAATCCGATTGAAAGCATGGAAATGTAGGAACTTCAACCACAGATTGCATCCAAGGCTGTGTTTGGTCCAGAAGGTGCAAACTGGATAAAATCCTGATTAAAAATGAACTGAAACAAATTTCTCATACATCCCTAGCATAGGTGTTAATTAGCTTACCAGTTCCAGGATGTTTATGCTATCATTACACTGAAAATGGTCATTTTACATTCATTTATGATAAAACCTAATTTTATGTAAGAAACTTCTGCTTGTGCACCAGGATTTTCCTCTCCTCTGATCCCCCTGCAGCCTCCCACACCCCATAAAATCTGTCCCACGGGGCCCTACAACTAGGGATGTTGGAGAAATCCACAAGAAACTCAAATGAGTCCAGATTTCTTGCAATCCAGTCTGCAAATTCCATGCCAGACCAGCATCTGCTGGTCAAGTGGATTCCACAGACATGCGACTTCTCCCCCCACCCTCAATTTCCCATTTCCAAAATGGGGGGGGCAGTATTGTGCTTACCGGTAGCGAGTGCTGTGTGTCTAGTTGTTTTAGAATTAAGTCTCCTGTGTTGGTGCACTTCTTATATCCATAAAAGGACTTGAGATCCTTTCATGGCATTCTCCTAAATTTGTTGACTTGGAGATTGCCTGCATCTTTCAAGGAAGGAGCCCTTTCCCTCCAACTTTGAAAGACGCTCAGGTAATCTCCCAGCCAGCAAACATAGGGGAATGATCATGAAAAACCTCAAGTCCTTTTATGGGTATTCCAGGGAGTGCACCAACACAGAAGACTTCATTCTAAAATCACACACACACACACACACACACACACACACACACACTCCTTGCTATGTTACCAGTAAGCACAATACTTTGTCCCCCACAACTAAATTTATTTTTAAAAAGTCACTTTTTCGAATTTACTTGCATATTTTTCTTGGTGGGAAAAAATAGGGATGTCACGAGCGCTCAAGTGGGTCCAGGAGTCCGGTGGGCTCCTTGTTGCCCGGCTCCCTGGCCCTCACATGCTGAGCCATGGGACACTTGAGTGCGCACAGCTGCCTGCTCCTTGATGCAAGCCTCCAAGGGGCCCTTCATGCCTCTAATGTTATGGAAATGGCTCTGTATGGCTGCTATTGTGCACAACCATTAAATATACAAAAATTATGGAGCCCCCATCTTGCATAAAAATGGTGGCTTGCATCAAGGATCAGGTGGCTGTGGGGCGCTCCTGGACCAGGGAGCCTCCAGGCTTCGTGGGGCCTGGAGAGTGTGGGGCGACAGCAGCAGGGTCTCGGTGAGCACTCTTGCTAAGTGGGTAAGCCTGTCCAACCATAGGAAAAGAATAATCCAAGTCAGCAGGTTTGCGAATGGCGGACCCAGAAAATATAACTTAATCTGCAGACCTCCTGCAGACTGAATACAACCCTAACATCCCTACCCACAACTCACCAGAGGAGATTTTGAGGATTTGTGAGGAGCTGCAGGGGAAGGGAAAATATATCCCTCCCTGTTCCACTGACAGAAGCCATTCCATTGGCAGAAGGGGCTAAGATTGGATACAATCTTTAGTTTTAATGTAATTGTCACAGGCTTTACTTCTTGCATTCTCCTTCTCTCTGAGCTCACTGCTTACAGCTCCCCTTTCTCTACAACCATGTGTTGTTGTTCAGTCGTTAAGTCATGTCCGACTCTTCGTGACCCCATGGACCATAGCACGCCAGGCCTTCCTGTCCTCCGCTCTCTCCCGGAGTGTACTCAAGTTCATATTCATTGCATCGGTGATGCTATCTAGCCATCTCATCCTCTGCCATCCCCTTCTCCTTTTGCCTTCAATCTTTCCCAGCATCAGGGTCTTTTCCAGGGAGTTTTCTCTTCACATTAGGTGGCCAAAATATTTGAGCTTCAGCTTCAGAATCTGTCCTTCCAATGAGGAGTCAGGGTTGATTTCCTTTAGGATGGACTGATTTGACCTCCTTGCAGTCCAGGGGACTCGTAACAGTCTTATCCAGCACCACAATTCGAAAGCATCAATTCTTCAGCGCTCAGCCTTCCTTATAGTCCAGCTCTCACAGCCATATGTTACTACTGGGAAAACCATAGCTTTGATTATACGAACCTTCGTCAGCAAAGTGATGTCTCTGTCTCTTACTATGCTGTCTAGGTTTGCCTTTGCCATAGCTTTCCTCCCAAAGAGCAAGCGTCTTTTAATTTCATGCCTACAGTCACTGACTGCAGTGATCTTGGAGCCCAAGAAAATAAAATCTGTCACTGCTTCCATTTCTTCCCCTTCTATATGCCAGGAAGTGATGGGGCCAGATGCCATGATCTTAGTTTTTTTGATGTTGAGTTTCAAACCAGCTTTTGCACTCTCCTCTTTCACCCTCAACAAGAGGCTCTTTAGATCCTCTTCACTTTCTGCCATTAGGGTGGTATCATCTGCATATCGGAGGTTGTTGATAATTCTCCCGGCAATCTTAGTTCTGACCTGTGATTCATCCAACCCAGCATTTCTCATGATGTACTCTGCATATAAGTTAAATAAGCAGGGTGACAGTATATAGCCTTGTCGTACTCCTTTCCCAATTTTGAACCACTCGGTTGTTCCATGTCCGGTTCTTACTGTTGCTTCTTGACCCTCGTACAGGTTTCTCAGGGGACAGGTAAGGTGGTCTGGTACTCCCATCTATTTAAGAATTTGCCACAGTTTGTTGTGATCCACACCATCAAAGGCTTTAGCGTAGTCAATGAAGCAGAAATAGACATTTTTCTGGGATTCTCTTGCTTTCTCCATGATCCAGCAGATGTTGGCGATTTGATCTCTAGTTCCTGCCTCTTCGAAACCCCGCTTGTACTTCTGGTAGTTCTCGGTTCACATACTGCTGAAGCCTAGCTTGTAGGATTTTGAGCATCACCTTGCTGGCATGTGAAATGAGAGCAATTGTAGGGTAGTTTGAGCACTCTTTGGCATTGCCCTTTTTTGGAATTGGAATGTAAACTGAGCTTTTTCAGTCTTGTGGCCACTGCTGAGTGTTCCAAATTTGTTGGCATATTGAGTGCAGCACTTTAACAGTATCATCTTTTAGGATTTTAAATAGCTCAGCTGGAATATTGTCATCTCCACTAGCTTTGTGGTTAGTAATGCTTCCTAAGGCCCACTTGACTTCACTCTCGAGGATGTCCGGCTCAAGTTCAGTGACCGCACTATCATGGCTATCAGGAACATTAAGATCTTTCCTATATAGTTGTTCCGTGTATTCTTTCTACAGCCATGTGTATGTATGTACAATTTAGGACAATACTTCAAGCATCTGAGGAAGTCATCTGTAGTCTACAAAAGCTCATACTGTGATACATTTGCTAGACATTAAAGTATCACAAAAGAAATATGCGTTGTTTAAACTAGTTTTCATTCTCTAACAAAGATCACAGACATTTTAAAACAAGATATATGTTGATAAGTCTGGATGTTTTATTTGCTTGTTTTGGAGGCATGTACACTTTAGTAATGATCGCTCTATGTCAAAAAATTAAAATAAAATTGCACCATCAAAATGTTCCAGATAAAGGCTTTTACATGCTAATTGAAAGACTAGATGATACTTTTACTTGACCCTCTATGATATCTAGCAGACTGGCATATGGAATATAACAAAATGACACACTTAATTAATGGAACATTTCTGCTCATGCAGATGCTCAGAAAAACAGAGGTTTTGTATTAGAGAGATAAATGAAAGGAAGGAATGGAAGCAGTAGCAACAGCTTTTAGGTGGCATGTATCAGAACAATGTTTTGACACCATCTTATCTGATTGACTCCTTAAGAAACTCCAGTCCAAACTAAGAAATACTTCACATACTGAGGGCCTAACATGTTATAGCATTAGCCTTTATCACAGTATGGTTGGACGAATATCAGCACAATCCTCTACATGTCTACTCAGAGGTAACACCATTCAGCTCAATGATGCTTATTCCCCGGTAAGTGCATATCAGGATTTCAGGCTCAGTCTATTTTAAATCCATGTCAAATTTGCCTGTGTTCCCTTATAAAGAGGGTCCATCCCATTTCCACATTAACCTGAATTTAAAAAATAATAATCACACAAAAATACTTTTTTAAAAAAGTGCACATTTTTAAAATGTGCTGTTTAATGCATTTTGATATTATTATTTTTTGAGCTGAGAACTGTAGTGAAGCATGTGAGAAGTCTGAAACCCATTATTCTAAGTTCTAATCTGCAGATTAGTCTGTGAGGTGCAGATCAGGTCATTTCATATTTGAATTCACAAAGATCAAATTCTTCAAGCATTCCTAATCCACAAAAGCCCTATGCAGGTGTTTTGGGGGAGGTGTATGTGACTGACAGCACATCTTTGCTCCCAACTGTCCTGCAGTACTGCTGCCAATCACCCCAATCTCCCTAACAACATTCTAGGTGCCAAAACAGACATTACTTTTAATCCTTATCTAGTAGCCATGTCTTCTTTTATTTCATTCATTTTTACTCTAGAGTAGGCACAGGGGTCACTATCTGGATCTTAAAAGCCCCCCTAGCCCCCATGCTAGGGCCCCAATCCTTGTGCCTACTTTAGAGTAAAAGTGAAAATAAAAAGACTAGCTGCTAGATATGAATTTTAAGTATTGCCTATTTTGGCTGTAACATATCCCATACATTACACATATGCTTGCTATTTCTGTAATATTTAAAGTGAAGGAGAAAACAAAGTCACTTGATCTGATAGTCTCTTAGGGATGGGGGAGAATTTCTCCCCGAAACTTCGGGGGGCCGAGTGCCAACGCATTCGGTCCTCCGAAGGTTGTTCGGGGAGAAATTCTCCGCCCCCCCGCCCCCTGCCCCCCCCCCCGGGATGGGACTTAACTTTCACGAATGTCCCTCTCGGCGGCGGGTCCCGGCGGCGGTTCGGCAGGTCTTCGTCAAGGGGGGGGGCAGCAGCCGGTCTTTCGACCGGCTGCCGCCACCGCCATTACAAGAAAAGTAAAAACAAAAACAAAACGCCCCTGTTATAGGCTACATAATGATTAACGTAGCCTATCACGGCTAGATTTGCAAAGTCAGCCGTGATAGGCTACGTTAATCATCACGTAGCCTATCACGGGTGACTTTTAAAAAAAAAAGCGCATACGGCTAATGGCGGCCCCCATAGGGAGCCGCCATTCGCGTTCCTTATTTGGTCCCTGTAGTCTACGTAAAGATTTACGTACACTATGGCGAAAATAAGGGCAACACTATTTGCATTGCCCTTATTTTCGCCGTAGTGTACGTAAATCTTTACGTAGACTACAGAGACCAAATAAGGAACGCGAATGGAAGCTCCCTATGGGGGCCGCCATTTGCGTACGCGCTTTTTTTTTTCCCCAAAGTCACCCGTGATAGGCTACGTGATGATTAACATAGCCTATCACGGCTGACTTTGCAGATCTAGCCGTGATAGTCTACGTTAATCGTTATGTAGCCTATCACAGGGGGGTTTTGTTTTGTTTTTCTTTTGAAGTTCGCGGCCGGGGAGACAAGGCGCTTCTCCCTGGTCTGAATTTTGGCCGGGCGAGG
This sequence comes from Heloderma suspectum, assembly GCF_057233095.1. Taxonomy (NCBI): domain Eukaryota; kingdom Metazoa; phylum Chordata; class Lepidosauria; order Squamata; family Helodermatidae; genus Heloderma; species Heloderma suspectum. The sequence goes on from NC_139459.1 coordinate 313,948,071, forward strand.
CGGGAAGCCTCCCCCCCGGCCTGAATTTTGACCAGGCGAGGAGGGAAGCCTCCCCCCCCGGCCTGAACTTCGGGGGGAGCAGCGAAGCACCTCCCCCCCACCGCGAAGCAAACTGCGAGACCAGGTAAGTGACTTTCGTGCATCCCTAGTCTCCATCTACTGTATTAGATTAAAGAACTTTTAAACTATGTACAATTCTGAACATACTTGCTTCACCAAAGTAAATCTTGTATTATTACTTTTAGAGAGCAATCCTATGACCGCTAGTCAGGGGCTAGACGGACATAGGATATGTGGGTTTCCGGGAATCAACCTCGAAGCCCGCACTCCGAGGTTTGTTCCCGGAGAACCAACCTTCCCCCCCCACCTTCCGCGCTGCTTCAGAGGCAGCTCGGGATGGCCCTGCACTCCACAGAAATGCTGCTACGACACATCCTATGTGTCATCCAGCAGCCTCCTCCCCTGCTCCGTTTTCCCCACAAATGCAGGGTGGCTGAAGTGCAGAGGGGACGGTCCCCTCCGTGCTTCTCCTGCCCTACATTGGATAGGCAGTCACCTCTGAGTTCGGAGGTAGCCACCTATCCTGGTAGGATTGTGCCCTTAATCAGTCCATCCGTCTATCAGGCTGCAATCCCATATCCATCCACCTGGGAGTAAGCCCCACTGAACTCAAGAGGACCTACTTCTAAATAAAAATATATAGCAGGGGTGGGCAACTGAGGGAGGGTCGGGAGCCATTTTCACAGTCCCCAGTGGGTTGGACTGGGAAAGGAGAATATATATATATATATATATATATATATATATATAATTGTCAGATTGCCCCTGAGATTTAGCAGGAAACTGATGCACACAATGCACAGTAGTGCTAAAAGGGCTGGCCAGCTAAATTTTACCTTTCAGCACTCCATCACTGCTACAGAATACCATTTTGTTTCTTTAAAAAGACACATTTTTAAAAGTGTGTCAGAGGGCAGCAGCAGCCACACTGGACCGTCCCAGCAGCTCATGGCACCCTGTTGCCAGCTCCTCAGTAACTTTCTGTCACACCTTTCCAAGAAGCTCAGGGCAACGGTCCTCCACCTCTGTTTATTCTTTTGGCCTTTTAAACATGCACACACACCCCACACACAGTTCAAGAGGAAAAATGATTAAAGCTCAAATGAAGGAAATTAATTGTGAAGTTCTTGGATTTTTTTTCTGATGTGGTCTCGAAGGTGAGTACTTGTCCCTCATTAATGTTTATAATGTGTGACATTTTGAAGCTGAGATTTTAGGAGAAAAATTGAAAGTTTTTTTTTTCTTTTGAACAAAAAATGGATCTCTTTTGTTGTTAACCGCTGCTGAGGCCTGAAAAGAATCTGAGCAAAATCAGATTGTTACTGGAGATAAGACATTTGCATAACCCGTCTGACTCACAGCCACTATTATCTCTAAGTCATTATTTCCTCCCTGCCAGTAATAATTTTATTTGGCTGGATAATCAATACAAGGCTCATCTTTCAGAGGAATATGTTTCACTTTGCATTGCTAAGTGCAGGGAAAGGAATTCATTTTAGAACAATGAAATATGCTGGAGGAAGAAAGCTTCCATTTGTAAATTCACCCTTGTTGTTATTTTATGAATTTGGCTTCATTGCTAGTAAGGATTTATTTTTATTTTTTTTTTACTGAATTACTTTGTTTTTATAAGGTCATTGTGTTTAGAAGTGCTATGAAATTGGATAGTTGATAGAGTGGTACTTACATATCAAATATTGCATAGGCCATAAAAACACAGGCAGCAGAAACAGGAAGTAGAATTATTTTTATTATTTTGTAGTGCCCTAGCACTTCCTGCATATCTTGTTGACTTTTAGTTCGGCATACTCTCAGATTTGTCTAAGTTAGGTGTGGTCAATCAACCAGTGGAGGCTGGTAGCTTCAATGTCAGTGGGGTGATGAATCTGTTCCGGGTTTCAGTCAGAACCAGTAAGAACTCTAAAGAAGTGATCCAAGGTGCTTCGTGTAATTGCACACTAATATCTGCATGTCAAGCTAGAATTAAAGGCATAGCTTCAGATCAGTTGAAAAGTTGGCAACTCCACATCCCAAATTATCTGATTTGTTGTCCTATATGCATTTCAGCATCAATGTTAAGCAAAGATCCCTCAGCAAAATTTATCATATTAAGAAAGCAGAAAAGGTTGGCAGTCGTGTACTTTCCAACCACTAGTTCCAAACCCAGTCAATGCTATGGCTGTGGAGTGCAGACTACACTTACTAGAGAATAAGCCCTGTTGAACAAAATGGGACTTACTTGAAGAAACATGCATAGGATTGCACTGCAAATCACATACTAGCTACATATTCTATGTTAGGGACTGTGCTTCTACTTTGAGAATACAGTGGGGTATATCCCCAGGTAATCCAAATGTTAAGGGAGGGGGGATAATATATAATATGCATCTGTTAAAATAAATTATTGCATGCTCTTTCTCCTGGACATAAATCAAAATATTTCTGTCTTGTATTTAATGAAAAATCAAATTGAAAGCATATGTAAAGTGTGATCCAATTATTAATTATTGTTAAGAGACTCAGTCCTGCATGAGTGATTCCATGTGGGGGTGGGGGAAACAGCAACACTTTGAAAAAATCCTCGCTGCCAGATTAAAGCAATCACTGGTTAGTGTTAGATGTTTAAAGGCAACTCTCCTTGGAACCTAATCGATTACAGCAATATCTATTGTATGATGGACACAAACATTTTCTTTTAAAGTTACAGTAAGCTCTCAGATCCCCTTCATGGATCACTGCCTTGTTGTGGCAAAGGGGCTTGCGTAACTCAGTGAAGCCATAAGCTATGCCGTGCAGGGCCACCCAAGATGGACAGGTCATGGCAGAGAGTTCTGACAAAATGTGGTCCACTGGAGAAGGAAATGGCAACCCACTCCAGTATTCTTGCCAAGAAAACCCCATGGAACGTATCACAAGGCTAAAAGAGATGACGCCAGAAGATGAGCCCCTCAGGTGAGAAGGTGTCCAATATACTACTGGGGAAGAGCTAGGGATGGGGGAGAATTTCCCCCTGAAACTTCGGGGGGCCGAGCGCCAATGCATTCGGCCCCCCGAAATCGGCAGTGAAATTCTCCGCCACCCCCCGCCACCCCTCCGAGATGGGACTTAACTTTCACGAATGTCCCTCCTGGCGGCGGGTCCCGGCGCTGGTTCGTCGGGTCTTCATCAGGGGCGGGGGCGGTAGCCGGTATTTCAACCAGCTGCCGCCGCCACCATTACAAGGAAAGTTAAAAAAAAAAAAAACACCCCCATGATAGGCTACGTAACGATTAACATAGCCTATCATGGCTAGATTTGCAAAGTCAGCCATGATAGGCTACGTTAATCGTCACATTGCCTATCACGGGTGACTTTGAAAAAAAAAAAGCGCGTACGCAAATGGCGGCCCCCATAGGGAGCCGCCATTTGCGTACCTTATTTGGTCCCTGTAGTCTACGTAAAGATTTACGTACACTACGGCGAAAATAAGGGCAACGCAAATAGCGCAAATCTAGCCATGATAGGCTACGTTAATCCTTAAGTAGCCTATCACAGGGGTGGGTTTTGTTTTTTTCGCGGCTGGGTAGACAGGGCGCTTCTACCCAGCCTGACTTTCGCCGGCGAGGGATGGGGCGCCTCACGCCCAGCCTGAATTTCGGCCGGGCGAGGCAGGAAGCCTCCCCCCCCTCACATGAACTTCGGGGGGAGAAGTGAAGCGCCTCCCCCCCACTGCGAAAAAGCTGCAGGACAAGGTAAGTCCCTTTCGTATATCCCTAGGAAGAGCAGAGGGAATTTCCAAGTAGCGCCAGAAAGAGTGAAGTGGCTGGGCCAAAGCCGAAAGGACACTCAGCTGTGGATGTGTCTGGTGGTGAAAAGGAAGTCTGATGCTGTAAAGAACAATATTGTTTAGGAACCTGGAATGTAAGATCAATGAATCAAGGTAAGCTGGAGGTGGTCAATCATGAGATGGCAAGATTGAACACCGACAACTTGGGAATCAGTGAACTAAAATGGACAGGCATGGGCGAATTTAATTCAGGTGACCATTGTATCTACTACTATGGGCAAGAATCCCTTAGAAGAAATGGAGTAGCACTCATAGTCAACAAAAGGGTGGGAAAAGCAGTACTTGGATACAATCTTAAAAACGATAGAATGATCTCAGTACGAATCCAAGGCAAACCATTCAACATCACAGTAATTCAAGTCTATGCCCCAACCACTGATGCCGAAGAAGCTGAGGTTGATCGGTTCTATGAAGACCTACAACACCTTCTAGTACTAACACCAAAAAAAGATGTCCTTTTCATCATAGGGGATTGGAATGCTAAAGTAGGAAGTCAAGAAATAACCGAAATAACAGGCAGGCATGGCCTTGGTGTACAAAATGAAGCAGGACAAAGGCTAATAGAGTTTTGCCAAGAGAACACGCTGATCATAGCAAACACGCTTTTCCATCAGCACAAGAGGCGACTCTACACATGGACATCACCAGATGGTCAATATCGAAATCAGATTGATTATGTCCTTTGCAGCCAAAGATGGAGAAGCTCTATACAGTCAGTCAAAACAAGACCTGGAGCTGACTGTGGCTCAGATCATGAGCTGCTTCTTGCAAAATTTTGGCTTAAATTGAAGAACGTAGGGAAAACCACTAAACCATTCAGGTATGACCTAAACCATATCCCTTATAAATATACAGTGGAGATGATGAATAGATTTCAGGGATTAGACCTGATAGACAGAGTGCCTGAGGAACTATGGACGGAGGTCCATAACATCGTTCAGGAGGCAGGAACTCAATCCATCCTAAAGAAAAAGAAATGCAAGAAAACAAAGTGGCTGTCTGTTGACGCTTTACAAGTAGCTGAGGAAAGAAGGGAAGCGAAAAGCAAGGGAGAAAGGGGAAGATATACCCAACTGAATGCAGAGTTCCAGAGAATAGCAAGGAGAGACAAGAAGGCCTTCTTAAATGAACAATGCAAAGAAATGGAGGAAAACAATAGAATGGGAAAGACTAGAGATCTTTTCAAGAAAATCAGAGATCTCAAGGGAACGTTTTGTGCAAAGATGAGCATGATAAAGGACAAAGAAGGCAGGGACCTAACAGAAGCAGAGGAGATTAAGAAGAGGTGGCAAGAATACACAGAAGAACTATACAGGAAAGATCTTAATGTCCCTGATAGCCATGATAGTATGGTCACTGCCCTTGAGCCGGACATCCTAGTAGGGATGTGAGAGAATTTCGCCATGAATCTCAGGAAGGCCGAATGCCAACGCATTCGGCCCCCTGAAATTGGTGGCGAAACGGTCTGCCCCCCCGCCCCCCAGGGACAGGACTTACCTTGGGCGAATCCTCCTGGCGGCGGCGGTTCCGGCGGCGGTGCGGCAGTGGCAGCTGCGACGGCCAGTCTTCTGACCGGCTGCCACCGCTGCCATTTCCAGTAAAAAAAAAAAGTCATAGGCCATGTAAAGATTTACGTAGCCTATCACGGCTGATTTAAAAGAAGAAAAAAACACGCGCGTACGCGAATGGCGGTGCCCATGGGCGCCGCCATTTGCGTTCCTTATATTGACACGTCTTAGTCTATGTAAACATTTACATAGACTAAGACAGAAAAAATAAGGGGAATGCAAATAGTGTAGAGTCTACGCTATTTGCGTTCCCATTATTTTCGCCATCTTAGTCTACGTAAATGTTTACGTAGACTAAGACATGTCACGCCATTTGTGTACGCGCGGTTTTTTTTCCTTTTAAATCAACCATGATAGGCTACGTAAACATTTACGTAGCCTATCACGGCTGACTGCAGGGACGCAAATGGCAGCGGCCAGGATTCCGATGACCCGGCCGGCCAGGATTCGGGGGGGAGGGATGGAGCGCCTCCCCCCCTGCCAGAATTTTGGAGGGAGGGAAGGAGCACCTCCCCCCCACCGCGAATCGATTTCGTTAAAAGGCAAGTGACTTTTGTACATCCCTACATCCTAGAGAGTGAAGTCAGGTGGGCCTTAGGAAGCAATACTAACAACAAAGCTAGCAGAGATGAGAGTATTCCAGCTGAGCTATTTCAAATCCTAAAAGATGATGCTGTTAAAGTGCTGCACTCAATATGCCAACAAATTTGGAACACTCAACAGTGGCCACAAGACTGGAAAAGGTCAGTGTACATTCCAATTCCAAAGAAGGGCAACGCCAAAGAGTGTTCAGACTACCGTACTGTTGCGCTCATTTCACATGCCAGCAAGGTTATGCTCAAAATCCTACAAGCTAGGCTTCAGCAGTATGTGAACCTAGAACTTCCGGAAGTACAAGCTGGGTTCCAAAGAGGCAAAGGAACTAGAGATCAAATCACCAATATCCACTGGATCATGGAGAAAGCAAGAGAATTCCAGAAAAATGTCTATTTCTGCTTCATGGACTATGCCAAAGTCTTTGATTGTGTGCATCACAAAAAACTGTGGCAAATTCTTAAAGAGATGGGAGCACCAGACCACCTTATCTGTCTCCTGAGAAACCTGTATGAGGGTCAAGAAACAACAGTAAGAACCGGACATTTAACAACCGAAATTGGGAAAGGAGTATGACAAGGCTGTATATTGTCACCCTGCTTATTTAACTTATAGGCAGAGTTTATCATGAGAAACGTGGGGTTGGATGAATCACAGGTCGGAATTAAGATTGCCTGCCGGGAGAATTATCAACAACCTCAGATACACAGACGATACCACCCTAATGTCAGAAAGCGGAGAGTATCTAAAGAGCCTCTTGTTGAGGGTGAAAGAGGAGAGTGCAAAGCAGGTTTGAAACTAAACATTAAAAAAACTAAGACATGGCATCTGGCCCCATCACGTCCTGGCATATAGAAGGGGAAGAAATGGAAGCAGTGACAGATTTTATTTTCTTGGGCTCCAAGATCACCACAGACGGTGACTATAGCCATGAAATTAAAAGACGCTTGCTCCTTGGGAGGAAAGCTATGGCAAACCTAGACAGCATAGTAAGAAGTGGAGACATCACCTTGCCGACAAAGGTTCGTATAATCAGAGCTATGGATTTCCCAGTAGTAATGTATGGCTGTGAGAGCTGGACTATAAAGAAGGCTGAGCGCCGAAGAATTGATGCGTTAGAACTGTGGTGCTGGAGAAGACTCTTACGAGTCCCCTGGACTGCATGGAGGTCCTGGACTGCAAGGAGTGATATTCTTAAATAGAGTCTTTAAATCTTTAGCTTGTGTGTCACATTTTGTCTGTTTAGGTCCCCAGGAGTCATATATTTGCATTAGTGTTGATTAAGGGAAAAGATTTATTTATTTATTTCATTTATATCCCACCTTTCTTCCATCGTGGAACTCAGTGCTGCTACATGTGGTTCCCAGGTTGTCTCCCCCGACCCCCCAGCACTGATCAGACCCAGATCTTCTTAGCTTCAGCAGCGTAGCTGTCTCATGTGCCTCCAGACATGCCTGGGATATAAATGAAATGAATGAATGAATGAATGAATGAATGAAAAGATCAGGACCATGAGACTCATAAATCAGAAGTCATAGAATAGGATGGTCAACCTGTGGCCACAGATGTGGCCCTTGGCCTAAGTTCTTTTTTCTCCCACTCTCAAACTACTAGAACCTGGGGTCAGGTCATCCCATGAAGCTGATTGTGGGGATGTATGAAAGTCACTTACCTGAACCGAAATTTGATTTGCGGTGGGGGGGAGGTGCTCTGTCCCTCCCCCTGAAATTCTGGCTGGGGGGGAGGCGCCCCGTCCCTCCCACCGCGAATCCTGGCCGGCCAGGAAGGCAAACGGCGGCGGCCGTAGCCGCCACCGTTTGCATCCCCGCAGTCAGCCATGATAGACTACGTAAATGTTTACGTAGCCTATCATGGCTGAGTGAAGAAAAAAACAAACAAACCGCGTGTACGCAAATGTCAGCGCCCATGGGCGCCGCCATTTGCGTTCCTTATTTTGGCACGTCTAAAAAAAAAACCTGCGCAAATAGCATTCCCCTTATTTTCGCCATAGTCTACGTAAATGTTTACGTAGACTAGATGTGCCAAAATAAGGAACGCAAATGGCGGCGCCCATAGGCGCCGACATTTGCGTACGCGCGGGTTTTTTTTTCTTCACTCAGCCACGATAGGCTACGTAAACATTTACGTAGCCTATCACAGTATTTTTTAAAAATCTAGCCGTGATAGGCTACATAAATCTTTACGTAGCCTATCATGTTTTTTTTTCATTTTTTTTAAACTTGGAAATGGCGGTGGCGGCAGCTGGTCGGAAGACCGGCCGCTGCAGCCGCCGCCGCCAAACCGCCACCGAACCGTCGCTGGAGCCGCCACCGCCAGGGACATTCGCACAAGGTAAGTCCCGTCCCAGGAGGGGCGGGGGGGCAGACCGTTTCGCCACTGATTTCGGGGGGGCCGAATGCGCTGGCATTCGGCCTCCCCGAGATTCGAGGTGAAATTCTCTGACATCCCTAGCTGATTGGTGGGAGATTCAGGACAGATAAAGGGAAGGACTTCTTCACACAGTGTATGGTGAAGCTATGGAACCCGCTACCATGAGATGTAGTGATGGCCACCAATTTGGATGGCTCTAAAAGAGGACTGGACAAATTCATGGAGGAGAAGGCTATCAATGGCTTCTAGTCCTGATGGCTATACGCTACCTCCAGTATCATGAGGCAGTATGCTGAGGCACACCAGTTGCTGGGGAACACGGGCGGGTGGGTGCTGTTGCCCTAATATCATGCTTGTGGATTTCCCTTGGGCAGCTGGTTGGCCAGTGTGTGAACAGAATGCTGGACTAGATGGACCCTTTGTCTGACCCAGCATAGCTCTTCTTATGTTCTTATGTTCATGCAGCTCTCAGCCTAATTTCAAAGGCCCCCTGCATGTGATCTGTTCAGACCTCTGTCAAGAGCACTGTGTGGGAGAGAATGAAAAGGGGGTGGCAGAAAGAGAGAGAAAAGAGAGTAATAGAAAGAGAAAAGGGATGATCCAGCCACTTTTGTCTCTGGCCCTGCCCACTGCTGGCTACAGCCCCGCTCACCGCCAACATCTAATGCCCAACAGATTGCCCACACGGGAATGTGGCGCTCAGCAAAATACAAAGGTTGCCCACCCCTGTTATAGAAAATGAAATACTACCTGAGTTGCTTTCTGTAGAAAAAGAAAAGCTGCCACTCCACAGTAAATCATCATCATCATCATCAAACAAACAAGAACAACAGGTTGTATTTTCGTGATCACCATTTTATTTTTCAAAAAATGGCAAGTGCGGAGCTCGACGAGGCTGCAGGGTTGAGTGCGGGCTGCTCTCGGAGCATGGGCAGGGGGTGAAGCAGGGGCTCAGCAAGTGGGGCTTGGGGATGCGGGTGGGGGGGTTCCACCAGATTTCCAGACAGAATCAGGTGCTTGCACCACCCCTAATGAATATGAAAGGTTTTTTTAAAAAAATAAAATAAAATATAGACTTCAGGATACAACACTCACAAACAAGTACAACTCTGAATGTATACACTTCACTGTGCCTCTTAACTTCTAACTGTGTTACCTTTTCAGTTGGTTGGTGCAACAGCTGACAGCAGAAATATGTTCCTAGGTAGTTGCTACTAGCATGTTTGAGGAAAGGGTTTTGAATTGGGGGGGGGGAGCAGGGGGGAGGTGAATAGAATATTTCTCCTTTTCCCCCCTTCCTCTTCACATGCACACACACATACACCCTATGCATTCTGGTTACATTTCCTGGCTCCATGGGGCCAACTTTGGGGTAAGGTAGCTTCTTGTGAATTTCCAAAAAGGAGGACATGTATCTCCAAAAGAGAGGATGCCTATTTTGGGTGTGTTTCCTTTCAACTTCAATGTGGTGGTGTACTGGGGAAGAGCAGAGGGTATTTCCAAGTAGCGCCAGAAAGAGTGAAGCGGCTGGGCCAAACCCAAAAGGACACTCAGCTGTGGATGTGTCTGGTGGTGAAAAGGAAGTCCGATGCTGTAACGAACAATATTGTTTAGGAACCTGGAATGTCAGATCAATGAATCAAGGTAAGCTGGACGTGGTCAAACATGAGATGGCAAGACTGAACATCGACATCTTGGGAATAAGCGAACTAAAATGGACAGGCATGGGCGAATTTAATTCAGGTGACCATCATATCTACTACTATGGGCAAGAATCCCTTAGAAGAAATGGAGTAGCACTCATAGTCAACAAAAGGGTGGGAAAAGCAGTACTGGGATACAATCTTAAAAACGATAGAATGATCTCAGTACGAATCCAAGGCAAACCATTCAGCATCACAGTAATTCAAGTCTATGCCCCAACCACTGAGGACGAAGAAGCTGAGGTTGATCGGTTCTGTGAAGACCTACAACACCTTCTAGAACTAACACCAAAAAAAGATGTCCTCTTCATCATAGGGGATTGGAATGCTAAAGTAGGAAGTCAAGAAATCACTGGGATAACAGGCAGGCATGCCCTTGGTGCACAAAATGAAGCAGGACAAAAGCTAATAGAGTTTTGCCAGGAGAACACGCTGATCATAGCAAACACTCTTTTCCAACAGCACAAGAGGCGACTCTACACATGGACATCACCAGATGGTCAATATCGAAATCAGATTGATTATGTCCTTTGCAGTCAAAGATGGAGAAGCTCTATACAGTCAGTAAAAACCAGACCTGGAGCTAACTGTGGCTCAGATCATGAGCTTCTTGTTGCAAAATTTCAGCTTAAATTGAAGAATGTAGGGAAAACCACTAAACCATTCAGGTATGACCTCAATCATATCCCTTATGAATATACAGTGGAGGTGAGGAATAGGTTTAAGGGATTAGACCTGATAGACAGAGTGCCTGAGGAACTATGGACGGAGGTCCGTAACGTTGTTCAGGAGGCAGCAACTCAATCCATCCCAAAGAAAAAGAAATGCAAGAAAGCCAAGTGGCTGTCTGATGAGGCTTTACAAGTAGCTGAAGAAAGAAGGGAAGCGAAAAGCAAGGGAGAAAGGGGAAGATATATCCAACTGAATGCAGAGTTCCAGAGAAGAGTAAGGAGAGACAAGAAGGCCTTCTTAAATGAACAATGCAAAGAAATCAAGGAAAACAACAGACTGGGAAAGACTAGAGATCTCTTCAAGAAAATCGGAGATCTCAAGGGAACGTTTTGTGCACAGACGGGCATGATAAAGGACAAAGAAGGCAGCGACGTAACAGAAGCAGATGAGATTAAGAAGAGGTGGCAAGAATATACAGAAGAATTATACAGGAAAGATCTTAATGTCCCTGATAGCCATGATAGTGCGGCCACTGAACTTGAGCCGGACATCCTCGAGAGTGAAGTCAAGTGGGCCTTAGGAAGCATTACTAACAACAAAGCTAGCGGAGATGACAGTATTCCAGGTAAGCTATTTAAAATCCTAAGATGATATTGTTAAAGTGCTGCATTCAATATGCCAACAAATTTGGAACACTCAACAATGGCCGCAAGACTGGAAAAGGTCAGATTACATTCCAATTCCAAAGAAGGGCAATGCCAAAGAGTGTTCAAACTACTGCACAATTGCGCTCATTTCACATGCCAGCAAGGTGATGCTCAAAATCCTACAAGCTAGGCTTCAGCAGTATGCGAACCGAGAACTACCGGAAGTACAAGCTGGGTTTCGAAGAGGCAGAAGAACTAGAGATCAAATTGCCAACGTTCGCTGGATCATGGAGAAAGCAAGAGAATTCCAGAAAAACGTCTATTTCTGCTTCATTGATTACGCTAAAGCCTTTGATTGTGTGGATCACAACAAACTCTGGCAAATTCTTAAAGTGATGGGAGTACCAGACCACCTTACCTGTCTCCTGAGAAACCTGTACGAGGGTCAAGAAGCAACAGGAAGAACCAGACATGGAACAACCGAGTGGTTCAAAATTGGGAAAGGAGTACGACAAGGTTGCATATTGTTACCCTGCTTATTTAACTTATATGCAGAGTACATCATGAGAAATACCGGGCTGGATGAATCACAGGTCGGAATTAAGATTGCCGGGAGAATTATCAACAACCTCCGATATGCAGACGATACCACCCTAATGGCAGAAAGCGAAGAGGATCTCAAGAGCCTCTTGTTGAGGGTGAAAGAGGAGAGTGCAAAAGCTGGTTTGAAACTCAACATTAAAAAAACGAAGATCATGGCATCTGGCCCCATCACTTCCTGGCATATAGAAGGGGAAGAAATGGAAGCAGTGACAGATTTTACTTCCTTGGGCTCCAAGTTCACCGCAGACGGTGACTGTAGCCATGAAATTAAAAGACGCTTGCTCCTTGGGAGGAAAGCTATGGCAAACCTAGACAGCATAGTAAGAAGCAGAGACATCACCTTGCCAACAAAGGTCCGTCTAATCAAAGCTATGGTTTTCCCAGTAGTAATGTATGGCTGTGAGAGCTGGACTATAAGGAAGGCTGAGCTCCGAAGAATTGATGCTTTCGAACTGTGGTGCTGGAGAAGACTCTTAGGAGTCCCCTGGACTGCAAGGAGGTCAAATCAGTCCATCCTAAAGGAAATCAACCCTGACTGCTCATTGGAAGGACAGATACTGAAGCTGAAGCTGAAATATTTTGGCCACCTAATGCGAAGAGAAAACTCTCTGGAAAAGTCCCTGATGCTGGGAAAGACTGAAGGCAAAAGGAGAAGGGGACGACAGAGGATGAGATGGCTAGATAGCATCACCGATGCAATGAATATGAACTTGCACACTCCGGGAGAGAGTGCAGGACAGGAAGGCCTGGCGTGCTATGGTCCATGGGGTCACAAAGAGTCGGACATGACTGAACGACTGAACAACAACAACAACAACAGAGGCCAACTGCCAAAACAGTTATCCTTGTTCCGATATTTCTGGCCCTGACTGTATGATGTGTTGGGAATAATGATTATAATTTAAATAGAAATATAGTACATCTCACCGTAGTGTGGAACGCTGTGACCAGGTGTCCTGTGTGCCTTGCTCGGCCTGCTGCCCAGGTGCTATGGGAACTTCAAGGCTCAGCTCTTCCTTCTGATGGTTCTTTACCTTTATACCAGACTTGGACTGGACAGACTTTCAAACAGAGGATGCCTTGAAAACAGAAGACAGTCATCTGGCAGCCCATCAATTAGAGGACTGTCTTCTGTAAAAGAGGACAGCTGGCCACCCTGCTTTTGGGGACAGCTTCTGCAGCCACTGCAGCTTCATCTGCAAAGTGCTGGGTTCAAACAGAGGGGCTGCTGTGTGTCCCTGAGCTGTCCTTCATATCCCTCATGGAGCTCAAGCTGGGGAAAGCCACTAGTGCAGCTGCTCTGCTCTGACCAGGAAGCACCAGCAGATAAGGGTGCATTAGGAGAAGGCTTCCAACTTCAGAACTTCTCCTCCAAGAGGTGGAGAGTGGCTGGGCCAAGCAGCAGGAATGCACTTAAAAGGACAGGATGAGGAAGTGCATCCCGACCTACTGACAGAATAGGGCTTGTGCTGCAGCTTCATGCTGGAATCACCCTCTTATGTCTCAGGTAGGTGCATTCCTGAAGGCAACAGAGCTGTAGCTCAGTGGTAGAGCATCTGCTTTGCATGCAGAAGGTCCCAGTTTCAATCCCCGTCACTTCCACGCAAGGCTGGGAAAGACTCCTGTCTGAAACTCTAAACCAACCTTCCTTCCCCATCTTGGTGCCCTCCAGATGCTTTGGACCTCAATACCCATCAGCCCCAGCCAGCATGGGTAATGGGCAGGAATGCTGAGAGTTGTAGTCCAAAACATCTGGAGGGCACCTGGTTGAAGAAGACTGCTCTAATCAGCCACTAACAGTTAGTGTGGACAATACTAAGCTACTTAAACCAAAGGTCTGAAGTTGGTATAAAGCAGCTTCCAAACTCGATCACCAACACAGCTTTCAAATATCTAATATATAGCAATCCTCCTCTCCCACCCACAACCCCAATGGCTCGTGGACTTTCTTCTTTAAAAATAATAGGGCAAAGTCTATAATAATATGATAACTAATAATAGCAGTCTGAAAAGAAATAACACTGCAGTTATAAAGGTTTTTTTAGGGGGCCTTGGAATTTATACCTCAGAAGGGTTTTTGACCTATTAAAACATTCTTCTACATTTTGGTGTATAAAAGCTTGAAACTGCAACTGGAAACAAAGAAACCTCATTGGAAGCTGTCCCAGTTTTAATTAAACATCATCTCCACATCTGGATATACAGTGCATATGGCTTTGCTTGTTAATGATGTTGTGCAAAGACGATCACCTTGCATGTGTGGTGGTGAATGATTTATTAACTTAAGCAGTATAAATTTCTCTCATTCACTTTTGGCATGTGAAAGACAAAGGAGATAATGATGTTACCCAAAGCTCTTTTAACCTCGTATGTACTTGGTGCACCAATTGATTTGCATCGTTCTTCATCTCTTACTCTATTTAGCTGCCTTGCAGCAACCTGACTTTTGTGAAGTTGGCTGCTGTCTCATTTGTCACTTCAGCAGCAGAAAAAAATGGATTTGTGCTGCAGTGGTTTTTGGTTCAGAACCACTTTGTTCTCTATGGAATATATCTGGCAGGGTGATGCTCAGTAATAACCTGAGTCTTAGTCTGTGAGAGTTGTGTGTGCTGTTCAGGAGTCAGCTCAGACTGAGTCACACCATTATTTCCAACACCCTCCAAGTTTATAAGTTGCAACTGATTGTGCAAAACCCCTTCACCTGCTGTACTCATTTTGGATCAATTAAATACAGCCACCTGATTAGCAATTCTCCCCAATATTTCAGGTTGTCAAACTCATTCTTTTGCTCCATATGCTTTGAAGCATCTCTCTTGACATCCCTGAAGCTGGCACAGGAGATAATACAATACAATCTTTCAGATAACCTGCATTTACATAAAAATTCTTCATATCCTTTTCTCCTCCAATGTTTCATCTAAATGTCAGATACCTTCTTGAAATGTGTAAGAGTTTGGCTGCTGCACAAGAAAACTCACTCAGAAAGTTAGGATCCCCTTGACAACTAAACAGACACTCCTTCTTATATTTTGTGCATTCACAAGACTGGCAATAATATACAGGTCACTGTTTAGGTGAGTTAATGAAAGGATAACAACACAGTGTTTCAGTCTTCAAAATGGTATTCATATCATAAATTAACCTCATCAAGATTTTATTTCTTTTTATTACATGTCAGTCCAGTATGGAGAATTGTTGTTCGGGGATGTCCCTGCATTCTTGACATGAGCAAGAGGCTAAACAAAGATGAAATTAAGACTTCTCTCCAACATATTCTCTTTGATCAATTCCTTTTGTGGCAGTGATGGAACAATAAGAAAAGGTCAGGGTTAACTTTTATGCAGTCACGTAAACCTGAAAGGATTTATGCGGGTATTCTCAACACTATTATTTGATGACTTGTTTCTACCACTCAATGCATTGCACATACAGTGTGTGTGTGCATGTGTGTGTGTACATTTAATCTCTCCCAAATCTGGAACAGGACTTGTTCGAGATTTAAAGTGGATAGAGATTAGATGACAGATAGATAGATAGATGATAGATAGATAGATAGATAGATAGATGATAGATAGATAGATAGATAGATAGATAGATAGATAGATAGATAGACAGACAGACAGACAGACAGACAGACAGACATTAAAATTCCTCATAATACTAGAACTTGGGGTCATTCAATGTAATTGATTAGCAAAAAGTACATCTTCACACAATGCATAATCAATGCATGGACTTCAGTGTGACAAGATGTAGTGATGGCCACTAGCTTAAATGGAATTTCAAAGGGGATTAGACAAATTCATCAAGGATTGGTCTACCACTAGCTGTGAGGAACCTCCATGTTCAAAAGGGAGTATGTCACTGAATACCAGTTGCAGGGGGATGAGAGCATGGAGGTGTATCGATTTCTGTCCTTGCTTGAGGGCTTCCATGGCCCGGTCTACATGGCACTGCTTTCACCCTTCACTTGGTTGCAATTGCGCAGCATTTCCTCTTCGAATTAGCTTCTGCTGAATACATTCACGATTTACTGCAGGCTTCCCTAACAGACTCTGCCGTACCCTTTTTTTGCCATTATACTTTAATGCACCACTGTGCAGTCCCATGAGCGTGGGAGTGCAACATTGCAGTGGCTGTTTTGTATTTTAGGGGTTCTGTTGTATCTTTCAGTCCCTCATTAGGTAAAAAGTGGGTGTTCTGTGCTCCTTCATTTCCACACCATCCGTTTGTCAGTTCCCCAGCCTGAGACTCTCGCGATGGTTCACGTGAGTGGTACATACCTACCCATCACTCCAAAATGGCGGCTGGAGTGAAGTTGGTCCTCCCACAAGACCCCCCAGCCCTTGGGCACTGAGTCCAATAAAACCACTGCAAAGATACGAAGCTGCACAAATGTGCAAAAGTGTGATTAAATAAATGAAAATGCGGAATGCCTCACTGTGCCTCTGTAACTGTGCAGCTGCAAAGGGATGGGTTGTGTAAAGGGGCATCACAGAGTGATGCAAGCACTATGCACACCTACAACACGCCCACTGCAAAATGCAAAGTCCGTTTGGGGAAGGGACAGACGGCTCGCAACCATGGGGAAACCCGCAGCAAACGAAAAACATCGCAGCAAAACACATCCTGGCTGGGAAATCCACATTTTCTGGGACAAAACCACAGATGGCTGTGAAGTGGTGACTGCATCATCTGTTCAGAGAGACCTCAACTTGCAGCCATCCTGGAGTAAAAGGCTTGTGTAGATGGGGCCCAGGAAGAATCTGACTGGCTGTTGTGGGAATCAGGTGCTTGAACAGGTTCTTGTTATCACCACCATCACCATCTAATAAACACCTAAAATATTCTAAGTGCTATTGAAAGACAAGATATTGAAAGACAAGACAGTTCCTGCCTATACTTGCAATTTAATAGACACAATACTAAAGAAAAAGGGAATGTGAAGGGAAAGGAAAGGAAAGGAAAGGAAGAGGAAAGCAAGCTTTGGAGCAGCTGCTCCTTCTCTGGCCAATGGATGGGGCCAGGTTGGTCTCCCCTTTCCATAATGTTCTTTCTGACTGAGTGACAAGGGGTACAGTCTCCCAGTGGCCCTTGGCCTCCTGGCTTATGGATGAGGTCAGAGTATGTTGCCCAAGGCAATTGTCAATTGGACCTGAATGCTCTTTCTGGCAGGAGGAGCAATGCAAGCTCCTTGCAGCTGGTCCTACACTGGCCAAAGTGTGGGGCCAGTTTGGTGATATTCATCATAGGAGGCAGGGCGTGCAGCCTCCCAGTGGCTCTTGGCCTCCTTGTCAGAGGTTCAGGTACAGATATGTACCTTTCATATGATTCAGTAAGGCTCTTCTTATGTTCCTGTTTTAAGATTTTCAGTGACTACAGCTGCTCAATTCCTGACCAAATTTCACATTCTAAAACCTTGTTCTTCCAATTTTGAGATACAGAGCATTTCCAGGTGACCACCGAAACACTAGCATTAGCTCCAATTCAGCACTAATGGTCTGTTGTTCTGTGTTCTATGCAATGGAAGGGAATCAGACCAGCCTAGCTGCTGGAGAATGTACCTGCTTCGTGGGGATCACCTCCAGCCCATATTGTAGGAGATATGCACTCCAGAGTTGAACAGAAGCTCAGGGGCAGGAGGGTTGACAGAAAAGGAGAAGAGAATCAGATCTTGAGCATAGCACTGGGAAAGCAGAGATTTAAACTTCTGCTCCGCTATTTTTATGAATACACCTCCCCAAATGGCCCAGTACCATAAGGCCCTGATCCCATTTCCTCCAGCCCCAGTTACAGTTGGAGCCTTACTTGTTGATTCAATAAACAGTATCATCTCCTCACAGATCCTGTGTCTATATCAATGTGGAATCAACCCAGAAGGGGTGGGGGTGGGTTGGAAATGAACATTGTATCCAAATTAAATGTGTTTTGTACAGTATGTGACCATTAATTCCTTTGGGTAATTCTTTATTAATTTTATCAGGGAATTAGTATAGAAGATGCTACTTTTTCTGGCCCATTTCAACAACCTCCCACAATGGTTAACATGCAATAGCGATCTTAACTTGAAGCAAAAAGGATATCTCTACTGACTGTTTGGAAATCTCTGGATGTCATCCTTGATACAGTTAGCATGTGGAAAGGGATTAAATACTACAAAGCACTCAGGAAAAAGTGGTAGGAAACTGAAATACGTAGAGATTGTGGGACAAAAGAAATGAGCATCCCTGGAGAGACATTACTCCCTCTAGTTCTTCATATGTAAATGTTCAGACATAATGAGAAATAGGTTTGAGCAGAAATGCCAAGGTGTTTCATAACATGAAGCACCTTTTCTGAAAGGATATACGTATTTCTGTCACACTCAAATTACAAACTACTGAAACTGAGAGCCAGTTCACATGGGAAACAGCCTGAGTTTATTTTTTCAATCCATGAAGAAGCTTTGGTCTGCACAAGCTGGACATGGTTGAGCGGAACAAGTCTGGTAACTGGGAGTGGGAGCTATGCCTATGATCACCTCATGCCTGTATTACACTAGTTGCACTGGGTCTCAAACCATGCCCAATTCAAAGTGCTGGTCTTGACTTTCATGGCTTAGGATCAGAAAATTTGAGCTGTCTCCATATACATCTTCCAGTATCTTAAGATCTTCAGTAGAAGGCCTTTTATCAGTGCCTCCACCATTCTGAGGTGAGCCAGGTGGCTACCAAGGAGAAGACTTCTCAGTGGTGGTACAAAGAAGATCAGATGTGCAGGCATGTTTATTGTGGGCTGGGTGTTTCAGTGACATAACCCTGCCACCTTAGCCCAAGATTCTACTTTGTTCTGGAAGAAGCAGCATGGAAAGCTGCCAGGAATGACCATAAGGCCCTAAATAGTTGCTGCAGGGCCTGAGTAATTGTGTATGTGCTTCCTCCATTGATTAGATAAAAGGGAGTTGCTCCCATGTAACTATGGAAAGATGTAAATGCCTACCTTACTACCAACCCAACCAGTGAACTCATGAAGGTAAATTTGAATTGACCAGTCCAGATCCTTGGTGGAAATATGGCCCATTCCTGACATATTCCCATGTCCTGGACTGGTCAACAGGTTTAGGGACCACTTAGGCAACCCTCATGGTACCTTTTGTTTTCAAGACTGTACTGATCTTGCCATATACAGCATGCTAGATTGAGTTCCATCAAGTGTCTAGAAAGCTCCCTGACCCTTCTTTTGTTCTCTTTTGTTGACCCTTCCTGGGTCCAGCCTCAGAGCTATCAAATCTTTTGTACTCTTTGTTCTGAAAACTGTTCTTTTCCTGGGCATTTGGCAGTACATGATGAGTTTTAATTGGCCCTGGATGTGTCTTTAGATATGACTGACTGTTCAAAGTTGTTTTTAGTTATATGTAGTTTGTGTATATTGTCTGTTTGCTTTTATGTAAATGGCTTTTAAACTTTTTATATTGTATTTAATGTTTTAATTTCTGTAATCCACCCAGAGAGCTTTGGCTATGGGGCAGTACAGAAAAATATTAAATAAATAAATATAAATAAACTGGCCTAGAGTTCAGGCAGCAATCATATAGGTATGTAAGAACTCACCCTAGTTCAATTCTCTGTGCACTCACCAAAGCAGCATCCCTGCTCGCTTCCCCCCCCCCCGAACCTTCAGTCGAGCCACCCATGAGTTTGGTGGACCTGTTCAGTGAGTGCCGCCATTTTCGCGCCTATGCTTTTTTTTAAAAAAATGCATGTATTCAAGTATGTACAGTTTGGAGCTGGGAAAGCTAAATAAGCGCAATATTAGAGGGATTATACCTCTAATATTGCACTTATTTAGCCTTCCCAGCTCCAAACTGCGCATATTTGAATATGCGCATTTTTTTAATTTCCTGTTTTTCCTAGAAAGCAAAGGTGCAAAAATGGCAGCACTCACAGGCACGAGCGGGGGGCGAACAAGGACAGTGTCTCAGTGGGCGCAGTTCAAGGGTCGCGGGCGGGGGTTTCTCAATGAATTCCTGAGCCCCGAACTGCATTAGCAACATCCCTACAATCATACTTCCTTTATGTCTGAGCATTCCTCACACTTATAGGTTTACCTCAGCTCTAAGCTTATGTCAGAGTTCACTTGTTCCTCATGATCCTTTCCTAGAGTGATCTACCCCTTTCACTCTGGTTCTTATCTTATGTTTCCAGAGCCAGAGTCCCCCTTGCCTTTCTTGAACCAATTTATTCCCCTATCTGCCTTGTATACCCAGGTCCCAGAGAGAAAGCTTTACCCCCTGGTGAAGTGCCTCTTGAATCTAAAGCCAGGTTACACATATAACACAGTGCAAACTACTCCCATTTTTGCTGGGGACTGCAAGCTAGGCCTGTAACCTGGATTCCTTTTCACATCAGCAATATGGGCACATGTTAGAACAAGTGTTTCGTCTGTTTTCTACAAGACCATGTCATCTAGACTAAACTCGCTTTCAGAAATACTAAGTGGTTGTGTGAATGGACCTGAGCCGTTTTCAATACAAAAGGTTATCTGAAACTTATATAAAAACTGTAACACTTTGATGAATTCACACAATCCATTTCCCCCACTTCCTTCTGACTGCTTTTATCACACACCTTTGTTATCACTTAGAGATGCTGGATAATGCATATTAGGTAGGATGTCCCTTATTGCAGAACATCATGCACATAATGTACGTTCCTTTTAGCAAAATTAAGGATATGCAAAATCTCCTCTATTATTTCTGATGTTATTGCTGACTTACTGAAAAGTAACACTGTATGTTTAGAACACTTGTCTGTAAAGACAAATATGCAATTTATTCAAGGAAATTATTTTCTAAATTGCTAGTTTGTGTGTCAGTTCAGTTCCTAGCATTATCTCACAATATTTATTTATTTATTTATTTATTTATTTATTTCATTTATAAAATTGCATTCACCACCTAGCAGGCACTTGGGAAAATGGTTCATCATGACAAGCCTAACTTGTGTGTATCTATCTATCTATGATCCATCCATCCATTTATTTATTGTTAGCATTTATATACCACCTTATTTGCTTGAAAAAACATCAAGGCAATGCACAACAATTAAAACAATTAAAACTTTAAACATGGGGTGGGCATCTTTGGGGGGTCTGGGGGCCATTTTGCCCCCCACCGGACCTGCCCTCACAAGCTGCACTCTGTGAGGTATCACGTACACATATGCAGAGATCTACAAAGAAGCCACCAAAACCTCAGCAGTTTGCTGCCAATCTTTGCTGCCAAACATTGGCAGCAAACAGATACAGAGTGCTAAAAGGGCCAAGTTTAGCTTGAGAATAAGCCAGATTTGACCCATTTAGCACTCCATAGCAGCTACAGACTGCTAAAAGGCTCAAATTTAGCTTCTTCTCAACCAAAATGTGATCTTTTTAGCACTCCATAGCTCTAAATCACTGAATACCCAATGCCACCAAATTTGGGGGCACACCAGGGGATGGCAGAGGTGCATGCCACTTGTGGGCCATGCGTTGCCCATCCCTGCCTTAAAGGAATAAAAAACAAGAACATTAAAAATAGTAAAACTTTAAAGCTTCGTAATATAAAAGGCTAAATTAAAAAGTTGCATCTTCACACCCTTTCTAAAAGCCAAGAGGCCAACTGTAGTTCTTGGGAGAGCCCATTCCAGCATTTGGGGGCAACACAGGAGAAAGCCCTTTCATGTATGCCTGATGAATGGACCTCTGCAGGCAATGGTGTCCCCACAAGGCCCTCTCCTGCAGATCTTAACAAAAAGGCAGGCAGGTTCTTAATGAGACAGGCAGTCCCTTAGATAGCCAGCTCCTTGAATTAATCCTGCTGGGAAGCAATTGGCAACCAGTGCAGGTCTTTCAAGAAAGGTGTAATGTTGTCCCAATACTGTGCCCCAGTTAGCAGCCCAGCTGCCTCATTTTGCACCAGTTGAAGCTTCCAGACTCTCTGTTACCAACCACAGCATGCATTGCAATAGTTTGATTTTCTACAGTAGTATTTCACCACATGGCTCCTTTAGAGGAAAGAAACTAGCTATTATGCATCTATCTAGTATAACTAGTACTTATCATAGTTCCCAGATCACTTGCTGACCAACTGGATATCATCCATCCTTCACATTCTATGAAGTCTGCTTACTAGGTAACATCTTTCACAACAAGCTATTGTTTTCTTTCTTTTTCCACACATTTGTAATAACTATTTTGGAAACCTGCTACTCTACTCAGGACACTTATCTATAACTGCAAATATGCATAATTGATCATTTATGCCTCCTTAATCAATCAAAACACTACAGCTACATAGAACTTATGATGCACAGATCTCTCTTCTCTGCCACATTCCTTATTATTGAAATGTCCATGTGGCAAGCCTGCATTACTGTTTGTTCATTATAACTTTGTAACGGAAATTACAAGAACCCTTATCACAGGAATGATCAACCATGCTCTGGGATTTTGTTTAGTCTGCATTTTTAAGCAAACCAACCTTATTCATACTCCCAGAGTAATACACAGTTCAGGCCGTAGTTATCTTATGATTTTATAAAAATGCATATAAAATGTGTATTTTTTTAGTTTAAAATGCATAGTTTAGGATAAAACCTGTATAAATTGCATAGAAAATGCATATGTTATGAAAAATAAGTTAAAATAATTCAGATTTTCTTGCAATTCTTAAAAATATTTTAACTTTTTTTTAAAAAATGCAGATTGATGCAGAAATGGGATAGAACAGATTTATGAATGAATGACACATGTGAAACTGACAGGGACCAGAAATAAACTGATCTCTCTGTCCCTGCCTAGAAAACCCTCTTACCATATATTACAGATGGGCAATTTGTGGGCGTCCAGATGTTTTGGCCTACAACTTCCATGATTCCTCACCATTGGCTGGCTAGGACTGATGGAAGCTTTAGGTCAAAACATCTGGAGGGTTGCAAGTTGCCCACCCTTGCCATATGTGATCTAGAAAGTATAGAATGAAGGCAAGAATTACATGAAGGTAGAGGAGATGGAGAAGATGCACTAATTTGAGTGGAAAGGGCTTGCAGGACAAAGTTCTCAACTGGTGCTGATGTCACAGGGAAAATTATCTATTATCTATCTATCTATCTATCTATCTATCATCTATCTATCATCTATCTCTGTCTATCCATCTCCCTCTAACATTTGCTACTCTACTCTGAATAACCCAGTGACTTCTCATACTGGCTTATATGATGCAATAGAATACAACCAATTTCATATAAAAAGCAAACAATTAAAACATCTAAACCACAACTCTTCAGTTACTATAGCTCACTTAATATAGCATACACTTTGGGCAAGGTTCAATTTCACAGTAATATTGTTAGTGTATTTTATAATAAGCCCAGCATCTGCTGCCATGTTAGAGTTCTATCTCAGAATAACAAATTGCTTCTATTAATCCTGTTTACTACACCTGTTATGGATTTAAGATTTTAGGAGCTGAATTATAAAAGGAAGGCCACTTTGATTTAATCAGTACTAATCTGCTGGTGGATTTTTTGGAAGTAAAATGGTTTGCCTTGTTGCCTTACATAAAAAGGCATTACTTTTGTTTTGTTATTTAGGGTTATATAATATACTTTATATGGTTTCTTTTAAAGACATTTTAAAAAAAAAAACACACCACCATTCTACATGCATTTAAATCAGAATATCTACAACAAGGAAAAGAAGAACATGGAAATAAGGTGCCTTGTATGGGCAAAAACAAGGCTTAGTAATTAGTTGATAAGTTAACAGATGATATTAGCATTTACATTAATGAGGAACAGAACTTCTGCTACCCTGCCATTTCATTTGTCAAGCAAAACTGTCCATATAATTGCATTTTTCCCCTCCTCTCCAGACTCCAATCTGTTTTGTCCCCTTCTATTATTTATAACTGGCATTACATCAGCAGTGAGAACATTTCAAGGTGAAGGGTTACTATTATAAGTCTGTAGAGAAGGTTCTGCCTAGTAGTTCTGATACCTTAGAGCAGGATGGCCAGCTTCTGTCCTCTTGGGGACCACTGTGTTATCCAGACAGTGCTCTGGAGCCAGGAGCGTACTTTCCAGCAAACCCTACTCCTTTCATGGACAGTTAGCCTCTGTAATAAAGTTGGGACCACCTAGCCATAAAGAGCACATAGTTGTATTCAGGTGTGGCCAGTGTCGCAGCTAGGACTGGACTTTGGGCCAACATCCAGGGCCCTGCAGCCCAGGGGGCCCCCAAAAGACCACCTAGGAAGTGGGAAGTGCTGGCCCAGCATCAGTACCTGGGCCAGCATGGGCATCCCCCAGGCCCACCGGGGCTGACTGTCATGGTGCTCGTCCCAGCATCCTTTCTACTTATTTCTTCAAAGTTTTTATAGTCAGGGGATGGTCAACCAAGCACAGCCATATTTACAGATGCTCATTTTATTATTTTTACATTTAAAATGTATTATCCCTTTTTACAACAAAATGGTGCTTATTCTCAATAAATGTGTTTAGCACCAGGGCAGCAGAAGCAAACTCAATGTTATTCCTGTAGTCATGATGGTGTTATGATTCAAGTGAGTTTAAAATGCAAAATTGCTGGTGTTCCTTCAGAATATTCCTTCCCTTTCATCAGGGTTGACAAAGAGTTTTTGTTTGTTTGTTTCTGTAACATAACATGTGTCAGGGTTCCCTTGCCCCCCCCCTTTCCTCCAGCACTCACAACACACAAAATGAGAGGCTTCAGTCTCACGCCTTTAATTCATTATTCTCAGGTTCATTACAGAAGCAAATACTCAAAGACTGTCTGGCTACAAAGGAATGCCTCCAGGGGATTCAGATGGGAATACATGAGAGTTGCCTGCAGTTTGAAAAGGTGGCTGTCTGACTAGGCTAGCTTAGAGAGGGAGGTTCCGCCCCTTGCCTGCTGCTTCCCTGCATAGCCTATTACACATTGCTAACCAGTTTGAACGTCTAAGCTCCACCCCTGACATTTCCCTCTTAGCTCTGCATCTCTGCCTGGCGTTCCTTAGGTCACAGACCTCAAGCCCCTCCTCCTCTGTCTCGCTGTTTCTCACAAAGGGGGATGAGGATGAGGTTTCATGCCTGGCCATCTGGGAGCTGGTAACCTGAGAAGCATGCCTACCCATATCTGAACTGGCCTGTGAAAATGCCTCCCCCAGTTCTGGCAGCTCCTCTTCTGAATCTGAGCTGCCTGCTAACGATCTCCCTGTGCTCAGAATCAGTCCTGAGTCCTGACAACATGAATGTAGAAGCAGTTGTAAAGCATGAAATGGGGAGGGAGAGAAAAGAAAAATCTTAGTTGCGTGCTTCATCACTGAAGTAATACACATAGTCATCTAAAGGTTGGTGGCATAAGAGTAAGACTGTTAAAATTAACTAATTTTAGTTAATTTTAACTAAATTAAAATTTAGTTTTAATTAAACTAAATTAATTAATTAATTAAATATTAATTAATATATATTTAATTAATTATTAAATTAAATAATTTAATTATTATTAAATTATTAATAATTTAATATTATTAATATAAAATTATTATATTAATTTTATATTATATTAATCACTGGTCTTTACACTTCTTTTTTAGCCAATGGAAAGAGTATTTTAGCCAATGGAAAGGGGATGATGGGTGGAACTATATGCAGAACTAAAAGAGATATGTAATATTAATGTGTGGAATAGCTCAATTTCTAGCATTTTAAAAAACACACACACACATTTTTTTTCCTTCTGGATGGCGGAGAATTTCTCCCCGAAACTTCGGGGGGCCGAGCGCCAATGTTCGGGGGGCCAAGCGCCCCGAACAAGTTTCGGGGAGAAATTCTCCGCACCCCCCCGCACCCCCCCGGGACGGGACTTACCTTTGCCGAATGTCCCTCCCGGTGGCGGGTCCGGCCGGCGGTTTGGCGGGTGTTCGTCCGGGGTGGGAGCGGCAGCCGCCATTCCAATCAAAGAAAAAAAAACAAAAACGCCCCCGTGATAGGCTACGTGACGATTAACGTAGCCTATCACGGCTAGATTTGCAAAGTCAGCCGTGATAGGCTACGTTAATCGTCACGTAGCCTATCACGGGTGACTTTAAAAAAAAAAAAAAGCGCGTACGGATAATGGCGGCCCCCATAGGGAGCCGCCATTCCCGTTCCTTATTTGGTCGCTGTAGTCTACGTAAATCTTTACGTAGACTACAGCGACCAAATAAGGAACGCGAATGGCGGCTCCCTATGGGGGCCGCCATTTGCGTATGCGCTTTTTTTTTTTAAAGTCACCCGTGATAGGCTACGTGATGATTAATGTAGCCTATCACGGCTGACTTTGCAGATCTAGCCATGATAGGCTACGTTAATCGTCACGTAGCCTATCACGGGGGCGTTTTTTTGTTTTAAAAAAAACTTTTGAGTTCGCGGCCGGGCGAGGCGGGAAGCCTCCCCCCCGGCCTGAATTTCGGCCGGGCAAGGTGGGAAGCCTCCCCCCCCCAGCCTGAACTTTGCGGGGGGAACAGCGAAGCGCCTCCCCCCCACCGCGACAAACTTCAAGGACAGGTAAGTGAGTTTCGTCCACCCCTATTCTGAAGGGAAGTGTAGGCATTCTTTTTAAACCATACCTAAATTAAATTTTGTTAGGGCCATTGAGTACACACATAAAATGGCTTCATGGACCACACCTGGCTGGCTTGGATGCCACCAGTTGGCCTACTAGGGATGTTGGAGAAATCTGAAATGGATTCAAATGACTTTGGATTTCTATGAATTTGTCTTGCAGATCTCTGGATCAGTTTTTACTTTCCAGATTTGTATGCAAATATAGTCAGATGAAAATACAAAAGTTGCTGGAAAAGTTGCTAATATATACAGATTAAAAACACACACACAATGTTTTATACATCTCTGATCTCTCCTGAGCCTTAGCTGTGTAGCAATCTTTTTGTGTGTGCACTCTGCTCATTGATTGTACACTAAGCTAAGAAAAATACACAAAATGTTATATACCAGAAAAAATTCTGTCAGTTGTGGTTGACTTTTTTGCATACTTTTCCAAAGAGGAGGGGAATCCAGATCTGTCAATGAACGGACAATGGAACAAAAGATGCCTTTCAGTCTGTGAAACACAGATGGAACAGACTGAACAAACTCCATACATCCCTTGGCCTACCCTCCTTTGGTGTACCAAACCCGGGATTCCAACTAATTCACATATTCATTTTTGGGGTCTTATTTTCCATTCATGCACATTGGAGGGGGGGGGGAGAGGTCAGCCATATTGACTGTATGCATGGTGAAAAGTTCCTGTGACTTTCACCAGTTGTTCAGATCCTGATTTCATAGAATAGAATAGTAGCATTGGAAGGGGCCTACAAGGCCATCGAGTCCAACCCTCATGTGGGTTTTTAACACCCCATAGCATCTGATCTTTGGGGCTCTATTTGCAACACCACAGCAAATTGGGACCTAGGTCATCTGAAGCAGTCCTCGCACAAGAGAAAAGGGAGATGCAGTTTAAGCTGATTGATGTCACTGTATATTCCTTCTATATTTTGTTTTTCAATTGCCTAGTGCCTTGACAGGAAAACCTCATTTTCTATTTGCCACCAAGATTCAAAATTGCTCATTCATGGACTATATTTTTTTTCTTCTTCCTTCTCTCACAATGAACATGTGATCACGGCCATTCTGTGCACTGGTAACTTTATGACATGTTGAAACTAGACGACTGGCCAGTTCTGTAGGGTATATATTAGTATGCTAGGTGATAACTCTCTTTTGCCTCAAGACTATGAAACTCAGTTCAGTATGATGCTCATTAATGGAGGCAACTGGGAAACTGTCAAAAGTGATTTAGCATGGATGGTTATAAGTATCTGAACCCATTTGAAAACAGGTCTTGCATTACACGTTTAATCTTTCAACTAACCCAATATGGAGCCTAACTAATAAGGCAAGAATAAGAAATCATTCTTCTTCACTTGGGTTGTGTAGCTACTTTTCATATGACTGTAAATTATATAGCCAGGAATACTATGATTCAAGGAGCTGTGAATAAGGATTGTGCTGCTCATACAGGTACAGAGTGACTGAACCATTCAGAAAGCTGCAGAACCATGACCAATTCATATCTGCCAGCTAAGGACTTTCAGGTGCCTATAAGCCATAGAACAATGACACAGCTTGGCCCTGAATCCCAGAAATTGAATTGTGTGCCCTTATTTTTAATTTGCTCTATAGTTCAACTAATAAGAACTGTAAGGATTCAGATTCAAAGCTGCAGCTGAATATCTGATGCTCTAAGTGAAATACTATGATTTGTTGGACCACTTACTTTAAAGATACCACAGGCTTTTTCAAATCTACAGCTTCATCCCAGGGTTGACTATTCAGAGAACACGATGGGAGTGAGTTTTCTTAAGTGAATCACAAACAATTCAGTCCCACTTCACTTCCCAAAATGGCTAGGAGGCAAGTTTCTTTAAGGTGTTCCAAAAGAATGCCGGAACTGAAATTATAATAATATTAGAGTTAGGAATATACCTGTTTCCAGATGGTTTCATGGAACACTTGCAAGACAGGCAAAGACAGGGAAACAAGCAAACTGGAGATTACTGGCATTAAGTCACTCAGACTCAGTTCAGTTCAGATTCAATGGTCTGTGTAACAAAGCAACAACAACACCCTGCTGCTATCCTCTTCGGATCTTACTAGCCACTGACAATGGTGAAAGCAGTAGCATTTGCATGAGGAAAGGGAAAGAGGGAGGGTTGTCCCTTGGGGCTACTTCCTGCTTCTATGCAATGCATCAGGATGAAAAGCCCACTGGCCCATGGCAGATGTAGTACTTCCAGCTGTGGTGGGGTGGTAAATTTTGAAGTGTAGGCATTCATCATGACAGTCCGCATAGCCACACTGCCATGGAGAGGCCAAAAATGCAGGCAGCTGTGTTGATTCATATCAACAAATCAGCGCTAGCCATTTTCACTTCTATCAGGGGTAGGTCTTTTATAAAGCTACTGGGTCGTAATTGCCCATTCAAGAGCAGGCCACCCTGAAATAAATCCACCACAATAGGGATAGCTCCACAACTATTGTTGCTGAGAAAATTCATCTCATCCCAGCTGCTGTGAGAATTGCAGTGAAGCTCAGAGGAAACAGGGGATTCTAAGGGGGGTGGAAGATGACAGCAGTGTCCCTGCTAATCAAAGAGCGGTGGTGCTGCATTCCTGCGAGCCCTGGCTCTACTCCACCACTGCCTCCCAAAAGCTACTGCAATGGCACAGGAGACAGAGGGGGAAACAACAGACCTTTCGCTTTCCCTCTCCCTGTGTGACATGCTGCTCCCACCGCCAGTGGCTGGTAATTCTTTTAGGGGGCACCGGGGCAGGGAGATAATATTTTGGGAAGTGGAGAAAGTTTGCATAGAGGGAGAGAGCAGGCTTATTTTCCATGGCTCGGGAGGTAAGCCGAGTTATTTCTCGTTTGTTCATGTTTTTAAAAAATCAATACATTTTTTTGAAAATCAGTCCATTTCAGACTGCATCTTGGGGGTTCTGGAGTGCTGCCTGAAGTAGCTTTGTAAGGGGCAGGATCCCCAAATCCAAGTTAAAAATCTGGGCTTGAAGAGCTTGCCAGTATATGTACATCAAATTCAAATCCCAGGAAACTACCACCTGGAATGGAATCTCCATTACAGTTATGGATGTATGAGAAATTTGTTTCTGTATGGTTTTGACCAGAATTTATGCAGTTTGCAGCTCCTCGACCCAAACATGGACTCGAACACAATCTGCAGGTGACGTCTCTATAATTCCAAGCTTGTGATGTGATTCATCATGGAGCAAAAACAAAATGGTGTCCGGCAGCATGTATACATTTGAAAAATGCACATACGAATGTGTACTTTTGAAAAATGTGCACACAGACATGCCTTAATCGATTGGGAAGATGTGTACATTTAAAAATGTGCACAGGCAAAGTGTACATGTGGAAAAATGCACACCAAAATATGCATGGATTTTTATGCAAACAGAAAACAACAACAAAGCTCACATGAGTTGGAACAAGCTTTGAGGTAAAATTCGGAGAACTGTGATGATCTTATGCTGATTCACATATCTATAATTAAAGCGTGCTTCTGATTGTAGCTTTCTGATTGTATCCAGATCTGCTTCAAAAGCCCTTGGAGTGGGATGTGTGATTATTTTGCATTCCGCAGCACTTTCACACCAGCAGCCCTAAAGCCTTCACAACTATATTTTATATGACTGCATATTATATTACCAAATCAACACATTTATTATTAGAGGAAGTGCCAGACCTACCTCCTGACAAGTCAGGGGCATGAACCTTGGAACAGTGTAAAACTGGATGCAATTAAGCAAGATGAAGATCTGTAGCAGGGGCAAATGACAGCAGCACAGGAGTCTCCTTGCAGGGAGGTGCAAATCAGAAAATCTCGAGCTTCCTGAAGTTCTCCAGATTCCATGAAGCTTGTTCTGACTCAGGTCCACATCACAATTGTGAGCTTTGTTTTTTGTTTTGTTTTTTCATGTGTCATATTATGGGCATTTTTTCCCCCAAATAGATATGGGCATTTTTTTTCCACCTTTGAAATGTATGCATTCTTCTCCCATTGATTAAAGTGTATTTCTGTGTGTTTTTCAAAAGCACACATTGTTTCATGCACATTTTTCAAATGTACACATGCTGTCAAATGCATTGGGGGGTGGGGGGTGGGGGTCTGTGAATCACATCGCAAGCTCAGAAATGTATGGAGTTTGACCACAGATTGTCTGAGTCCATGTTCATAGAAGGTCCATGGAAGGTGCAAACTGGGTAAATCCTGATCAAAAACAAATTGAAGCGAATTTCCCATACCTCTTTGTTGCTAAGGTCAGAAAGCAAGCTATGGTCTCACTGGCTTTCTTAGCTGCCTTGATGGTGGTACTCAGAATTTATCACTGTCTCAGATCATGCAAGCTCCAGGTTCAGAATCCACTGTGGAATTAAGTGCTGACAAGAAGTTAATCCATCAATCAGTCAATCACGATTTATTAGTCAACCAAGCATAATATATACCAAACAAGGGCAAAGGAAAATATATAGCACACAGTGTCAAAAACAATTCTCGTTATCAAGCATTAAAGGTCTAGTATAAATAACAAAGTGTAAGAATTTGGCTACTGACAAAGTAACACTGACGTTAACCCAATCAAGACAAAAAACATGCAGGAATTCATCTGATCTCTCAGGCAGTGTCCTTATTAAGGGCGATGGCAAGCATTTGAAAAATGCCATATAAAAGCATATGTGAAAGAGATTCAGTCACCCAGCTTGCAATGACAACATGTTTGCATAAGTGGGCGTCTCTGGAAGTTTTACCATAGCTGGCGTAGCATTACACCAAGTCAAAGAAGGGCTCTTCTGTATTTGATCACAGATAATGATCTTGAGAGGAAGTTAAAGAAAACAACATATACCTATTTCCTAGGTAGTTATTATAAATAACTGTAACATACGGAGATGGAAATTATAACCTTTATGGATGGCTAGAACCCACGGCCACCCTGACCATTTGGCAGAGTGAGGTGGATGCCTCAGGTGGTGCATGGGTCTAACCTAGGGATGGGAGAACTAGTGATTTTCAAGTTCACCTAAATTCTCCCAATATCATTTGAAAGCTCATTTTGACTCACTCCCATTTGAGTTTTCAATCTGTTTTTCAGCTCCTTCAAAGAGGAAAAGGAATGCACATTTTGTGCTTATTTTTCAAAAGTGCACACTTCCCCCATTTCCCAAAGTCTGAAAATACTATGATTACAAAATCCTCATTTCCAAGTGCACATTTTAAAAACACACATTTTTCAAATGTGATCACAAATACAGGAATGTGCAACCATTTCTCAAACACAGGAGACGTTCACATGACTGGCAAACAGAAGCAAATTCTCACATGGCGCCAGCCCAGCCCATGATGCAGAAACTCCCAATGAGCCCCGTAGCCTTTCCCTTCCTCCTCAGCTGGTGTCCCAGCTTTGCTTGACTCTGGCCTTGGATGGTTGGCCATCTGCCTCATCACCTTCTCCCAAAATGTCTCAGACACTGCCATTGGGAAAAGCCACTGACTAAGTGAGGGGCAGCCCACCAAGTCCACACAGGCCTTGCACGTGTGCATGCATTGCTTTGCTCCCATGACATACAGTCAGAGTCAATATACCAAATTTTCCATTAGACACTATGATCAAAGTGGTTCACAAGAATAAACAAATACAGTCGCCATAATTATATCACAATATTAACTCAATTACAGTTCATTTAACACATATCAAGAGTTTAAATAACGCAATGTGTTGGTACCACACGCAGGCACCAGGTGGAGTGGTGAGCAAATAGCCACAAGGAAAGAGCTGCATGTGCCACATGCATGGGAAAGCTGCATGCTAGGGGGCTCTTGGCAAAGTTCTATAAGCTGCCATTAGGGATGTCCATCACTGGGAAATCCAGTTCTTTTTTCACTTGACAGAGTTCTGCAGCATGTATGAATAGGGAAAACGCAGGCGCCCATTTCAGTCCGCAAATCTGTCAGACCGCCGGTGCCCATGCCCCCCAAGCTGTGCCCGCCAAACCCTCCACCCTGCTCGCTGGTCTCCAGACCACCCTCCCGCATTCGGTAAGCACCCCTCAACTTACCCAGTCCCATCCACCTCTGTCCCAGTCACCATGTTTTTTTTAAAACATGGCGATCAGCAGCCCCGTCCCCATAGACTTATATGCAAAAACTGCGGGGAATTGCCCATATACTCTAGATTCATGGCACTATTTTCTGTATAAGTCTATGGGCATGGGCTGCCGATCACCATGTTTTTAAAAAACACGGCGATTGGGACAGACGCGGACAGGCCCGGGTAAGTTGTGGACTGTTTACCAAGTACAGAGGGGGCTCGAGTGCAGCCTGGGGGGACAGAGAGCAGGGGCAGGGGCTGGGCAGGCGCCTGGAGAACCCGGATGAGGGGGCACTTGTCCATCCCTATGTATGACTCACTTTGTGTTTGGAAACCAAACTGGGCTTTTACCAAACTCCGGAAACTTTCTTTGCACATTTTTGCACGTTCTGTGATTTGCACAAGTTTCTGAGTAATTTGCACAAATTTCTGAGCAATTTGTGCAAATTTCTCAGCAATTTGTGCAAATTGCATAACCCATGGAAAAATATGCACAAAGTGCCCAGAAAAATCCACAAACTGGCCCAACTTGCTTCAGATTAAGTTGGGTGCTGCAGTGGGAACTGGAACAAAGTGGGGGGGGGGAACCTAGGAAAACTTGTCAAACTCCACCACCCAGACAGATTTCTCTGACATCCCTAGCTGCCATTCCCTTTAAAAATCCTTTCAGAACAACGATATTTCATCACCTAACATTGTTCCAAGGGCCATTCAGAAAATGGAAATGCCATCTATCATAACGTGATAGTAAATACCCCACCCTCAAAAGGGCTCTCATTTTAATGCCTGCCTTCCCACCCACCAGTGAAATTTATCCCCCACCTTCACTGGACCATGAAGGTCCAGTGATGGTGGCTGTGTGCCATGCTGCCTGACCTCAGCCCTTTAAGTAGTCACAAGAGTCCAAGGAGGGGTGGAGTCTTGCGGACCCCCCCCCCAATCAACTGGATCCAGGTCACTGGGCCACAGAGGGCTTGGAAACTGGCAGGAAGCACTGTGAGGCCATCCATGTGTGGCTACTGGAGGAGTGCAACAGTGTCAACGGATTTATTACTGTTGACTAGGGATGTCAAAGAAATCTGTTTGGGGAGTGGAGTTATGGATTTTCCTAGGCTCGGAAAATTTTATGATTTTATGGATGAATGGATTTTCCTAGGCTCGGCCACCCAGACTTCATTTTCATTCCCACTGCGACGCCTCAGTCAATCTGCAGCTAGTGGGGCCAGTTCATGAATTTTCTGGGATGTTACGCAATTTTGTTGGGAAAGTTCTGCAATTTGCAGAAATAGCTGGGCAATTTGCACAAATCATGGCCAAATTTGCTCAAATTATGCAAATTGTAGCCAAATTTGTGTAATCTGTGCAAGTTCGGCTGTAATTTGTGCAGATTGCAGAACCTTCCCCCTCCCTTGCCAAAAATGCACAAAAAGGTTCCTGGAGTTCAGGGAATGGCCCACAGCTCAGTTCTCAGATGCAAACTGAGTCGTAGATGCCACAGAACTCCATCAAGCCAAAAAACAACTGGATTTCCCAGGACGGACATCCCTACTGTTAATGGCAGGGCGAGTGAGCATGTTCCTTTTTCCCCCTCACATGGTTAGTGGATGTGTGCAGGGGATCTACCTTCCCCCTTCTGCCTGCCATGTAAAGGGACTTGCTAATGGGTACTGTTGGCCACTGGCAAAAACTGCTTCACAGCCAGCATTGGTACTACTTACCAATGAAAATATGAAATGAAAATATGATGAGTGCAAGAGCATCAAACATAACACAGTTGTGACTTCATGGAGCCTTGAATCATGTTTACTATGCATTATAGATTCACATGCAGTGTGCCAGTTTTCTGTGATCTAGGAACTTTAAATAATGAAGTGAAAGGTTGAGAACAGTCACACCTTTTATTAACTGAGCACCCCAGCTGAGGCGGGGTGGGGGGGAACCGAAAGTCTGAACACATCCTTTATGTGTCACTGTAAAGAAAAAGTTGCTTCTTACATACGAAGGGGAAAAAAACACACCCACATACCTTTTTTTAAAATATGTGGTATTCTTTCTGGAATCGCACCTGTTTATTGGATAGACTGCTTTCCTGGGACAAAGGTGGTTTGCCTAATGACATCACTGCCTGTTTGTGATATGGGAAGGAAGTTTTATTCATGAGTTCCAGTTGTGAAATATTTAAATCCCCCCTTTGAGTTGCCTTTTGCTTTGGATATTGCAACAAAGCGAAAGGAGCAGGAAGTACAGCTGCATCACACTTCCTGCTCTTCTCTCTCAGTTGCTTGTGAAACAGACGTTTCACATCTCCCTGCACAAGACTTTTGCACAAGATGTAGATTTCATGGAACAGCTCCCACAAGGGGTGGTGCTTCCCTTCCCTTCACACTGTAATATCTCAAGCCGCTCTTACTTTAAAAACAAAGCAAATAAGAACACAGCAACACCTGGGTCCATTTTGTACAGAGCAAAAGGAACAGAAGCATAGGGAAGGGTGAAATCTATTAGTTTCAGTTTCTCCCATATCCGAATGTTTGAAAATGTCACATTCTTTCTCCCCTGAATATAAAACTTTGTGAATGATGGTAAATTCTTGTCCAAAATGAACTGAGATGAAATTCTCACCCATCTGCACTCATGGAATTCAATAGAAACAGCTATTCCCAGAATGAATGAATCTGTCCGTTGCTCTTTCTCCCAGATTCAATTTTTTAAATCTCAAATTATTTTTTTCCCAGATATGGAGAACTTTGTGAATTTGGTAAAGTCTTATCAGAAGCAAACTGGAACAAAATTATCACCCAGTCCTAAGCATAACTGAGTTGCACTTACTGTCTACCATCTTCCATGGGTCTCACACAAAGGTGGAGCATAAAGTATGAGGAACAGAAGAATCTGCCTTATAGTGAGCCAGCTTCTTTGCCCATCTAGCCCCATACTGGTTGCTCTGATGGGCAGTGACTTTCCAGGTCCCCAGCAGCAATCATTCCCATTGCCTACTACCTGGAACCCTTTAAACTGGAGATGCCAAGGATAGAAAATGGCACTTTCCACATGTGAAGCATGTGCTCCGTCACTAAACTATGGTCCCACTTCAGATATGCTTTCCATGCTTTCTGTTGGAGAAGATGTGTTGCCTTTTGCATGAGTCCTGCAAGCAAAGGAAAAATAGACCAAGTTCACTTCCTCCTTCACCACTTCAAATGAGCATGCAAAGCAGCCCTCAGATTTCACAAGCCTGGACAAGATTATATTTGGTGGTGGTGGTGTGCTGCTGCAGCAATGAATTCATCCCCCTTCTAAGCAGTTCTCTTGAAATTAGCATGGGGAGCTCCATCATTGACTTTGCACACTCCAGCTACAGTGGAATTTACATTCATTAAGGATCAACAACCTGGACTCATTGTTTGTGGCCAGTTGAGTAACTTATTACTGTTGTTAGAGAGAGAAAGCACACTCCTCAACACTATCAACTGAGTGCTGTATCCATGAATGGACTAAAGCATACAAATCTTAGCCACAACTTTCAATTTTTGGTGCACATTGTTGATGTTTAGCACTAGCTTGTGATAATTTTCTTGATGGGTGCGTGTGTGTCATTTTGCATATTCAGAATTTAAGAAACAAAAGTGTACCCACTGCATGTTTTTTTATTAGAATAGCTTGCATGTTTCAAGTGCTGTGGAATAATGTGGTTTGTGCTTCATGTTAGATGTTAAAAGGGGGAGCTGTAGCTCAATGGCAGAGCACATGATTTGTATGCAGAAGCTCCCAGGTTCAATCTCTGGCATCTCCAGGTAGGGCTGGAAAGATTCCTGCCTGAAACCCTGGAGAGTCGCTGCCAGTCATGGTCAACAATACTGGGCTAGATGGACCAAGGGTCCGACACAGTATAAGGCAGTTTCCTATGTTTCTTATGTTACATAGTACCCCTATTGAAATTCCAGTGTTTTCATTGCCATCAGTAGATAATCCGGCCCCCCAAAAGAAGAAAGATAGATAAGACTTTCACCATGGTCCAACAATTTCTTGCAGGCATGGATGCTCCAATGAGCAGCACACATAGTAACCCTGCCCCCTCCAATCCCAAGAAATTCACCATTCTGTTTAGTGGAGGGGAAGCTTTGCGTGTGCAAAGTGATTCATGAGCTGTTTCCATCTCTATGGAAATGAATGAGGATGGTCACTTACATCGCAGTTCTATGGGTACACTGGAGAATATTCAGAGCTGTGGTTTA
Source organism: Heloderma suspectum (assembly GCF_057233095.1). Classification (NCBI taxonomy): domain Eukaryota; kingdom Metazoa; phylum Chordata; class Lepidosauria; order Squamata; family Helodermatidae; genus Heloderma; species Heloderma suspectum. The sequence continues at coordinate 313,985,104 of NC_139459.1, forward strand.
GGGCAATAGGGCGCAATCCCAAAACACCCTTTTTAAATAAGTACATAACTGTGCCTTCTGTCCCAATCGTTTCATTGAGATCTAAGAGGCATTTCTCTGTTGTGCCTGGTTCATTTTCCTTTACATATATAGAGGCTTCACTTGCTTGTGAATCACTTGCCAGTAATTTTGGATGTGAGTGGGACTGACAGATGCTAAACCACTGAGTGCATCACTGACTATTTCCAAAATAGTCACAAGGCACTAATGCGATACACAATATAGCATTCAATAGTCCTATGTATTTCCTCTAAATCTGCATATTAATGATTTCTCCTACCCACCGTAAAGTATTGGTGATAGAGTTGAAAGCAATCATTCTTCTGAAATCACATTTAACCTACTGCTGGCCTCTCAGTGACTTCTAATAGAACATCTCAGGGTTCACATTTTCTCGATGTCATGTGATTCTCACCAGAACCAAATAGTTTTAATGGGAGAAACCATTAGAAACCAGAACCAAATAGTTCTAACTGGGGAATCTGGAGCTAGTGAAGAAGCTGTTAAGAGTAGAGAAGGCACAACATTTCAGGTCAACATTTTGAGGCAAATGCAGGGGTTCCTGCTCAGGCAAAACATCAGAAGTAACTTGAGGGAAGCTATACTCAAAACATCCTGTCCCAAGCTATTTTCCTTGGTGTGGTTGGGTTTGGACGTAATGCTAAACTGACTTAGCGTTATGTGAATGAGCCTTGGGCTTCTCAGGTTCCCCCTCCCTTCTCTTTTTCTGGATCAGCTGTGAGAAAGTGATCAGAAGTTTCTGCTCCCATTTTCAACTAACCATGGTTTGTTGTTATGTCAGAACCTGTGCAAATGGTTTTTAGTCTTAATTATTAATTATTAATTATTATTAGTCTTAATTATTAAGAGAGCCAGTGTATTATAGTGGTGAGAGTGTTGGACTGGGAGCTGGGAGATCCAGGTTCTAGTCCCCACTCGGCCATGGAAGCTCACTGGGTGACAGACTCTCAGCCTAACCTACCTCACAGGGTTGTTGTTGTGAGGATAAAATGGAGAGGAGGAGGATTATGTACTCTGCCTCAGGTTCCTTGAAAGAGGTAAAAAGGCAGGCTATAAATGTAAGAAATAAATGAATAAATGATGGTTTCATGGAAAAAGCCAGATTCAAATCGTTTTCTGTTTGTTGCTTCTTTCCCTAATCCATGGATGGGGAACCTCTTTCAGCCCAATGGCCAAATTTAATTTCAAAGAAGGTCTTGGGGGCCACATTTCAGTGGTAAGTGGGACCAAAGGCCAAATGGGCAATGCCAAAGGCAAAGGGGGCATGGGCAAAATAACAAAAGTACAAGCATATTTTAGCTTAAAGTTCTTCCTGCTGTAACTACATCTTGGCTTAGGGCCTAAAGCTAGGGATGTTGGAGAAATCCGCCGCGGATTCAAATAAGAAATCCGCCGCGGATTCAAATAAGGAATCCGCAGTGGATCAGCACCACTTACCTCTGCTCCAGGAGGAATGGAAGTGGAATGGCACTCAGCTGCTTCTTGCTGGCCAGAGCTGTTCACCTCCTCCTTGCCGTTGGCCATTTGGTGATTGGCAGGATGTGCCCATAGACTTATACGCAAATAGAGCCATGAATCTTGCATATACATCTATGTGTCCATAGGCTTATACGCAAGTGTCAGGGTGGACACTGAGCCCATAGAATCCCAGAGTAGTTCTGATTCTGAGGTGGAGCAGCTGCTCCTGGGAGAGGAGCACGCTCATCCTTCCCAAGGCCAACAGCTGGCAGAGATTCCTCCCACCAGCATTCCTGACATAGATAGCAGTCCCGGGAGTGAGAGCGCGGGAAGAAGACTTGCTGGACGCGCGACGCTGACACAGGGAGCGGCGCCAAATGGAGGGCACGGAAAGGAGGCGTAGTGCCCGGTTGGCTCACAAACAACAGTTGCGCCCAGAGGATCCAAGGGAAAAGGGGAGGGACTCTCCCTAGCCCATAAGTTCAGGGTCTGCCAGTGATTCTCCTTCAAATAGGGACCAACTGTTCCAACTTAGGGCATAGGTACTCTGCTGCTCATGTTGCTAACAGTAGAGTTGTTAAGTTGTAAAAGAGGAATAAAGCTTTGAAAATAATTCCTTTGTCTGTGTCTGGACCTGGCTACTGGATTAGACTGAAAGAGGCCACCAAGGAGCCCTTGACAGCAAGATTGACGGCTCTATTTTGCATATAGGTCTATGAGCACATCCTGCCAATCACCTTTCTTTCTTTTTTTTAAAGAAATGGTGATTGGCAGGGAGGAGGTGAATGGCTCTGGCCGGAAGGCAGCAAGGTAAACGGCCCCCAAGCCAGGATCCTCCCCCCAAATCCTCGTGGAGTGGAGCCACTCCAGAGGATTCCAGGGGGGGGAGGAATGGATCGCCTCCCCCCCCCCATGGATTCCCCACTGGAACGGATGGTGGTGAATCCATACATCCCTACCTAAACCATAGTTAAGACTAACCACAGTTCTGTGTTTGTACATAACAACAAATGAAATTTAACTGAAAACAGAAGTGAAAGATTCTGATCTCCTCCTTGCAGCTGCACAGAAGATGCAAGAGAAGGGGTAAGCACACACACTAAGGTTCATGCATGTAACATTCAACCACAAGTTCAAACTGAGCCAGTGCATCTCCATATATCCCGAACTCTATTAACACTAAGTAGGGATGGTGCAGGCATCCAGTTGGGGCTTGAAGCCCAGTGAGAAATCACTGGCTTGGCCCCCCAGACACCAGTATATGGACCCCAGTATTTGCCTGACTCCGCACATGCTGAGTCAGGCAAGCACGTGGGCATCTGGTCCCTCAATGAGCTGCCTGTCACCATTGCTGCAGTAGCATGGACAAGAGGGGAAGAAGGGCACACCTCTCATCTCTCCTCTCCCAACCCTGCTACAGTGGTGGTGGTGGAAGCAGGGACAGGCCAGTCATTTTACGTGAGTGTAAGAGGCTTATGTAAAGCGACTAGCCTGTCCCTGTTGCCACTGCTGCCACTGCCACTGTAGCAGGAACGAGAGGGAAAGAAAGGAGCACCTCTCATCTCCTAGACCCCCCACCCCTGTTACAGTGGTGGTGGTGGTGGTGGTGGTGGTGACATCCCTGCAGCTGGCCTCTCCTCGAGCGAGCCACCACCTTGTGTAAAAATGGCAGCTCACATAGGGGAGTGGGAGCTGCAGGGTGCTCCCTGACCGCTCACCGAGCCCTCCAAGGCTCACACAGCCCAGCTTGTGGGGGTGGGTGGCAGCGGCGACTTGGTGAGCGCCCGCACTCAGTGGGTGCAGGCAAGTCCATCCATCCCTAATACTAAGAAATAAAACATTCCATTAGTCCTCAGATATTATATGTACACATTTGCAGATGGCTTAATAAACCTCCCTTATTTATGTGCCAGGGACTGAGTAGGGCAGTCGTGCTATGCTGGTACATATCTTAATTCAACATAAAACACATTTATTTATTTGTTTGTTTGTTTGTTTGTTTTATTTATTTAAAAAGTAGTCTGAAACCATTTGATGGTGTCACTTTTCATCACACATGACTTGTGTTTTATGAATGAAAGGGTAGCTTATAATGTGCATAGCAAAACCAGTCTTACATAAATGCCCTACATCATCCAAGTAGTTACTCTCTGATCTTCTAATTCCAACAGAATTATTTATAGTTTTTTAATGAAATATTCATAAAGAAGTGTCCATTGCCTGCAATTTCTGCTCAGAAGTTATTTAACTTTTTTATTTTCTTTTTCTTTTTCTGCTCTTCTATCATATTAATTTAGGTCAAGTAAATTAAAACAATCATTAATTAAAAATAAAAAAAGGATTTTCTGTGTTGGATTGACTTTTTTTAAAGGTTCTTCTCTCTGTCTCTCTCTTAAGGCAAATACATAGGGGTATGCAATGCATAGATCTTACTGGCGTTTCAGTTTACTGATAATTGCACAGCACTTGGCTTGTTGATGATATGCAGAGGAATGACTCTAATAATAATCCCCACCACCCCACAGAATTCCCCCAGGTTGGACCTACCTGGTGGCGGATGCGGCGGCGGCGGCGGCGGCTCCAGCAGCGGCTCTGGCGGCGAATGTTTACCTTGGGAGTAAGCTCTATTGAATGTATCAGGGCTTCTTTCTTTCATAGGAACTGTGAAGGTTTGAGGCCTATAGCAGCAAAGGAAAAAAAAGGTCAGGCTTAGAGGCCTGGAGTTTTTTATTGGGAGGGGGTAACCCTAAGAGGAGTAGTTTCATTTCTCCAGTTAAGTGTCAGTTTCATTCCTCCACTTAAATTTTCTTTCTTCAGGTTTGAAGCGTACTTTTGGTTTTGAGGGAAGAGGGTATATAGAGAGAGCAAGAGAGCCAGTAAGAGCAGACGGACAGCCAGAGCCTGAAGTGAGAGCAGAGTCAGAAGTAGGGATGTACGAAAGTTCTGCCATGGATCTCCGGGATGCCGAATGCCAGTGCATTCGGCCCCCTGAAATTGGTGGTGGAACGGCCCCCCCACCCCCTCGGGACGGGACTTACCTTAGGCGGATCTTCCTGGCAGCGGCAGTGGCTCCGGCAGTGGTTCGGTGGTGGCGGCGGCCGGTCTTCCTACCATTTCCAGGTAAAAAAAAAAAAAGTGATAGGCTACGTAAAGATTTACATAGCCTATCACGGCTAGATTTTAAGAAAACACCATGATAGGCTACGTAAATGTTTACGTAGCCTAACACGGCTGATTAAAAAAAAAATGCGTGTACGCAAATGGCGGCGCCCATGGGCACCACCATTTGCGTTCCTTATTTTGGCATGTCGTAGTCCAAGTAAACATTTATGTAGACTAAGATGGCAAAAATAAGGGGAACGCAAATAGTGTAGCGTCTACGCTATTTGCGTTCCCCTTATTTTCGCCGTCTTAGTCTACGTAAATGTTTGCATAGACTAAGATGTGCCAAAATAAGGAACGCAAATGGCGGCGCCCATGGGTGCCGCCATTTGCGTACGCGTGTTTTTGTGTGTGTGTTTTTTAATCAGCCGTGATAGGCTACGTAAACATTTACGTAGCCTATCACGGCTGACTGCAGAGACGCAAATGGCAGCGGCTACGGCCGCCGCCATTTGCGTCCCTGCTAGCCAGTGGCCGGATGTCCGGCTGCTGGCGGAGCTGGCTGGCGACTCCGCAGAATCCCTGCGGAGCGGAGCCGGCTGGCCAGGATTCCGGGGGGAGGGACGGAACGCCTCCCCCCAGCATCAGCATAATCTGCGGAAAGGTAAGTACCTTTTGTACATCCCTAGTCAGAAGACCAGACTGGGAAGAAGCAGTCTAGACGAGTCTAAGGATAGGTAGGGTAAAGGAACTTGCATTTTGTAACTTTTATTTTCTTTCAGTGCCTTTTGTACCACTCAGCTCTATTGTGTAACTACTAGAGTTGTGCACAAAATGCCCTCACCCGGCGCCAGCTTGTCTGGCTAAAAAGGGGGGGCCATTGCGGGCGGGTGGGGTGACATGATGCAGGGGCTTTTGATTGGTGCACCCCAGTGGCACCACCATGCAAGAAGGGGCAGGCTGAGTTGCCTTAATCTCAGCCCCCTTCTCAAACTCAGCTCTCTGGCTCAACGCAGCTAGAGAGAACTACAGCTCCGCCAGAAACGATGAAGGACACCGGCCTGCTGGAGACCGGTGTCATCGCGCACGCTGAGGGCCCCGGCTCTTGAGGCTGCAGTGTGCTGGCCCCCCCTTTCTCCTCGGTCACGACGAGGGACTCTGGCCTGCTGGAGAACAGCTTCGTCCTCGTTCCAGCCGCCTGGACCCAGCGTGCTTCTGCACGCCAAAGTCTTCGCTTGGTGATATTGTTCGCTTCCCTCCCTCCTTCGCCAGCTCCTTTCCTCTCGCCCGCCCGTCCACTCGGTCTCCTCGTGTACTTGCTCTTCTGCCCGCTCGCTCGCCCGCCCGCGCGCTGGCTTAACCTGCCCGCCCGCTCAATCACCTGCCCGCCTGCTCGCTCGCCCTGCCCGCACGCACGCACGCCCGCCCGCCCGCTCGCTCACTCGCTCGCGCTGCTGCATGCCCACACGCTTGCCTGACGGGCCTGCGGCCGCCGGGCCAGCTCACAGCCCGCCTGCCGGCCTGTCTACCAGGCCGCCGGCCTTGCCGGCCTCTTCCTCCTCGCCTTGCCGGCCTCCCTGAGGTGTTGCTCCTGGTGGGAGGCGTCAGCGGGCGGATGAGCGCGGCGCCGGTGTTTGCCAGCGGCAGCGCTCCAAGCGATGGTCTGACTGCCCCCCCCCACTGGTCAGCCGAGCCTGCCTGTTGGAGGGGCGCCTGGCTGCTGAGCCGAGTCGGGGTGTGTATATCACAGCCCAATTGGTCGCCTCCCATGGGCTTGGGACGTCTCCCCCTCCCACCCAATAAATAAATTAATAATAATAATAATAATAAAATAGGAAGAGCTGCGGCTCAGTGGTAGAGCACATGCTTGGGAGGCGGAAGGCCCCAGGTTTAATCCCCAGCGTCTCCAGGTAGGGCTACGAAAGAATCCTGCCTGAAACTTTGGAGATCTGCTGCTGCCAGTCAGTGTCAACAATTCTGTGCTAGATGGACCTAGGGTCTGACTCAGCATAAGGCAGCTTCCTATGTTTGTATGAAAAGAAAGCTTTAATTAAAGAAATAATAATATTAATATTAATAATAATAAAAATTCATTAAATTACGATTATTAAATATTTAATTAATAAAATTGCGTAACAGCGGCGACTGCCTGTTTGGCGCCTCCCGTGACAGGGTGCCCTCGGCTGTGGGCGCCCACGCTCAAACGCAGCTCCATCACCTTTGGCCCCTGGCTGCGCCTCTTGAAAATCTGATTTTCTATCTAAACGGTAGTGCAGCGCTCCCATCTTCATCCCCAGGCCTCTCTGTCTCGGTCTGGAAGTCATACCCACAGATCTTAAGACTGTGGGGTGGCTGCCTATTGTCTGGGGTGCCCAGCGGCTTTATTAACTCTTTGATGGTGTCAAGAGCTCCTTAGAGGGCTCTCTCAGTCTAATCCAGTAGCCAAGTCCAGACATAGACAAAGGGATTCTTTTCAAAGATTTATTCTTCCTTTGCAACTTAACAACTCTACAGGTATCAACTAGATCTGAGCAGCAGCATCCCTATGCCCTAAGTTGGAACAGTTGGTCCCCGTTTGAAAAGCAATTACTGGCAGACCCCTGAATATAAGGACAAGGGAGAATCCCTCCCCTTTTCCCTTGGATCCTCGGGGCGCAGCCGTTGAGTGCGCGCCTTCACTAAGTCTGCTATCTGTGCTCGGTCACTCCCTTGACTGCTAACTAAAACTTGGAATGTGGGGGGGAGGAAACACCATCAGCTGTTGGTCCTGGGAAAGAGGAGCGCGCTCCTTTCCCAGGAGCGACTGCTCTTCCTCAGCATTAGAACTACTCTGGGATTCTATGGGCTCAGTGTCCACCCTGACAGATAGCTTGCTTAATTCACGTCCTGCATCATGCCTCCTAAGAAGGGCCAGGGTGGTAAGAAAGGGAATGGGAGGGCCCCGCCCCCCCCTCCCCAAAGTCCGCTGCCAAGGCCCGATTCTGACTCTGAGGTGGACACAGACCCGGTACTGGCATCAGTTTTTTCTCGTTTGGAAGCTGCTGAGTGTTCCTCGGGGATCCCTCCTCCTCCCCTGGCCAGGCACAAAAAATCCTCAGTGGTCCAGCACAAGCAAACACGACAGCAGACCCAACGCTCGTTGCTCCTTTCTATTTCAGATCGCCTGGACACTATTGAGGCATCCACCTCCTCTTCATCGGCTCTTCCAGAAGGCTCACCGCCTTCAGCGGAGCTCCTCCCTTCTGCTGCCTCATCTTCCCTGGGCGCACAAGCAACAACCTCGGTTTTTTCCAGCTGGGGATCAGAGTGTGCCCACGATTGGTACAGCTCATCTCTGGGTTCAGGGCACCCGGACGCCATTGAGGCCTCCATCTCGCCTTCGCAGGTTCACCATGGCAGCACCCCACCACGGTAGGCAGTCCACCTTCCTGCGGCATCTCCGTCAGCAGTGATCCAAGCAACATCCTCCTCCTTGGGGTTTCGCCCAGGCGACACAGCACACCTGAAGGCGGTCCGCCCTCATGAGGCATCTCCATCAGGAGCAATGCAAGTGGTATCGCCTCCCTTGCTCCCGGGGACCCAGACACGGCTGCCCTGGATATGGGTGAGATGACTGCACCTCACCCCAGTTGTTCAGACGGGTGACCCTTAGGGCTGTGGGGTTGCTGCCTTAGCTTACCTACCTGGGGGCAGCTGTCCCTCCCAATGTCATCTCCCTATATGACGCTCGGGCCGCCTGCAGCTCTGTCAGTCACACCCCAGTAACTCCAGCCTCTTAATGCATCATCTTACAGGGTTTTTTCCTGGATTAATTAGGATCCCTCGCCTGCCCCCGCCTGTTTTGGACATCCATGTAAGGGGCATATCAGATCCCTACGCTAATCTGGCGAGTTGTATTGTCACCAGGGCTACTCCTTCTCGTAATGTCTTTCGCCCGAGGAGGTGTACGAATGGCTTGTTTAGGCCTCTCGCAGGAGGGCCGCCATTGCCCTTCTCTGCGTAAGGACCTGTTTGACCAGGACCTTTCACTCCAATTTTGACTCCTTCCCAGCTGGGGTCGGCAACAGATCTGGCAGTGGCCACATTCACCAGGTGGTCTCCCGCACTGGCCCTCGGCCTATGGCGGGTCCGCTGCTTCAGCACTGCTATCTGTGCTGGGAGTAAAGCCCCAATGGGCACATGCTCCCCGGACACGTGCAGTTTTCATTGTGAATGCTCCCTTGTAGCAGTTAGCACTCTTGCACCTCTTGTCCAATGCTCGGGGAGGGGAGGGTCCCCTTGGAAAAGCCGAGGCAGTAGGAAGCTGTGGATGGCCAATGCCTAGTAAGGTTGGTGCTGATATTCCGGCTTTAAGACACTACCCAACTGGGGGAACGCGTCTTAACTTGGAACACGGTTTATGCTAGGTTCTAGGGCCCCCCTAGCATTTTTTCTTTAGGTCAACATAGACCATCCCTACCTCGTAAGCAACATTTCTCCTCGCTAGGCGTCGACAGGTTCAGGAGAGGTTAACAATGCAGTACTGGCAGAAGGGTCTTAGCCCCCCCACTTTTTTCCACACCCCGTTAGCTATTCTAGGGATCTCCCTTCTCGAAATGGTGCCCAGGAAATCCTCTAGGGAGTTTATCCTGATTCGTAACCTCTCTTTCCTGAGGGCCAGTCAATTATCACAAGATCCCTGATCATCTCTGCTCAGTGTGTCACACCTCTTCGATGAGGCAGCTGTCTTTGTCTGGGATCCCGGCCACGGGTCCCTGATGGGCATGTGCTACATGGAGTCCAAAGATGGTGGTCATTGTTCTGACCTAACGCAAGTATTGCTTCCCCTTTTCTGTTACTTCGGTGCCCCTTAGCTCACAAAGGCTGAGGGCCTGTCTCCCACAGCAACATTCGGTGAAGCCAATCCGATACCCTTAGGTGTTATTCTCACCTCCCTCAGGACAATTTTCAGGTCCATTAGGCACAGCTCCAATTAGTTACACATCAGGCATGGCTTCAACTTGGTAGGGCTTTAATGGCACCTCCTTTCGGAAGCGTGAGCCTCTCCTCAAAGCCGGACTGCGGACTCACATGGTTCCGCCCCTACCCCAAGGGGTTTCAGATTCTTAGGGCAGGTCCAATCGTGCAGTGGGTAAAGGCCTGTAGAGTGGAGGCTGCTGCCCCCGCCAAGCACACTGAGGGATAACCTTATAGCCAAGTCAGTAACTGCCCCCCTTCGCTATGCCAACATGACCACATTATTCATTCTCCGTCCTCCCGAAATTGGAGAGTCATGTCATGTGTCAGTGTGTTCGCGCTCCAGAGTCAGTATTACAACATCTGGTTCTGGGTCCACCATGTGCTGGGTTAGGCAAACCCAATTGTCAATGCCTTGTCATGAAATTAGGTCAACATATTCCGGGCCTTAGCCCCGTGGGTGCTCCATCCTTGCAGTACTATGGGAGATTGGGATACTGAAGCCAGGCATGCCAGCCTGCATTCCATGGCTCTCCGTACAGAAGCCGCCTGCGACAGAGCAGGGTGTGTGTGCTGCGCATTAGGCAAAACCTCAGCGATAGGATTCATGGCCCTTATCTATAGATCATTGGCCACAATTTCATGCCTCCATAAGGAACAACAGACTATTTGGGACCATAAGTCGCAAGCTGGCCATTTAGCCTTCCAGCCCACAAAGGTGGGTTTCACTGACTCCATGTCAGAATTTAGGTTTCGGCGTGCAAGATAGTGTTGGGCACAGATGTTTGCCTGCATTAGTAAATTAACCACCCTCTCTCTCCGGATACCCCTTTCGGGCTCCGGGGGTAATGGCCCTCCATTTGAGCTTTCCAATAAGACGTTTCCCTGTTCCACGTAGCAGCCCTAACGGAATGCAGGGTCGGTCTGGGCTCACAAGGCCGACTTGTCCCGGAGGGCCTTGATTTGCTGCAAAGTACAGGTCTGGCCCAAAGTAATCCATTTACATATTTGGTGATCAATTTGATCGGCATGGCAAGGGCACCGCAGTGGCCCATGACCAAATGCAAGTCAACGGATTATGCTCTGGTGGCACCTTATGGGTTTTATGGCATGCCACAGGTCTGAGGAGGGGCCTCCGTTTTTATCACTTCAACGGTTCGCTGTTGACTTAAGGGCAATTGTGTAGTTTCCCTTAATGTGCTTCTTCCTTAGACCAGCAGACTCATTGTACGCCGGTACGGGTGCTCTCACATGGGCACGTTTTGATGTCTGGAGCTTCATGAAGAGCTTGTATGTCTTCTTCAGAATTCAGCTTCTGTCACCCTGTCACATTAAGATCCAGTGGCTCCATAGACGTGGCATACGGTGGGAGTCCCCTCCTCACTCTGTCCCACCAAGTTTGTCAGTCTTCCTCCGCAGGTCCAGGTGCTGCACATTGGAGGGAATGACTTTGGCTGTAAGCCAGGCAAGGACCTGATGGAACAGGCCTTGGTTGAGATACAGGTGGTCCGGCATACCTGGCCGGAAGTAGCCTATTGCAGCCCTCACTGCTCCCATGGATCAATGGGAAGGAATGGAATGACGTTGCCAGCAGCAGGGCACGTTGGAAAGTGCACAGAGAAATGGCTTATTGCCAGGTGAATGAGGTGATGGATGCACCACCTGCCAGGGAATTCTGTGGACATGGAAGGAGCGTTACAGGTAGGACGGTGTCCGCCTGTCTCATTTAGTGAATAACATATGTCTGTCTGATCTGCAAAGGGGCCTGCGGGAAGTTCTTCTGTGCAGGTGGGGGGAGTTTCACAAGCTCTAGGCTTGTGACTCCTGTGGCGGCTAGGACGGGCAAAACAGGAAAGTAGGGATGGTGTGCATGCAGAGGCACCTTATGGTGACAGGTGACGCCTGAGGGCCCCCCGAACGGGTTGTGCGGCTCGGCGGGGGGATAAGGGTTGCCTGGGAGACCAACCCTACTCACTCACCCAGGTGTTTCGCGGCACCGGGTTGGGGGTGACACCGGAAGGTCTACCTCCCCCAGAAGGGGCAGTCCGGAGGGATGGCAAGATCACCGCCACCCCTCAGGCTGGGTATGTTTTCGCCCAAGAAGTAGGGATGGCGGAGAATTTCTCCCCGAAACTTCGGGGGGCCGAGCGCCAACGTGTTCGGCCCCCCGAACAAGTTTCAGGGAGAAATCCTCCGCACCCCCCCCGCCCTCCGCACCCCCCCCCGGGACGGGACTTACCTTCCCTGAATGTCCCTCCAGGTGGCGGGTCCGGCTGGCGGTTCGTCCGGTGTTCAAGCGGGGCGGGAGCGGCAGCCGGTCTTTCGACCAGCTGCCGCCGCCGCCATTGGAATAAAAGAAAAAAAAAATGTCCCCTGATAGGCTACGTGACGGTTCACGTAGCCTATCACGGCTAGATTTGCAAAGTCAGCCATGATAGGCTACGTGAATCGTCACGTAGCCTATCACGGGTGACTTTAAAAAAAAAAAAGTGTGTACGGATAATGGCGGCCCCCATAGGGAGCCACCATTCCCGTTCCTTATTTGGTGGCTGTAGTCTACGTAAATGTTTACGTAGACTACGGCGAAAATAAGGGCAACGCTATTTGCGTTGCCCTTATTTTCGCCGTAGTCTACGTAAACATTTACGTAGACTACAGTAACTAAATAAGGAACGCGAATGGCGGCTCCCTATGGGGGCCGCCATTCGCGTACACGCTTTTTTTTTTTTTTTTAAAGTCACCCGTAATAGGCTACGTGACGATTCACGTAGCCTATCACGGCTGACTTTCCAGATCTAGCCATGATAGGCTACGTGAATCGTCACGTAGCCTATCAGGGGACATTTTTTTTTTCTTTTATTCCAATGGCGGCGGCGGGGACCGCCGGGACGTTTTTTGCAGGGGACGTTTTTTGTTTTTTGTTTTTACTTTCGTGTTCGCGGCCGGGTGAGGCGGCAAGCCTCCCCCCCGGCCTGAATTTCGGCCGGGCGAGGCGGGAAGCCTCCCCCCCCGGCCTGAACTTCGCGGGGGGAGCAGCGAAGCGCTCCCCCCCACTGCGAACAAGCTGCGAGAAAAGGTGAGTGACTTTCGTCCACCCCTACCAAGAAGTGCCAGCTAGCTGCTGACACAGTTAGATGCCCGTCCTAGTTACCCCTTTGCAGCTATTTCAATAAATGTGGCCCAATTTTCAACCCAAGCTTGTTGTCTGCGTCTTCTTTAACCCATCTCCGCTCACAATGGCCTCTCAAAAATTCTCCAGCCTATTTGTGGGCAGAGAAATCGGGGGGACAATTTCACAGAATTTCTCCTAGGGGAGGAGAAATTCTCCAGCAGTTTCTCACAGATAGGACTCACTACTGGTAGGGGTTGTAGCACAGGTTCTTTTGTCCTAAGGGTTTTTGGTTTATTGCACTGCTTCTGTAGGTGGCAACAGAATCAAATGTGTTGAGGCTTCCACTGTTCTGAGGCAGAATTTTTAATTTCATTTGGTGGTTTTGGGGGGCATCCCTAATCACTATGAGGTGGCTAAGGATGCTGTGTGCGTTTTCTCTCTCTATTGCACATCTTTCCATTGCTCTGCAGCCTCCCAGGCCCCCTGCACTTCCTGAACTGAAAAAGCCTCATGGGAGGAATTGCCTCACGTCACAATGTCTTCCTCATGATGGCTTTAACTGAAGTGCAGGAAGCTGAGGAGGCTACAGGCTGCCACAGAGTGTATTGTACAATGACAGACAGGACACTCATACACACTCCTCCTCAGCCACCTCATGAGCAAGATAAGTACAAGAACCCCAAACCCAACCCATGAGAGTTTTTCCAAAATTTCTCCTCCTTTGAATTTCTTTTCTATCAAACTGAATGAGAATGGTCGAAAAAATGTGGGAGAAATTTTCAGCACATCACTAGTAAATACATTTAGTTGTAAATTGCTTGTTTTAAATCTACTAGGTAAACTGTTGTGGTTACACCCCATGCCTAGAATGTCAGTCACCCTACATCTACAGCCTAAACCACACATTACTGGAAAGGGGAAGTTTAAAAGAAAGAGGTGGGACTCTTAAGCAGGCAAGAGGTCCTTAAAGGGTTGCTCAGGTCATCAGGGGAACCTTGACGGAAACATAGGAAGATGCTTCATACCCATGGTCCATCTAGCCCAGGATTGTCGACATTGACTGGCAGTGGCTCTCCAGTATTTCAGGCAGAGGTTTTTCCAGCCCTACCTGGAGATGCCAGGGATTGAACCTGAGACCTTCTGCATGCAAAGCAGGTATTTCACCACTAGGGATGGCGGAGAATTCTGCCACGGACTCCAGTGAGGCCGGATTCTTTAGAATCCAGCCCCACGGAGTCTATGGCAGAACCGCCTCCCTCCCCCCCACCACCCCGCGGAATCTCCCCAGGATGGACCTACCTGGTGGCAGATGCAGCAGCAGCGGCGGCTCCAGCAGCGAATGAAGCAGCGGTGGTGGCTCCAGCCACTGCCGGGCTGCTGCAGCTGCAAATGGCGGCTGTCGTAGTGGCCGCCATTTGTGTCCCTACGCTAGCCCATGATAGGCTACGTAAATATTTACTTAGCCTATCACGGCTAAAGCAGGGACGCAAATGGCGTCCCCTACGCAAGACACCATTTGCGTCTGCAGCAGCCTGGCAGCAGGTGGAGGCCCCGCTGCGGGTTGGCCCGGCCAGCGGCTCCACGGACTGGCCATGGAGCAGAGCTGGCCAGGCAGGATTTGGAGGGGGGAGGAATGAATTGCCTCCCCCCCTGTCGAGGATTCCGGGGGGAGGAACAGATCACCTCCCTCCCTGTCGAGGATTCCAGGGGAAGGAATGGATCGCCTCCCCCCACCTGTGGACCCCAGTGGAGCCAGGTTTCATACACCCCTATCACCACTGGCCCATCTTCCAAGTAAATGTGATTAGGAGTGCTCTGCATATAGGGGTGGATGAAAGTCACTTACCTTTTCTCGCAGCTTGTTCGCGGTGGGGGGGAGCTGCTCCCACCGCGAAGTTCAGGCCGGGGGGTGAGGCTTCCCGCCTCGCCCGGCCGAAATTCAGGCCGGGGAGGAGGCTTCCCGCCTCGCCCGGCCACGAACACGAAAGTAAAAAAAAAAAAAAAGTCCCCTGATAGGCTACGTGACGATTCACGTAGCCTATCACGGCTAGATTTGCAAAGTCAGCCGTGATAGGCTACGTGAATCGTCACATAGCCTATCATGGGTGACTTTAAAAAAAAAAAAAGCGCGTACGCGAATGGCGGCCCCCATAGGGAGCCGCCATTCGCGTTCCTTATTTGGTCGCTGTAGTCTACGTAAATGTTTACGTAGACTACGGCGAAAATAAGGGCAACGCCAATAGCGTTGACTTTGGGCCAAAAAAAAAAGCCCCGTGATAGGCTACGTAACGATTTACGTAGCCTATCACGGTCTTTGTCAGGGGCGGGGGTGGCAGCTATTTGTCAGGGGCGGGGGCGGCAACGCTATTTGCGTTGCCCTTATTTTCGCCGTAGTCTACGTAAATCTTTACGTAGACTACAGCGACCAAAAAAGGAACGCGAATGGCAGCTCCCTACGGGGGCCGCCATTATCCATACACACTTTTTTTTTTTTTTTTTAAAGTCACCCGTGATAGGCTATGTGACGATTCACGTAGCCTATCACGGCTGACTTTGCAAATCTAGCTGTGATAGGCTACGTGAATCGTCACGTAGCCTATCAGGGGACGTTTTTTTTTTTTTCTTTCATTGCAATGGCGGCGGCGGCAGCTGGTCGAAAGACCGGCTGCTGCTCCCGCCCCGCTCGAACACCGGACGAACCGCCAGCCGGACCCGCCGCCGGGAGGGACATTCAGGGAAGGTAAGTCCCATCCCGGGGGGTGCGGGGTGCGGGGGGGTGCGGAGGATTCCTCCCCGAAACTTGTTCGGGGGGCCGAACACGTTGGCGCTCGGCCCCCCGAAGTTTCAGGGAGAAATTCTCCGCCATCGCTATCTGCATATACATACTGAGAATGGAACATAATGACTGCTGATCAAGCACATAACCTCACAAAGCATAATACTTCATTATCACTGCTGGGTAGGGATGGGGGAGAATTTCTCCCCGAAACTTCGGGGGGCTGAGTGCCAATGCATTCGGTCCTCCGAAGGTTCAGGGAGAAATTTTCCCCCACCCTCCCGCCACCCCCCGCCACCCCCGGGATGGGACTTACCTTTTACGAACATCGCTCCCGGCAGCGGGTCTTGCGGCGGTTCGGCAGGTCTTCGTCAGGGGCGGGGGCAGCAGCCGGTCTTTTGACCGGCTGCCGCCGCCGCCATTACAAGAAAAGTAAAAAAAAAAAAAAACTTTTCATTACAAGAAAAGTAAAACAAAAACAAAAAACGCCCCTGTGATAGGCTACATAACGATTAACGTAGCCTATCACGGCTAGATTTGCAAAGTCAGCCGTGATAGGGTACGGTAATCATCACGTAGCCTATCACGGTTGACTTTGGGGAAGAAACAAAAAAGCGTGTACGCAAATGGCAGCCCCCATAGGGAGCCGCCATTCGCATTCCTTATTTGGTCCCTGTAGTCTACGTAAAGATTTACGTAGACTACGGCGAAAATAAGGGCAACGCAAATAGCGTTGCTGCCCCCGCCCCTGACAAATAGCTGCCACCCCCGCCCCTGACAAAGACCGTGATAGGCTACGTAAATCGTTACGTAGCCTATCACGGGGCTTTTTTTTTTTTTACTTTTCTTTTGAAGTTCGCGGCCGGGGAGACGGGGCGCTTCTCCCCGGCCTGAATTTCGGCCGGGCGAGGCGGGAAGCCTCCCTCCCGGCCTGAATTTCGGCCAGGCGAGGTGGGAAGACACCCCCCCCTCGCATGAACTTCGGGGGGAGAAGCGAAGCGCCTCCCCCCCACCGCGAAAAAAGCTGTGGGACAAGGTAAGTCCCTTTCATACATCCCTACTGCTGGGGTGTTATTATGCTACCACTGTAGACGGAAACATCAGCACAAATGTGTATCGCTGTTAGCCATGTTAGTGGTGATTAGCCATGATATTTAAATCAAAGTATGTATAGAGTTAGCATTCCTCTGAGAACCAGATCCCTGGGAAAAACAATTGGGGGGGGGCTGTTGTCCAGCTTATACACTTCCTAGAATAGATAAGCACTATAGGAAACAGACTGCTGTACTAGATGGATCACTGGTATGAGCAAGAAAGGCAGTTCTTTTCTTTATAGATATTGGAGTATTCTTCTTCCATCGGTGGTAGCATTCCATATGCGGAGCTCATTCAGAATGCTCCCACCAGTGGAAAAGGAGGAGGAAGCAATTCCCCCTGATTTCCCCCTCTCCATGCAGCCCACAGCACACTCCCCCCCACACTGTTCTGAAGGTTCCCCCAACCCACCAGAGCCAATTTGGGGTGGGGAGTCATAGGGGGTTGCAGCAGGTGGGTGTATCAACAAACATCACCTCCTGCCCCATTGCCAGCAGGATTCTGTACTTGTATCAGAAGCCTAACCTGCAGATGGAAGTCTTCTTTCCTTCCATGAGGCATTTATGGATCTAGAGCCAGTGTGTTATAGTGGTTAGAGTGTTGGGCTAGGACTCGGGAGATCCAGGTTCTAGTCCCCACTCAGCCATGGAGGTGTCAGGAGCGCCCTGGCGGCCTCTTTCAGTAGACTCCAATAGCCAACTCAAGACACAGATGAAAGGATTCTTTTCAAAGCTTTAATCCTTTTACAACTTAATGACTCTTTCAGATGCTAATCACCAGCGACTAAAGCAAGGAACAGCAGAGTGGCCCAAGCTTCGAATAAGCAGTTGATCCCCGTTTGAAAGAGAGTCACTTGAAGACCCAGAACATATGGGCTAGGGAGAGATCCTCCCTCTTTCCCCTGGGTCCATGGGAGGCGGCCGTTACTTGCGCGCCAAACGGGCGCTACGCCTCCTTTCCACGCCCTCCATTGCTCATCGCTCTGTCATCTGCGTCGAGCATCTACCAAGCCTCGTTCCCACACTTTCTCACTGCAAGGATCACTATCTATCTCAGGAATGCTGGCAGTAGGAATCTCTGCCAGCTGCTGTGCCTGGGAGGGATGAGCTGGCTCCTCTCACACGGATTGCTGTTCCTCCTCAGAATCAGAACTGCTCTGGGGCTCTATGGGCTCAGTTTCTACCCTGACAGGAGGTCACTGAGTGACTTTGGGCCAATCACTGACTGTCAGCCTAACCTACTTCACAGGGATGTTGTGAGGATAAAATGGAGAAGAGGAAGATCATGTAAGCTGCCTTGGGTTCCTCGCCGGAGGGGGGGCAAAGGAGGGATATAAATGTAATAAATAAATAACATCTAACCCATTAAACCTGTACCTTCTCCCATATATATATGATAACTTAAATTTTAAAAGTAACTTTCCCTTGTGCTGACTACTCATATTTGAAATTTTGAAATTTTTTAGCTGCCCTGGGAATTTGATGGAAGGGCAGGATATAAATCCCTATAACAAACAAATGCTGCAATTGATTAAAAGTAATGTGCAGCTTAAAGGAGTCCATATTGCAGGATATGTAATGGCCTTACATATAGCGTTGCCCTTATTTTCGCCGTAGTCTACGTAAATCTTTACGTAGACTACAGTGACCAAATAAGGAACGGGAATGGCGGCTCCCTATGGGGGCCGCCATTTGCATATGCGCTTTTTTTTTTTTTTAAAGTCACCCGTGATAGGCTACGTGACGATTAACGTAGCCTATCACGGCTGACTTTGCAGATCTAGCCGTGATAGACTACGTTAATCGTCACGTAGCCTATCACGGGGGCGTTTAAAAAAAAAAAACTTTGGAGTTCGCGGCCGGGCAAGGCGGGAAGCCTCCCCCCGGCCTGAATTTCGGCCGGGGTGAGGCGGGAAGCCTCCCCCCCGGCCGGAACTTCGCGGGGGAAGCAGCGAAGAGCCTCCCCCCCACCGCGAACAAGCTTCGATGACAGGTAAGTGACTTTCGTCCACCCCTACATCCCTGCTCTTTACCATGATAGGCTACATAAATCTAGGGATGGCAGAGAATTCTGCCACGGATCACTGTGAGGCCAAATGCCAGTGCATTCGGCCCTCCAAACTCCATGGTGGAACGGCCTGCCACCCCCCGCCCCCCCACGGATCCCCCCCGGGATGAGACTCACCTGGGGCGGATCTTCTGGGGGGCAGCGGCTCCAGCGGCGGCTCTGGCGGCGGTAGTGGCGGCGGCGGCGGCAGCAGCGGCCAGTCTTCCGACCAGCTGCCACCGCCACCATTTCCACTCTGGTAAAAAAGAAAGAAAGAAAGAAAAGGAAAGGAAAGACGTGATACATAGCCTATTTACATAGCCTATCATGACTAGGTTTAAAAAAAAAAAAACAAGACGTGATAGGCTACGTAAATCTTTACGTAGCCTATCATGGCTGGGTGGGTTAAAAAACAAAACAAAACCGCGTACACAAATGGCAGCGGCTACGGCCGCCGCCATTTGCGTTCCTTATTTTTGCCCTCTTAATCTACGTAAATATTTACGTAGACTATGACGGCGAAAATCAAGGGGAATGCAAATAGTGTAGCGGGCACTATTTGCATCTCTTTTTGATTCCCCGTTTTAGTCTACATAAATAATTACGTAGGCTAAAACGGGGAATCAAAAAGGGACGCAAATAGTGCCCGCTACGCTATTTGCGTTCCCCTTGATTTCCGCCGTCATAGTCTACGTAAATATTTATGTAGATTAAGAGGGCAAAAATAAGGAACGCAAATGGCGGCGGCCGTACCCGCCGCCATTTGCGTACGCGGTTTTTGTTTTTGTTTTTTTACCCAGAGCCCTCCGCAGCTGGAAATCCGGCTGTGGACGGCTCTGGCCTGGCTGGGCCTGGCCGGCTGCTCCGCGGAGCTGCCACAGAGCACAGCCGGCCGCGGAGGATTCCAGTGGGGGAGGAACGGAGCGCCTCCTCCCCACCATCAACATAATCCGTGAACAGGTAAGTGACTTTTGTACATCCCTAAATCTTTACGTAGCCTATCACGGTAAAGAGCAGGGATGCAAATAGCATCCGCTACAACGGACACCATTTGCAGATGCAGACCGGCCCCGGCCGGAACTTCGGCAGCGGCCGGTCCTGGCTGGCAGCTCTGCAGACTTGCCTCAGAGTGGAGCCAGCCGGGGAGGAATCTAGGGGGAGGACCAGATTGCCTCCCCCCCACAGACCCCCCAGCGGACCCAGGTAAGTGGGGTTCGTACACCCCTAGAAGCAACTCTGGACAGATGTTTCGTATGACTACTCTCCACTACATCATGAGAGGTGCAATGCTAAACAGGGCTATGCGACTCAGCCCTAAGTTGTAGTGCCAAGGGAGCTTTTTCCTTTCCTGAGGAAAGCTCAGTAATACAAAGCTGAGAAATGCTGCTGGTTTAGAAATGCCTTGTGCATGGGAAAAGAGGCTAGTGGAATCAATTATTCATTCTGCTCCAGCAAATAGAAAACAATATAATTTTAGTCAAGAAGTACAAATCCTAGAGCTCCCATACTTTTAACTTCAGTGAAAGGCCTGAGGGACAACTGTGTACAGGCAGTCTAAAATTAAATGCCCAATAACTGTGTGGGTTGTTATATCTGACTCAAATTATAATGTGCGAATTATGTTCCTCTTTTCATCCTGCTTGCTGCAGTTTTTTAGTGTTAGGCCTTCTATTATTTATTTATCACATTTGTATTTGCAGCAAAGAGGACTTTCCTCAATTTATCGTCTCTCTCTCTTAGTCTCTCTCTCTTTCAGGGCCAGCATCTAGGGTAGGCATGATTGGGCACCTGCCAAAGGCCCACATCCCAGCAGGGGCCCACTGAGAAGAACCTCCTGGAGTTGTTCCTTCTCTCCACCATGGCAACCTGCTTGTTCACGTGCCTCTCACCTGGCCCAAACAATGGTGGTGGCGAGAAGGAGGAGCAGGAGATGCCCCGGCCTGCTTGCTCACTGTCTCTCTGCCTGTCAAGCAAGCAGATGGTAGCAATATTAAGAAAGAGAATGAGGAGCAATACCACCTAGGGACAGTGATGGTGAGTGGGTAGACTCCATGAAGGAGGGGGCCCATTATAGGGATGTCAGAGAATTCTGCCACGGACATCCAGAATCCATGGCGGAACGGCCTCCCACCCCCCGTCCCCCTGTGGAATCCCCCCAGGACGGAGCCTACCTGGGGCAGATGCAGCGGCTCCGGCGGCTCCGGCGCCGGCTCCAGCAGCGGTGGCTCCAGCTGGTCTTCCGTGATAAGTATTTACGTAGCCTATCACGGCAAAGAGCAGGGACGCAAAAGGTGGCCGCTACACCATTTGCGCCCCTGCTCTTTGCCATGATAGCTACATAAGTATTTACGTAGCCTATCACAGTAAAGGCAGCCACACAAATGGAGTAGCGGCCGCCATTTGCGTGGCTGCCTTTACCATGATAGGTGTCAGTCAGAGTGGAAACTGAGCCGACAGAACCCCAGAGCAGATCTGATTCTGAGGAGGATCAGCAATCCGTGGAAGAGGAGCCAGCTCATCCCTCACAGGCACAGCAGCTGGCAGAGATTCCTCCTGCCAGCATTCCTGAGATAGATAGTGACCCAGGCAGTGAGAGAGTGCAGGAGGGGTCTTGCTAGACGCTCAACACAGACGCAGGCAGTGACGAGCGATGGAGGGCGCAGAAAGGAGGCGTTGCGCCCATTTGGCGAGCAAGCAACAGCCACGTCCCGTGGACCCAAGGGAAAGAGGGAGAATCTCTCCCTAGCCCATAAGTTCAGGGTCTTCAAGTGATTCTCCTTCAAATGGGGACCAACTGCCTACCTGGAGCATAGGCTACTCTGCTGTTCATTGCTTAGTCACTGGTGATAGCATCTGAAAGAGTCATTAAGTTGTAAAAGGATTAAAGCCTTAAAAAGAATCCTTTCATCTGTGTCTTGAGTTGGCTATTGAAGTGTACTGAAAGAGGCCACTAGGGCGTCCCTGACAATAGGCTACGTAAATACTTACGTAGCCTATCATGGTTGCTTGCAAGGACACAAGTGGCAGCTGCTACGATGGAGCGGAGCCAGCCAGGGAGGATTCCGGGGGGAGGGACAGAGCGCCTCCCCCCCACCGTGGATGCCCCAGCGTGGAGCCAGGTAAGGGATTTGTATATCTCTAGTTATGGTAGGACTAGAAGAAAGCTGAGGAGGAAGTGAATAGCTAAGCCCGAATATTAAGCTATTCCTTCTCTGTGGGATAATCTTACATGGCTGGTGAAGATCAGGAGTGGGGAGCAGGTGGCTGTGTTATGCCAGGAGGCTATGATCTTGCCAGAAGATTACCAAAGGAGGCAGTAAAAGCCCAGATAAACTGTGCAAGCAACAAGAAATAGAACAGGAGGAACTTTGGAAGATGGAGGAAGCCTGCTGTACCCAAGAGCTGGATCTGGCTGGAGTGGAGGTTTAGGGTATTTGGCTTGAGATTAGGGATGTCAGAGAATTCTGCCATGGATCTTGGTGAGGCCGAATTCCAGTGCATTTGGACCCCCGAAATCTGTGGCGGAATGAAGCCCCCGCCCCCCAACCCACGAAAGGCATGCGAAACGGAGCACTTACCTGCTGCCGACTGCACTGACTTGCAAATGGCGGCCGCCCTGCGGCCACCATTTGCTTCTTCATCATAGCCGTGATAGGCTACGTAAATACTTATGTAGCCTATCACAACTAATGCAGGGACGCCTTTTGTGTCCCTGCGGAGGCCGTGATAGGCTACATAAGTATTTGCATAACCTATCACGGCAAGCCAAAAAAAAAACCACAACAGCGAACGCAAATGGCGGTGACTACAGCGGCCGCCATTTGCGTTCCCTATTTTTAGCCGTTTTAGCCTACGTAAATATTTACGTAGGCTATTATGGCTAAAAAAAAGGGGAACGCAAATAGCGTAGTGGGCGCTGTTTGCGTTCCTTTTTTTTCACCGTAATAACCTACGTAAATATTTACGTAGGCTAAAACAGCTAAAAATAGGGAACGCAAAAGGCGGCCGCCATAGCCACCGCCATTTGCATACGATGTTGTGTGTGTTTTTGGCTTGCCATGATAGGCTACATAAATACTTACATAGCCTATCACCGCAGCTTCGCAGGATGCAAATGGCGGCCGCTACGGTGGCTGCCATTTGCGTCCGCAGCAGCCTGTCCGCAGCTGGAACTCCGGCTGCAGACAGCCCTGGCCAGCGGCTCCGCGGAGCCGCTGTGGTGCGGAGCTGGCCCAGGGAGGGTTCCAGGGGGAGGGATGGAGCACCACCCCCCCACCGCGAATCCAAGCTCCGCTAAGGTAAGTGACTTTCGTACAACCCTACTTGAGATAAAAGAAGTCATTAAGAGGCTTGAATTAGCAACAGTATCTCTTGAGTCCTTAAGAACTCTCAGCAAGCATTCTTTTGAAAACCCCGAAGTAAATATTAATATCCCCTTGGGTACAAAATATCCCTTTAATAAATTAACATGTTTAATAGTTCATCTTGTCTCTAGTGTTGGTGTCCATCTCATGCCTAAGCCTCTTATACCAGCTACTAGGAGGTTTTAAAGTATTCTCAGAGAATTAGAACTCCGAGTTATACTGGCAAAGGGTTCCTTAGGACATAAAATATACACATTTGCTATAAATAAGAAACCCCGTTAAGTGGGATTGCCCAGTGAAAAAGCAGTTTCCCCATAGGTGGTGGCAGTGCTAGGAGCCAATCCCCCATAGGGTGTCTTATCCAAGTACCCTAACAAACCTGAAGCAGGCAGGAGCCTTTGAGCACTGCTACCTAGGATGCTCTAGGGATGTTCTAGGAATCAAGCTTCTATGGCAGGAACCACATAGCCTAGACATAGACTGTTTTTCCTGGGGGACTGGGAGGGCACCTGACAGTCCTAGGGGTCTGCCTGCAGCCCAAGGCCCATACCTTTTGAACCCCTGCATTAAAGCTAGAAGGGTTAACAGATTCTTATCGCCTAGCTGCTAGAGACCTTTCCATAAGATTGACACATTATTACATCTACGGTGGAATTGTGAGTCAGCTGAAAGCTAGTGTACATTAGTTTTTCAAGAGTTTAGCATAATTTTAAATAGGCCTTTCTTGTTGTTATTGTTGTTGTTCAGTCGTTATATCGTGTCGGACTCTTCGTGACCCCATGGACCATAGCACGCCAGGCCTTCCTGTCCTCTGCTCTCTCCCAGAGTGTGCTCAAGTTCATATTCATTGCATCGGTGATGCTATCTACCCATCTCATCCTCTGTCGTCCCCTTCTTCTTTTGCCTTCAATCCTTCCCAGCATCAGAGCCTTTTCCAGTGACTTTTCTATTCGCATTTGGTGGCCAAAATATTTGAGCTTCAGCTTCAGTATCTGTCCTTCCAATGAGCAGTCAGGGTTGACTTCCTTTAGGATTGACTGATTTGACCTCCTTGCAGTCCAGGGGACTCGTAAGAGTCTTCTCCAGCACCACAGCTCGAAAGCATCAATTCTTCGGTAGGGATGTATGAAAGTCACTTACCTGGTCTCACAGCTTGCTTCGCAGTGGGGGGGAGGCGCTTTGCTTCTCCCCCCGAAGTTCAGGCCGGGGGGGAGGCTTCCCGCCTCGCCTGGCCAAAATTCAGGCCGGGGGGGAGGCTTCCCGCCTCGCCTGGCCGAAATTCAGGCAGGGGAGAAGCGCCCCGAGTCCCCAGCCGCGAACTTCAAAAGAAAAGTAAAAAAAAAAAAAAGCCCCGTGATAGGCTACGTAATGATTTACGTAGCCTATCACGGCTAGATCTGCAAAGTCAGCCGTGATAGGCTACGTTAATCGTCACGTAGCCTATCACGGGTGACTTAAAAAAAAAAAAAGCGTGTACGCAAATGGCAGCCCCCATCGG
This sequence comes from Heloderma suspectum, assembly GCF_057233095.1. NCBI lineage: Eukaryota > Metazoa > Chordata > Lepidosauria > Squamata > Helodermatidae > Heloderma > Heloderma suspectum. The sequence goes on from NC_139459.1 coordinate 314,009,571, forward strand.
GAGCCGCCATTCACGTTCCTTATTTGGTCCCTGTAGTCTACGTAAAGATTTATGTAGACTACGGCGAAAATAAGGGCAACGCTATTTTTGAACACTCTTTGGCATTGCCCTTCTTTGGAATTGGAATGTAAACTGAACTTTTCCAGTCTTGTGGCCACTGTTGAGTGTTCCAAATGTGTTGGCATATTGAGTGCAGCACTTTAACAGCTTCAACTTTTAGGATTTTAAATAGGGATGTCAGAGAATTCCGCGACGGATCTCGGTGAGGCCGAATGCCAGTGCATTCGGCCCCCTGAAATCCATCACGGAATGAAGCCCCCGCCCCCCCACCCTGCAAAAGTCACATGAAATGGAGCATTTACTTGCTCCCGTCTATGCTGCTTTGCGAATGGCAGCCGTCCTGCGGCCGCCATTCGCTTCCTCCTCTTCATAGCTGTTTGCATCCCTGCAGAGGCCATGATAGGCTATGTAAGTATTTACATAGCCTATCACGGCAGGGGGGGGAACCCAGCGTACACAAATGGCAGCGGCTACTGCCATTTGCGTACGCTGGGGTTTTTTCCCCCTACCGTGATAGGCTATGTAAATATTTACGTAGCCTATCATGGCTCAATACAGGGATGCAAATGGTGGCGACTACAACAGCCGCCATTTGCGTCCCTGCAGTGTTGCCCAGTGGCCAGATGTCTGGCTGTGGGCAGCCGGTTGCTAGCAGACAGCTCCACGGCTTGGCCATGGAGCGGAGCCGGCCAAGCAGGATTCCAGGGGGGAGGACCGGATCCCCGCCCATCAAGGATTCCGGGGGGAGGGACGGAGCGCCTCCTCTCCACCACGGATTGCCCGGTGTGGAGCCAGGTAGGTGTTTCGTACAGCCCTAATTTTAAATAGCTCAGCTGGAATACTGTCATCTCCGCTAGCTTTGTTGTTAGTAATACTTCCTAAGGCCCACTTGACTTTACTCTCTAGGATGTGACCTCACTGTCATGGCTATCAGGGACATGAAGATCTTTCCTGTATAGTTCTTCTGTGTATTCTTGCCACCTCTTCTTAATCTCCTCTGCTTCTGTTAGGTCCCTGCCTTCTTTGTCCTTCATCATGCCCGTCTTTGCACAAAACGTTCCCTTGAGATCTCTGATTTTCTTGAAAAGATCTCTAGTCTTTCCCATTCTATTGTTTTCCTCGATTTCTTTGTATTGTTCAATTAAGAAGGCCTTCTTGTCTCTCCTTGCTATTCTCTGGAACTCTGCATTCTGTTGGGTATATCTTCCCCTTTCTCCCTTGCTTTTCGTTTCCCTTCTTTCCTCAGCTACTTGTAAAGCCTCATCAGACAGCCACTTGGCTTTCTTGCATTTCTTTTTCTTTGGGATGGATTTAGTTGCTGCCCCTTGAACAATGTTACAGACCTCTGTCCATAGTTCCTCAGGCACTCTGTCTATCAGGTCTAATAGCGTAAATCTATTCGTCATCTCCACTGTAAATTCATAACGGGTTTGATTTAGGTCATACCTGAATGCTTTAGTGGTTTTCCCTACCTTCTTCAATTTAAGCCGAAATTTTGCAACAAGAAGCTCATGATCTGAGCTACAGTCAGCTCCAGGTCTTGTTTTTACTGACTGTTTTTTTAGCTTCTCCATCTTTGGCTGAAAAGTACATAATCAATCTGATTTCGATATTGACCATCTGGTGATGTCCATGTGTAGAGTCGCCTCTTGTGCTGTTGGAAAAGAGTGTTTGCTATGATCAGCGTGTTCTCTTGGCAAAACTCTATTAGCCTTTGTCCTGCTTCATTTTGTACACCAAGACCATGCTTGCCTGTTATCCTGGTGATTTCTTGACTTCTTACTTTAGCATTCCAATCCCCTATGATGAAAAGGACATCTTTTTTTGGTGTTAGTACTAGAAGGTGTTGTAGGTCTTCATTGAACCGATCAACCTCAGCTTCTTCGGCCTCAGCGGTTGGGGCATAGACTTGAATTACTGTGATGTTGAATGGTTTGCCTTGGATTTGTACTGAGATCATTCTGTCGTTTTTGAGATTGTACCCCAGTACTGCTTTTCCCACCCTTTTATTGACTATGAGTGCTACTCCATTTCTTCTAAGGGATTCTTGCCCACAGTAGTAGATATAATGGTCACCTGAATTAAATTCGCCCATGCTTGTCCATTTTAGTTTGCTGATTCCCAAGATGTCGGTGTTCAATCTTGCCATCTCATGTTTGACCACCTCCAGCTTACCTTGATTCATTGATCTTACATTCCAGGTTCCTAAACAATATTGTTCTTAACAGCATCGGATTTTCTTTTCACCACCAGACACATCCACAGCTGAGTGTCCTTTTGGCTTTGGACCAGCCGCTTCATTCTTTCTGGTGCTACTTGAAAATTCCCTATGCTCTTCCCCAGTAGTATATTGGACACCTTCCAACCTGAGGGGCTCATCTTCCAGCGTCATACTTTTAGCCTTGTGATACGTACATTCCATGGGGTTTTCTTGGCAAGAATACTGGAGTGGGTTGCCATTTCCTTCTCCAGTGGACCACATTTTGTCAGAACTGACTGCCATGGCCTGTCCGTCTTGGGTGGCCCTGCACAGCATAGCTTATGGCTTCACTGAGTTATGCAAGCCCCTTCGCCACAACAAGGCAGTGATCCATGAAGGGCAGGCCTTTCTTACCTAATCCCAAACTGCGGTGCGGTGCTCATCCCCGTTTCTAAGCCGAAGAGCCAGCGCTGTCCGAAGACGCTTCCGTGGTCATGTGGAGAGCATGACTGAACACTGAGGTGCACGGAACGCTGTTACCTTTCCCGCCGAGGCAGTACCTATTTATCTACTTGCAATTTCTTGATTTCGAACTGCTAGGTTGGCAGGAAATCCCAAACTAGCTTTGCCTAACATTTTTTGGGACAGTCTAGACTGCATTCACAACAGAAAGCTTGTAAGCTGTGTAATGCAGAGGTTACAGGTAGCCTGAAGGTCAAACCTGATCAGATAATGTGCACTTACACTAACATGCATTTCTGCTAATGTGTGTTATTTAATGTGAATTAGCACTAATGCGTATTAGTGCAAGTAGAACAAAATTCTGGTTAAAAAAAAGCCCAATTCTGTTACTGAGCAGATGGCATAGTGAAAGTTGCTTGAAAAACCACAAAACACAGATGGAAGGGATTTAAGAAAATCTGCAGATCCCTAGTTTGCCATCATTTCAGTTCCATACGAGGAAATGCTTCTCCTGCTACATTCCATTATGTCATCATGTTACTCTTAAAAAGTAGATCACTAGAAAACCATCTTTGTGAAATCACATGCTTAACAAACAGACTCTTGGAAACTCTACCAGTTTCAACAAGAACTGTTTGGCATTGGGGATATTAATAGTATGCATGTGGAGGGCAGTGTCTGTCAGTATATTTCACCAATTGGTTAGAAGACTGTGGGAGAAAGTGAGAGTTATTCAATCACTGTCTCATATGCAGTCTAAAAAGGGTTTACAAATATTTTATGCATGTTGAGTGTTACATGAATTTTACAGGTCAAGTTTGTATTTGGTGAAAACTGTGAATTCACACATATTAGCAAGAGTGTTTTATTTATTTTTAACAATGCTAGTTCCACATTTGAACATTTTAAAGGCTCGATCTTAAAAACTCTTCTGCAGTTTTTAAGATGGGGGCTCTGATTTCAGTGGGGCTGTGAATCCATTCTGGGTTTCAGTCAGAACCAGCCAGAACTCTGAAGGAGCAGTTCAAGGTGCTGAACCCTAACCCTGAAATAGATTCAGCAACTTCGATAGCTCCGTTAGAGTTCTATCTGGTTCTGACTGAAACCCAGAATGGTTCACAGCCCCACCGAAATTTGAGCCACCAGCCTTCACTGTCAGAAACCATTATAGGCATACAGATTGGATATTATTACTGCTACTTCCACCTATAATTGGATACAATGAGTAATCACTTATTTTCACCATTAGCAGTTGCATGGATTGCTTTTTAAAGTTAATTGCAGGCATGGATGCAAGGGGGAGGAGCATACCCTCTCAAGGGAGGTAGGGAGTTAACTCTTTTCCCACCCTCCTGAGGTCCCAGTCTGGATCAGTTCCCCTGCACCTACCATTTGCAAATGGGAGTATTTCCCCAATATAAATAGCAGGAGCATGGGGCCTGATCCAGATCATCATCACAGGAGAGGAAGGATAACTGCTCCCGCTCCCCAAACCCTCACTCCAGGGTCTCAACACAGTTCAGGCACCTACAATTTATGTTTCAAAAGCCATTCACATAGTTGCTAAGTGCATGGTTGGTGTCATGTTTTTATGCACAAAGCCTATGAAGGGTCCTAATGAGGTTGTGCATCTCTCTTTTTCCCCTTCTTCCAATTTTTGTTTATCCCTTTGATCTTTTTAGAATATAATGGATAGTGTAAATGGATGGGAGTGCAGAATAGAGTTGCTATTTATTTATTCATTCATTCATTCATTCATTCATTCATTTATTATCTAATCTGCCCAACATCCAATGTTCTCTGGGTGAATTACAAACAGTTAAAAGTCTAAAATGCCATACACGCAGTTCAAAACATAAAATACAATACAAATATGTAAAACAAAACAATTTATTTATTTAATTATTTATTCATTGAATTTCTTAATCACCCATCTGGCTGGTCACCCGGCCACTCTGGGCGATGTACAGCAATACAAACAGTTTTAAAACAATAAAATTCTACTTTAAAACATCATATTTCTAAAAATACCCTAACCCACCCCAAATGCCTGCCTGAACAACCACGTTTTTAATGCGTGGCGGAAGCTCATTAAAGAGAGGGCATGGCAGAGTTCCCTAGGGAGGGAGTTCCACAGAGTGGGGGCCACCACAGAGACGGCCCTCTCCCTCGTCCTCACCAGCCTAGCTGTCCTGGCTGATGGGACAGAGCGAAGGCCATCCGAGGCTGATCTTGTTGAGTGGCCTGTCTGGTGTTGCTGGAGGTGCTCCTTAGGATAGGCTGGGCCGGAACCATATAGGGTTTTAAAGGTCAAAACCAACACCTTGAATTTGGCCCAGAAAACAACTGGTAATCAGTGCAACTCTTTCAGCACTGGAGTTATGTGATCATGCTGGCAGCTGCCTTCAGGCGAGCCACTGCCTTCTGTACCAGCTGCAGCTTCCAAACCATCTTCAAGGGTAACCCCACATAGAGCACATTGCAGTAGTCTAGACGAGAGGAGACCAGGGTAGGGATGTACGAAAGGCACTTACCTTCCGCAGATTATGTTGATGGGGGGGGAGGTGCTCCGTCCCTTCCCCCGGAATCCTGTACGGGGGGGGAGGCTCTCCGTTCTTCCCCCCCCCCCGGAATCCTGGCCGGCCGGCTGTGCTCCGCAGGGATTCTGTGGAGCCGCTGGCCAGCTCCGCCAGCAGCCGGACATCCGGCCGCTGGCTAGCAGGGACACAAATGGCGGCGGCCGTAGCTGCCGCCGTTTGCGTCCCTGTAGTCAGCCATGATAGGCTACGTAAATGTTTACATAGCCTATCATGTCTGACTTAAAAAAACAACAACAACAACGCGTGTACGCAAATGGCGGCGGCCACGGCCGCCGCCATTTGTGTTCCTTATTTGGGCACGTCTTAGTCTATGTCAAGATTTACATAGACTAAGACGGCGAAAATAAGGGGAATGCAAATAGCGTAGCGTCCGCTATGCTATTTGCGTTCCCCTTATTTTTGCCATCTTAGTCTATGTAAATCTTGACATAGACTAAGACGTGCCAAAATAAGGAATGCAAATGGTGGTGGCCGTGGCCGCCACCATTTGCGTACGTGCACTGTTTTTGTTTATGTTTTAAGTCAGCCGTGATAGGCTATGAAAATCTTTACGTAGCCTATCACTTTTTTTTTTTTAAACTGGAAATGGCGGCGTCGGCAACTGGTCGGAAGACCGGCTGCCGCCGCCGCCGCCGAACCGCCGCTGCAGCCGCCGCAGCAGCCGCTGCCACTGCCACCAGGAAGATCTGCCCCAGGTAAGTCTCGTCCCGGGGGGGCGGGGGGGTGGCAGACCGTTCTGCCACTGATTTCAGGGGGCCGAATGCGCTGGCATTCGGCCTCCCTGAGATCCATGGCAGAATTCTCTGACATCCCTAGACCAGGGCATGTACTACCAATGGGAGCAGATGGTTGGGAAGGTAGGGGCGCAGCAGCCGTATCAGATGGAGTTGGTACAGTGCTGTCTGGCTCACAGCTGACACCTGAGCCTCCATGGACACTTGGGAGTCTAAAATGACCCCCAGGCTGCGGACCTAGTCTTTCAAGGGTAGCTGTACCCCATTCAACACCACAATACAATAAACAGCACAGGAATTGATAAACAGCCATAGAAATCTAAAACTAGGTCTCTAAAATACCTGGGAGAGAAAAAAGGTCCTTGCCTGTCACCGAAAAGATAACTATGTAGGCTCCCAGCAAGCCACTTTGGGGAGGTCATTCCATAAGGGGGTGCCACAACTGAGGAGGCCCTCTTTCTTGTAGCCACCCATCTAGATCCCTTCAGCAGGTGCACCTGGAAGAGGGACTCCAAAGATGACCTAAGCGTCTGAGCAGGTGCATCCATTCCTTTAGATACTTTGATTCCAAGTCATTTAGGGCTTTAAACAGTCAACAACAGCACTTTGAATTTGGCTCAGAAATGGACTGGAAGCCAGTGCATCTGATGAAGCACTGGCATCCCATGATAATATTGGCCAATCCTGGTTAGTAATCTAACAGCTCTGTCTTGAACTAACTGAAGTTTCTGTACCATCTTCAAAGGTAGCCCCATGTTCAAAATATTGCAGTAATCCAACCGGGAGGTTATCAGAGCATGGAAAACTGTCACCAGGCTATCTCTGTCCAGATAGGATCTCAGCTGGTATATCAACCTAAGGTGATAAAAAGGCACTCCTGGCTATCCAGGCCACCTGGGCCTCAAGTGATAATGATGGATCCAGGAACATCCTCCAAGCTGTGTGCCTGATCTTTCAGAGGAAGTACAACCCTCTTCACGTCAAGTTGCTCACTGATGTCCAGAAGCAAGGAACCTAGATGCAGCCAATACTTAACACAACTATCCATGGAGCAGCAAGCAGCAAGTGAAACAAGGGCCAAACAGGAGGGAAGAGTCAGGCCACTGGCTGATGGAGAATGGCAGCATAAAGTGTACATCTTCCTGCAGGAGGCAGTAGGACACGACGCAGCAGTAGAGGAACCAGTAGGTTCTGCTGAAGAATCTGACACAGCAGAATGATGGCATCTGAATAGGAAGCTATAAGTCTTCTTTTCTTAATCTTTAGGTTAAATTAATGCATATACGGGAACTTAGTTTGGACTTATGGAACATAAGAGCATAAGAAGAGCCCTGCTGGATCAGACCAAGGGTCCAGCTAGTCCAGAATTCTGTTCACACAGTGACCAACCAGCTGCCCACAGAAAAACCACAAGCAGGACATGAGTGCAACAGCACCCTCCCACCCATTTCCACAACAACTGGTGTACGTAAGCATACTGCTTCTGATAGTGGAGGCAGCACGTAGCCATCAGGACTAGTAGCCATTGATAGCCTTCTCCTCCATGAATTTGTCTTTTTTTTTGTTTGTTCAGTCGTTCAGTCGTGTCCGACTCTTCGTGACCCCATGGACCATAGCACGCCAGGCCTTCCTGTCCTCCGCTCTCTCCTGGAGCGTGCTCAAGTTCATATTCATTGCATCGGTGGTGGTATCTAGCCATCTCATCCTCTGCCATCCCCTTCTCCTTTTGCCTTCAGTCTTTCCCAGCATCAGGGTCTTTTCCAGGGAGTTTTCTCTTCGCATTAGGTGGCCAAAATATTGGAGCTTCAGCTTCAGTATCTGTCCTTCCAATGAGCAGTCAGGGTTGATTTCCTTTAGGATGGACTGATTTGACCTCCTTGCAGTCCAGGGGACTCGTAACAGTCTTATCCAGCACCACCACATTTCGAAATTATAGTCCAGCTCTCACAGCCATACATTACTACTGGGAAAACCATAGCTTTGATTAGACGGACCTTTGTTGGCAAGGTGATGTCTCTGCTTCTCACTATGCTGTCTAGGTTTGCCATAGCTTTCCTCCCAAGGAGCAAGCGTCTTTTAATTTCATGGCTACAGTCACCGTCTGCGGTGATCTTGGAGCCCAAGAAAATAAAATCTGTCACAGCTTCCATTTCTTCCCCTTCTATATGCCAGGAAGTGATGGGGCCAGATGCCATGATCTTCGTTTTGTTAATGTGGAGTTTCAAACCAGCTTTTGCACTCTCCTCTTTCACCCTCAACAAGAGGCTCTTGAGATCCTCTTCGCTTTCTGCCATTAGGGTGGTATCATCTGCATATCGGAGGTTGTTGATAATTCTCCCGGCATTCTTAATTCCGACCTGTGATTCATCCAACCCGGCGTTTCCCATGATGTACTCTGCATATAAGTTAAATAAGCAGGGTGACAATATGCAGCCTTGTCGTACTCCTTTCCCAATTTTGAACCAATCGGTTGTTCCATGTCTGGTTCTTACTGTTGCTTCTTGACCCTTGTACATTTGTCTAGCCCCCTTTAAAGCCATCCAAACTGGTGGCTATCATTATGTCTTGCAGTAGTGAATTCCACAGTTTAAATATGTGCTGTGTGAAGTTTTAGGAGGATGCAGTTTAAGGCTTACTAATATACATGCTTCATTGGAAGTTGTTTGGTGATGACCGTGGTGATGGTGATGATTAATTATTCTAGAGTAAATTGCTCATATCTTTATATCCCTGTTGCACTGTCTTGTCTCTTAGATTAATTGTCTATTGTTTCTGTATTTACATTCACACATTTCCCACCCCCCAGTCAAACAGTACATGCATCTCATATTGTACTTTTCCAATGATATACTACTCTCATTTCTCACTGCTGAGTCTGCCTGTTTTTATCATTTGTCGCTGAATAAACCCTTCACATTTATTTTCTGGCTCTGGCCCTTTCTGGTTATCACCACTAGCTCACTGGAGCAAGCTTGGTAGAGCTAAAATTCAACCCTGTTTTCAGGTGTGGGGCAAAGCCAAGATGTAATTGAAACTAATATATCAATATAGAAAGCCTGAATATGTATTACAAGAGTATGTTGAAAATATAGTAAAAGGATAACTAAAACCTAACAACCTCTGCTTTGGCTCTAAGCCTTCCAGTCCTGGGAGCCATAGACTAAATATTTCTTCTCCTGCTGGAAGACTTCAGTGATGTTTCCCTCCCTGGCTAAACTGGGGCACCTTACTCAACCGCAGCACAGGCAAGGAGCGAGGCAAACTAGGGATGGGTAAGAAATTCATTTCAGTTTGGGTTTGATCAGAGTTTACCAAAATTTGCAAAGTTCTCCATATTCGGGACAAAAAGAACTTGATTTTAAAAATGTGAATCTGTGGAAAACCAAAACTGAGAGATTCTTCCATCCATGCTCCAGGCTTTGAGTGGTTTGCTCTTAAAGTCTAGGTAGCAATCCCTGTGTATTCAACCATCTTAGTGCTGAATTGAGGTTGCCACCTCTTTTTCCTGGCAACCTCCTCCCTTTAACAGCCATCTGGCAGGCAGGTGCGTCATGGTTCTCTCCATGCTGGGAATAGCTGTACCTAATGAATTTGACTGGTGCAGATGGGCAAGCATTTCTTTTCAGTTCATTTTTTATAAGGATTTACCAAAATTTTCAAAGTTCTTCATGTTTGGGAGAGAAAGAACTTGAGATTTAAAAAAATTCATATGTGGGAGAAAGCAAATCTAACAGATTCACCCATCCCTAATGCAAATGTGATTCTGGCCACTGCAGCCTTCCAGCAGGGGAGCAAATATTTAGCCAGTGACAGACCTGGCTTGGAAGTATTAAAAGTATAGTTCTTGGAACCTGCTGGGAGAAGGCAATCCTATGTGCCCACTTAGCCATTAGCGCTTTCCTTCAAGGATCCCTTCCAGGTGGGTAATTCCTTTCCACGTTTCGTTTAATTTCGGTTTCTTGTATCCTTGTTTATCACAGGGGTCAGTTTAGAGGCCAGGGTCCCAGGGTCAACAGGCAGCACCCTCGGGCAGCTGCAGCCATCACTGTAATTGTCCACCATGCCCCAGAGGAATGGAGCAATTACACTGGTGACTGTCTGGCAGTAATTATAGGAACTCTGCTGCTGCCCTTCTCCTCCGCCTCTTCTAGTAAGGCTGTTTAACTTTCCCTACATCCAGTAGAATACATAGTGGGAGGAGAGGAGGAAGGGGCATCTTACTACATGTTGATATTGAGGGGCCATTAGGCCTAATGCCAAGGGTCTCTTACAACGTGGAACCTGTCCTGCACAGCACTGCCTCTTTTTTTGCATAAAAGAAGAATACACAAAAGCTAGAAGATCATTACAGCCACAATGTCCGTGCATATGGAAGTACATTACAAAACCTTCAGCATTCACCTGTTTCAAAACCTTCAGGAATAACCTAGTTTGATTTGACATGCCCATCTGAAACAATGCAAAACCTTCAGAAATCACATATTGAAAACGGTCAGTAGCAACATCTGAACCTGTCCTGAATCTACCAGGCAGAACAATCAGACCTATCTAGGGTTGGGGAGGGAAAGCCTCTGCAGCAGACTGTCCACCATATCCAAAGACCTGCCAGCTCATAGCAGCTCGGGTGGGAGGTGGGGGTAGCATTTGATGCTTTTCAAGTTGGTGTAAATTAAAATAAAAATTAAAAAAAAAGATTCCCCTCCCATTTAAACCAATGGAAGGGAATAAACTCCATAACGGGCACAGTTAAAGGGCTTCTTTGGGGACATGTCTCGGGAATGCGATAGCTTTTGATACTGTGGATCCAAGGCCTCACTTGTTCTGTCCCCAGCATGCCCCTTTCCCCCTCTATTGCTGCCAGAGAAGTGACAGAGGTGGAGTGATGACGGTGGAGTGCTGACAGTGGAGCTTTCCACTGCACCAAAACAAAGAGGCCTCCTGGAATGAACCATTGGTGGAGAGGAAGGTCCACAATATCCTAGTAATATACGGATTGTGTTAAATCTGTTCTGTCTGTGTTTCATGGATGAACAGCCATCTTCCCTTCTGCCATCTGGTGATTGATGGAAACAGGGTTTTTTTTAGGGACACATGATAATTTTGTTCCTGCTTTCAAATGTGCGCTTGCACAAGTGTGAAAATGCGACTTTCCACAAATACCCTCCAAAAGTTTTTTTTTTTTTTTAATGCACATTTCCACAAATACCCTCCAACAGTTAAAAATAATGGTCTGCAAGTCCACAGAATCAGGACAACTCAGAAAAAGCCAGTTCACTGTGGAATCTGATCAGATTCATAGAAATCTGGATTTACCCGAATCTGTTGCAGATTTCTCCAAAATCCCTACAGTATCCTGTGATCCTTGGGATTCTCCCCACCCCATCCCCAAGACCATAAGACCCAACTAAGAGTCAAAGATATTTAGAAAATTGGCATTATCCAATGGGGAGACACTTCCATTGCTTTCATGGGAGCGATAGCTGCAGAACGTCATTTTCACGCTTCTAAAAACAACCCTGGAAATAAAACAAAAATGCTCATTTCTAGATTGGGCCAGGTCAGCGGAGTGACCTGTCCTGTTCTGTAAATGAGCATTTCTGCTTGATTGGTCTTATTTTTAAAAGCGTGCAGCCCCCCGTTGCTCGAGCGGTCGCCTCTGCAAGCACAGGGGCACAATAGGATATTGTGTTCATATTTTGTCCAGAAATGTTAAGAATTGCAATTACAGCAGAACAGTAACCTTACCTACAGAAATCTGATGGAATTTAAAGGGCACAGAACTCTAACAAAGGACAGAGAAAGCAAACAGATCAAAAGAAAAAAACAAAACAAAACATACCCCAAGATGTTCATTAGGCCAGAGGGGAGAAAAGACAAATATATATTCCCTATATTTCTGGCACCTTTTTATTAAACTGCATTGTGCAGAGCCCGCACTACTGAAGTAATAAATACTATCACTAAACACTTGGATGGAACTTAATTTTCAGTTCCTAGTCAGAATGCTTGTGCATCCACACTGTAAAACTAATACTGGAATAAATATACAAGAGTGATGCTGTATTTGCTTATGGAAATTGCAAGTGGAAGGTGAATGCTTTTAGGTGATGAAGAAAAAAGATACTACAGCTAGCTGTTAAGCAGATAAATTATTCATCCACCACTTTTCCCTTTAAGCAAAATCATGGGACTTAATAAGACAAAAGTAATAAAAAGAAGGAAAGCAAGCAAACTACCTCCCTTGCTTATGCAGTGCATATTGCATTAAGGCTGTTCTCCCCCTAGGTTGCGAAGAGAAAGGTACAACTTCATCACCGTCAGAAATCACAAAGTGCTGTTGATCCTTTCCTTGTACTCAGTTAAAGGCTACATCTATAAGATCCTCACATACTAAGCAAAAGGGATGTTTGGCTGAGTGGGATGGGAATAAGAATAAACAGAATGAATAAACTACGTCTGTGTTTAAATTTGATGAAAAATGAACTAACCTTTCTTGCTTTGTGCTCTCTCTCTCTCTCTCTCTCAATCTCTCTCTCTCTCTCTCTCAATCTCTCAATCTCTCTCTCTCAATCTCTCTCTCTCTCTCTCTCAATCTCTCTCTCTCTCTCTCTCTATCTCTTCACCACAATGTATATGAGAACTTGTCAGGGGTTGTGGAAATTTCTCCACTTAGCTACAAAGGCCCCCTTTTCAAGTCTTTGCTGAGTTGAGAGGAATCTATTACCTTTCACTGCCACCCTACAAAACTAAGGTGCTATTTGCACGGCTAGATTTGAGCATGAGGGCCCCCCCCCATTAGACATTGCTCAATGCTCTGCTACAGCCTTCCCCAACCTGGTGCCCTCCAGACGTTTGTACTTCAACTCCCATCAGCCCCAGCCAGCATGGCTGATGTTCAGGAATGTTGGAAGTTGGAGTCCAACACTTCTGGAGGTGCGCCAGGTTGGGGAAGGCTGTTGTTCTTGGTCTGTGGTATTAATTTACTTTGCAGCGGTCTGCCCTGCATGGCTTTAAACGACAAGAAGGTGTTTCCTTTTATTTATTTATTTTATAAAAATAAAGTTATAAAATTTATTTTTTAACCATTCCAAATTCAGAGATACCAGCAAAGTTCTTGGAAAAGAACTTTTGGGGCTGGTAAAGCCTGCCTCAGAATGAAGAAGGATTCCTGGCCTCCGAAGTCCTTCCCGTCCCCAAAAGCTACGGCTGCCACCAGAACCCCTTCTCTTAAATAAGTGGCAGCTGAAGCTGAAGCGAAGGAGCTTCTTTTACATTTTGCCCTGTTGCACTGGCTTAAAGCTTATCAGGATCAGGGCACAGGGGACTATGGGAGATGTAGCTCTCCCAAGGGTTCCCAAAAGCTTCAGAGAGCTCACCCACCTTCATTCAGAAGGTGAGTGAGCTCTGAGAAGTAAATGCATGGAAGGGAGAGCGGGACCACACCCACTGGCTCCATGCATACCACCAAGAGACTGAAAAAGGGCACCTCCACACACACAGCTGTGTTGCACATTGGTGCTCCTTTTAATTAATTCATTCATTCATTACATTTCTATACTGCCCAATAGCTGAAGCTCTCTGGGCAGTTTATAAAGATTAAAACCTTTGCAAATGCAATACATGATAAAAAAAAAACCATTTACATACAAACAGATAACCAAACAGCACACACAGAAAAACACACATATATCTAAAAAAAACAACAACAATAAGAGAAATCCAAGACCTGATTATAACCTCATCATATGCTGCCAAATGCCTGAGAGAAGAGCAAGGTCTTAACCTGGCATTGAAAAGATAACAATGCTGGCACCAGGCAGGCCTCATGGAGGAAATCATTCCATAATTTGGGGGCCACCACCAAGAAGGCCCTCTCCCTTGTTGCTGCCTTCTGAGCCTCCCTTGGAGAAGGTACCTGGAGGAGGGCCTTAGATGATGAACGTAGTATATAGGTAGGTTCATGCTGGTAGGTTTTCAGCCCTCTAGTTCTATATGAGCAGTCAGGAGTGATGCCAATGTGGCACAGTGATCTTGGGGGTGGGGACAGTCTTGCTTCCTCTTTCAATGTTTATTCTTGTGAAACATGAAGGAACTTGTAAAAGGCGGTATGGTGTCTTAGGCTACCTAGGAGTAAACAATGGGACTTACTTCTTAGGCTTAGGCTACCTAGGAGTAAACTCAATGGGACTTCTGAGTAGACATGTATATGCCTGCACTGTGTTCATTTTTGTATGTTGTTGTTGCTATTCATTAGATTTATAAAATCACACCCTCTGCCTAGCAGGCACGCAGGCCAATGTACAATGAAACATTCAAACCTCACACAAAAACCAAAGATAGATAGATAGGTAGATAGATAGATAGATAGATAGATAGATAGATAGATAGATAGATGATTGATAGATAGATAGATAGATAGATAGATAGATAGATGTATATAATCCCTTTCAACAGAAAATAAATTATTTTCCTCTGTTCTCCAAATATTGATACCATGAAGTAAAGCAAAAAAGACACTAATGAATTTCTGCCGTTAAAATATCCCTTAAAACAGTCTTCTCCTGTTTAAACAGTTTTCTCCTGGTGCCCTCCAGTTGTGTTGGACTACAACTCCCAGTATTGCCTGGGGGATCCTGGGGGTTGTAGTCCAACCAACACAGCTAGAAGACACCAGGCTGGGGGAGGCTGCCTTACACCCATACCTACAAGAACAGCCCACTGCTTGTCCCCATATAATTAAAACACTAAGGGAGCAATCCTACTGGGATAGGCAGCCGCCTTCAAAGTTGGAGATGACTGCCTATCCAATGCGGGGCAGGAGAAGCACAGAGGGGATCATCCTCTCGGCTCTTCAGCCACCCTACATTTGCTGCTAGACAGCTGATTTCGACTGTCTAGCCACAGGAAGTTGGAGCAGTGGGAAGCCATGGCTGGATGGCGTGTTGGATGTGTCGTACTGGCATTTCCGACTTCCCTGCCCTGACACGCCCCTAGGAACGCCCCATTTTCACTGCTCCACACTCCTCTTCCGAGTGTGGAGCTCAGGGCCATTCCCCACTGCCTATGAGACAGCACAGGAGGGGGTGGAGGTCGATTCTCAGGGAACCAACCTATCCTATGGCCATCTAGCCACTGACTAGCGGCCATAGGATTGCTCCCTCAGGGTAGTATTCAGTGTTAGTTCTACTTAGACTTAGGGATGGTGGAGAATTCCACCATGGACTCCAATGAGGCTGGATTCTTAGAATCCGCCCCCCCCCCCGGAGTCCATGGCAGAACGGACCACTGACCTCCGCCACCCTGCGAAGTTCACACCGGCCAGATCCTACCTACAGCCGCTGAGTCCTCGTCTGTCCATTGCCAGACTGCGGATGCAAATGGCATCCAGCATAGTGGACCCCATTTGTGCCCCTGCTCTTTGCCATGATAGGCTAAGTAAATTTTTACGTAGCCTATCTAGGATGGCGGAGAATTCTGCCACGGATTCCAGTGAGGTCGGATTCTTTAGAATCCAGCCCCGCCAGAATCCATGGCGGAATGGCCTCCTGCCCCCCCCCCATGGAATCCCCCCAGGACAGCACTTACCTGGGGCGGATTCAGCGGCAGCAGAGGCTCCAGCGGCGGCAGCTGGTCTCCTGGCCGGCCGTGGCAGGGCTGCTGCCGCCACCATTGCCGTCCTTGGACTCTATTTGCATTCCTTTATTTTTTGCCATTCTAGCCTACGTACATATTTACGTAATTATTTTACGTAAATATTTACATATTATTTACATAAATATTTAATTATTTACGTAAATATTTACGTAGGCTAGAACGGTGAAAAATAAAGGAATGCAAATAGCGTCCACTACGCTATTTGCATTCCCCCTTTTTTTTCGCTGTTTTATCTTATGTAAATATTTACGTAAGATAAATCGGTGAAAAATAGGGAATACAAATGGTGGCCACTGTAGCCGTCGCCATTTGCGTATGCTGTGTTTTTTGTTTTTGTTTTTTTACGTTAGCCATGATAGGCTAGGTAAATTCTTACGTAGCCTATCATTTGCATCTGCA
This sequence comes from Heloderma suspectum, assembly GCF_057233095.1. Classification (NCBI taxonomy): domain Eukaryota; kingdom Metazoa; phylum Chordata; class Lepidosauria; order Squamata; family Helodermatidae; genus Heloderma; species Heloderma suspectum. The sequence goes on from NC_139459.1 coordinate 314,025,680, forward strand.
CCAGGCCGTCCGAGGCTGGAAATCCAGCTGCAGATGGCCCTGGCTGGCTGCTCTGCAGCCTGGCCACGGAGCGGGGCTGGCCATCGAGGATTCCGGGGGGGAGGACCGGATCGCCTTCCCCTCCCTGTTGAGGATTCCGCGGGGAGGGACGGAGAAAAGGTAAGTGAGTTTTGTACATCCCTAAGCCTATCGCGCAAAGGAACAGGGACACAAATGGCGTATTTACGTAGCCTATCATGGCAAAGAGCAGGGACACAAATGGTGTCCACTACACCAGACGCCATTTGCGTCTGCAATCTGGCAGTCCGGCCACGGACGGACCCGGCCGGCGGCTCCACAGACTCACCATGGAGCAGAGCCAGCTGGGGAGGATTCTGGGGGGGAGGAACAGATTGCCTCCCCCCCCCGCAGACCCCCGGTGGACTCATATAGGTGGGGTTTGTACACCCCTACTTAGACTAGACCCATTTAAATGAATGGGACAGGTTAGTCATGACTAACTTAAGACCCATTCATTTCAGTGGCTCTGCTCTGAGTAGGACTGAGATTGGATACTGCCTTAAAGGTGCAATCCCATGCATGTTTAGACAGAAAAAAAGTCCTTCAACTCTCAGCATTGCTGGGAGATGTACGACTTTTTCTGTCTAAACATGCATAAGGAAGTGCCCTAAACTACATTTATTCCTTAGACATCGTAATAAATTGTTCAAACACCCTTCATAGCTGCCATTAATTCAAGCAATCTGACAGGTTAGTGTTCTAATTATATGGGAACAAGTAGTGGAATATTGTCACAGGATATGTTTTAAGGAAATATTTGAAGAGCAAATATTGTTAGTGTCCTTTTTAATTTTTTTTCCATAGTATGAAGATTTGAAGAAGAGAGGATAAGAATGTTTTTCCTTTGAAAAAGATTATACATCGAAATGTATTGGGATGAAAAATGATCTCTGCATGTTTGTCCCTTTTGTGTTGCAAGAAATGGCATCACCGTAGGTGTGCTGAGGCCTAAATGTCTCCAAGCCTGCTGCCCTTTGCTGTGGAGTAGCCATGTATCCTACTTTACAGAGGACAATCCTCTGTTCAAAGAGCTGTCAAATATTTGAATGTGTCCTTTAGATGAAGGGTTGTCCAGTCCAAGTCCAGTTTAAAGATAAAGAACCCAAAACAGGAAGAATAGGGGGCCTTAAGGTTGCCCATCATCAACATCTGGAAAGCAGACTGAGAAGGTACACAGGTCACTTGGCCACAGTCTTCCCCACTATTGTGGGATGCATTCCTGTTTAAATTATGATAAGTATCTCTCAACTTGCATCTATACATGTAAATCACCATATGCAACTTTAATGCAAATCTGTACCCTCTTTTGTGCTCTATTTTGATTATGCATTTCCTCTTTTTTGCCAATGCATAAGTGGTCACTCTACTTTGTTGTGCCTTTTCCAGTCTGCATAATTCCTTACTCTTTATTCCAGCCACCCTCAACAGAATCAGTCTGAATCTGGAACTGGCTCAGTCTGAATAGTAGATGGCAACAGCTTCTTTGGATGCACCTCATGGCTAGACCAAAGGTGGACAATTTGTGAACCTCCAGATGTTTTGGCCTACAACTCCCATGAGGCCTAGCCAGCATAGCCAATGGTGAGGGGTGAGGGAAGTTGTTGGCCAAAACATCTGAAGGGTCACAAATTGTCCACCCCTGGCCTAGAGGCACATCAGATTTCAATTGGGTTCTCAATGGTGTTTTCAATTGCAAGCTCAAAATGAGTCTGAAATAGACATCTCCCTCCAAGAATGTTGAATGGTCCAGTAAAGTCATTGCTCAGTAGCAACTATATTTAGGGTACATCATCCATACCTCAAATTTTAACTGGTTTGGAGCTGGCTGAACTGTCATAGCTTTTCCCAAAAAAAAACCACAGGGAATTGTAGCTTTGTGAATACTTTGTGTTAGATTCTTTGTTAGAGATCTGTAGCATTTTTTTTTTACAGTAATGTGGCAATTCCCAAATTTCCTTGGTTGGGAACTATGATAGCTAAAGAGGCTTGAACTCACTTAACTTGATAATGTAGACATACCTTTAAGGAACCTAAGGGCACAATCCTATGCAGATAGACGGCTGCCTCCAAACTCAGAGGTGACCGCCCATCCAAAGCAGGGCAGGAGAAGCACAGAGGGAATTGTTCCCTCCACACTTCTCCTGCCCTGCATTTTGGCTAGACAGCCGATTGTGGCTGTCTAGCCACAGGAGGGCTGAGTGGGGGAGGATGCTGCTGTACAACACATTGGATGGGTCAGACAGGCATTTCTGCCCCTCCCCCGCACCGGAACTCCCCCTGGGAATGCCCCATTTTGGCCGCTTTGTGCTCCTCTTGCAAGCACAGAGCACGGGGCTTTTCCACACTGCCTGCGAGGCAGTGCAGAAGTGGGGGAAGGTCAGTTCCCAGAAAACCAGATATCCTGTGGCCGTCTAGCCGCTGACTAGCAGCCATAGGATTGCCCCCTAAAAGCACAATTTTCTACAGACCTCTTCAGAATTGATTTGCGGCCTCCATTCAGTTTTCAGGCAGGACTGTATAAATAATGACACCACATTATACTGGACCTCTGTTTTGTGAAGATGTGTGTGGAGACAATACTATTATACAGTTTTTAAAAAGCAATGAATGAAAGACTGGAATACATACTTCAGAGGGTGAAATGAAGCACTTAAATAAAGCTTAAACCAAGAAATCTGGAAAGATGTAAGAGTTCAAACTGTGGCCTTTTGTCATTGCTTTGAAGGCAACATAAGCTGTCACAGTATGACTTTTTCTTAGGATAAGCTCACACTCACAGACCTACATCATAGACATTTGAGAGACAATTCTCAGTGCAAAATACCCAGCAAACTAGAGATTGCTTATTGACAATTTCGGCTGCAATCCTATGGGTACTTACTTGGGAGTAAGTCTAATTCAACACAGTGGGATTTAACTTCTGAGTAAACGTGCATAGGCTTGCTCTGCAAATTTGTTTACATATAACATGAGTATAAGCAAGTAAACATTAAGGAGTATAAAATGGTAATGACACTATTCCTGTAGCAGTAATGGTTCTACATTATAGTCCACAGCCCATAGAAATCTCAGCTTCCTTGTATTGCAAAACATTCAGCAGTGGAAAGAACTCCAAGCTGAGGAGTCTTTTAAAAAATAAAATTGGAATGCTAGAAAGTAAAACCTTGTCACAAAATAATAAAACACTTGACAATACAACAGTAAATACACACATGCAAAATATAACTCCACTAACCCCTCCATTATTTCACACTAACCTGTATCATAAGAACTATCAAAGGGCCACAGAAATCTTTTGCTGTCTGTCCACAGCTTACCCCAGAACAATATAACCATGGTTTACCTCAGAAAGTGGAGTCTACTGGGTGCATACAAGTTCAGAGTACTTCCCCCTTTCTTGCAAGATATAAAGAACACTAATTTTTATTTATTTTGAGGTCACAATTTCCTCCGCTTAAATGCCTGTCGTTCTGACAGATCAAGTTCATCATAACTTGGGAAAACTTCATACCAGTGTTGATTTGCACACTGACTCCAGTGAATTATAGAGGTAATTACAATGAGCCAATATTAGCTGAGGATTTCTAATCATCACGTGTTTGTGAAGTCAAGAAGATAATCTTTGAATTTGATCGGATTGGCTCAAACTCTACCTGCTCCACAAGGTTCCTTAGGTATCCCCACAAGCCTCACAGACTCAAGGAAATTCTCAGTAACAGCAACAGCAGGGTTTGCTTCTGGTGATCTTTCCTGCCATTTTGTCCCTTTACATGACTCTTGAAATACTTTGGTTTGGATCAAATCATGCTGCCAAAGGACTAAGTTGTGAATTCACACTGTAGTGTAGATTCGTCATCTGGATTGGCATATCAGTAGTTTTCTATCTACTCATGTTCCTTTAAGTTGTTGTTGTTGTTCAGTCGTTCAGTCGTGTCCGACTCTTCGTGACCCCATGGACCATAGCACGCCAGGCCTTCCTGTCCTGCACTCTCTCCCGGAGCGTGCTCAAGTTCATATTCATTGCATCCGTGATGCTATCTAGCCATCTCATCCTCTGCCGTCCCCTTCTCCTTTGGCCTTCAGTCTTTCCCAGCATCAGGGTCTTTTCCAGGGAGTTTTCTCTTCGCATTAGGTGGCCAAAATATTGGAGCTTCAGCTTCAGTATCTGTCCTTCCAATGAGCACTCAGGGTTGATTTCCTTTAGGATGGACTGACCTCCTTGCAGTCCAGGGGACTCGTAAGAGTCTTCTCCAGCACCACAGTTCGAAAGCATCAATTCTTCGGCGCTCAGCCTTCCTTATAGTCCAGCTCTCACAGCCATACATTACTACTGGGAAAACCATAGCTTTGATTAGACGGACCTTTGTCGGCAAGGTGATGTCTCTGCTTCTTACTATGCTGTCTAGGTTGGCCATAGCTTTCCTCCCAAGGAGCAAGCGTCTTTTAATTTCATGGCTACAGTCACCGTCTGCGGTGATCTTGGAGCCCAAGAAAGTAAAATCTGTCACTGCTTCCATTTCTTCCCCTTCTATATGCCAGGAAGTGATGGGGCCAGATGCCATGATCTTCGTTTTTTTAATGTTGAGTTTCAAACCAGCTTTTGCACTCTCCTCTTTCACCCTCAGCAAGAGGCTCTTGAGATCCTCTTCGCTTTCTGCCATTAGGGTGGTATCGTCTGCATATCGGAGGTTGTTGATAATTCTCCCAGCAATCTTAATTCCGACCTCTGATTCATCCAACCCGGCATTTCTCATGATGTACTCTGCATATAAGTTAAATAAGCAGGGTGACAATATGCAGCCTTGTCGTACTCCTTTCCCAATTTTGAACTAATCGGTTGTTCCATCTCTGGTTCTTACTGTTGCTTCTTGACCCTCGTACAGGTTTCTCAGGAGACAGGTAAGGTGGTCTGGTACTCCCATCACTTTCAGAATTTGCCACAGTTTGTTGTGATCCACACAATCAAAGGCTTTAGCGTAGTCAATGAAGCAGAAATAGACGTTTTTCTGGAATTCTCTGGCTTTCTCCATGATGCAGCGAGTGTTGGCGATTTGATCTCTAGTTCCTCTACCTCTTCTAAACCCAGCTTGTACTTCCGGTAGTTCTCGGTTCGCATACTGCTGAAGCCTAGCTTGTAGGATTTTGAGCATCACCTTGCTGGCATGTGAAATGAGCGCAATTGTGTGGTAGTTTGAACACTCTTTGGCGTTGCCCTTCTTTGGAATTGGAATGTAAACTGACCTTTTCCAGTCTTGTGGCCACTGTTGAGTGTTCCAGATTTGTTGGCATATTGGATGCAGCACTTTAACAGCATCATCTTTTAGGATTTTAAATAGCTCGGCTGGAATACTGTCATCTCCGCTAGCTTTGTTGTTACTAATGCTTCCTAAGGCCCACTTGACTTCACTCTCTAGGATGTCCGGCTCAAGTTCAGTGACCGCACTATCATGGCTATCAGGGACATTCAGATCTTTCCTGTATAGTTCTTCTGTGTATTCTTGCCACCTCTTCTTAATCTCATCTGCTTCTGTTAGGTCCCTGCCTTCTTTGTCCTTTATCATGCCCGTCTTTGCACAAAACGTTCCCTTGAGATCTCCAATTTTCTTGAAGAGATCTCTAGTCTTTCCCATTCTGTTGTTTTCCTCGATTTCCTTGCATTGTTCATTTAAGAAGGCCTTCTTGTCTCTCCTTGCTATTCTCTGGAACTCTGCATTCAGTTGGGTATATCTTCCCCTTTCTCCCTTGCTTTTCGCTTCCCTTCTTTCCTCAGCTACTTGTAAAGCCTCATCAGACAGCCACTTTGCTTTCTTGCATTTCTTTTTCTTTGGGATTGATTTCGTTGCTGCCTCCTGAACAATGTTACGGACCTCCGTCCATAGTTCCTCAGGCACTCTGTCTATCAGGTCTAATCCCTGAAATCTATTCCTCACCTCCACTGTATATTCATCAGGGATATGATTTAGGTCATACCTGAACGGTTTAGTGGTTTTCCCGACGTTCTTCAATTTAAGCCAAAATTTTGCAAGAAGCAGCTCATGATCTGAGCCACAGTCAGCTCCAGGTCTTGTTTTTACTGACTGTATGGAGCTTCTCCATCTTTGGTTGCAAAGGACATAATCAATCTGATTTCGATATTGACCATCTGGTGACGTCCATGTGTAGAGTCGCCTCTTGTGCTGTTGGAAAAGAGTGTTTGCTATGATCAGCATGTTCTCTTGGCAAAACTCTATTAGCTTTTGTCCTGCTTCATTTTGTACACCAAGGCCATGCCTGCCTGTTATCCCGGTGATTTCTTGACTTCCTACTTTAGCATTCCAATCCCCTATGATGAAGAGGACATCTTTTTTTGGTGTTAGTTCTAGAAGGTGTTGTAGGTCTTCATAGAACCGATCAACCTCAGCTTCTTCGGCCTCAGTGGTTGGGGCATAGACTTGAATTACTGTGATGTTGAATGGTTTGCCTTGGATTCGTACTGAGATCATTCTATCATTTTTAAGATTGTACCTCAGTACTGCTTTTCCCACCCTTTTGTTGACTATGAGTGCTACTCCATTTCTTCTAAGGGATTCTTGCCCACAATAGTAGATATGATGGTCACCTGAATTAAATTCGCCCATGCCTGTCCATTTTAGTTTGCTGATTCCCAAGATATCGATGTTCAATCTTGCCATCTCATGTTTGACCACCTCCAGCTTACCTTGATTCATTGATCTGACATTCCAGGTTCCTAAACAATATTGTTCTTTACAGCATCGGATTTTCTTTTCACCACCAGACACATCAACAGCTGAGTGTCCTTTCGGGTTTGGCCCAACCGCTTCACTCTTTCTGGCGCTACTTGGAAATACCCTCTGCTCTTCCCCAGTAGCATATTGGACACCTTCCGACCTGAGGGGCTCATCTTCCGGTGTCATCTCTTTTAGCCTTGTGATACGTTCCATGGGGTTTTCTTGGCAAGAATCCTGGAGTGGGTTGCCATTTCCTTCTCCAGTGGACCACATTTTGTCAGAACTCTCCGCCATGACCTGTCCGTCTTGGGTGGCCCTGCACGGCATAGCTTATGGCTTCACTGAGTTACGCAAGCCCCTTTGCCACAACAAGGCAGTGATCCATGAAGGGGTTCCTTTAAGTACTCTATTTTAATTCTGTAACTGAGTAGGTTCTGGAAAAGAAATAAATTGCCATCGTTTCAACATATTCCTATGCAAAGCTTATATGAGTCCCCATCCTAAACGAAGTGCTTTGTATCGATGAGCAAGTCTCCTTTGAGTTGATCTAGTGCTATATGAAGTTAAAGTGATGGTTCTCATTCATCTGCTAACTTCAGTTTTCCTTGTGAGCTCAAATTACACTCAAGAACTCAGTCCCACTGTTCTAGAAGACATGGTGATTTAATTAACCCATTTTCATTTACTGACTTATTTCTGATGCTTCTCACTGTCTTTAGCAAGGTTATAAATACAATATAAGCTGCATCTCAGGTCCTTCCAATATTCCTGATGTGTTACTAAATGCTATCCTTTTGGTTTGACTGGAAAATTTAAACCAAATTGTTGTAAAGGTTGCCTACCAAAGATTTTAAGAACAGTGTAAGGATGGGCAAACTCCTCTCAACCCAATTCAGAAGTGAGCTTGATAAACAGACTGATTTCTCCCCAAAACAAGGAAATAACTTTTTTTTTCCTAAATACATTTTAGAAATTTAGACTCTGTTCTTCTCCAAATGACACCATTAGGAGCATGACAGGGTCAAAATCCCCCAACCCCAAGCTCTCCCAAGGACTGATGAACCCACTGCTGCCCATTGCCTCATTCTCTTCACACTTAATGGGCAGGAACAATGGGAGGTTCTCACTGGAAACATTATGGTAAGGCCTCCAACCCTTCCTCTGTACCACCTTGAATACTGCAATGCGAGAGTGCCATGTATGGAGGGCCATGGGAAATAACATTTCCCCCATAGTTCTTGAATCCTGGGTATAGAAGTCAGGCATCCTGGAAAGTACATGCCTCAGCGCTGGGGCATAAATTTTCCAAGGTGCCTGTTCAAGCTGCAAGTATTTTGCCAACTGGTAGAGAGGGAACCTAACAGGTAGTACCTGGGGAAAGGCTTGGCTAAGGCAGTACGGAGCTATAAGAGGACAGGGGGGAAGGAGTAAGACCTGATCAGAACCTTCTGGAAGACCTGGTAGAGGCAGCAGGGCATGCATTAGAGAAAGCTCAGAGGCATCAGAAGGCTCTACAGCAGTGAGGAACCAGTTTTAAGTGTGGGCCAAATTGTCCCCCACTGGGCCTTCTGTGGGCATGGCATTACTGACATCATTACCCAACCATCACCCATTTTGCCTTGGTCTGCTGAAAGAGGGATGGATTTCTGTGATTCCCTCAGCATGGAGAAAGGGACTCAGACAGTGCTGGGAGGAGCAGCTGAGTCCCTGGCTGCACACATCATCCCCCTGAGGATGGAGCATGCCAAGTGAATGGACTTAGCCAGCCTTGGAAAAATAGCTGCTCCTCCCAGTGTCTGCCAAGTCTCCATTTTTGCACAGCATGTGTCATCCCCATGGAGAGGGGGACAGTATGAAGCATGCAAATAGGCTCAGCCAGCACTGGAAGAGTAGCCAGTCCTCTCAGCACTAGCTCAGTCCCCCACTGCCTGCACCCCCACAATTCTCTCTGATCTGAGATCAGAGATAACAATGGGGCTTCCTCCAGAGGGGAATCCCTGGCCCCTGGAGGTATCCAAGGAGGCTGTGCAGGCCACATGGGGAACCTCTGTGGGCCAAATTAGGTCCATGGGCCAGAGGTTCCTCTCCCATGTTCTACAGTGCAAGGAGCCTGAGATGTCATGCTTCAGTGTGAAGGCTGGCCTCCAATTCAGAGTGAAGAGGAGTAGAAGGAATTAGGGAATTCCTAACCTTGGTATCAGGAAGACAACACAGGGGTGAGTGTTGCCCTCGCAGATGTTGATGCTGGTGGTGCAAAAGAATCAACCTAAAACTCTAGTTTTTGCACTTTCCATAAAGATAGACAGGCTGAGATCCTATGATGCTGAGCTTTCCCACTGAGGCTCCAACAACACTTAGTTTTCTCTTTTGCTTACCAGAAACCTGGTTCTGCTTTTCAGATGATATTACTTCATAAAGAAAGTTACTATGAGGAATACTTGATGGCCTGCTGTCAGACCCAATAGCTTAATCTTGAGTACACTCAATGAAGATCCATGTCATCGCCTCCTGTATATGTATACAATCTAGTTCCTTATACGTCATCCAACTCTAGAGTTTTAAGGGCAAGCACATTTAGGTGAGTCAGATACAAAGATGGTAGAGTAAAGTGGAATTGAGCCTTACGTTTTGCAGACTTCACTATGTTTCCACATGCTTTCCCTATGAATTCAAATATTTTCCTGCAGTCATCTCTCTATCCACACCTAATATTACATGCAGTGGTGGAGCTAGCAAGTTCTGAATAACTTTTCTTCCCTTGACATTTTCAGGAATATCCCATGCTGGAGAGTCAGTGTGGTGTTGTAGCAGTTAGAGTGTTGGACTGGAACTTGGGAGATCCAGGTTCTAGTCCCTATTCAGGCATGAAGGTCACTGGGTGTCTTTGGGCCAGTCACTGACTCTCAGGCTAACCTACCTCACAGGGTTGTTGTGAGGATAAAATGGAAAGGGGGACTATGTAAGCCACCTTAGGTTCCTTGCAAGAGGAAAAAGGCAGTATATAAATTTAATAATAAAATATTGTTTCAGGTAGGAATGGGTGAATCGGTCTATTTTTTTAGTCCAAGTCACTTTTACATGTGTTCACCAATATGTCCGTTATCTCCCAATTCCACATTTTTAATCTCCTGTTTTTTGAAAAAAAAATCTGCGTAAAAGTCCATATTTGCATAGATGCTTAAATATGTATTTTCAAACATATATTAACTCAAAATATGCATTTCTAAATTTATTATCTCTCATTTTGAAATCTATTTTGATAGGATTAAGCTGCCTAGAATTGCATTACAACATCCATAGAAGTGCAAAATCTGGTGGAGGCTTAAATTCCAATCTGCTCATTAGTCCACGATCAAGTCAGTTATTATCAGGTTTTGTAAAGATTGAATTAACACATCCCTACATCACCAGATGGTCAATATCGAAATCAGATTGATTATGTCCTTTGCAGCCAAAGATGGAGACGCTTTCTTAGATATATATAAAGATAGATAGATAGATAGATAGATAGATAGATAGATAGATAGATAGACAGACAGACAGACAGACAGACAGGACAAAGCATCAGAGTTAAGAGGAGTCACATTCCATTTCTACTATAGCCTCTATACCCATTCATGATACCCCATTTGTCTGGGAGACAGGATCCTGCAATACATGGAGTATCATGTCTGTCTGTTTTCTTTTGACTGTCCTTCCCTGTATCAGCTCTATGTATATCAGCTCTCCATACGATTCAACAGCCCTCCTAAGATCTGTGCTCCTCCTAGTGGCTAAGTCAACACCGTCTCTGAACTAGGGAGGTAGTGGGCTCTCTGGAATCATTCAAGACGAGGCTGGACAGCCACTTGTCAGGGATGCTCAGACTTGGATTCCTGCACTGAGCAGAGGGTTGGACTCGATGGCCTTGTAGGCCCCTTCCAACCCTACTATTCTATGATTCTAATGAAACACAAATTGTTTACACACATTGATGCAGCAGAACTATACTACACTTATACAGGAAATATTAAAATTCCTACTTCTATTCAGTCAGGATGGGAGAACCAAGAATGGCCAAGGTTGTCCAAACTCCATTTCAGAACTTGGTTCACCTCGATCCCATTTTCATTTGTGACCTATTTTTCTTTTCATTAGAATGGGGAAAGTGTGCATTTCAGACAGGAATTTCTGAAGAGTGAAAATGCTTTTTTAAGAAAAGAGCGTTTTAAGCATTTTTTGAATGTGATCAAAAAATTCAGGAAAAAAGTTCAGGAATGTGCAAGCTTTCTCTGAAAAAGACACTCCTGTTTGTGTTCAGTGTTGCAAATGGGGCAACTGAAGCAAAATTCTCACATCCCTACTATTCAGTGTTTATAACAAGTTTAGGGCACAATCCTATGGATATTTAGACAGAAAAAGCCCTACAACTCCCTGTGTTCTCCAGCCAGCCTAGCTGGCTGAGGAATGTTGGGAGCTGAAGCACTTTTTTCTGTCTAAACATGCACAGGACTGTGCCTCTAGTATACCATATAGCATATTCTGCTCATTGACAGAATCAGAATTTATTAAGGAAGTAGGAGAATTTCATTCTACTTGTACCAGTGCACATTAGCGCTAATGCACATTAGTGCAAATGGGCATTAGCATCACTGTGCATTAGCAGAAGTGCAAATTCGTGTGAATCTCCCCCATGTTGTGCATGGAATCTGCACAACTCAAAAAAAGCTGATCTGCTGCAGAATCCACAGTTAAAATTCATAGAAATCCGAACTCATTTGAATCTGTTGCAGATTTCTCTGACATTCTTACCCTCAACAACAATATGTATTATGTTTCTGCCATCTTAGGATAAGACTTCATGCATTCAGTGAAGTAGACTCTAGTCCACAAAAGCTGATGCCATCATAGACTTCTTTGTCTTTAAAGGGCCACAAGACACTTTGTTGTAATTAAATAGAAACATTCACAATCTAATAAAAATCTGTTAAAACAATACAGTTTGTACATTCAGTTTGCAATCCTATATACCAAAACTAGAGAGAAAGTCTCATTGAACTTAGAACTTAGAACTTAGAACTTATCACAGTATGACCTGTGTGATACCAAGAAATTTAGAATATTTAGAGTTCAAGAAAGGGAGTGGTAACCAAGTTGCCTTGGAATGGGAACATGTTCCTTCTCCTCACTCCCATGGTCAGAGGAAAGGCAATCTAAGAGGGTGTTTTGTTTTTTGCAGTGGCTGGGGTGGAGGAAGACAATTGGCTGTTTCACATGATCAGATAAGCCATCATGGCTTATTTAAGCCATAGTGGGCTGCAGTGCATGATGGCAGCCATTTTGAATATTCAAGCCACAGCTGTGGCTTGTCATATCATCTGAACCTGAGCGGTGTGGGTTATGTGAAGGTTGAACAGCCCTCTCATAGCCCATGGCTTATTCTAGGGTTATGTGAGGGTTGTTTAACCCTCACAGAACCCATGCTTCCCAGGTTTGGATGACACAGCAAGCTTGAATGTCACTGGTTGAAAGTTCAAAAACTGCCCAGCATACGTTGGCATATGCCACAGCCCACCATGGCGTAAACAAGCCATGGTGGGCTGCAGTGTTCATGCAAACTGGGTCAATTTCTCTTTTTATTTAGTTTATTCTCACCTGAAACAGTCACGTACAAACATTTTGGTACAGCTTTAGTACAGAGGGAGTTTCATATAATATTATTTTACATTAACCACCCAAAAATGTGCACTTGTGTATTTACATCCAACACTGGACTAATGTATCTGTTTTGTGACATTGGTGTTGTGCAGGGTTTCATTCACAGTATAAGAACATAAGAAGAGCCATGCTGAACCAGACCAAAAGCCCATCTAGACCAACATTCTCTTCACACAGAGGCCACCCAGCTGCCTATGGGAAGCCTATAAGTAGGACATGAGTGCAGCAACATTCTCCCGCTTGTGTTCCCCAGTGTCCCGAACTGGCAGTACAAGACACAGGTTCAGACTATAAATTCAGCTAATGGTATTTCTTGGGACCATGTAATGTTAGTCTCTTATAACACTTCATACAATTTATTGTGAAAATGTTCCAATAAAATGCCTAGCCAACAGTAAAATGTAACAGTGCCCAAAGCTGTTAAATGACAGAGAAGATAAATAGGAAACTATGGAAGAAAGGCACCAAGCTTTGTTAGAGCTGGATCAAGAGCTAACCTATCACCGTGATCCATTTAAAAAAGAGAGAGATTTTTCCTTTGGATTAATTAAAATACTTGAAGCAAAGATGTGACAACACTGCTAGCACTTTGATTTCCTATTCTTGCTTCCTAGCACCATGAATACCATATGACCTTGGTTTCAGATTAAAAATAAATAGTGTCATAATTATTCCTTTAGCATGTGCTGTGCCTTCTTAAAAGGGATCAACATTTTTTGATCATCAGGACATGTATCTAACTGATTCGTTATAAAAAGACAAGTGGATGTGGTAATTGAGGTTGCACTGTGCAGATGGCAATGCCATGTACACATTCAGGAGTAATTTGGTGTCCCCATTAAAGAAAGTTGTCTGAATAATTTGGTAGGGTTCTTTTTTTCTTTTTACTTAAAACATTTTGGTACAGGCTGATGTTAACAGAGCCCATTTTGAAAATGTGTCCAGTGATGCACGCTTAGGACCAAGTTTAACTGAAAGAACAGGAAGAGCTACAAATTGGACAAATGGTGCATTTACACATGCAGGGCTAACATCACCACCTGGTACCCTCAGCAAGCTGGCAGCATCTCATGGGTGCTCTCCCCTGCTGCACATTTGGCCCACCCATCTGCCTCTTCTTCTTGGCTCAGTTTTCACATGGTGATGGAGAGCTGCAAGTAGCCATCTGCTACACATGGCAGCTGTAAGACACCTACATTGCAGCTGTAAGACACCAAAGCCTTCCTGCTTTCATAGGGTCACAGAAAATTATTTCCTTTTTGCAATCTGATGCAGGGGCGGGGGGAGATTTCTTCCATCAGCCGGCAACCGCAGCAGACCAATTGCAGAAAGAGCGCTGAGGTAGGGAATGAGGATATGAGGATTTCTGCCACAAAGGCCCCTGGGATATGTGCTGGCAACAGCAGCCTGGAGGATCAAGAGGAAGAAACAAGCCAGGGAAAGCTGCCAAGTGGGGCAATCGTCTGTCGAGAGTAACAGGCAAGCCACCCACCATGGAGGCTAGTGGCTCTCAAGGAGCTATCTAAGGTGCTGAGCCTAATTTTGGGGGACAGGGTTCAGCACCTTGGACAGCTCCTTTAGAGTTCCAGCTGGTTCTGACTGAATCCCAGAATGAATTCTCAGCCCCATCAAAATCAGAGCCACCAGCATCCACTGCACCTAGGGATGTACGAAATGTACTTACCGTTCTGATCCAGGGTGTCCGTGGTGGCGGGGGAGGTGCCCCATCCCTCACCCCAAAATCCTCCTTGGCCGGCTCCGCTCCATGGCGACTCTGCGGAGCCGCCAGCCAGGGCTGCCCGCAGCTGGATTCTGGCCGCTGCCGGGCTGCTGCAGCCGCAAATGGCGGCTGCTATGCCGGCCACCACTTGCATGGCTGCCAAGCCGTGATAGGCTACGTAAGTATTTACATAGCCTATCATGGCAAAAGGCAGCCACGCAAATGGCGGCCGCAACAACAGCCGCCATTTGCGGCCACAGAAGCCCAGCAGCGGCCGGAAGACAAGCTGGAGCCGCCGCCGCCACCGCATCCGCCGCCTCCACATCCACCACCACCACATCCGCCACCAAGTAGGTCCATCCCAGGGGGGGATTTTGGGGGGTGGCGGGGTGGAGGCCATTCCGCCACAGACTCCAGGGGGCTGGATTCCAAAGAATCCAGCCTCACTGGAGTCTGTGGTGGATTTCTGCAACATCCCTAACTGCACCCGCCCGCCATGACTTCTTCTCATGGTGGCTTACCATGACATGGAAATGTGCCCTGACGGTAAACTCACTGGGGTGGCTACTGATGTTGGGAGAAACCCACTGATGTTGCAGGGGACACCTAATGCCAGGGGTTTCAGGCATCAAGGAGGCTGTATACATGCTTACGTTTCCCAAGAAGATCTAATAGCAGCATTTTATTTATTTATTCTTTTGTTTGTTTGTTTGTTTGTTTGTTTTTACTTCTGCTTTCTGGTTATGTTCATTCTTTTCTTTTCTTTTGTTTTTCCATTATCAAAACCACTTTCATCCAAAGTAGCGTGTGCAAAAAGAAAAAAAGAAATCTCCATCATCTTCATAATGTCAATACAAACCTGCTCACACATCTTATTAATTTTGTAACCATTTAATTATAAAACATGCAGGGAAGGGAGATTTAAGCCTTCCCTCCCCAGCCCTGATTTCAACAGAAGTCCCCTCCTCTCTCCCATCTCCACAGCAAGTAACGTTCTGGAACATCAACACTGGAACCAATGGGATTTTTTTCTCACTCTGATGCTGCCAGTCTGGTGTGTGTGGCTGTGGGTGTGCGGCAGGGGAACGGTTACTGTGATCATGCTTTAACTTCGTGTACATGGCAGTACCTATGCCTATTCCCAGAAGTTGTAATTCTGGCCATACCATAAATGTATTCCTATGTTTGATATATGGAAACTAAGCAATAGGTTGAAAAGCTTCCTAAATAAATTAGATAAGGAATAACTCTGTTCCAACTGCCAGATCACCTGAGGCTGCAGAACCAAGTTAAAGGACACTCTGGCCTCTGCCACAAACCAGGGGTCTCCAGTTACCTGCACCACTTTTATCCAAGCCAGAGCACCAATATTTCTGGCCCCACATGGATATAGACACTTTTTGAAATAAATTGAGGTGTTTTTTTTCTTTTTTTCATCCCTACATTTGGTGGTGGAGGATTTCAGCATGAAAACAGGAGGGCGGAAGCTTAAATTCTTCCTCCTGAATCTCTGTGGTCTTGAATGGGGGCACCTGTGCTTACCCAGAGGTAAGCCAATCACACATACTCACATAACTGCTCCGACTTGGCTCACAAAGGGATAGAGCTGGTCACTGCCAAATGAAGTGCCCAGCTGGAGGAGGAGGAGGGACGGAGGGCACTGCACAGAGCGGTCAGGTTTTTCCCCGCTCTTGCCAGGCAGTGTTGTAGCCCTTTCAAATAAGCCATGTAGAACCCACACTGCTGGGTTCACACATCACAACAAGCCACCCTGAAAACAAGCCACCCTGAACAACCCAAAGACATGCCATGGGTTCTCTGGATGGCTTGTGCGTGGTTAACAACCCATGCTTAGGCTGTCATGACAGGTTCGAACAACACGACAAGCCACTCTGAAACAAACAAGGGTGACAACCCACCGTGTCATGCGAACCAGGTCCATCTGTTAATTATCAAACTGATCTCCCTTCTCCATCTTTTCTTTTCACTACGTTTCCCTTGTGCAACTTGCCCTTTGCCTCAGAGCAGAGCCTGTCTCTCATTATTTTTAGATGGATATGCACTACTTTGAGATAATTTTTTTTCTGAAAAGCAGGATAAACTCTGTGAAATGAAATATAGAAGAAACAAAATACTGCCAACATGTCTATATCAGCCTTCCATAATCCCTTGACATCTTGGCGTGAAGACAGTGGTGGGGTGGTGGCAGCTACTGGACTTCAAATCTGGCTGGCTTAAGGTTCAATTACATGTTATGTTGTAGAAGTAGCTAGCAGCTATGTTAATTTTTTAATTTGTTGTTTGTTACAATTTGAAGGGAACGATTGTTATTGGGACTGCCCCATATGGAGACACATAGTTTTATACTTCCCTCCACAACCCTGTTGTAATCTACACACAACTATAAGGCTTAGAAAAAAATTCCCAGTTGGTGCCAATGGTGAGTTTCTTTCTAAGCCCAGTAACCATGGGGACTGATTTCTGGTAACACTGGGGCTGGGGAGGGATATATTAAACCTCCCCTCCCCACACATGGTCCCAATAAAAAGTGAATCCTGCAAACTGTAAAAAAGAAAAAATAGTTACAGCCGCTAGTTATATCTTTAACATAACATGTAGTTAAACTCTTAGTGTCACCCATGAAGTGTTAGGAAGTCATTCCATGATGGTCAGAAAGTAATGAGCATGTGAGTTCAGCCTGAATAATATCTATTGTACCTATTCTACAGAAACGCTACAGATGTCAGCACCACAGCTGAGTAGCTGACTGACCGAATGCTATTTTTAGTATTATTTTTCTTCCAATGTGCAATACAATTTTGAGAATGCCTGTTTGGCCTCTCACATAAAACTCTTTCTCCTGAAAGTCATTACTTTATAGGTAATGATTTATGCAGGGGTTTAAATTGATTTGTACTAAACTTTGATAACATTTTTTAAAAGTTCACATAGAGATTCATCAGCATTTTTGTGCGTATTTCTCCTAATCCACACATTTTTTTTGTTTGCATTTTGTCTACTGTACAAATTTTTTGCAAGCACTGTTCCTAACACAATGCATTTTTTCAGTGCTAATTTCTCTAATATATGAATTTGTGTGTTCATGTTCTGGTTGAAGAACTCCACTGCAAAATGTGCACCATTCCAAGCATAACTGAGTTTCGGTTCACATACTGGTTCAAAAGTGTGAAGTTAGGGAAGTTTGTATTTTAATGTGAGCAAAAAGGATGTCTCCTCCAGCTCTCTAAGTGAGACCTGAAACATCAGTTTATTCTTCATGGGGGTGAATCAGAGCACTTGCTTTATATGCATAAGGTCCCAAGTTTAGTCTCTGGCGTCTCTAGTTGTAAGGAACAGGTAGCAGGTAATGGGAAAGAGTTCTGCCTAGGATCCCAGAGATGCACTGCCAATCAAAGTAGACAGTATCAGGCTATATTGACAAATAGTCTAACTTGGGATAAGGCATTTGCCTATGTTCACAAAGCAGCACCAGAAGGAAAGGACTTTGCAGAATAAGAGTGGCAGAGGCAACAGTATGAGCCTGCTTGAGAGAAACAGAGGAGAGTTTCAGTTTGCACCTGTCTCTGAAAAATCCTCTTCCCTCTCTCTCATGGAGATGAACACAAGGGTCCTGGTGGCTGCAAAGTGTGCATCATCATGATGCCCAGAACTCCATCAGTTACTGTGCAGCCAACCACTGGTATATCTTTAAAAGGAACTCTAAAATTATCTCCTTTTCGAATTCCCATTTCAAGTTCTCATTTTTGAGAGCTGATTTTGAAAGTTACTCTAGGGAGAGAGGCAATTTTACGATGCCAGACAGACACTTTGAATTGTGGCACAGTAACAACTTAGCAATAAAGGAAGGAAGCTGTTGAGGAGCTTTCTTGGGGTTATTGTGGTAACTGTAACTCTAAATCCATTCCTGTTGAAGATTGGTTGAACAGATTGTGTAGAACTCTCAGCAAGTCTTTGCGCCGGTTTTCTGTATGGAGCATTAAGAGAGAAGTAGCCAGATCTGGTGCTGGAGGAAAATTCTGGGAGTGCCTTGGATTGCAAGAAGATCAAACCAGTCCATACTACAGGAAATAAAGCCAGACTGCTCACTTGAGGGAAGGATATTAAAGGCAAAACTGAAGTATAAAGTATAAGTATTAAAGGCCACATAATTGAAGTATAAGTATTAAAGGCCACATAATGAGAAGATAGGATACCCTGGAGAAGATGCTGATGCTAGAGAAAGTGGAAGGCAAAAGGAAGAGGGGCCGACCAAGGGCAAGATGGATGGATGATATTCTGGAGGTGACGGACTCGACCTTGAGGAAGCTGGGGGTGGCAACGGCCGACAGGAAGCTCTGGCGTGGGCTGGTCCATGAAGTCATGAAGAGTCGGAAGTGACTGACCGAATAAACAACAACAGCCAGATCTAAAATCTAAGTGATTGCAGTCCTATAAAAGACAACCAATCAATAGCAGTTCCAATTCTACACATTTATATAGTTGCACTTCGTACTGATGGAACTATAACATAATTCCAGAGGGGGTGAGTAGAGCAGGCCTGTCTTGCCTGTTATCTGAAATCTTTAGTGTCAGACTAGGACTGGAGAGACCCAGGTTCAAATCCCCACTCAGCCATGAGACTCACGGAGTGACCTTGGTCCAGTCACTATGTTTCAATCGCCCCTAACTCTCGGGGCGGGGGGGAGGTTATGTGAGAAAAAATAGGCCAGGGAATCATGTGTACTGCCTTGAGCTCCAGGAAGGATATAAGTCTAGTAAATAACTACTTAATAAATCAACTGGTTACTATATTTCTGGCATACAGAGTTGCACCAGTTCTATGGTAGCTATTAAGATGTCATATGACTCTAAATAGATCCTGCTATGTCACCTCTTCCAGCTCAAATAATGTAAACTTAAGGCATATGTGTGTGGCCACTTCAGAGTGAGGCAGCCTTTGATAGAACAGTAGCACTGACAGAAGCCCCTGGGACATAATGCCACATTGTGACTCAGCCAGGTGACATAGGACTGTGTTGTTGTTGTTGTTGTTGTTGTTGTTGTTGTTGTTGTTGTTCAGCAGTAGAAGACCTTTGAGGTGCTGACCACATTCTAATCACATACAGATGCAGGGTTGTTTTTGTGTGTTTTCTGTCCATGGTTTACTTCGATAACTACCACATCCAAACTCTCAATAGTTACTGAGTCTGTGTCCTCAGGCTTTTCCCCTCTAATCGTCCCACAAGCCCACCCATGTTATATTATTCAGCACTCTGATAACTGTGTTTCATTTTCCCTTTTTCTCTTAATGAGTGACCTTGTCGTAATGTTGTGTGCCTTCCTTTTTGTTGCTTCTATTCTCAGAAGAAAATGCCAAGGAGAGCATAATGATTTCTACATATGCTTCCACATAACCACATTGTAGTTGGGTGGAGGCAGTTCCATTCTTCCCCCAAACAGAGAGAGATCTGACAAAGGTGTTACAAGCACCTTCTCTACACATGTGTACAAGATGTGTGTACCTGTCATTGCTCCAAGCCCCAAATCTGCCCTGTTTTGGGGCTGAGCCTCTTCAAGTTAACTCAAGTAACATGAGGGCTGGCTGTGCCTTCTCTATGCCAAGCAGCTTGCCAAAGAAGGACAACAGAAAACTACATTGGTAGAAAACTACATTGCCTGTTCTATACTCTCTGGGTGAGTGAGATTTAGTTAGCAACATCTCTTTATCTATGAGCCTAAGCGGGAAAGCAGCTTTGCAGAGGTTGAAAGACAAGTGGGAAAACAGCGCGGGAAGCTCAAGTGGTGTGCTTTGTTTCTTTCTCACCCATCCACCCATCCACCTACAGTAGTCCTCACCCTCACTACATAGCCAACCAATCAGTGACCTGTAGAGTGGTGGCAGCATTCATCTCTCATCCATTTCTGTCCCCTTCATTCCTGGCCCATATGCTAATCATGGTGAAGATTGAGGATTCACTGCCAGAAATGCAACACAATGTAAGGTGATGGGGAGGGGCTGGTTGGCTTCAGAAGAACAATACAGAGCTGTCCAGAATCATAAAGATAATCTGGAACTTTGTACCTTCTATGGACTGTCTCTAGCATTTAGGATTGTTCTTATCAGCAATCAAAATGTGGTACTAGCAACACCAATTTGTTTATAACGTTTGGCTTTATGGCTGTTTGTTATTTGTTATGCTGTGGTCATACTAACTGTAGGAAAAATTGGAAGAAGGGAAGTCAGGCTTTTAAGCAGTACAACAGACCAACACAGCTACTATTCTGGAAAGCAAGTTAAGGTAATTCCATTCTGGGGTGTGTGTGTGTGTGCACGCGTGTGTGCGTGTGTGCGTGCGTGCGTGCACGCACACAGCAAAAGCCTACCAATTTATTATCAGAGAGCTGGTAAAAACAAAGTCCCCCACCCCTTGCCCTACAACCAGAAAAACACACACACCAATTTATTTTAAGCAAATAAAATACTGCCCCTTTCAATTGTTTTGAAACTGCACAGAAAGATGTAAGAAAGAAAACCGGAAAAATAAGGAAGAAAACACACAACAATTTATTCTGAGCAAACAGAAAGAAAATGACACACACATGTTTGCTCTGAAGTTGGAAAGCGAACATCCTACTTTTTCACTAAACTTAATGGGATTGAAGTATACCTGGCCAAGGAAATGCACGCGCGCGCACGCACACACACACACACACACAAGAACATAAGAAGAGCCCTGCTGGAACAGACCAAGGGTCCATCTGTTCACACAGTGGCCAACCTGCTGCCCACAGGAAACCCACAAGCAAGACAGTGCAATAGCACTGTCCCACCCATGTTCCCCAGCAACTGCTGGACATAGACATACTGCTTCTGATACTGGAGGTAGCACATAGTCATCAAGACTGGTAGCCATTGATAGCCTTCTCCTCCAGGAATGTATCCAATCCCCATTTAAAGCCATCACTACATCCTGTGGAAGTGAATTCCATAGATTAACTATGCGCTGTGTGAAGAAGTACTTCCTTTTATCTGTCCTGAATCTCCCACCAATCAGCTTCATTGGATGATCCTGGGTTATAGTATTTTGAGAGAGGGACAAAAATGTCTCCTATCCACTTTCTCCACACCATGCATCATTTTGTAGATGCGCACGCACGCACGCACACACAATCACACCACTAAGTTAAAAGTAGGGAAGAGCAATTTGTTCTGTTGCTGCCATCAGTGGCATTTCCTTTGCTTACGGGTTGGGACAGCGTTACAGGAACTACACTGGCTTCAGACTAGGCTATGATATGATGTGAGATGGTTAACTCATCCCACCCATGGCTTTGCACAATTCTGGAAAATTGTTCTTGTGTTTCCACTCTCCTTTGTTCTGATCCTTCCTAATGGATCCTGATGAGGTATTTTGGCAGAGCAGGATGAATTACCTAGTGATTGAGGCTGAAGGTTCAACAACATGTGCATCACACAAAGCAGGAGAAAGGCTCAATATGAAGTTCTTAGAGTGACAACAGGGAGGAGGGAGCAGAGATTATGCTTCAACTGCTAGCCTGGATGTATTCCTCCTGTTAGTCTCATCACACCATCTTCTTTTGTAGGCATTCAAATGGGAAGGGAATCTACACCTATCCCAGTTCTCTGCTGTTGCTTTTAGCACGGTTGGGCTCAGATCAGCATGCTAACTGCTGATGCCATGCCTCCCCTCAGGCGTAGAAACACTTCCCGTACAGAACCAGTTCCTGTTCTGTAAACAATTGAAGGCTGTTGCATGATGTTTTCCCATCCCTGCTTCAGCAGCCCACAGCATGAAAAGCAGGGATCTAAAACCAGTAGGGTGGCCATGTGTCCTACTGTACAGAGGCTAGTCCTCTATTTGAAAGGCTGTCCAGTCCAAGTCCTGCTTAAAGAACCATAAGAAGGGAGAGGAGGGAATTTAAAGTTGCACATCAACAATTAGCAGCTGCACAAGTTAAACAAGTTCCCTGGTCACTGCCTTCCCCCCTATGGTGAGATGTACTGTATTTCAGTTTAAATTATAGTAAACATTTCTATATTTTCATCGATACATGTGAATTACCATATGCAAATTTTGTACATATATGTATTCACTTTTGCCATCTTCTTTTGGGATTGCTAGGTCGTCACCTTAAGCACAGCTCCAGCTGATCTAGGCATGAAAGGTGAAGAAAGAGTCCTCAGGTAACATGAAGCATGGATCTCGCATGGCCCAGGGTTGTCGCTGGGCTGTATTACTCCCCACCCCTATCTGACATGTTCAGTGGTATCCACCATGGACAAGAGCAGACATATACACATACAACTGCCCAGGCATAGGTCCTGTGTGCCATGGGTAATATTTTCACTACTTGTCATCCCAGAATCTTGGGTCATACAAAGTGGTGTCCTGGAGAAGTCCAAGGCTTTGTTTTTCTGAGAATGCATAGGGAAGACAGTCTTGATCTTCCTTGAATGAATGGAATCAGAGTCACCCATGAGGAAGAATGCTTCCACATGCTTCCTGACATCCACATGCTTCCCAGCCCCACCCCTAACATCCTTGTGTTGAGCAGAATGTAGACAAGAGCAGACATATATCCATACAACTTCCCAGGCTTCAGTCCTCTGTGTCAGCTGTGCCACTGCAGTCATGGTTTATTGAAGACCAACCATCCTAAAAGCATGAAAAAGGCTACTTAAGGAGGTGAAGGAATTTCTATAAGAAGCACAATCTCCTCAAACCCTTCCAGACATTTTTATTATTATTTGTCTTAATTGGCCCAGGAGATGGACTCCCTAGGAGGTGGACACTGAGAGGTTGGTATGCCCACTCACTTGCTTTGTTGATTGATGGATCTGAAATGGGGTGGGGGGGTGCATTCATTTCACACTTTCAAACCACTGTGTAAACTGAAATTTGGTTATTCTTTGAACATCACACTTCCCTGAATTGTTCAAGAGAGTTCTCCAACAACAGGAAAATGTGTACAAAAGTGTGTATATTAGGGAAAATAACAGTCGCCAATGCATTATATTACAAAGATTGCATGCAGAAATGTATCTATTAGGCAAAAATGCATAAAATGCTTCTGAATTTTCAAGCAAATTTTTAAAAAACTTTCTCAAAGATTGGAAAAATGAGAAACCAAGAGAAACTGAAACTGACAGATTCATCCATCCCTAGAACCCAGTGGGATTTTGCTTTTCTTGTTAGATTTAAGGAAAGACGGAAGCCCGTGCTATTCCTCCTGTGTGTATTTCCAGATTGTTTTGTAAGCACTAACCCTGGATATCCCCAATTCCATTTTTTTTTTCTTTTTTAGTCCAGGGGGATCTATAGGATCCATTTTGAAAATACAGATTATAAAAATAATAAATCTGGACCATTATTTTGTCATCCATATGCAGAGGAGAACGATACATTTAGGGTGCAGCCCTAAGTAGGTATAGACAGAAAAAAGTCGTACAACTCTCAACATTCCATAGCCAGCATTCCTCTTCCTAGGAGTTGTAGGAATCTTTTCTGTCTAAACCTGCTTAGGACTGCACCTTTAGTTTGCTACAGTAGAAGACTACAGAGTTGCTTTGACTGGGATTTTTATACTATTTGTATTTTCATCCCCTGGCTTCTCCCTTCCTTTCCTTCACCTGCACCCTGAATTCTGAATGACGGCTGAGATTTGCAGCCCTGTGGTACTAAAATCCATTATCAAATATGTGTCACTAACTCAGATTTAGCACTCCGAGGTGGAAGGTAGGGCCGGGGGATGGGGGTGGGGATAACAGAAAGCAAAAAACAAATGTGCTGTTCCCTAGTTCGATAGAAACTGGTGAGGCATACAGTAAATGCATAATAAATTCAAAAGCCATTTGCCAAGCCAGAAGGAAGTATGTGAGCGTTGTGTAAAAGGTATGCATTCATTTCCATTTTGCTGTTTGCCTCCTGCATTGCACTTCAGGTACTAGAGAACAATAAATAGATGTAATTGTGGACATAAGTGCCATATTTTCCAGCCTTCCTACACTGCGTTTTATAGCTGCCCTTGCAATTTGGCTAGTTAGCAGGAGGTAGCTGACACCCATAACACACTGTATAACTGCTGGAAATGAAACAACAAAATACACAATTTAAGACTAGAGGAGGAGGAGGATTAGCAGCAGCATCACTCCCCCACCCCAATCCCCTTGCAGAAATCTAGAATTTATGGGATAAGCAACATAAGAGATTTTTCAAATTTCCTTCTTTTTCTTTTTCTTGCATTTGTGTACTCCATGGCACTGCCTTCTTTATGGCCAATTGACACTGCATGTCAATTTCTATGTGGTCCAAGAAGATATAAATGGTGTCCACCATTTTGGATGCTCAGAGCTATTCCTGGTGTGCTTATTGAAGGCTGGTCAATACCAATAGTGTTCAGTATGTCTTGGCTTCAAAATTTTCTACCGTGGTTTTGACTGCTCTGTTGAAGATCTTGCACATTCATTTTTACATTACACCCTTTTGCCCCTTCCAGCTAGGGCCAGGTGTATGTGGAAGGAGGCTTCTTTGCACATACAGTCCGGATAAGGAACCTGGAAATAAACACATACAAAGTTATATGGAGTTTTCAGTGATTAAGAAAATGCATTCTGCACATACTCAGAGGTACTTTAATTAACATTGGTATCGCTTGGAACTATCATTTGGCATGATGGAACTTATGGTATGGTGTTCCATGGGGTGCTATTCTGTTATCTGCCCTCTTTAACATCTACATGAAAGTGCTGGGAGCCGGGTGTAATCAATATGTATGTGGCGTCCATAGGGATATGCAAATCAGCAAAACTTGCTGAAGTTCTCCAAATCTCACTCCAACTTGACTCCATATCAACTTTTGAGCTTTCTTTATTTCTTTTCAAATGGAAATGTGTGCATATTTTCCCAAATGTATGCATCTTTGAAATATATTCATTTTTCTCCCATTGCTTTGTGTGTGTGTTTCAAAAGTAAACATTTCTTCAGGCACATTTTTCAAGTATCCGCATGCTGCTGAATGCATTTTTTGTGGATCCATGAATCACATCGCAAGCTCAGAAATGTACGGAGTTTGAGCGCAGATTGCATCTGAGTCCATGTTCAGTCCGGAAGGTGCGAAATGGATAAATCCAGATAAAAAACAAACTGAGGTGAATTTCTCATACATCCCTATCTCCTTGTTGCTTAGAAACATGGGCTGAATCTTTCTCCCTTGTTTAATTAGATAATTTGGCATCCCTTTTCACCAGAAGTGGAAACAGATCTTAGATACAGGGATGCCTGAAAAATTTGAGATGGGCTAAAATGAGCTTGGTTTTCTAAGAATCTCACCTGCGGAATCCACAACGGGGCGCGCCCCTCAGGCCGTGCCTCTCAGGCCGTGCAGAGTCCGAGGACTTTCAGATTTATTTATTTTTTACTTTCCTGAAATTTATGCATATTTATTTGTAGGAAAATGCTCAAGTTTTCTGCTGAGGAAAAGTTGAATGGAATGGGAGACAATACACTGAATGTTATGTTGTTGTTGTTGTTCAGTCGTTCAGTCGTGTCCGACTCTTCGTGACCCCATGGACCATAGCACGCCAGGACTTCCTGTCCTGCACTCTCTCCCGGAGCGTGCTCAAGTTCATATTCATTGCATCCGTGATGCTATCTAGCCATCTCATCCTCTGCCGTCCCCTTCTCCTTTTGCCTTCAGTCTTTCCCAGCATCAGGGTCTTTTCCAGGGAGTTTTCTCTTCGCATTAGGTGGCCAAAATATTGGAGCTTCAGCTTCAGTATCTGTCCTTCCAATGAGCACTCAGGGTTGATTTCCTTTAGGATGGACTGATTTGACCTCCTTGCAGTCCAGGGGACTCGTAAGAGTCTTCTCCAGCACCACAGTTCGAAAGCATCAATTCTTCGGCGCTCAGCCTTCCTTATAGTCCAGCTCTCACAGCCATACATTACTACTGGGAAAACCATAGCTTTGATTAGACGGACCTTTGTCGGCAAGGTGATGTCTCTGCTTCTTACTATGCTGTCTAGGTTTGCCATAGCTTTCCTCCCAAGGAGCAAGCATCTTTTAATTTCAAGGCTACAGTCACCGTCTGCGGTGATCTTGGAGCCCAAGAAAGTAAAATCTGTCACTGCTTCCATTTCTTCCCCTTCTATATGCCAGGAAGTGATGGGGCCAGATGCCATGATCTTAGTTTTTTTAATGTTGAGTTTCAAACCAGCTTTTGCACTCTCCTCTTTCACCCTCAACAAGAGGCTCTTTAGATCCTCTTCGCTTTCTGCCATTAGGGTGGTATCGTCTGCATATCGGAGGTTGTTGATAATTCTCCCAGCAATCTTAATTCCGACCTCTGATTCATCCAACCCGGCATTTCTCATGATGTACTCTGCATATAAGTTAAATAAGCAGGGTGACAATATGCAGCCTTGTCGTACTCCTTTCCCAATTTTGAACCAATCGGTTGTTCCATGTCTGGTTCTTACTGTTGCTTCTTGACCCTCGTACAGGTTTCTCAGGAGACAGGTAAGGTGGTCTGGTACTCCTATCAGTTTAAGAATTTGCCACAGTTTGTTGTGATCCACACAATCAAAGGCTTTAGAGTAGTCAATGAAGCAGAAATAGACGTTTTTCTGGAATTCTCTTGCTTTCTCCATGATGCAGCGAATGTTGGCGATTTGATCTCTAGTTCCTCTGCCTCTTCTAAACCCAGCTTGTACTTCCGGTAGTTCTCGGTTCACATACTGCTGAAGCCTAGCTTGTAGGATTTTGAGCATCACCTTGCTGGCATGTGAAATGAGTGCAATGGTGCGGTAGTTTGAACACTCTTTGGCGTTGCCCTTCTTTGGAATTGGAATGTAAACTGACCTTTTCCAGTATTGTGGCCACTGTTGAGTGTTCCAGATTTGTTGGCATATTGAATGCAGCACTTTAACAGCATCATCTTTTAGGATTTTAAATAGCTCGGCTGGAATACTGTCATCTCCGCTAGCTTTGTTGTTACTAATGCTTCCTAAGGCCCACTTGACTTCACTCTCTAGGATGTCCGGCTCAAGTTCAGTGACCGCACTATCATGGCTATCAGGGACATTCAGATCTTTCCTGTATAGTTCTTCTGTGTATTCTTGCCACCTCTTCTTAACCTCATCTGCTTCTGTTCGGTCCCTGCCTTCTTTGTCCTTTATCATGCCCGTCTTTGCACAAAACGTTCCCTTGAGATCTCCAATTTTCTTGAAGAGATCTCTAGTCTTTCCCATTCTGTTGTTTTCCTCGATTTCTTTGCATTGTTCATTTAAGAAGGCCTTCTTGTCTCTCCTTGCTATTCTCTGGAACTCTGCATTCAGTTGGGTATATCTTCCCCTTTCTCCCTTGCTTTTCGCTTCCCTTCTTTCGTGAGCTACTTGTAAAGCCTCATCAGACAGCCACTTGGCTTTCTTGCATTTCTTTTTCTTTGGGATGGATTGAGTTGCTGCCTCCTGAACAATGTTACGGACCTCCGTCCATAGTTCCTCAGGCACTCTGTCTATCAGGTCTAATCCCTGAAATCTATTCCTCACCTCCACTGTATATTCATCAGGGATATGATTGAGGTCATACCTGAACGGTTTAGTGGTTTTCCCGACGTTCTTCAATTTAAGCCAAAATTTTGCAAGAAGCAGCTCATGATCTGAGCCACAGTCAGCTCCAGGTCTTGTTTTTACTGACTGTATGGAGCTTCTCCATCTTTGGCTGCAAAGGACATAATCGATCTGATTTCGATATTGACCATCTGGTGACGTCCATGTGTAGAGTCGCCTCTTGTGCTGTTGGTAAAGAGTGTTTGCTATGATCAGCATGTTCTCTTGGCAAAACTCTATTAGCTTTTGTCCTGCTTCATTTTGTACACCAAGGCCATGCCTGCCTGTTATCCCGGTGATTTCTTGACTTCCTACTTTAGCATTCCAATCCCCTATGATGAAGAGGACATCTTTTTTTGGTGTTAGTTCTAGAAGGTGTTGTAGGTCTTCATAGAACCGATCAACCTCAGCTTCTTCAGCCTCAGTGGTTGGGGCATAGACTTGAATTACTGTGATGTTGAATGGTTTGCCTTGGATTCGTACTGAGATCATTCTATCATTTTTAAGATTGTACCCCAGTACTGCTTTTCCCACCCTTTTGTTGACTATGAGTGCTACTCCATTTCTTCTAAGGGATTCTTGCCCACAATAGTAGATATGATGGTCACCTGAATTAAATTCGCCCATGCCTGTCCATTTTAGTTCGCTGATTCCCAAGATGTCGATGTTCAATCTTGCCATCTCATGTTTGACCACCTCCAGCTTACCTTGATTCATTGATCTGACATTCCAGGTTCCTAAGCAATATTGTTCTTTACAGCATCGGATTTTCTTTTCACCACCAGACACATCCACAGCTGAGTGTCCTTTCGGGTTTGGCCCAGCCGCTTCACTCTTTCTGGCACTACTTGGAAATACCCTCTGCTCTTCCCCAGTAGCATATTGGACACCTTCCGACCTGAGGGGCTCATCTTCCGGCGTCATATCTTTTAGCCTTGTGATACGTTCCATGGGGTTTTCTTGGCAAGAATACTGGAGTGGGTTGCCATTTCCTTCTCCAGTGGACCACATTTTGTCAGAACTCTCTGCCATGACCTGTCCGTCTTGGGTGGCCCTGCATGGCATAGCTTATGGCTTCACTCAGTTACGCAAGCCCCTTCGCCACAACAAGGCAGTGATCCATGAAGAGGAACGTTATGTACTAAGGTAAATTATGTAAATTCTTATGAAACCTCTTACATAATTATTTGTGGGGGGGGTTCCACATGATGACGGGGGGAAAAAATCCCATCCATCTCTGAGTGGACGATGGAACAAAAGGCACTTGACAATCCGTGAAACACAGATGGAGCGAACTATACACACTCCGTACATCCCTACTTAGAATTCATTTTTTTAGGCACTTGAAGTCAGGTTGATGTTCTTAGAACACTGAGGATGAGATGATGATCAAGAATGTGTCATCTGGCTTGTAAGGGGTACACAAATTGAACAAGACAATGAATATAAGATTTTTTGCATTACTTCCAGGCGAGGAATGCTTCAA